>NC_062579.1:21824166-23027500 GCF_022837055.1 Prionailurus viverrinus
CATTTCCTAAATTATTATTTTTCCTCATGAACTTTCTAGGACTACCAAATGATTGCAGTAAAATGGAGTATGGAAAATTGCTTTCTAAGGGATTCTTCACAATTAGAAATTGCCAAAAGTCGAGATGAAAGCAGTATACAGTGGTTTTAAAACTAGCTCACGGTGGCTGTTGCATATTTTTGCTTTGTCTACTTTTATCTCATCATTATTTTTACAAAGTTCCAAGTATAAAAAACTTTTTGTACATAACAGGCACTCAATAAGTTTAAACTTTAAACTTTTAAAAGCAACTGCCTGCTTTATTTCTAGTCTAAATGTAATCAGTAGGAATCACACAGTAAAGAATTTTGCAGAGTTGCATGGCAGTGTGTAGTCTTAAAATTCCTGTAATAGAGCCATCTCAGGAACAGGGCTTTCCAACCATTGTTTTCAGGGATAATAGTATCTCCAGGTCAATGCAGTCAGCACTATCCAATAGAACTTTGTGTAATGTAGGAAATATTCTTTATCTGTGCTGTCCAGTACAGTAGCCAGTAAATACATGTGGCTACTAAATACTTGAGCTATTGCTAGTATAACTGAATAACCGAATATTTATATTTTATTAATTTTTTTAATGCTTATTTATTTTTAAGAGAGAGAGAGAGAGAGAGAGAGAGAGAGAGCAAGAGGGAGAGGACAGAGAGACAGGGAGATCCAGAATCCAAAGCAGGCTCCAGGCTCTGAGCTGTCAGCACAGAGTCCAACATGGGGCCCGAACTCATGAACCATGAGATCATGACCTGAGCCAAAGTCAGACGTGTAACCGACTGAGCCACTCAGGAGCCCCTGAATTTTTATTTTTATTTCATTTAAATTATTATTTTTTAAATTTTTATTTATGTTTTTAAAACTTTTTTTAATGTTTATTTTTCAAGAGAGAGATTGACAGAGTGTGAGCAGGGGAGGGGAAGAGAGAGAGAGGAAGACACAAAATCTGAAGCAGGCTCCAGGCTCCCAGCTATCAGCACAGGGCCCAACGCAGGACTCAAACCCACGAAGCGTGAGATCATGACCTGAGCTGAAGTCAGACGCTCAACCGACTGAGCTGCCCAGGCGCCCCCATTTAAATTATTTTTTCAAAGTTACTTTACTTTTTAAAATTTTTTCTTTAATGTTTATTTATTTTTAAGAGAGCGAGAACAGGAGCACGGGAGGGGCAGAGACAGAGGGGCATAGAATATCGAAGAGGACTCTGCGATGACAGCAGGGAGCCCAATGTGGGTCTTGACCTCACAAACTTGAGATTATGACCTGAGCCAAAGTTGGACACTCACCGACTGAGCCACCCAGGCACCCCTCATATAAATTAATTTAAACAGCAATATGTTGTGGGCTTCCTAGGTGGCTCAGTCAATTAAGTAACCGATTTGGGCTCAGGTCATGATCTAACAGTCCATGAGTTTGAGCCTTGCGTCGGGCTGTGTGCTGACAGCTCAGAGCCTGGAGCCTGCCTCAGATTTTGGGTCTCCCTCTCTCTCTGCCCCTCCCCTGCTCACGTTCTGTTTCTGTTTCTCTTTGTCTCAAAAATGAATAAACATTAAAAAAAATTTATAGTGGCTATCATACTGAACAACACAGTCTTCTTTGATATGTTCTTCAAAAATAAAGAAAAAATGTGGAAATTTTTTTCTTTAAAAAAAAACCAAAACTTTGTTTAACCTAGTAGTTCCCAAATTTGGTTGAACAAAGAATCTTTTTACATCTGAGTAAAACATGAGGCGTGGTTCTTTTGAAATCAACAATAAAAAGCAATATAGTCTTTAGGGCCATTTACACATTATTCCTTGTTTTGTTTGTTCATTCATTTATGTAGTCACTCAACTAACATCAGTTGGGCTATGTACTGGGCAGTGTTGAAGTACAGTCTCGTTCATTCGTTAAGCTTTTTCTAATGGGAGAGACAGATTAGTAAAGAAATAGTCCACACAGTCTGGTAAATTCCAAGAAACACAGAGGGCTGTGGGAACACAGAGCTGGACAGGCCTACCTGAAAGATACTGTGGGTTCCTCCAGACTACACATTAAAGCTGATACTGCAATAAAGTGAATTAAATGAATATTTTGGTTTCTTATTTCATATAAAAGTGTTGTATGTACTATACTGTAGTCTCTTATGTGTATCATAGCACAATGTACATACCTTAATTAAAATACTTTAATGCTAAGAAGTGCTAGCCGCTCTGTGAGCTTTTGGTAAGTCATAATCACCGATCACAGACGAGCATAACAAATATAATAATAATGAAAAAGTTTGAAATATAGCAAGAATTCCCAAATGTGACATGGAAATGTAAAGTGAGAAAATGCTGTTGGAAAAAGGGCGCCTGTAGACTTGCTTGATGTACGGTTGTGACAAACTTTCAAATTGTAATGAATGTACTATCTGTCAAGTGCAATAAATTGATGCATAATAAAATGAGGTGTGCCTATAATCAAGGTTTGTTATGGTGAACTTGCCAGCGGGAGACTGGAGGACAAGTAGGGCATTGTCTGGTGAAAAAGAGGCATTTTTTATCTTTTATTTCCCTGACTCCCCTTCCCAGAGTTTGCTGCTTAACCTGTCTTATTCAGGCTAAAGCCTTGTATCATGATCTATGCTCCGATCCTGTGGGTTCCTTTCTTACACCTTTATGTCACAGTGATTAGTCCACTTTACCAGGTTGGTTTGAGGATAATGTCTCCCCACACACTTCTGCTTCTTTCCTGCCGCTCCCCCTGTCCAAACCCCTTAACAGTCCAACACACACCAAAGAAACTTAAATTTTTGTGTATTATCTACAGTGTTCTCAAAATAACCCTCAAAATTCTGACCTGAGAATAGGGACAGGCCTTCTATCTTTAGTTCTCAGTAAAACACAGATACACACGTGCATGCGCACACGCGCGCGCGCGCACACACACACACGCAAGCACTTTCACATTGGCTGTCTTTTCCCAATTTCAACAAACTTACAACTGATTTCCTTGCATCCTTTTTCCCCCTCACCCCCCAATCCATTCTCACCAATATAAGGGAGGTTCCAGAATGTAAATCTCATTAAGCCCCTCCCCAGATTTAACTCTTCAAGAATTCTCTCAATTTCTTTTAAGAGAAACTCCATAGCAATTAGTTTAAAATTCCCTGTAGGATGTCTTCCAAGTTTACTCCCCTAAACTAAGAAGTAAACATCCTCGAGCAACTTGTAAAGCACAATAAACACCTAATCAGTGTTAGCAGTTATTTGAAGATATGGTTCTCTGTCCAGAAAGCCTCAAAATATGGCATACTGTAAGAAGCAACAATAAGTACAGCGAATGTACAAAAGAAAAGCAAATCCTAGCAATGTTCCTAAGAACTCACCACTCCTAACACTGATCTATTCCGCTCACTCAGCCCTCAGCCTACATACACTTACAAAAGATGAAGTTCACCTATGCATATCGAAACTTTCCTTTTTATCACCTATCAATGTATACTTAAAACCTTCTTGCAGATCCTTTTTTATCCTACAACAAAACAAAACAAAACAAAACAAAAAACACAAAAAAATAAATGTGTTGGGGAAACAGCTCTATAAATAGTTTTAAGAAACAAGTACTGTAAAAATGATTGAAATTTTACCAACTTATTTTATTTTATTAACAGAGACAGTATAGGGTATTTATCACAAACCCAGATCTAGCAAAGATTCATTCTATTGATTGCCATTCATTAGTGTCAGTTTCCCCAAATAACCACCAGTATAACACATTGATCAAGCAAAACTGAGTTTATTACTTAGTGTGGTAAAGAAGGCCAACACTTAGCAGATTCTCAGAAGACACAGGTTGATGGCAGACATATATATGGGATTTGGGGGGTTATGGGTTCAAGTAGATTAAAGCATGTCTTTGAATGCAGAGGTCAGATTGAAATTGGTCAAAATCCAAGATATAATAGGGAAGGATTCATAGGCCCAGTGAGTCCAGGGCTTTGAAGTAAGTCTTGCTGAGTAAAAAGGTGTAGTGAAGTGAGAGGGTTTCCCAGATAAACAATACTGTCTTGAGACAGAGCTGGTTGATCACTATATTGTTCGGATAAATGTATTCTCAGGATTTTCCTGAAGCCACCGATGAAGCTGTATATTAGTAGTGTACAGCATTATCTCGGGAAAAAAATTGCTTGAAAGAATAAAGTCATACTGATGTAGGGGCCTTGGAAATTAAACTGTCTGGGAGACAACCTCTTTAAGTTTCCTGAGTTGTAAAATGAGGATATCAGTCCTACCTTTTTCTTTTGGTTTTGAGAACTGAGTGAAATAATGTATATAAAGTCCCTAGTAGGATGCCTGTCACTTAGTAAACACACTATGTCTGTAAAATATCTTCCTTTTTAAATTAATTATTCCTAATGTAGCAATTCATTCTTTTAGTCACTCATTCTAGAATATCCACTAAAATACTATATGATGTGTGCATTGCTGTATGTTAGGGGCACAGAGATGAAAGGTCCATGCACTCAAATAACTTTTCTATGCAAATAGACATGTTACTATGTGGCATGGATAGTGTTCCAGGAAGAATAGGAATGACACGCCAAGGCAGGCCAGGAGATTTAGAAAGGTCTAAAAGACCTGGCCCAGTGAAGTTGATGTTTGACCCGATTCTTGAAGGATGAGTAATAATCCATGAGATAGCCAAGAGTCAAAAGATCATTCCAGGCTAAGTGAAAAGTATATACAAAGGCTGGAAGCTATTAATTCCCATGCTGAGCTCCAGATGAGAGGAAAAACTGTGTTTCCAGATAGAAGTTCAGATGGAGCAGGAGGTTGGTCTGTATAAAAGAGTATAATAAGTAATAGAACTCAAGAGATCATAATAATTTGTGTTTTCAATAAACGTCAGTTGATTGCAACCAGAGGGTCAAGGGTTTTTTATATCGAGGTAAGGAATTAGGCTTCTCTCTTACATAGTCTCGTGTTTATCACACATTTTTATACCCTAGGGTGACTTGGAAGGCCTTTTATAATTGCTCAGGAATTGTTCTAACCTCCCAGAGACTGATTTCATTGATCTGGGATGGAGCCTAGGAATTTGTATTTTTTTAATGTGTTTATGTTTTGCTGGTTTGTTCAGTGCTCTCCTAGTGTTTTTCTAATGTATAGGCAGTAATGAGGTTTTTGGGGTGATAGTGCAGTTCATGGGGTCCGGAGCCGATGATCAAGAAAGAATTCTTGAAGACGTCTTTGCTGCAAAAAGGTGATTTTAAAGGTGATTTTATTGAAGCCTGGGGACAGGACCCATGGTCAGGAAGAGCTGCCCCCGGAACATGAGGAGAGACTGGTTTTATACTATGTAGTTGGGGGAGGTAAAGTCCAGGGGAAGTTTCCAGTGAGATTTTCATATGCTAAAGAAGACTCACAGGATACCTGAGGCCTAACTATTGTCAAGCTCTACTGTCAAGATCCCTCTAGCAAAACATTGACAAGAAGACCTTAGGAGTGCCGGGAGAAACGTTTTACTGTGTCAGCCTCAAGTATTTGTCACTGGCTGCAGATTATAAGGAAATTTAGTTGTATCTGCCATTGTTTCCCACATCAGGCAGGACAGAAAACTTCCTGAAGCAAAGGATTACAACCCAAGAGCAATAGTCAGAAGCTCAATATGAGTCCCTGAAGCAATAGCCTTAACGTTCATGTACAGAATTCTGGAAACAAGGAGTCAAGAGAGGAGCCATTTTAGGAGGTAATTCTAACATCAGAGGTAGTATAAAATAGGACAGAGTAAATTTTCACTTAATCCTGTTTATCTGGAGCTTGGTTTCAAAGAAGAAAAGGAAAGAGGCTCCTCAGATATCCCCGGTGATATTTGGTATCATAGGTTAACACTGAGGTAGTAGACATGAGATGAGATGCACTCAAAAAGAGAAGTAAATGTTAGGATAAAGTAAGGTCCTGGAAATAGAGGGGGGGGGGAGAGAGAGAGAGAGACAGAGAGAGAGAGAGAGAGAGAGAGAGAGAGAACATGCTCTGTCAGGTAAAAATCCAAGGGTTGTAGTTATAGGGGCAGGAGTAGCAGGTATGGGGATGAAGAAAAAGGTAACACATTTGGAAGGGCTGAGTGTAAGAGGATTCTGATTTGAATTAATCATGACTACTTCCCTGGCATTACTTTGCTCCAGGTGTGACTGTGTGGTCCCTTATTTCTCTGACCATCTTCAACAGTCTGCCTTCTCTCCTCTTTTGTGGATAATCCCAATGCCCTCAGGCCATTCTCTGCCTTCTCCATTCCCAAGAGTTTGCTCTACCCTTCTAAATGTGCTTTTTTGCTACAGTAGATCTTTTTTTTTTTTTTGAGTTAAGAAATGTGCTATAGTCAGCATCCCAGAGCCACAGAAAATGACAGTATTCATGAACTGTTGATGGTGAACATGAAAAAAGTCAAATGTGGTCGGTTTCCTCGATGACCTCAAGGTCCAAAAAATTTCGCTCCTGCACCGATGCCGAAGGTCCTGGGTCACATTAGGAAAAATGAAGGCAGACAGAAAGTCTAGGAATGTGTGTTTTTATTTGTGATATTGAATTATAAAATGAGAAGAATAACTAGGCAGGATCAATTACTGTGTTTTCTTTGGAACTAAATCATAATTCTAGAACTTTTCTAATCTTCCCCAAATATTTTGTGATCTTGTGTCACAATTGCTGAAATCCTGACTACAGGTTTAGGAGAATAACACGGCTGACATCTTTTTACTGGTGTCAAGGAAAATGATAGAAAATATGCAAAATGACTGTCAAAGACAGCAGTGTTAACATGACAGTGAAAGCAAGTTTATATTTTTTTATACCTCAGTGGTCAGAAGATCAATGTTTTCTAGTAATTCATCTAGGAAATTAACCACCTTTGGCTTTTAAAATGTTCATCAGAGATACTTAGTTCATGAATGCTGTCATTTTCTTATTTTATTTTGAAGAATATTATTTGTAGATAATTATTTGCTAGAAAATATTTTTATACATAATGGCTTGTTTAGGATAGCATCTACTGATGCATGACAGAAAGATAAAAATTATTGTAGCTGTGACAGCAGTTTCACTCAGAAAGAAAACCTTAAGGAGCTTCATAAAATTTACCAAAATTTATGCTTCTGATTCCATGCTATATATTTGTTGATTTGTTTCATTCCCTGAGGAATGAAATAGTGAATGAAATAGTGAATATTTAAGTAAAAGAGGACATGATTGCACATTAAATACAAAATGTCCTCTGGGAACATAGAGAATTTTTTTCAACCCTAGCAGCATTCCTGTCTGTATGCCTGTGTGCGTGTGTGCGCATGCGTGTGTGTGCGCGCGCCCTTGTGTGAATTTATTCAATAATAAAGATATTGCCTTCCATCTGCATGATACGGTAAAGATTTTTTTCACTTTCTTTTGTTATGGAAAAATCTGTTATATAATGGCCAGCAGGACTGATCAGGGAATTTCAGTCCCTTCCTGAAGACTTCCCTTCTGGGTTTTTGTTCCCACCCTACTTGCCTCAGGCACCAAATTACTACTCATTAGGAATGCAGAAGTAACAGACTATAAATTGTCCCCTCTGTTGATGCTCTGGGCTCAGATCTCTGGAGAATGATCTCCTCTGGGCCCACCTCTGTAAAATAAACCTCCTTCCTTCCAAGATCTCGGAGTGCAGCTTGGTTCTTCGCTGGGTGATCCAGACCAGTTTCTGTAACACTTTCTAATATGTTCTCTTTTTTTTTTTTTTGTCCAATAATCCTGTGAGGTAACAATAATATATACAATACTTTTTTTTACACGTGAAATATTTTCTCTCATTAACTACTTTGTGACTGCATTTTGCTTAACATTTCACTTCCATTTTCTTCCTTTCTTTCTTTCCTTTTCTTTTTGATTTTCTATTTTAATTGTTACCATAATCTTACGAGAAAGGGTCATTGTTAGTTCTCATTTTTGAAAAAGGGAATCGCATTGATTGGGCCAAAATTCATGGCTCACCTTGACACAGATCTATACTCATTTGTCTGATAATAAAAACCTTGCATTTAGGAAAGGGCTAGTTTTATTTTTTCAATGTTTAATTGTGTGGGGGAAAGAGAGAGGTGGGGGAAGAACAAACAGGGGAGGAACAGAGAGAGGGAGACAGAGCAAGCTCCATGCTGACAGCAGAGAGACTGATGTGGGGCTCAAACTCAACCTGTGAGATCACAACCTGAGCCAAAGTCTGAAGCTTAACCAACTGAGCCACACAGGTGCCCAAGGCAAGGGCTAGTTTTATAGGTAGAACTGAACAATTCTACTGCCCCCACAAAACACCCACATTTGTGAAATAGCCACCTTTCCCCTTCCTGAAGAACAAGATGTTGCCAAATGGAGACCTTACGTTGGGTGAAATGTATACAGTACTCTCAACCAAACCATTGGACTTGATGTATTTTATTTGAGACAGCAAACTAGAGAAGTAATAGTATCTCTATGTAAATAATGAGAAAAAGAGGCTCAAACATGATAAATGGCCTAGCAACTAGCAGTCGGCTATTTGAGATAGAACTGATACTCAAACTAAGTCTTTTAACTTAGCACTGTGCTTGATTCATAAAAAGTGTTTGGTAAATACCAGAACTTTAATTCACAATTTGTATAGGAACATCATGTAACCACTACAGGAATCTTGCTTCCTTTTTTTAAAAAATTTTTTTAATGTTTATTTATTTTTGAGAGAGAGAGAGAGAGTGTGAGCAGGGGAGGAGCAGAGACACAGGAAGACACAGAATCTGAAGCAGGCACCAGGCTCCAGGCTCCAAGCTGTCAGCACAGAGCCCGATGCCGGGTTCGAACCCATGATCTGTGAGATCATGACCTGAGCCAAAGTCGGATGCCCAACCAACCGAGCCACCTCGGTGCCCCCCCACCCCCCGCTTTTTTTTTTTGAAGCTGTGTACTATTATATTCTAGGAGAGGTGTTTTTTTTCTGTTGTTTTTTTTTATAGCCAAATATTACCAGGAAGAGATTACTTGTCCAACGTGAACCATACAGGCATCTCGCTAATGTGGGAAAGCACACCATAATATAGCATTCAAGAGCCAGTAGTCCTCCATGTTGTGCATTATTTGGAACGAAGCAAAACATTTCATACAAAACTGTTCCACATTTATTTGATGGGGTATTTCCCCTTGTTTCTATTAGTATAAATCTGCCTATCTCTAATAATTATTGGTGGGCATAAAGTAAAAGGGAATTATTGCAAAATAACAATGCATAGAGTTCAATGCATAGAGCTCAATGTTTGTTTTATTTCTAAAGATGCCTGTGAAACTTGTATAACCAATTGGCAGGCTAAAAGAATAACCTTATGTAAATGAAGAATGTAATTACCATTTTCACAAATTTGGTACATGTTGGAAATGTCATTTCAATCAGGGCTAATCATAATATGACAGGAATAACTGTGATACCATAAGTGATAATTTTATGCTGCTCACTTTTTCTAAATTTGGTGACAAAATATGCAAAGATAAAATTCTCAAAAAGCCAGTAAAACATGTTCAAGATTTTTGCCACTTTTAAAAATATTTTCAAGGAAATATTCATCATTACAGAGCAAGGAGTATTTTGATAACTCATTTGTCTTTAGTTTAATCCCTTCTTAGAATTTATGTCATCTTTTGGGGCGCCTGGGTGGCTCCATCAATTAAGCATCCGGCTTCGACTCAGGTCATGATCTCAAAGTCTGTGAGTTCGAGCCCCGCGTCGGGCTCTGTGCTGACGGCTCAGAGCCTGGAGCCTGCTTTGGATTCTGTGTGTCCCTCTCTCTCTGCCATTCCCCCACTCATGCTCTTGTCTCTCTCTGTCTCAAAAATAAATAAACATTAAAAAAATTTAAAAATAAAATATTTATGTCATCTTTTAAGGAAAACGAAAAAGTATGAAATTTTAAGTGGTAATAAAATACTTTGTTACAGGGCGCCTGGGTGGCGCAGTCGGTTAAGTGTCCGACTTCAGCCAGGTCACGATCTCACGGTCCGTGAGTTCGAGCCCCGCGTCAGGCTCTGGGCTGATGGCTCAGAGCCTGGAGCCTGTTTCCGATTCTGTGTCTCCCTCTCTCTCTGCCCCTCCCCCGTTCATGCTCTGTCTCTCTCTGTCCCAAAAATAAATAAACATTGAAAAAAAAAATTTAAAAAAAATACTTTGTTACATTTTCCATATATATAGGTTTAAATAGTAGTTTTATAAATGTTGCCTCTGTCATTTTTTCATTAAGTATGCTTTTTATTGATAATGAGTAAAATATTTAACAACCAACTAAGGACTTCATATAGCTCAGTGGCTCCATTCACATTATGAACTTGGCATGAATGCCATTTTGATGCTATCTCATTTTCTGGCTCCTGATGAAGAAACAGGTTAATGGAAACATTATCAATTTAATTACTGATTTTCATAGGTCTCACGAAGTTTGTGAGATTTTTTATTTAAATCCATTAATATTAATGTTCTAATGTAGTTTTCTAGGAGCTAGCCAACAAATGCTTTCTTAAAAGTACCCTTATGCTAGGAAGTTTCAATAAAGAGAAGAAAAATGTGTGTATACAGCCCTGGGACTGGGGACAACAGGGATGTGTGGCAGAGGGGGAGGCTGCAAAAAAAGGAATAGGCACAGTTGGTTTGTTTGTTGCTATGTTTGTTTGTTTGCGTTTTGGTGTTGAGTATAGCATAATAGTGACACAGGACATAAATAAATGTATTTACTTTGAATACCTTCAACAAGGGATCTGAAGCTTTGGTAAGGACCTTGAACCTGTATTCACGGACCCATATGAAATTCAGTGTTTACCCAAATGCCCTGTAATTAGATCAGATTTTATGTGCATATGTTATTTTTATGAAGAAAGAATAAACAACTTTTATCCGATTTTCCTAGACATATAAAACCGACAGATTCTGGATCAACTGCTTTCTATGTTAATTATATTCAGGTACAACTGGAAAAAGACACATGTCTTTAGGAAATCACATAAAAGAATCTTGACCAAAATATAATCCAAAATAGCATTACGAGAATTAAAATGATATTTTTTGCTTAAATTTAAGATTAAAAAAATACACTTGAGTATGTTTAAGGCCTCAGAGACATTGACAGAGGAAATCAGCATGATCTATGTTATGTTCAGAAACTCATTATCATCATCAAACATTTTAGAAGAATTCCTACTTTTGTAAAAATTGAGTTGAATATGTTTTTCATGACTAAAACTGCATCATCTCTACAAATGCAATGATACTGGCCTTATGCTCCCCGACTTTTCTCAAATACTACTTTAAAGTAGCAAGTTTCTAAAGTTTTCTAACAACAATGTGAAAGACAAGAGTTCCTAAGAGGTGCTTTTTTTTTAAATTTTTTTTCAACGTTTATTTATTTTTGGGACAGAGAGAGACAGAGCATGAACGGGGGAGGGGCAGAGAGAGAGGGAGACACAGAATCGGAAACAGGCTCCAGGCTCTGAGCCATCAGCCCAGAGCCTGACGCGGGGCTCGAACTCACGGACCGCGAGATCGTGACCTGGCCGAAGTGGGACGCCTAACCGACTGCGCCACCCAGGCGCCCCAAGAGGTTTTGATTATACCCAGGAAGTGGAGAATTAAGGAGGGTGATAAAGGCTATAATAGAGATCATCAACATTCCTTTGACCAATATATGCTCTCGGTGACACAAAATGTATTGTATTTCTAAATACAAAAGAGAATACAGAGTTTTGCCCACAGCCAGGAAGAGAATGTCCTCCTGGAAGAAATAGTTAGGGACGTGTGATAGAAGTATTGTGAAGTGGATTCCATGTTGTTTCCTGACAGGGCCATCAGTAGGAACTTACCTCTTGCTGGAGGGCTGACATCCCTTGGAAGCAGTTTACAGTTGATAAAACAAAACCTTTACTTTAAATACATGAGCCTGTTGCCCTGAAGCACATTGGCGAATATTTGTAAATACAGGTACAGGAACAGCTGTAATGCATCATAATGACTATTTTATAGTTTTGAAAAATATGAATATGCATATGAGAGCATATAGGATATTTGTGTGTGTGTGTGTGTGTGTGTGTGTGCGTGCGCGTGTGTATCTGTTTGTGGATACTCATGGAGTGATATTTTCTTTTAGCACATATGACTTAGAATCATCCAAAAGAGATTTGTTTTTTAAAGGGAAGTTAGATTATATCACTTTTCTACTTTTGGAAAGAGTGGTACATTCAGACAATAATTCTCTGAATTTGGGCTTGATTTAATACCCCAGAATCCCCTGTAGGATGCCACTCCACATTTTATTAGGCAACTGCTTTATGTGCACGTTTCATGGAAAGTCATAGAAAAGATATTTATGTGAATTATAGGAAGGATCTGTGCCTACAAATAGAAGGAACAAATATAAGCAGAGGTATAAATCAAAATATAAACATTGTAAGTCAATTTAATTATTTATTGTTAAATAAGGCTTTCTTATTAATGTTCCAACCTTTAAAATTGTTTTCTGAATGATATTCCTTGTTGTGAAACTTAAATCTTATAGTAAAATCCATACTTGAAAAAGAACCCTTTAATTTTCCAATTACATTATGAAATAAAATAAATTTAAATAATGAGTCTTCATAACAGAAAAAAATAACAACAGAAGTCGAGTTTATGGAGTTACTTTTTCCCGGTGTGTTTATTAACTGTAGTCTTACACAATGGTAAGAACTATTTATCAGCACTTTACTCATTTGAGCTCTGCTCTCTATATTATTTCACTGAAGGACAATTCCAAAACTTAACTACTTTTCTCTAGCCCCATATTTGAGCCTTCTTCCCCCTCCTGTCCCCTTAGCCAATATCCTGCCGTACCCGTAAGTTGTTAAACATTTGAGACGATGAATGGTATGGCTGTGAATACTCATACCTTCCCTGTGTCCTAATTACAAATATATTCATGACCATGACCAGCCTCATGCTTTTTCTTCTGTCTCAACGAATGAGGGTCTTCCCCTTGAGAGATTATTTCATGTGTGTCCTTGATTCTGTTTCTTCCTTTTCTCTTTGAATTTCATGGTCATCTTCATCTTTTCTTCTCTAGCATGGAGCTGCCATTTCCTTTCTCTTCTTCTCTGGGCCCAAATTCTCAAGGGAGTAACTCAGCCTGTCTGTTTCCATGGCCTAATCTATTTCCTCCAAATCTACTGCCATCCAGCCTCTACCCGTCACTGAGCAAAAACTGTTATTTTTAGGAAGAATGATGACTTTTATATTGGTAAATTGAGTGAATATGTGCTAGGTAGTCCTTACTAGGTCTTTCTTTTGCACTTGACACTGTTGATTACTCTGTTTTAAAAAGTCTCAACACACTTGCCTCCCATGACACCATTCTCTGTTCTCATTCTTCTGTGAACACTTAGTATTTCTCTGTGAGTTCATCTTCCTCTGCTCACCTTGTAGATATAGATGCTGCCATGCTCCCATCCCAATTCCTTTATCTTCTCACCCTACGCACCCTCTTAGCACCCCAGGCTTTTTCCCAGCCTTTGCTTCTCCATCTGATATTTCTATGTAGTGATTCCACAGGCACACCAAACTCACCGTGTCCAAACCCATACTGAGTCTCGTCCCTCTCCTCCCACAGCATGTTAAGGATCACTTTGATTAGAAACAAGAGTCATCCTTGTTCCCCTACATCGTCACTTTCCCATTAAGTCACCAAGCTTTGCACATTTTGCCAACTATTTTCTCTTACTCCATTCTTATTATCATACCCTCATTCCAATATATTTCCTTTTTTTTCCCTACAACAGCACACATAGTTTCACCTACACTGTCATTTACAAACAATAGATTTTTTTATATTTTGAAGCATGTCATACATTTTAAAGTATAAAATTCATTTATTTCCTCATATATTCTTATATAATCACATGAACAATTCTGCATTGCTGCTTTACATACAGGTGGTTTTCATATAATATGCGGTTTCATATTATTATCGTTATTCAGTGATGTTTTAAATTAGTGAAATTGCTAGTAAGAGCTAAGCTATTCTATGTTATTTTTTTAATTTATGGAAAGATTTAATTAAAAAATGTAAAAAGTGGCTGCTGTTGGTTTTTAACATTTTTATATGTAGCTCTATGTGGAGTATCTGTTAATTATTTCTTGCCTCTCCTCTCTTTTACATTTAGCATCAGCCATTCCTACATTCTGACAGATATTTAATTTATTGATATTATGGTCACTATGCATATGCCTCAAATATTTTGATATAGACAGTTAAAAAATAAAGTATGATACATGTCTAAGTCACCCAGCTGATCCTTTCCAGGAGAAGAATGTGCATTTATTAATCATGTTTGGACCCACAGCACTTAGTATAGGTTCTGTCACGTAGTAAGCACTAAACTTGTTTTTTAATTAATGAAGCTATCAGAGGTCACCCAGGAATATACTTCCAGAGGATAGATGAAGTTTTTCACATTTTCGTTCATGCACATTCTACATTCTTCCTTATGCAGGTATTTAAAATTAATTGGCAAGAATTGCCACTGTCTTTTTCTCCTACTTGTTTTCACTTCTATACTTTATTATTTTGTTTTTCCATCTATATTCTTTCTACTTACTTGAGACTTTTAAAAATCAGAGACCATGTAAAATATGACACCTTTTCCATGAATTGATACATTTCACAACGAACCATTCCTCTTGTTGTGTTCCTGGTCATTTAAGTGCCTAATTGTCTACCTTTTTTCATATAAAAATATTGGTATCTCTTTGAAAACCTTCTGTTTTTAGTTGCGTAGAAATACCAAAGCTGTTCTTTGTCTTTTATTTTGTGGAGTTTAAGATAGAAGAAAGTGACACCTGGTTGCATTCAAGGCATCTTGTCAATTCATTGACAATTGTCTTTGAACAAAGTGTTCTGCATCTTCTTTTCTTATTTATGATGAATTGGTTTATATGTAAAGGCATGTTCATAACCTTACATCTAGTTAAGGATACTATGTCTCTAGCTCATTGGTGTACCTTTCCAGAGATTCTGTCATTTTCTGTCCAAACTGGAAGTTTCCTGTTGAGTTTGAACTCACACCCATTAGAGGCAAAGTACTTAGCAGCCACTCCACTTTCAGTGTAGACAGATAATGTACATTGGTGCTTTTTTTTTACATCTATATTTATCTTGTAAATGTACTTTTACTAATACTTCATTAGTGGTTTGAGAATACATTGTTCTGAAGGGTCAGACCTTGCTATCTCATTAAATGAACAGTCTGAAAAAGAGATAATTATTTTATGTTTTAACTATCTACACTGACTTATTTGAAGACTAACATAGTTACCATTTGTTATATATTTGAAGAGTAACGTAGTTACCATTTGTTATACCTTGGTACTAGTAAGCTTGCAAACAATTTTTCTCATTCTCACAATGATCTGGCAAATAGGTGGTCTATTATCAGTTGAAAATTCAAGACTCATAGAATTTATGTGACTTCCCTTTGTCACATTGGGGCTGGAATCTGTACCAACTTCACAGAGCTTGAGAATTTACGCTCTTTCCCGTATAGCAATGGTTTTCATTATTTTTCTCCTGCCATATTTCCACATGGGCAACACACTGCCATTATTTTACACACCATTTCTCCAGAAAAAGAGGAAGGTAATGCATATAATCGAAATTCAGTGTCTTTTATACTTCCTTCCAAATCCTACCAGTCTCAATAGCCACGATCCTCATAAGAATTACTATATTACATAGCAATGGTTGAATGCTGGCTCCAAAATAGAGTCTCTGATAGTCAGATTTAATTCTCCTGGGTACTACAATGTTGTTTTTTTTACAAGCTACCTCAGTTATGTAATGTGTAGCCAGGATTGAGAATGACTGCTATGTATACCATCTTCTCAAGGCTTCTTTTCCATTGTACTCTATGAAATGAAAAAGACAAATAAATAAACGAAAGTTGGTTTGTATTGTTTACTGTCAATGACAGAGATCAGGTCACCTAACCAGTTCTTAAAGTAGTACCATAATCACCCTGGCACTTTATATTTGAAATATATATCCTTAATATAGCCTTTTACTTCCCGTCTTTGCCCTGACTCTTTTCAGCTTGTTTAATTAATTAATTTATTTTTTTAAATGTTTATTTATTTTTGAGACATAGAGAGACAGAGCATGAATGGGGAAGGGGCAGAGAGAGAGGGAGACACAGAAACGGAAGCAGGCTCCAGGCTCTGAGCCACCAGCCCAGAGCCTGGCGCGGGGCTCGAACTCATGAACCGTGAGATTGTGACCTGAGCTGAAGTCGGACGCTCAACCGACTGAGCCACCCAGGCGCCCCCAGCTTGTTTAATTTATTAACTCTTCGACCTTGGGCAGTTTTCTTTTAGAGGCTATTTCCTTTTTTTTTTTTGTAAGTTATAAATTAAATTAATTTTTTAGCTGGATAATACTATTATTTTTTGAATAAAGGACTTTTTACTGAAATGTGGGAAGGGTGACTATTAATGCATATGGGGTTCCTTGGAGAGAGATGGAGTGTTTTCAAATTACTTTGTGGTGATGGTTGTACAATCCTATGAATATACTAAGAAGCATTTAATTATACACTTGAAATGAATGATTGATATGTTATATGAATGACATCTCAATAATACTACTTTAAAAATGTTTATATAATCAAGATTTTGAACAAGCACCATTTGGGACACACTCAAATGCCATTCTTTAAGGTTTACTTAGTGGGTGTGATCTTTTCTCTGATCACATTTAATTCATAGGGACCCCTATGGCCACTTTAACTCATGAGTATTAACTCATTAATTAGAATGTCTAGTCTGCAGTAGCATACAAAATTCTGAGCTTGATTTAGCATTATATTGCCTCCCTTCCCCAATCTTAGGCTTTTCCAGGAAGGAAGATTAAGCAAAAAAAAAAAAATGTAGGCATGACAGGCATCTTTACTTTTCTTCCTTGGCCTTCTCCTCTCCTGCACACAGCTTTCCAGCCCATTCTGACTATTTCAGGGTCAGAGTAGGAGAGGGGCAGTAAAGGGTGTTATTAGAAGGACCTTGCTGGGCCTAATGGTCATTTAAACATGTGTTCCCCTCTTTTCTCTCCTCTCTTTCTTTCCCTCTCCTCTTCTCTCTCTTTTACCCTCTCATCCTCCCTCTCTCCCTCCTCCCCACCCCACCATCTTTTACAGTTTCCTTAATCCAGGTGGATTCTTCCCTATTCTTGTGAGGAAGACTGACTCTTTCCTTCTCTCCTAAAATTCTAGGCTTCACCTCCAGGTTTCTGCTGCTGAGGTTCCTCTACTCCTTTACATGGCCATTGGAAAGAACCTAAGTCATTCCCACGTTAACCGTTTTCTGTGTGTTCCACCCTTCAGAAGACCATATTATTTACTGTCCACACTGAGACACTATCGTGAGTGAAAGGGAACACTATTAATAATTGCAGTGCAACAGTGGGCTTAAAATGAGACTGTTCTGGGCTGATAAATCTAACAGAGACCAGTGCATAGAAAAACACTCCCACATCCTTCACCCCCAAAGTTTTGGAACACAGTCTCATCTGTTCCCCCCCTCCCCTCACCCGGCAGCTGCTTTGCCCCTGTCAGGTGTGAGGTGAACTCCATTATTTTATTTCTCCCAACTTCAAAGATCCCATTCCATAGATTCTTGGATGGGTCTCGATGGGTCATAACCCCCAATTCTTCCCCAGGGAGGCAGACAACAGCTATTTCCAAAGAAGTATCTGCACAAAATCTTACCTCTGTGCCTTTGTAAACCATTTATAATGTGAAAGTCAGCAGAATTCAAGAGTAAGGAGCAGATGCTTCCCCATTTCCTTTGAAAATCTCTATTTAGTGATTTGTAACTCACATTAGTATTTCACATCTGTTGTAACTCGGTGTCTAGTTCCAACTTCAATTTTAACATCTTGTTTCATATATATTCTTTTTTTGTCCACACAAATATACGAGTTATTTTTGAAATGTTATATCAAAAGAGGTTATTTGGTGGTAAAGTGTGGCACAGGCTTTGACATCAGAAAACCAAGGTCATTAGATAAATGACTTTAGGAAAGTGACTTGACTTCCTGAAGCCTTAGCTTTGACCTCCATAAAATGAGGATAATAATAGTTCCTACTTCATAGCGCTCTTACCATAATCTTAAGAGATTACATATGTGAAGAAATTAACACAAGATTTATGGTCTGGTGTGCAATAAGTTAACTGGTATTATTACTATGATTGTTATTAAGATCTTTATTAAACAATTAGTAGAATAAAAAAAGAAAAACATTAAACCAAACAGTATAACATACCATAAGTTATTTTTCAGGATACCATTCTAAGGTCTTTACAAGCAGGAAATGCAGTTGAGAATCCCTCAGACCACAAAATCACAAGAATATCTGCATAGATCCAAAGGATAAACCTGGCTTATAATGGCACTCAATTAATATCGAATGAATGAAACTATATAACTCTTCACTTTAGCTATTAGATAACTTCCCAGAGTAAACCGTGATATTGCTCTCTTCATTTCCTAAGGCTGGTGTAACAAATAACCACAAGCTTGGTGCCTTAAAACACAGAAATTTATTCTATCGTAGACCTGGAAATTCTGAGTCTGAAATCTCCCAATTCCAGAGCTTGTCAGAGGACATAATCCAAACAGACTGCTTGATTTTATGTCTAATTTTAAACCGATAGACTAAACTTGAGGTCTAGTTGGCTCCCTTCACTTTTTACAGAACAAAGGACAAGGACATTATGACAGCTATTTTTCTCCTTTATTTTTACCCTATGAAAGTGTATTTAAATTATAGATGTTGAGTTTATTAGAAAAGTGTCAATGGTGATTTAGCTTTTAAAAAATGTCAGTTAATAAGAAGGCTATATAATTTTTAAAGTACCCTTGATTCTGTTGGGTTTAAAGATACACGTGTGTAAATAATCCCGTTAAAAATGGGCAGAAGACATGAACAGATATTTCTCCAAAGAAGACATCCAGATGGCCAGTAGACACATGAAAGGATGCTCAGCGTCACTTAGCATCAGGGACCTGCAAATCCAAATTGCAATGAGCTATCCCCTCGAACATGTCAGAAAGGCTAAAATCAACAACACAAGAAACAGCAGGGGTTGGTGAGGATGTGGAGAAGAAGGAACATCATAAACTCTCGGTGGGAATGCAAACTGGTGCAGCCACTGTGGAAAAGAGTATGGAGGTTCTTCAAAAAGTTGAAATAGAACTACCTTACAATCCAGCCATCACACTACTAGATATTTACTCAGAGAATATAAGAACATTAATTGAAAGAGATGTATACACTCCTATGTATATAGCAACATTATTTACCACAGCCAAGATATGGAAGCAGCCTAAGTGCCCATTGATTGATGAATGGATAAAGAAGATGTGGTATATATATATATATATATATATATATATATATATATATATATACACACACACACACACACACACACACACACACACTGGAATATTATTTGGCCATAAAAATGAATGAAATATGGCTATTTACACTGACATGAATGGAAGATAAATAAGTAGGAGAAAAACAAATACCATATGATTTCCCTCATATGTGGAATTTAAGAAACAAACATGCAAAGGAAAAAAATAAGAGAGAGAGAGAGACAAAGCAAGAAACAGACTTTTATAGAGTATAATCTGATGGTTACCAGAGGAGATGGCAGTAGGGGGAAGGGAGTGGTGAGGGGGGGATGGGTTAAATAGGTGATGGGGATTAAGGAGTGCACTTAGTGATGACAACTGTTGTGTGGATGATGCATGGAACTGTTGAATTAATATACTGCACACCGGAAACTAATATAATGCTGTATGTTAACTAACTGGAATTAAAATAAAAAAAATTTAAAAAGATACACATGTGTATGTAAATAGTTCCAAAAGTGTATGAAAGCTACAGACTTTTTGCCTGTTGATGAAAACATATTTGAATTATATCTGTTATTGTTTGTGTGGGTTTTTTTATAAACCTGACCTCCATAGCCAATTACCTGTATTAAAAATTTATATACCAGGACGGTCACCCGGGTGGCTTAGTCAGTTAACCATCCCAGTTTGGCTCAGGTCATGATCTCGCAGTTCATGGGTTGGATCTCACAGTTTATGGGTTCAAGCTCTGAGCCCCGTGTAGGGCTCTGTGGTGACAGCCCAGAGCCTGGAGTCTGCTTCAAATTCTCTGTCTCCCTCTCTCTCCCCTTCCCCCACTCATGCTTGCTCTCTGTCTCTCCCTCTCAAAAATAAATAATCAGTAAACAAATTATTTTTTAATTTATATACTGGGTGCTTGCACGGCTCAGTCAGTTGAACATCCAACTTTGGCTCAAGTCATGATCTCATAGTTTGTGGTTCAAGCCCTGCGTGGAGCTCGCTTCTGTCAGTGTAGAGCCTGCCATCAAATCCTTTGTCTCCCGCTCTCTCTGACCCTCCCTCACTTGCACTCTCTTTCTCAAAAATAAATAAACATTAAAAAAAATTTTATATACCTAAATCATTCTGCTTTCTGGCTTTATTTGTGAATAACTTTGTTTTTTTTTTTAAGATATGCACAAGAATATTGGTAGTTCAAAATGTAAAATGCTAAGTCCAAGCATATAGTTTTATTATAAAATGGTTTGGGAAATTTTACTGAATCGCGTTAAAACACTAATGAGAAGTTTTGTATAGGTTTAAAAATATATATGTGTGTAAATAATTATATACATATTTAATGTTTCTATCAGAATATAGACTAGTATATTTTTTGCGGTTTAAAATTCACTTAAATCTTATCAATCATAAATGTTAAGCTGACCATAGATTATTTTACCTAATGCATTGTCATCGAAATAAAAATAGCATGTATTTATAAAATGACTTATTTACACAGGAGAAATGATTAGTATCCTCAGCTTTAAATGAAAATCAGTGGCAGTAAGGGAATATAGTACTGGCTGAAAGAAATGACTTGCAGTTCATGACCCTTGAATTTATGCTCATTACATGTGTAACCTTGGACAAGTACCTTAACCTCAGTTATCCTCGGTGTCCTCATCTGAAACATGGGAGCTATGAGAATAATATGTGTGCTATAGGATTTTTTTCAGAATTAAATAAGATGCTGCACACATAGGGCTTAAAATGGTGCCTGATAAAATAATTTATAGATATTAATTATTTTAACTATTATACCTCATACTAGAATTAGTTTTTTAAACATTTATTGATATGCCACTTTCTCTGGATTGAGGTTCTTAAGGACAGAGAGACCACATCTTAATATCTTAATAATTTTAGTTGAGCTTCACTGGTTAGCATGTTTTTTGTCCTTAAAGGCTTGAGTAAATAACTCAGCGAGTGAATGAATAAATTGTTGGTTGAGTTAACTATAAAGTACATGAGTGTGTGAGAGGCATAGGAGTGTAACTTCTTTAGGAGATGTTTAGTTCTAGTATTGTATGGGATATTTATATATATATGGGATATTAATATATACATATAATTTATAATATATAACTTATAGCATATATTATATATATAATAATATATATATATTATATATATACATATATATCCCATACAATACTAGAGGTAAACATCTCTCTCTATATATATATAATGCGTTTGGGTCATATATGTATATATATACGGCATTCGGCTCATATATGTATAAGAGAGAGAAAGCAAAAAACAGACTTTATTATATATATACATATATGGTCATATATGTATATATATAATGGGTCATATATGTGTATATATATATACAATGGGTCATATATGTGTATATATATAATGCATTTGGCTCGTATATATATATATATATATATATATATATATATATATATATATATACACACACACACACACACACACACACACACAATGGGTCATACATGTATATATATAATGCACTTGGCTCATATATGTATAAGAGAGAAAGCAAGAAACACACTTTATTATATATATATATATATATATATATATGCCAAATGCATTTAAACACAGAATGCTATATTTAACCATTAGTCTGAAAGTGTTGAACTATGAGTTTTGATCTTTACATTTCCAGGAAGTTTCTGTAGATATTGTTAAAAGTTTGTTTGGCAAGGTTGTTAAATATTTGCTTTTAATTTTAGACAATATGCTTACAAGAAAATCTTGTGTTGTTATTTAAAATACTGCTGTTTCACACACATTTTCTGTATTATAACTTTTTGAGGAACTAGTGACAGAAATATAACTTAAAATAGTCCAAAATAAATATATTGACTTAGTAACTGAACACTTCCAGTGGTCAGACAGTCACTGTCACTGCAGATACAGCTGAATGCAGGTCAGTTAATGTTACCAGTACTTGGTCTCTCTTCCTCTCCTGTTCCTCTTCCTGTCCCTGTCTCTGTCCCTTTCTCCATTTTCTCCATCTCTTAACTGTTCTCTCTTCTGTGTGCCAGTGTTAGCTATATTCTCAGTCAGCCTGTTGTATCCTTCTGGTGACTAAAAGGGCCCCTAATAGCCTCAGACTTATATGATCCCTTGTGCCCTCCCTCCCCTCCCCCATTTCAGAAAGCTATAGGTTTTTGTTTGTTCTGACTTTGATGGTATGCTTCGATTATATGCCAATGCTTGAACTAACCCTAGTGGCCAAGGAGATGTAATACTCTGATGGATCAGTTTTGGGTCAAAATTCTGCCCCAAAGCCAGGGATAGGATCAAACAACTGAGCCATATGGACTGAGAACCGTGGTCTGTTCGCCCAAGCACATACTGGACAAATGCAAACATAGACACATACATGCACACACACAGTTAAATATCGCATCTCACTATGGTAATAACCCTGTGAGAAAGACTGGACAAGTCTTTTATAAGCGAGGAAGCTTGGCATAATGGAAAGATACAGTAAGCAGATCATTTTGACTCCTTTCCCTTTTGGCTATGTGCTGGTAGCCAAGTTACATAATTTTTCTGAGTTTCTATTCCCTCACTGTTAACTGGGGATAATATGCAAGATTAAATGATATGCAAGACTAAATGATTGTCAAGAAGAATCTAATCTTGTATTTACCACATATATATATATATGTGTGTGTGTGTGTATGTATGTATATATATACACATATATGTATGTATATATACACACATACACATATATATACATACATATATATGTATGTATATATACATATATATGTATATATATACACACACATGTACATACTTACATACATACATACCTATATATTTGGTGTATCATAACTTACCCTTTTTAAAATTTGAAGATAGTTGACACAAGGTGATAAATTAATTTCAGGTGTACAACGGTGATCCAACAATATCTTTCACCATACAGCACTATTACAAGTTACCTTTTGACCAAAGGACCTTAGGGATCAGAAAAGGGAATTCACAAGTGCATAAGGGGTGCAAAATATGGAAAATACTATATATACCCTTTTTATAAAAATGAACTTATTTTATAGCTGTTTTAGATATTCAGAATTATTATGAAAGTTAGTTCAGAGACTTCCTGCATACCTCACACCCAGTCTCTCCTATTATTAACTATTTATATATATTTTAGGTTTTTTAACATTTATTTATTATTGAGAGAGAGACAGAGTGTGAGCAGGGGAGGGGCAGGAAGAGGGGGAGATGCAGAATCCGAAGCAGGATCCAGACTCTGAGCTGTCAGCATAGAGCCCGATGCGGGGCTCAAACTCACAAACTGCAAGATCATGACCTGAGCTGAAGTCAGACGCTTAACTGACTGAGCCACCCAGGTACCCCATTAGCTATTTATATTGCTGTGGTAAATTTATCACAGTAAGTCAACACTGATATTATTATTATTACCAAAGTCAATACTTACTTTAGATTTCTTCAGTTTTTCCCTAATGTCCTTTTACTGTTCATAGATCCCATCCAAGATACCACATTACTTTTAATCATCATGTCTCGGGTTCTTTTTGGTTGTGACAGCTTATTATAGTTTCCTTGTTTTTGATAATGACTTTGACATTTTTTGAGTGATACTGATCAGGTATTTTGCAAAATGTGTTCAATTGGAATTTGTTAATGTTTTTCTCATCAGGTGTTTCTGGGCCCACTATAGAGTCAGGAACTTTTCCATCACTTCCCACACTGTAGTAGCTTTGCCCATTGTCTATCACTTGGTAGGTGCTAAATAGATAATTGCCAACTGAAAATACGGATGCAGTGGCAGAAACGATTGGTTGCCTACCCAATATTTTTTTTCCCTTCTTGTCAACAAAAGCCTACTTAAAAAAAAAAAATATATATATATGTATGGGGCACCTGGGTGGTTTATTTGGTTGAGCATCTCAGGTCAAGCACCACATCAGGCTCTCTGCTGTCAGTGGGGAGTCCACTTCAGATCCTCTGTCTCCTCTCTCTGCCCCTCCCTTGCTCATGCACACATAAGTGCTCTCTCTCAAAAATAAACGTTTAAAAAAATAAAAAAATATATATGCATATGTGTGTGTGTGTATAGTTTGAGGTGACCTTCTTAAATTCATGGAAAATAAAATTAACTGTTTTAAAGTGAACAATTCAGTGTCATTTACCACATTCACAATGTCGTACAACCACCACCTCTGTCTAGTTCCAAAATATTTTCAAACATTTCCAAAAGAAAATGTTCCCATGTCCCCTCTCCCCAGCTCCTGACAACTACCAGTCTGGATTCTCTCTCTATAGTGAGAATTTATGGCATATACCTACTTTTACTCAGGATAGCAGTGTGTCCAGATTAAAAGAAAACTATATTTTCCTCTCTTTCTTGTTTTTAGGTATGATTATGTGGCACTCATCTGGCCAGTGAAGTCTGGGAATTCCTGGATAGAGTTTCCAGGCAATTTCCCTACAGGGATCCAGTGCACCTGGCACCATTTTGGCCATTTGCCCTTTCCCTTCTTCCTTCCTGAAACAGAGCCACTACAGTGAGAGCTCTAGATATAAGGAACATAACACAAAGATAGTAGAATAGAAAGCTGAAGGGAGCTCGTGTTTTTGAGGACTCCAGGCAGCTGCTGTACTAGGTCTGTAATCTGTACACATGAAAAATAAATGAGCATCTAATGCACTTAAAATATTGATATTACAGTATATATCTTACTGTGCATTAGAGATCCAGTTAATTTTAGAGACATTTCCTGACTGATGGGTTTATAGTAATTCTGAATTTAACTTAGCTGAGAAAATTGTAAAGTGTCTGCTTACATAATTGTTTTCACCTTTGTCATCCTTAACTTAAGACTGTTTCTGTGCACTTAGTATGGCAGACAGAAAAAGGCTAGAAAGTTATGTCTGAAAATGGAGGTTGCTACCTTCCAGAGTGAGTTAGGTATCAGTACTCTCAGAGAGGCTTTATTTTTACATATGTAGTCCCCCACTTTCAGGAAATAGATTCCAAATGTCAATGTCACCTCTGCAGCCCTGACAGAGCAAGGCTCTTTATGTGTGCTAACATCCGCTTAGGAGAGAATGAAGGCTATTATTATTTGTGGAGTATATAATCTGTTGATTTTTTTATTTAAAATATATGATGAACGAGTATAGAGATAGAAAGCTACCTAGCATGCTTATTTAATATATAAAAAGGGTAGAATGTGGAGGAGACAAACTAGGATATATGCTTGAGTATCATTCAGTGGGCGACTGAATGTTGGAACCATGAAGAGAGCTTAGAAGAATGATGACTGAAGGTGAAGGCAAAGATGGAACAGTGGAAGCTGGAGGCCAGAGAAAATCCAGTGGTAGTTTTGAGAAGACAAGTCGAGTTGGGGCTAAGGGGGAGATGTCATTTTGACAGGAGGAACATTTTCAATTCCATGAAGAAGATAAGGGATTGGAACATGGTGTATGCTGATACTGAAATTAAAATTGTGAGCTTTGGTTGGGGATCCTGGGTGGCTCAGTTGGTTGAGTGTCCGAATTCGGCTGAGGTCATGATCTTGCGTTCATGGGTTCGAGCCCCACATCAGGCTCTGTGGTGACAGCTTGGGGCCTGGAGCCTCCTTCAGATTCTGGGTCTCACTCTCTCTCTCTCTCTGCCCCTCCCCCACTCATGCTCTGTCTCTCTCTGTCTCTCAAAAATAAATAAATGTTAACAAAATGTTAAAAAAAAAAAGAATATTGTGAGAACATCGAGAACCATGTTAGGGGTGAAAAGAAGTCCCCAAAATTATAAAAGGATATGGAAAAATGTGTACTGATGCACTTTAATTGCCATGATTTTTATTTTTTCATGGTTGCTTTAGGATAAACTTTCTGACACAGGGAAGTGATAGGGGCTTAACCCTGAGGACCAAAATAAATCCTTCTTTCAGATGCATTTATGGGGAACAAATAAACCAGTGTATATGTGAACAGAAAGTAATAGTGTTACATTTTCCCCATTTTTAATTCCATGCAGCAGTAAGAACACAGAATAAAATGAAGATAGGTGTGATTAGAAGAGAAAGGTCAAGAGTGTAAGTTTCTTTGAGGATGCATCATCCAACAAATACACTTGCATCTGGCCATTAGTGATGCACTTGGGAAGCTTTGCCTCCACCTTCCTTAGTCACAACAAAGGATGGACATGAGCAGAAGGAGCTATATTTAAAAAAAAATCCAGCATACATCACAACATGAAGAGTAATTTAGTCTATTTTCTAATTATGTATCAGTTTTTAAAATGTAAGCATGACTTAGAACATAAGCTAGTATCACCTGAATTGTCTGATTATGCTAACATGCAGCTTAAAATAATGATAGTAATAATATATTTGTAAGTTCAAGTAAACATCATTAAAAGAAGCACAAAGTAAGTGGACTATGCAGTGTCAAAGAAGCAGGATAACGGGCACCGTAACTGGGTCACAGGTCCTAATGTTAACAGAGAATGAAGGTTCTTTTATTTTTTTTTCTGGAATAGAATTTCAAGCAGATTAATACTGAAAAAGGTCCTTTAGCTCAGCATCATTACTTCTGGAGGTCTTTCTTATCAGTGCCTGATGGAGATGGCAGTTCCTAAACTGTCTGCTAACAAGTGTTAATTACTTAGATAATCAAAACAATATACTTGTTGATTTCTCCCCTGCATTTATCATTTAAAATGAAAACAGCTTTAACTTTTTCTGGATGTTGAAAGAAAAAAACAAACTCATTGGAAAAATACTGAAAATGAATGCCCATATTATTAATAATTTTCTCTCATGGTGGTATCTCAGGTGATTTTTGCTTTCTTCTGTTTATTTTCCCTATTTTTTCCCAATGAGTCTATCAGGGAGAAGGTGAGCTACCATAAGGGGAGACCAAATGGCTCATGAGTAAATAGGGTTGGGGAACCGAAGGGGAACAAGTCAAATGGTTCTCTGGTTTTTGTTCTAGCCCATGCATCCCCCTTTTCTTGGGGTTAAGATGAATATTTTCCTTTGCTCCCAAAGAACCCATCTAAAACTAGGGGTACATGCTACACTTATGGTTAGTGTTATTCCATAGAACCAAGAACATAGTAGAAACTCAAGAAATAAAATACCTCACTGATTTTAGTAAATGCCTAATGTTATGAAAATATGAAATAGCATTATCTGGTAAAGATATGGTAAAGTGCATTCTGTGGTGAATTTCAAGTGAGGGAAACATTCCCTCAAGTACTAGCCAGCCTTAGGATAGTCTGTGAGAAAAGATTGGTTTGTATTGTTTTACATCCGAACAGCCATATATGTATGTGCATCTGTGTATGAATAATATTCATTTAATTAAGGACCACACTTTCCCAACAGACATCAGTGAAACCTTTCTTTAATTAAGCTTTCATTCTTGCCTCGTGTTAGACACACACACACACACACACACACACACGTAGAAGAATAAGGGGGAAAATTCTGCATTAGGGATACTTCAAAAGTAGGTTAATGCAAATGAGCAGGATGCCAAGTACAGTATTAAAATTGACATTTTATTAGCACACTTTGCATGAAGATATTTTCAAAGCTTTGCCATGCATATGAAAATATTCCATTTTAATGCTCATGTTTCCATTATTCAGCAACATGCATTGCTTTCTGTTGTTCCCCAATGCACGTTGTAATTCTGCTCAAAAAGTTTCACTGGTCTGGGATTTCACTTAATCTTTTGCGGTTGACCTGATCATTTCATTTCAACCAGAAAAATAATTCAGTGGAAATGAGTAAGAATAAATAGAAATATAGACTATATATCTTTGAAATTTAAAAAAAGTCATAAAATTAATTATTTTAGGAGCTTTTTTGCCATACTCAAGTCCATATTTTCTAAAAAAATTTTTTTTTGCAACGTTTATTTATTTTTGGGACAGAGAGAGACAGAGCATGAACGGGGGAGGGGCAGAGAGAGGGAGACACAGAATCGGAAACAGGCTCCAGGCTCTGAGCCATCGGCCCAGAGCCCGACGCGGGGCTCGAACTCCCGGACCGCGAGATCGTGACCTGGCTGAAGTCGGACGCTTAACCGACTGCGCCACCCAGGCGCCCCAAGTCCATATTTTCATCTATGAAATTAAATTTTATATATAAACATGAAATATATTTATGTTCACAGAAAAGGAAAATTTAAAAAAGCGTCGTTCATCTATTTACTCATCCAGCTACTTAGTTTACATAGACATTTGCCTTGATTCATTTTCCTTTTTTTTTTACAATATTTATAATTTTCACGTATTTAAAATTAGACAAAACAAAAACCTATTCTTGTTATAAAAAATGTTTTTTAGGGGCGCCTGGGTGGCGCAGTCGGTTAAGCATCCAACTTCAGCCAGGTCAGGATCTCGCGATCCGTGAGTTTGAGCCCCGTGTCGGGCTCTGGGCTGATGGCTCAGAGCCTGGAGCCTGTTTCCGATTCTGTGTTTCCCTCTCTCTCTGCCCCTCCCCCGTTCATGCTCTGTCTCTCTCTGTCCCAAAAATAAAATAAAAAAAAAAGTTAAAAAAATTTAAAAAAAATGTTTTTTAAATAAAATACACATGGGACACCTTAGTTTTTCTTGGTCAGTATTCATCTCTACTGTCTAACTTCTCCAGGGGTAACCATATTTTAAGACCAGAGTACAAGAAGTCACATATTTTCTACTGAAATTATATGAATGGTTTTGCAGATTATTTTTATACATCTTGGAGGTTTCCCCATGTCAGGCTTAACTCTTTCTTTTTAACCGAAGAAGAATGTTTCACAGTTATGTGACACAGAAACTTTATTAAATGATTTCCCTATAGGTAGATAGGATTGTCCAAATGTTACACCATTACAAACAATGCTTCAGTTATAATCCATGATAATGCCTCATTGTACACATCAGCATTTGTCTGGGATAGACACTAAGAAGCCAAACTGATAGTCATAGGGTACAGGCATCATTAATTTTAATAGATACTGTGAAATTGCCCTCCAAATGTCAGTACCAATTTTCTTTCCCACTGGCAGAGTGTAAGAATTCATAGGCCCCCTATCTTTTAGAAGCAATGTGAAGAGAAAATGCTATCCATGTGTTATTTTAATATGCATTTTCTCTGATTTGTAGTGAATTTAGGTTTTCATGTACTGACTGGTTATCTTGTCTTTCTCCATTTTGAGATGCCTGTTGCCTTTGGCTATTTTTTTAAGTTTATTTATTTATTTTGAGTGAGAGAGAGACAGACAGAGAGACAGAGAATGAATGCACAAGCAGGGGAGGGGCAGAGAGACAGGGAGAGAGGATCCCAAGCAGGCTCCCTGCTATCAGCACAGAGCCCAACATGGGGCTCCAACTCACAAACCCTGAGAAAATGACCTGAGCTGAAATCAAGAGTTGGACACTTAACCACCTGAGCCATCCAGGTGCCCCACCTTTGGCCATTTTTATATTGTTTTATTTTCTCATTGATTTGTAGATAATATTTTATAAGTTCTTTTTAATCCTTTTAAAGATTTTATACATGGCAGATATTTGCAGTGACCAATAGTAATTGCAGAGTGTATTATCTTTTATTTTGCTTAAGTTGCTAAAACTTGTTTTTAATTTTATAAGTTTAATGTATGAATCTGGTCTTACATGTTTTCCCCCCTTGTCATATGTTATTTAAGAAAGCCTTCTAGACTTCCTTATCCCAGTGTCAGAATCTGAAGTCAGGTCATTTATAGCTTTTTAGAGAAGCATTTTGATGTGTCATCTATCTAGGATTTATTTCATGAATGGTGTATGATAGAAATTGGTATAAAAATGAACATGTATGTGTGTATACATGCATAATATATGACAGTTTCTTTGAATTGTCACATACAAATCAAAGTCAAACAACAGTGGAATATTATTAACTCAGTTACTTGGGCAATTAGTAAGAGTTTTATATTACTTTTCCCTGTCCTTTTTAATATTTCCTCTAAAATCAGAATGCTACTTTCTAGCTATATTTGGGCTATCACCAAAATATATCCTTCTTGTTTATTAAGGCCAGTTTAGTTATTTGGTTTGAACTTCAAGAGAAGAAGGATCGACCTAGAGGGCATTATGTTAGATACAGTAAGTCAGACGGAGGAAGACAAATACCATACAATTTCTCTCATATGTGGAAAAAAAACAAAAGAATAAACAAAAAACCAGAATCAGACCTATGAATACAGAGAATGAATGGGTGAAGGGGAGTGGGAACACAGGCCTCCAGCTCTGCAATATGGAATATGTCATGGGAATAAACGGTACAGCACAGGGAATAATCAGTGGTCCTGTGAGAGCAGCATATGGTGACAGATGGTAACTTTGCTTGTGGTGAGGACAGCATAACATAGAGATGTAGTATCATTATGTTGTACACCTGAAACTAATGGAACATTGTGCGTCAACTATACTTTCAATAAATAAATAAACAAACAGACCCCCCCAACAAACTCTTCCAAAGAGTAAGAACACAGCACTTCTTCTCTTTATTTTAATTGTGTCATAGTCATCCCATGGGTGTAGTCAGTATGTAAGTAATGCCTACCTCTCATCCTTATAATGTTCCTTGTGATGCAGTTGGGCCCAGATGAATAACCTGGCTAATTTTACCATCTTTTGATCCTTAATTTAATCACACCAGTAATGTCTCTTTTGCCAAGTAAGGTAAGATATTCACAGGTTCTGGAGATTAGGCTGTGGACAGTCTTTGGGGAGTTCATATCTTGACCTCTTGCTTGTCACTGTTCCAATTCACTTGTCCTCCATTGTAGAGGGGAGTTGTAGGAGCTGGGAGTGTGCATCCATTGCCTCCATTTGAGCTTAAGATTGTGCTCTCAGTGGGGGAAATTTCCCAGAAAAAGGTATGTGGCTAAACAGGCATCATAAAAGATACTTTTAGCATCATCCCTGAAATGAAGGTATTTACATATCAAAATGCATGATAAGTTGAATGAGTTATATTTTGTAAAGCAGTTATAACAATGCTTGGGCATAGTAATATATGTATATCTATATATTGTATTTGTTAAATAAACCACAAAAATAGTACCCACAAGGAAGACATTTTTAAGCAGAGAATTGATTTGTACATATGATATATCCTCTTAACTGAGAGGGCTGATGGATTTTGTCAGTTCCTTTTCTTGGGGCATATTAAACTTTCACTGTTGACTATCAGAAGGAAATACACCTCAGCAGGTTTGTCCAGTGGTGGTCGTGATTGTGTATCGGCTATATATTGTCATGTTTTTATGAGAATACCCACTTAAAATTGAGAATGAAATGTATATACTGAAAAAGTGGCAGTGCTGATTGGTCTGTCTCTATTTATTGAATACTCACGCTGTGCCAGATGTTACAGAGCATCAGTGACTAATGGTCATTTTGCTCTAGGCTTTTGAAGTATAGTAGGGTGAATTCTTTTGAGTATGCAGATACTGACAATACAAAGTGGATTACACTGTGGGTTAACAAAAATGTAAATAAAGATCTCCAAAGGATTATAAATGAGAGTAATCACACATGTACAGATGTCTTACAGTAGGTAATATTTGAAATGAGTTTTTTTTTTATTAAAGTTTATTTATTTGAGAGAGAGCACGGGGGACTGGTAGAGAGGGAGGAAGAGAGAGATAACTCCAAGCAGGCTTCGTGCCGTCAGTGCAGAACCCAGCGCAGGTCTCAAACCCACAAACAGTGAGATCATGACCTGAACTAAAATCACAAGTTGGACACTTAACCGAGTAAGCCACGCAAGCACCCTTGTAATGAATTTTGAGTACAAACGTGAGAGTTAGAGGCACTCCAAGGGCTTAATGACACCTAAGAGAGAGAGAGAGAAAACCCAAGGATGTAAAGTCAAACACTTTGGCAGAAATGGAGGGTGTTTCACCTATGATCACAAGTGAGAGAGAGAATGGAAAAGTTCAATGTAGCTTTCAGATCACATCTCCTTGTGAGGGGGTTGTACTTAATTCTGTAGGACGTAATGAATTTTGAAGAGGGAGAGGTGTCATCCAGCCTACTTTTGAGAAAAATTGATTTGGCTGTCATATATTAGATAAATAGAATGGAGGTGAGATCAGAGGGAGGGATAATAGTTAACAGCTCATTACCAAATACCAAATGGCCTTAGTGAGAAATAGTGAAGGTTTGGACTATGAGAGTGGGAAAGAACTGGGAAGGAGGAGGTGGGTGTGAGAAACATTTTGTAAAGCAGAATCCACATGATTTAGCAACTGATTAAGGAGGAAAGGGAGGGGCCCTAATGACTGGTTTCCTGCTTGGATGACTAGGATAATGCGGTATCAGAATAGAAACAGGAAATTGAGGAGATGATATATTCTGGTCTTTAACTGAATGGATTTAAGATGCTAGAAGAATTTTGAGGATGACTGTTTCAAACCAGTATTTGAAAATCAGACTGGAAATTCCAGAAAGAGTAAAAGAAAGAGAAAGAGATTTGGGAGTTTTAGTCTAAAACAATCATAGGATGGGGAGGGCACCTTGTAGCTCATTTAGTTTTATGCACTCATCGTGTGTTTCCTTGCCCGGTATCTGCCAAATGGTTGTCTAGCCTGTATTTGAACTTTAAGTCCATGACATCCTGAGGCACGCATTTCTGTTTGCATCGTTCACTTAGAAATTTCTTCTTTATTCTGAGCTCACCAAAGTTCCTTCCTTCTGAGCCACGTTCTGTATCTTGGGACCCTACCCTAGAGCAATTGCACTTCTTCATTCTTACAAAAGCTCTTCTGATATTTTAGGAAAGCTGGAACGTCCTACTCTTCCAGTAATGCTGGGAGCATAAAGGGGGCTCAGAGGCGATGTAATATCTTTACTCCTTCTTTGGCTCAGTCCTTGCTAGAATTTTCCCAGATACAAATAAACACAGAAAACAAAGGACAGAAGTTGAAGGGGTTCTAAGCTCCATAAATCTAAACTGCAGAATTGAATTTACAACCACCCTGACATGGAATCATTAGGGTCTCCTTGTGGACAGATGCCTGGGGACACTTGTCTACCTCTGTCACCTCTTCCCCTTCTTATGCTCCTGTGTTCTCTTATCAGCTGAACATCTCTAGTTCTTATAGTGATTCATTTGACATACTTCCAGTCACATCACTGTCCTTTGGTCTAACAAGTGGAGAAGAATGAGACTAGTCCCTCCCTTGGTCTAAATATTGTGATGTTTTGTTTGTTTTGATAGCTAAAACCATTTGTATACATCCCCCAGATGGCTCATAGTCACGTGCTGCCACTGTTGTAGTAGCTGTTAATCTTTTGCAGCTGGCTGTGTAACCAAGTGGAAGCTCTTCTCTTTATTGATGTTCAATTTTTCCCTGTTATAGTTGACCGTTACTTTAATCTGCATGAACTTTCAGATCCCAAATTGGTCCTGTTTATCAGGTTGCCTCCTATATTTCCATTCGGGACATTGTTCACGGTGTAGAGTGTGAAACAACTAGAATACAGTCCTTTTGCCTAGCAATGTTATTACAGCTTAATAGTAAGTTGTCAAAGATCTGGGGAGGAATTGGAGGGAACTTCATGGAAATGGTATAGATGTAAAAAGTGCTTTTAAAATAAGATGACACTGATGTTTTAACTTGAATTTATTTACATATATAGCTATAGATATATAATAATGCTATTTTTAGTGTTATTTTTTTAGGGGCACTAGCTGGCTCAGTGGAGCATGCGACTCTTGATCTGGGGGTTGTGAGTTTGAGCCCCATGTTGGATGTAAGGTGTAGAGTTTACTTAAAAAAAATAACACTGGGGCACCTGGGTGGCTCAGTTGGTTGAGTGTCTAACTTCAGCTCAGGTCATGATCTCAGGGTTCGTGGGTTCGAGCCTGTGTTGGTCTCTGTGCTGACAGCTCAGAGTCTGGAGCTTGCTTCAGATTCTGTGCCTCCCTCTCTCTCTACCTCTCCCCAGCTCACACTCTGTCACTCAAAAATAAATACACATTTAAAAAATTAGAAAAAAAAAACACTGTTTTCGGTGTTGGGAGCTTGGGCTCTTCTAAATGTCCATTGACTGCTGAATGGATAAAAAAGATGTGGTATATATATGTATATGTAGATATATGTAAATGTATATATTTATATATATATATATGTGTGTGTGTGTGTGTATGTAATACATATGTATACACACACAATGGAATATTACTCAGCCATCAAAAAGAATGAAATCTTGCCATTTGCAATGACATGGATGTAGCTAAAGTGTATTATGTTCAGCAAAATAAGTCAGAGCAATTCAAAACCGTATGATTTCACTCACATGCGGAAAATTAAAAACAAAACAGATGAACATAGGGGAAGGATGAAAAGAGAAGCAAACCATATGAGATTCATTCATTCATATTTAGAGAGTAGGGGAGGGGCAGAGAGAGAGGGAGAGAGAGAATCCTAAGTAGGCTACTTGGTGTTAGCTTGGAGCCTGACACGGTGCTTGAACTAATGAATCAGGAGATCATGGCCTGAACTTAAATCAAGAGTGGAATGCTTAACAGACTGAGCCATGCAGGCAACCCGAGAGATTCTTAACCATAGAGAACAAACTGAGGGTTGGTGGAGGCAGGTGAGTGGGGGATGAGCTAAATGGGTGACGGATATTAAGGAGGGTACTTGTGATGAGCACTGGGTGTTGTATGTAAGTGACGAATCACTAAATTCTATTCCTGAAACCAATATAGCCCTGTATGCTAACTAATTAGAGTTTAAATAAAACGTTGAGACAAACAAAAAGAGCTTGGGCTCTTGAGGCAGCAGATCTGAGTTCAAATCCTGTTCTGTACAATCTATTTCTCCTGTCCAAATCTATTTCCTTAGGTATCAAAGAAGGATATTAATTTCTGCTTCCTAGGATATTGTGAGAGTTGAGGCGATAATATACATCAAACAGTACCTTGTTTGGTACATAAGTGCTTGGTTATTATTTCTCTCTCAAAGTCTGATTGCAATATAAAACATCACATTTTTATGCTCTTTTCATTCACTTTACTTTGAAAAAAATTATATAATTAAATACCTGGGAAGAAGCTTCTAAGATACATGGTCAGAGTTCTAGTTTTCATTTTTCCTGAAAATGAATTTTTTCTTGTTCTGCCTTCTTCCTGTCCTTTATGTAAGCAGCAAAACATTCATTTTAAGGGTGATCAAGGCCAAGGATGCAGTCCAGAAATCTGTGACCATGGTGTCCTTACATCTGTGCTGTTATGAAAGTAAATCTACCATCATCTGTGACCCTCAAGATCCATCCCATTTATAATGAGTATTTCATTACCTATTTGTTCTGGCTCACCCTGTGTAAAGGATGTTCAGGAGATGGTTCGCACTTTCCTGTTTTAGTGACTTTCTCCCTCCCTACCACTGTATGCTTTAGTTCTGTTTTCTTGTCAGCTGTATTTAATGTGATATTAAACCTATCCCTTCAGGTTTTAATTTTTTTAAGTTTTTATTTAAATTTCAGGTAGTTAACCACAATGTAATATTAGTTTCAGGGGTACAATATAGTGACTCAACACTTCCATACAACACCTGGTACTCATCACAAGTGCATTCCTTATATTTTTCATTTTCTGAAGGTTCTAAGAATTGCTGTTTTTCTCTTTCTTTTAAGGTTTATTTATCTTGAGAGGAAAAGTGCGCACAAGCAGGGAAGGGGGAGAGAGAGAGGGAGAAACAATCCCAAGTAGGCTCTGCACTGTCAGTGTGGAGCCCAACACAGGGCTCGATATTACAAACTGTGAGATCATAACCTGCGCTGAAACCAAGAGTCAGATGCTTAACTGACTGAGCCACCTAGGTGTTCCAGAACTCTTTTATTTCAAATTGGTTAGGTTATTATTATATACAGGTATAGAAATATCTCTCTATACTTAATGCTTATCTTTTATTTCTTTGTTTTAAAAGTGCCAGTTGATAATTCTAGATCTGTATTTACACTATAGACAGTAGAGAGAGAGAGAGAGTTGCTTTATGTTCTAATGATTATTGCTCAAGGTCCCTTATTTCCTTTCATGCTTAGTTGCTGTTTGTTTGTTTGTTTGTTTGTTTGTTTGTTTCAATGAGCTGATCATTTTCCTTGGAATATTATTTTTGGGGATTCTCTGGGGCTTAGAATGAAGGGAGAACTCTTCTAGAAAGGGTTTACATTTGCCTTGTCAAAGAGTGCCTAAGGTGTGATACTCTGGAGTCACTATAAATTAAATGAAATTCATAGCTTGAGGTTTTGGAGGGGGGGACTCAGTAATACTGTATTATAAATCTACCTGAAGAATGTGTAAGGATTTGGGGAAGGTCACGTTTGTTTACGTTTCATAATTTTCTTGAGGGTGTAGCCCTTAGCTCTTCTTGATGAGGGTTCTCTGCAGTGTGGTATTTGACTGAGCCCCCTCTCCCCACTCTTTCAGTCTTGCACCAAAGTAAACCTAGGCTATGGCAACTGGGATGACTAGGTCCAATAAACGCCCTTAGGGAAATATCTTCAGTGTTCCACTTAATTCTTCAAGTTCCCATTTTACTTACATTCTGGCCTAGGACTCTTATGAAGTATTTCATTTTGACAGAAAAAAACCCCACAGTATTTTTATTTATTTTTATTGTTAAGGTTGGTCCACATAACCTAGATTGCCATACTACTAGAAACAGAACTTCCCCATTGTTTTTTTAATGGGAGTTTTCTCAGCCAGATTTTCTATTTAACATTTAATATTTCTTGGACATAATTCTCACCTCTGACCTTACTTTCTTGCTACTGGCAGCTTTATTTATAATCTCCATTTCATCTTTATTTTCTCCTTTGAATAATTTATATCAACATCAAATACCTTGAAGTAGTTACTCTCATTAATGTGATACATATTTTCCAAAAAAAAAATCTTTAAAAATCCTCCAGATGATATAGTTGTGTGTTTGAAGAATGGATGCATGACTTTGGAGAAAGAGTCAGGACTTGGCAAATGGGTGAAATAAAAACATGCAGTGAGAAATTCATGGATAGAAAGAGAGCATTGTTGAGATGATTGACAAGACCATTTAGGTTGTCAGAGAATTAAACTAAGCTAGGAAGGGGTTATGGGATATAAATTGATTAAAGGAGGTAAGACAGGCAGGAATGATGAAGGAACTACAAGTACGAGAGCCATGTTAATCTTTGGTAATTCTGTATTCAGATTTTTAAAAAATCAATTGATGAACATTTGACTATGGACCACATAAATCAGGGCTGGTTGGTAGTCTTCTCTTTTCTTATAACTAACTATCAGATATTATCTATAACAAAGGATCTTTTGACCTCAAAAGAATATTCTTGGTATATTCACTCATCAAAGCAATACCTAGAAACAATAGAAAATCAGAAAGTTATTATATAGGACATCTGATACTTGATGATTGTTTTTCATCTGGAGATAATAGGGAGACTCAGAAAGCATAAATTTCATCATGTTATTTTTATATCACATTTTCCCTGCTATTCTTTCTCACTTGGAACAATTTAATGTACTACACTTGAAAGAGGGTATAATATGTGATTATATTTTGGATTGTAATGTGTGTGTGTGTGTGTGTGTGTGTGTGTGTGTGTGTGTGTGTGTTGGTATAAACATATGTATGTAAAATTCTTTACCTCTGAATTTCTAAGTTGTTTTAAATGTTTAAAGTTGCTTGGCCACCATTCATCATTTATGGAGCTACTCCTCTGCCTCTGGCATTATATTGTTTTTGCATATATTTTCCCATTGAATGCTCAGAAAATCCTGTGAGTTGGAAATTATTGTTGCTATCTAGTAGGTGAAACTGAGACTCAGAAAATAACTAACACTTAACTTTATTGTTTATGAAGGTCTTTCACCTATATTTAAAGTATATTTTAACTGTGATTCTCATATCAAGCCTATGAGTTAGATCAGATTTAGAAAACCTTCACTGACCAATAGTAATTGTATCTAATAATATATATATCTTATGTGTAATGCCATGAGAGGGACCCAAGGGATGGGAAGAATGTGTGAAAAGTTCCTGGAAGAATGTAACAAGTAGACTGTATAGTTATAAATGGCATTCTCTGTTCCAACTATTTATTTAGTTTTGTCAGGTACATTTTTTAGAGATACTTTTTTTTCATGTGTTCCAGTGATTAAAGCCAGGAAGTATTTGTTGCATAAAGCTGCAACCCCAAAATATTAATGATCTGTTTCTTTTTGGGTGTCAGAAAAATCTCGTTTGTAAATTTGGGTGTGATGATCAAAGTGAAAAGGAGTGTGTGAGGTAAATTTATGCTAATTGGCTAGAATTCTTTTTGCTTCTTTCATTTCAGATTCTTGCTGTAGGTAAGAAAGGATTTCATGGGGCCATAGAATCAGAGGGGGGAAAAACATATCTATGATATGGTGAGCTATTAATACTTCCAAAATTAAGAAGCCATATTTAGTATAGTACAACTCTGGAATTTTTTTTTAAATGTATATAATAAGTTAGAGTTTAAATAATGGACTCAAGGTCAGGCAGCTTATAAATGGTGGCAGTTGGATTTAAACCTCATCTATTTCCCCTTAGAACCATGCTCTAAACCCTTCAACACTTCCAACAGGAGATAGGGGTTTCCACGATTCAGAGTTTTTTAAATTGGCCAATTATGGGATCATGCTACAACTGTAAGTTTTTAGATTCACTTAAATGATTCTTAGCCATATAAGTCTTAGGTCACAGATGAAGAGGATTATTTAGGAAATAATTACAGGAGTTAAAATTAAGGTAATAATAAGCCCATAGTAATTATAGCTCACATATTTCAGTCTTTTATATTTTTTTTCTTTTTGTGCATAAACACAGATTCACTATTTTTAACTTTTTATATCTGTCAAATTAAATTTTGCAGTGCTGATTTTCTTGTCATTGGGTTTATAGTATTTGGTTGAATTAAGGATTATTTTTATTTGAGTTTACCAAGCAAAGCAATTAAATCAAAGTCCAAAAGCTTATGTTTTGTTTTCCATAGCTTTTGACCATGACTGGCACATAGTAGTTTCTCAGTAAATATTTATTGAGTGAATGTGTGGGACAAGTATACATTTATTATTAATATTGGTTTGTCCATTAAACGTTTTTTCAGCTACTAGACCAAAGAGAAATATTTCCTTTGTGAAAAAATGCTCAAATTCTGATATATATTTTTAATACAGTATCTTTCTAAAGCTTCTGAGTGTTTAAGGGTGTTATTGAATATATGTCATTAATGCTTACTGGAAATTCTCTTAAGTCTTAAGACATTGATACATACTATCCCATATAATGTATTTTCCCAACTGATGATGATTAAAATAAATGAGTCACATGAGAAAATACACTGTCTCCTAAACCTAGCCAACTACAGCTGAGTGCTCTTTAGAAGTTAACTACTTGTTGACTGATTTCGAATGGCCTAAGATGGAGTAACGGGGAAGGCTAGAATCTAGCTCTGTGAGACCTTCATCCTCCAGAAGCTAGCTCAGGCATATTCTCATGTTCGCAGCAGAGGTGTAACAGAGGAAGAAGAGATGTGTAAGTACCGATTCAAGCCCCTGCTTCATGACTCATAACATCCCATTGGCCCAAGCAAGTCACGTCCTGGACTGAGAGTGAAGGTTACATACCAAATGGTATGGATATAAGCAGGAGTGAAGAACTGGGGCCATTAATATAACCAATCTACTATATAAGCCTAACTCATTGAATCTATTCGCATAAAGTATGTGTGGCATTTCCACTCTAGCCTTCTGAACCATTGCTTAAAGCTGAATCTTAAAAGACAAACATAAACACACACACGTGCACATGTGCGCACATACACATATAACTTTGTTCATTTTCTGCTTACCTTATACTTTTTGCTAATGCACTTCATTAGCTAAAATATTTCTGTAGAGACTAGCACAAGAATAGCAGGCTTTTAATAGAAATATCACATGGTATGAACTTGGTGTTCAGTATACAAGACAAATATTATCCACATGGCATTTATCAAATAAAATTTGTGTGTGGACATTTTATTTACAAGCACACATTGTAAGGAAAGACTTATTTTAAAAATAAAAATGAGGGGCGCCTGGGTGGCGCAGTCGGTTAAGCGTCCGACTTCAGCCAGGTCACGATCTCGCGGTCCGTGAGTTCGAGCCCCGCGTCGGGCTCTGGGCTGACGGCCCCGCGTCGGGCTCTGGGCTGACGGCTCGGAGCCTGGAGCCTGTTTCCGATTCTGTGTCTCCCTCTCTCTCTTCCCCTCCCCCGTTCATGCTCTGTCTCTCTCTGTCCCAAAAATAAATAAACGTTGAAAAAAAAATTTAAAAAAAAATAAATAAATAAAATAAATAAATAAATAAAAATAAAAATGAGCTGATCATTCTACAAACATTCCAGCAGCCTATTATAATGAAATTGTGTGTTAAGTGTCATTCTTAAAGCAAGGGAGATGGCATTTGCATATCAGTATAATTGCTTTGGATTAAACACTGAAAGATGAGAGCCAAGAGAGATTAAGCTGAAATGAGGGCAAGTGATAAAAAAGTGATATTATGTCAACATAGCATCTGGATATCTGTTGCTATTTCCGTTGAAATCCTAAATCGCAATGTTTCTTAAAATTAGCATTGAATTCCAGTCTTGAAATATAATAAAAAATTAAAATGTTAATGCATAAATTGTGCTTGATAAATACAATTTGATTTGAAAGCCAAGCTAGAGTTTTCTCTACTTTGTTAATATTTATTTGTTCTTAATGTACTAGACTATAAGCTGTTGAAAGGCATTATGTCTCAGTTACTCCTGTGTCTTCAGGGCTTTGATATAATCTGTCCTGTAATAGGTGCTCAATTAATATGTGTGAATGAATGAATGCAAGGTTTGGTGACCCCTTCACAGTCACTGTTAAGTCTTTTAGAGGAATAGTTGGAGACTGCTGGTTTTGATTGGTCTTCTCCCTCTTTGCCTCAGGGAATCTTCAGTCATTAAATAGGTAAAGCCTACAGTCACCTGCGAAGGCTTTGTGACTTGGGGCAGGTGTGAGGCAACTTCTTTTGTAATTCAGGCGGCATCCTGTTGGGATGTTTGCTTTGGAGCTTATATTAGAAACCACCCTTTGTTTGCTGTGTCCACAGCCTCAGAAACCAATCTCACACCTTTTCTGTAATTCAATGATAATGCATAACTCTTATTTGCATCAGAGAATGAGCACCGCTTCCAGGTGTCCCTTGAACTCATCATCGTTACTTCCTGTTTGCAAGACTGCCTGTTTTGTTAGATCGTCCAAAACATTTTCTTTAAACTTGGTGAGACTGACCCCTCCATTTCAGTTATTCTGAGGAATTTATTCTGTGGAATGTCAAAACAGCTTACAAATACTATCTTCTTTAATCCTTATAACAGCTGTGTAAAAAAGTTCCCATTAAATATCTCCATTTTGCAGATGAAGAAATGGAGGCCCAGAGAAGTTAAGTGACTTAGCCATGGCCCTACGACCAGCAAGTGCCAGAGCCAGGTTTTACAATTATACAGTTTGGCCCCAGAGGGTTGTTCTCGTAACCACTGTGCTGTGAGTGCATAGGTGAAGGCTTCCCTAAGGCTTCTGAAAATGAAGTATTTTGTATGCCACATCTCTTCTGTGGTGGTTGTTTTAAATTCTTAATTGTGGTACAAAAAAAAAAACAACTCAAAACATGAAATTTACCACCTTAAACATTTTTAAGTATACAGTTCAGTAGTACTAGATGTGTTCACGCTGTCGTACATCAAATCTCTGGAACTTTTGCATCTTGCAAAACTCAAAACTTTCTCGTTGAACAGTAATTCCCCATTTTCTCCCACATCTCCTTTTAATTCCTGTCATCCCAAAGACAGTCCCCCCCCATTCTAATAAAACTCCATCATACTACTATCACATGATATAATAACAGCTAAACAGAGACAGGACATTGTTTTATTTGCATAGATAACTTTATGCCCAGAATTCAAAATTTTTAAGAAATACATATACACAAGAAATGGGGTGAGTTGAAATAAAAAGATTTGTACTGATATGTCTTTTTCTTCTTCAGTTTGGCCTTAGAATTTTGCAAAAGGAAACTTTTCTGTTATAGTTCATCAGACTGACCTACAACTGAATCATAACTTCAGGAATATTTTCTTGGTTCAAAGCCAAGAAAGCAAAACAAAACTGTATTTAATTTTCTCATTTCTTATATATAAATATCATTTTAACCTCTGCTCAAAGAGAAATTACATTTAAATACCGAAAAAGTGCTATTATTATATATAGCCTATATTTTATAATAATAATTGCCATTTAGTACTCTTTGATGTTTTAAAAAGACAGTTGTGACATTCAACATAGAGAATATAAATATGTATTACATATATTTATGATTTTATATATAACAGATTTTTAATCAATTAAATAAAATACTAATGCTATAAAATGCATGCAGCATTATAAATCTATGTTTGAAAAACGAAACAAAAATCTGAAAAGGATACTTATATCAATGTACATTTTCTTTTTTTTTTTTTTTTTTAATTTTTTTTTTCAACGTTTTTTATTTTTTTATTTTTGGGACAGAGAGAGACAGAGCATGAACGGGGGAGGGGCAGAGAGAGAGGGAGACACAGAATCCGAAGCAGGCTCCAGGCTCCGAGCCATCAGCCCAGAGCCTGACGCGGGGCTCGAACTCACAGACCGCGAGATCGTGACCTGGCTGAAGTCGGACGCTTAACCGACTGCGCCACCCAGGCGCCCCTCAATGTACATTTTCAATTCTTATTTTTCTTTATATTTACTACCATATTTGATCCACAAATAATCTTGTGCAATAGTTTGAAGGGGCTGTTCTAATGGATGATATAGAAATAGATTCAGATTCCAGAGCGACAGTGCTTAGGCTAAGCATTACAGGATGAGCACAGAAGGGAAAGGAGTTCCTGGCTCAAGGTCTCCACCACAACATGGAAGTGAGGAACAACTCGGATATCAGGAGCACCTGTACTTTAAGTACAGAGGAAGCCACAGATGTGAATGGGGAAATGGGGGGAAATGGGAGGAAATGGGGAGGAGAGGCCAAACCCAGGTCAAAAAAGACCTCATATAGCCAAACAAAATAGTTTGAATTTGATTCCACATAGTATGCACATGCACTGAAGGGTATTTAGCAATGCACTGTGACACATGTTAAAATGTCACAGATGAAATATTTTATCAAAAATCTATTTGCTAGTGTCAGGACTCATTCTCAACTTTTTCCTCCTGTTTCCTTAGGCAGGGTGGTTGGTCGCTCAGCTGTTAAAAGGAAGTCTGAGGATTTCTCTAAGAATCCCTCCAAGCCCACAAGTTGGTGTAGAAGTAGTTAGGGATAAGGGTATACAGAGGAATTTTCTGCTTCCTAAAGTACTTAAAACTACCTGGTAATTAATTCCATTGCTTTGTGAATTATTTTAACAACAAACAGTAAAGGGACTGGTAGGCTCAGGGAAATGATGAATGCCATCATGTTTGGACATGTTAAATGAAAGATGTTTACCAGTCACCCAAGGGTATGTCTCAAATAGCAAATATTACAATTTAAAAAAGTCTTTTAACAAAAATAACTATTTAAGAAATATATTTTTTATGATGTTTTCAATAGCTCATTTTTTTCAAGCAATCTCAAATTCCAAAAACTCAGGAAGATGACATTTTGAGTAATACAAAACTTTTAGTTACATATAATTATTTTATTTTATTTATTTTTTAAGACTATTTATGTTGAGAGAGAGAGAGAGAGAGGCAGGGGAGGGGCAAAGAGAGAGGGAGAAAGAGAATTCCAAGCAGACTGCACTGTTAGTGCAGAGCCCAACAGGGGGCTCAGTCTCATGGACCATGAGATCTTGACCTGAGCTGAATTCAAGAGTTGGATGCTTAATCGACTGAGCCACCCAGGCGCCCTGCATCTACGTATTTTTAAAGTATTATCCACATTTATGAATTCATCCAAATTTGGCAATGAGGGGATTTTAATGTAGTCATTTACCTTCTTGCCTTACAATGTTATCATAAAATATATTGTTTAGGAGCTACAGAAATCACTTTTAATTAGCAGCTATTTTTAAGGTAATTTCATATCACAGCCATCTATTCTTTTCCCTATAATTACCTGTTGTAATTTGTTTCACAGTTCACCTAAACTTAGCATTTTTCACTCATGTGTCCATTCTAAGTCAAGAAACTTTTACTTTTTCTCTCTAGTGGTTATTGTCTGATGGGGACAAAATAATTGAGACAGACTAGAAGAGGAAGATGGAATAGGGGAGCAAGAGACAGACAGCAGGTGCATTTGTATATTATGAAGTGTTTGTAAAATAATAAGCACCACATGAATAATGCATTGGACGAATATTATCTGGCAAATGATATTGAGTCATATATCCCAATCATCCCTCAATTACTGAAGAACGAATTACAAGTGCCTAATGCATCCAGTTTTATCAGAGAGAGAATTCACCATGTGGGCCATCTAGGTAGAGTAAAAGGGTTACTCTTTATTTAATAGAGGATTAAAATCTCTATATCTGGATCTGGATCTATATGTCTATAACTGTACCTATATCTATATAACTTGAAAACCTAAGAGAGGTGTGTGGGTGTGGGTGTGTGCGTGGGTGCATTTAAAAGTCTAGGGTGGTTCTTTGTGAGGAATTAAATTCATAAGGTGTATTTGCTCTTGCTTCCAAGGTTGGCTTTTATGTAATGCAACAAAACTATTATTTGCACTAATATTATTACTGTAGTTCATTTTCAGCTTAAGTACTTATGTTTTTTTCTTTCAAATGTTTAACATTTGTATTCATTAAAATTAATTTAAATTTCAGTATTTAATATATCTTATATTAACCTCGACAATAAACTTAAGAAGGGAATATTCCTATTCCCATTTTACAGATAAGGAACTGGAGAGTCACTTAAGTTAAGAAACAGGTTTAAGGTTAGTTAATTGCAGAGATGGGAGACTGACCTCATGGTGGCTAATATCAAAGTCCATTCATTTTGTTTTTCATTAAATCACTCCACTGTCTTTATTTAAAAAGCACAGGGTTGGGCTTCTGTATGGTTTGTTTACCTAGCAGTGTAAAATACTGAGACATCAAAGACAAAGATGAAGTAAAAAGTTAGAAACCCTTTGCTTCAATGTTTTCTTTTGTTTAAAAGAGAGAGGGAAATGTAATGCAAGATCTAGGATTTTGGAGTGGTTGGTGTGCCTTTCTTCATTTTACCTGTTGACTGATTTGCTGTCTGCTCGCTAGATGGATGTGGCTGAGCTGTTGGGGCGGCCACTGTTGTCAGAGGCACTGGGTGTGGCAGAATTCTCAGCTCTACCTGCTGCTGGGGCTGCAGCTGTAAGGCAGACGACAGCTGCAGTGTGTGCTGAGAGCCACTCTGCTCAGGTCTTCTCTGGCTCTCCACACAGCCAAGTGGAGACAACACAGCTGCCTGCAGGGGCTGCAGCAAACTTCCTGCTCCAGCAAGGTTAAGGACAACAGCTTGCTGAGCAGATAAGGCTGTTCTCTGACTGGTTGACCCTTGTGCACTTGAACCCTGTGATACTGGCTGCTGAGGATGAGGAGCTGTGGGCTGCTGACTGGAAGCTGTAGGTTGTTGAAGTTGTTGTTGTGGAATCAGCTGATAGAGCCACTGCTGCTGAGGCTGTTGCTGTGTGTTCAGTTGCTGGGTGTTCAAAAGGTATGAACCTTGTGGAAGCTGGAACATGCTTACCGGCCTGATACTTGGGGCATCTTTAAAAAAAAACTGAGCACCTGCTTGAGAAGGAGGCTGCAGTGCCGTGGGCCCTACATTTGGTGGCCAAGATCCTGAGGGCAGGTTACTGGGCTTGATTCCCGCAGGAGCTGTGGCCCCAGTGGTAGAGCCCTGCCCAAGGCTGGAATCCCTTGCCCAAGCCTGGACTCCACTGACAGGGCCCACCACTTGGGTGATGTTGGGGCCAGCAGAACTGTCTGTGGACTGGGTGGCCAGGCTTCTTTGTGATGAGCCGGTAGTGGATATGGTGGTTTTAGGAAGTATCCTAACTTGAGTCACTTTTGCAGAAGATTTCTGGGACTTGGCCGTGACCTGGGTGGCCAGGCTTCTTTGTGATGAGCCGGTAGTGGATATGGTGGTTTTAGGAAGTATCCTAACTTGAGTCACTTTTGCAGGAGATTTCTGGGACTTGGCCGTGACCTGGGTGGCCAGGCTTCTTTGTGATGAGCCGGTAGTGGATATGGTGGTTTTAGGAAGTATCCTAACTTGAGTCACTTTTGCAGGAGATTTCTGGGACTTGGCCGTGACCTGGGTGGCCAGGCTTCTTTGTGACGAGCCGGTAGTGGATATGGTGGTTTTAGGAAGTATCCTAACTTGAGTCACTTTCGCAGAAGATTTCTGGGACTTGGCCGTGACCTGGGTGGCCAGGCTTCTTTGTGATGAGCCGGTAGTGGATATGGTGGTTTTAGGAAGTATCCTAACTTGAGTCACTTTCGCAGGAGATTTCTGGGACTTGGCCGTGACCTGGGTGGCCAGGCTTCTTTGTGATGAGCCGGTAGTGGATATGGTGGTTTTAGGAAGTATCCTAACTTGAGTCACTTTCACAGGAGATTTCTGGGACTTGGCCATGACCTGGGTGGCCAGGCTTCTTTGTGATGAGCCGGTAGTGGATATGGTGGTTTTAGGAAGTATCCTAACTTGAGTCACTTGCGCAGAAGATTTCTGGGACTTGGCTGTGACCTGGGTGGCCGAGGTTCTCTGTGATGTGCTGGTAGTACACAAAGTAGCTGTAGGAGGCCTGGAAACTTGAATCACTTCCACAGAGGATTTCTGGGAAGTGGCCATGACTGGGGTGGTCAGGGTTTTTTGTGATAAGCTGGTAGTAGATATGGTGGCTTTAGGAAGTATACTAACTGGAGTCACTTCCACAGAAGATTTGCAGGACTTGGCCATGACATGGGTGGCCAAGGTTCTCTCTGAGGAGCTAGCACTGGACAAAGTAGCTGTAGGAGGCATGTTAACTCGAATCACTTCCACAGAGGATTTCTGGGAATTGACCGTGACTGGGGTAGTCAAGGTTCTTTGTGATGAGCTGGTAGTGGACACAGCGGCTGCAGGAATCACGCTAGCTCGAGTCACTTGCACAGAGGATTTCTGAGATCTGGCCATGGCCTGGGTGGCCAAGGTTCTTTGTGATAAACTGGTAGTGGACAAAGTGACTGGAGGAAGCGTACTAATTTGAATCACTTCTGCAGAAGGTTTCGGAAAGTTGACTGTGATCGGATTGGTCAGGGTTCTTTGCGATGAGCTGGTGGTAGTCAGGGTGGCTGCAGGAAGCACGCTAGCTTGTTTCACTTCCACAGAGGATTTCTGGGAATTTGCTGTGACCTGGGTGGCCAGGGTTCTTTGTAGAGAGCTGGTGGTAGACAGAGTGGCCACAGGAAATGTGCTGATTGGATTCACTTCCACAGGGGATTTCTGGGAAGGACTTGGTGGCTTAGAAGCTGGAGCAGGAGATAGAGATTTAAGAAAGCTGCTTCCCTGCCATGGAGTAAAACTGTTACCTGACCAAGTCTTTCCTGAGCTTGAGGGAGGTTTGATGGCTGGAGATGGATGGCTGACTGCCTTCCCCAGGACTGAAGACTGAACACACACGATCTCAGGCTCTTCTGTTTCTTTCCCTGGAGGCAGCTGGCTGAGGCTGGCTGAGCCACTGGAGCTCTGTGACACAGTGACTTCCCTCCCAGCATCACTCTTTGACCTAGGCAGAACACTAGTTGAATGGTCACCTGTGGAGAAGTGCGGAGGGGACGCCTGTCTTTCATATCTGATTTTTTTACGTACCCTTCTTTTACCAGAGATAAGTGGATCATTAAGTGACTGCATGAAGGCTGGCTGGCTTTGAGACTCATCGCCACCTTCATATCCAAATTCAAAATCATCTTTTGCCTCGTGGGCTGGCCAGTCTGTTGGTTGTGACTCATCATATTTGACAAACTTCTCCCATTTAGCATATTTCTGCACGTCCACTTCAGAAGGTACAGCCAAGTCACAGGGTCTCTGTTTCCACGTATCTACATAATTCCCCGGTTTAGAAATTACGAAGTCACAATTCTCACTTGTTGTACTTTCTCTGCTTTTTTTGTAAGAAGGCCATGCTCTCAGCTCAGGAGGAGGTGGACGATGAGACAGCTCCTGCTGCCGGTTCAGGGAGGGTGCAGAATACCTCTTGAAGCTCCTTTTCATGGGGCCAGTGTTCATCTTTTGCTTGTTATAGAGCAGCCTGTTTGCAGTGCAGGCTACTGATACAGAAGGATCAAGACACAGCGGTTCGGCCGTGGCTAAGATCAGCTGGCTCTCCAGCAAAAGCCTGTCTTCCTGGGTCCAGGTCTGGTCATCGCTGGTCATGGACTGCACGTCGCAGGCTAACGTCTGCATCGTTGGCCGCAGGAGAACATGCCTGCTCGTGTAGCCGGGAGGTTCCCGACTGCACTGCCGGTAGTCCCGTACCTGGGCTATGACACACCCAGAGTGAAAAAAGTTAACCTGAGATTTTTCCAGGAGATCCACCAGAGCAGGAGGTAATTGTTCAGCATCCAAGTATTCGAGCAACTCCCCTTCTTCGTAAGGCAGTCGAATGGTCTCCGAATAGGATCCATTTTCACCCTCGAGCATCAGCGAATATCCCTCCTTTCCTGGGTATAGGTTGACCACTAAGCACGGCAACGACTCTCTCCTCAGGAGCTTCTCCAACAAGTTCACGTTGCTTCTTAATTCCTCCGTAGCCTCAGGCTCTTTCCCGCATTCTTCCACATACAGGTCATAAAGTTTTTCATCCAGAGATGCTCCCCCACTCGCTGAGCCTTTCCTTTTAGGAGGCCTCTGCTGGGCACTGGCAATGATATAGTCCGCACGGTCCAGAGCTTGTTCTAAAGACTGTTGCATCGTGGGGCAACAGGGGCCCTAGAAAGAAGGGAAACTGCAAGTGCCTTGATGAGCGGGATAAAAATAGTGTCTCTGATACAAATGTATAGGTCTGCAGAATGTCCCAACTCCACACTGGAGCCACCAGCCTAACTTCACAATTAATACCAAGAAACCCGCCAGCAAGAAAACAAATCACAGAATTCTTGGCAGTCTCCCAAAATACCTGTGTCTGTACAGGCCGTAGCCTCTGTACCGGGCCTTACGTCGTGGCCCTTGGCTAGGCCGGAAGTTGACGCGGAGGGGTCAAGCTACATAGCCTCAGTGCGCTTGCGTGCTGCCTCAGTGCGCTTGCGTGCTGCCTCAGTGCGCTTGCGTGCTGCCTCAGTGCGCTTGCGTGCTGCCTCAGTGCGCTTGCGTGCTGCCTCAGGCTGCACCTTCCGCGCCTCCGATGGTGGGGTGTTAAGTGGTCTGCACTTCATTTTGTTTGTGCACTTCCTGTTGTGATGCCTGCGCTTCCTCTTGACAAGTAGGGCCCGGAAGCCATGTCTAGTCGATGGCAGTTTTATCGGATAATGACGAAAACCATTTCTAGGAACTGATTTGGTGTCATGCTTTTCCCCATTTTCTTGTCATAAAATAAAGAACAAAGAAAAATTACAAATATAATTATGACCTATGTGCTCTCCTTTTCCCCATAAAAAGATGTATGTGTGTTCAACCGGCAGCTGCTTTAGAGAATGGATTACAAGGGAAGTCGTACGCTGAGATTGAGACAATAGGATCAGTAACAAGTGACTTTCCATGTAGGAGTTAACAGTTTGCTTGGTGAGGCAAACAGGTAATCAGATAAATAGAATACACCACAGTTTATAGACTTGTGGGCAGAGTGGTAAAGGAGAGGAAGTGCTAAACATGGAGAAGTGAGACCAACTATCTCCAAAGGAAATGATAGTTGACCTTTCTTAAAGGGTGAATAGAAGTTATCAGACAAATAAAAGGATTCAAGTCATGGAAATTCTGGAGTTAGGAGAGAAATCTATATTGGAGCTATGGATGAGGATGTTGTCAAAATCTATTTGAATTTATTTTCCAGAGAGTTCCCACCAAGAGTCAGCCATATTTCAAAGTTATTCAAAATACAATTTATCTAATGCTCCAGGAACTTTAGAAAGCAGGCATTTTTAACCTCTTTTTTTCCAATGAAGAACCTGACATTCAAGCAACTTAAGTAATAGGCTGAAGGTTATAAAATGGTAAGCAGTTGAGGCAGGGAACAAATCCAAATATCTGACTGCAAAGTCTAGCCTCTTTCCACTTCTCTAGGAAACTACCCCTAAAAACAGAGGGGCATCTGGAAACATTGATAGGGAATTTGCTGATAGATGACCAATAGGGTGTCATCTTAAGATGACATGCAAATTTTGTGGGTTTTTTTTTTCGCTAATGTAAAACATTAAATTACTTGTTGTTATGCAAAATTGATCATTCATAAAGACATCCCATTAAAACCAGTCATGGATAAATAAATACCCAAGAATAATGAAGAAATTGTTTAGGAGATTAGTTCGGGGGATGGATGAAACCGGTGATGGGAATTAAAGAGTATGCTGATCAGGATGAGCACTAAATAATATATAGGATTGTTAAATTGTTATATTGTACACCCGAAAATAATATTACACTGTGTGTTAGCTATACTGGAATTAAAATAAAAACTTAATTTAAAGAATAAGTAATGGCAAGGGATTTGCCTTACCAGATATTAATTTAATTATATTAAATTAATATCTGGGTTTCCTGGTGTATAAATTTCACGGGAGATAAGGTGAACAGTTGGATATTTAAGAAATAATTCCCGAGACATACAGAAGTTTGCCATACAGCAGGAGTGGCATCACATGTCAGTGGAGGAAAGATAAAGTTTTCACTCAGTGGTGTTCGTAAAAAAGGAACCTGTTTGAAAAAACAAGCTTTTTTCTATCTTACCATTTTTGTAAATATAAGTCAATGATGAAACTACACAAGTACTGGAAGAAAATACTGAAAATTTTTAAAATATTTATAATTGCAGCATAGAAAAGGTCTTTCTAAAAGTCACTAAATCCAGAAGTTATAAAATGATTGATATAATTATTACAAAGAAATAGTAGCCAGTCTTCATGTCAGTCAAAATAAAATTAATGACAACAAACTGACAAAAGATATTTGAGCTAGAAATCAGAATACATAAATATCCTTAATATAAAAAGATCCTACAGCTCTGCCATACTATTTTTTATTCTCTGTTCTTTTTTGTTGTTGTTGTTCCCACCAGTTATCTTTACACTGATACCATTATGTGATTTTACTCCTCTTTTATCTTACCTCGATTTATACTGTTAGGCCAGCTGTAAATATTTTAATTCTCACCTATATGTTAATGAATCAGGTTACTCTCTACTCCTTTCTTCCTTCTCTCTGCATTTTTTAGGTGTGTTATTAATACTTCATCAGAGAAAATAGCATTTATTTGTTATTCTTATGACCATAATACTTAATACTGTGTTTATTTTAGTACCAGAACTTCAGTTAAGTATGCTCACTACCAAATCTTCTCCAGATCCTTCTCTGTCCTTACAGTGTAACATTGTCCATTGTAACATTGTAACATTCTCTATTTGTAGGAAGCATTTATATGTACAATATTTCCTGACATTCTTTTTTTTTAATGTTTAAAACCTTGCTGGTAAAAAATCTAGGCTCATACTCTGTCCTTTACATTCTTGAAAATGTTACTCTGCCCTTGTTGGGCTTTGTGTTTTCTTTTTTTGTAAGTGACTTGGCCTTTTCTCTGAAGGTTCAGAGGATGTTATTTTTATTTTATTTTATTTTATTTTATTTTATTTTATTTTATTTTATTTTATTTTATTTACAGGATGGTTAACATACAGTGTTATGTTATTTTCAACTGCACAATTTGGTGATTCAACAATTCCATACATCATCCTGTGCTCCTCATGACAAGTGTGCTCCTTAATCCCCATCATGTATTTCACCCATCCCCCCCACCTCCCCTCTGGTAACCATCAGTTTGTTCTCATTAGAGAAAAAAAGAATCGTTTGTTTCTTTACTTGTCTCTGTCTTTTTCTTTCCCTTGCTCTTTTGTTTCTTAAATTCTACATATGAGTAAAATCATATGGCATTTGTCATTCTCTGACTTATTTCACTTAGAATATACACTCTAGCTCCTTCCATGTCTTTGTACATGGAAAGATTTCATTATTTTTTATGGTTGAATGATACTCCATTGTATATATATACCACATCTTTATCCATTCATCAGTCGATGGACACAGGCTGTTTTCATATCTTGGCTATTGTAAATAATGCTGCTATAAACATAGGGGTGCATGTCTCTTTTTGAGGTAATGTTTTGTATTTGGGGAGGGTAAAAGCCCACTAGATTGTAAGGTAGTTCTGTTTTTACCTTTTTGAGGAGCCTCCATACTGTTTTTCACAGTGTCTGTACCAGTTTGCATTCCCACCAACAGTGCAAGAGCGTTTCCCTTTCTCCACATCCTCACTGCCTGTTGTTTCTTGTGCCTTTTGTTTTAGCCATTATGACAGGTATGAGGTGACATCCCACTGTAGTCTTTTGAAAGTTTATTTATGTATTTTGAGAGAGAGAGAGAGAGAGAGAGCATGCATGCACACCAGGGAGGGGCGGAGAGAGAGGGAGAGAGAGAATCCCAAGCAGTCTCTGCACTCTCAGTGAGGAGCCCAATGCAAGACTCAAACTCCATGAGATCATGACCTGAGCCAAAACCGAGTCAGAAGCTTAACTAGCTGAGACACCCAGGAGCCCCCATCATAGTCTTGATCTGTAGTTTCCTAAAGATGAGTGATAACGAGCATCTTTTCTTATGTTTCTTGGCCATCTGGATGTCTTCTTTGGAGAAATGTCTGGTCATGTCTTCTGTCCATTTTTATTATTTTATTTTATTTTTTAAAAATTTTTAATGTTTATTTTATTGTTGAAAGAGAGAGAGAGACAGAATGTGAGCAGAGCAGGGGCAGAGAGAGAGGCCGACCAAGAATCTAAAGCCGGCTCCAGGCTCTGAACTGTCAGCACAGAGCCCAACGTGGTCTTGAACCCACAAACCATGAGATCATGACCTGAGCCGAAGTTGGATGCCTAATCGACTGAGCCACCCAGGTGCCCCTCTTCTGTCCATTTTTAAATTGGATTGTTTGTTTTTGGGGTATTGACTTATATAAGTTTATTTATATATTTTGGATGCTAACCCTTTATCAGATGTGTCTTTTGCGAATATGTTCTCCCATTCTGTAGGTTGCTTTTGTCTTTCAAGACTGCTTTGCCAGTGCAGAGTGTTTTGTTAGTTTTAAAGCATAATGGTTTTGATAAGGTATTTCTTGGATTTAACCATCCTTTCTCTTTTTTGCCTGTTATGTGTTGGGTTCTTTTAATATGTAAATCCAGAGTTTTTATTTCAGCAAAGTTTTCTTTGAGTGGAGTCTTAAAACATTTCTGTTCCTTTGATTTGTTTTTTTTTTTTCTTTCCTTTCAGAGATTTCAGTTATAAGTATGCTGGATCATCTATTTGTGTCTTTTCTGTCACATTCTTTCTAAAACTTTTTGTATTTTTTTCCTTTTTCTATTCTGTCCTTTATAAGCCTATGTTAATGGTGGTTATACCTGTTCTCCCTTGGGAACTCTATTAATTTACTCTTGCTGCCATAACAAGTTACCACAAACTTAGTGGCCAAAAATAAAACCCATTTTTGTTTTCTTACAGTTCTGTTGGTTAGAACACAGGGCAGACTGAGCTTTGGGTCTCACAAGTCAAGAGTCTAGGTTGCCTGGGCCAGGCTTTTAACTGGAATATCTGGGGAAGAATCCATATCAAGTGGTTGGCTAAATTTAGATTCTTGTGGTTATAGGATTAAGATTCCTATTTTCTTCCTGATTGTCATCCAGGGACCACTCTTATCTCCTCACAGTTGCTCCTATTTGTTAAGTGTCTTCCTCCATCTTTAAGCCAGTGATGGCATATTGAATCCTTTTCATGCTTCAAGGGTCTCAGACTTCCTCTTTTGCTACCAGCTAGAGAAAGCTCTATGCTTTTAAGGGCCCATCTGGAGAATATGGAATCATCTTTCCTATTTTAAGTTATGGTGCCATATAACATAACGAAAGGAGTAATAAGTCTTATATTTAAGCGTGCTGAAAATTAGAGTGGGTCATCTTTCACTGGCCATTTAAAAATTCCGCTTACCACAAGCACCTTGCAATTTAGTCCTCATTCATGTTCTATCTCTCCTGAATTTGATTAGCTCCTGTTTCACATTTCCCTGAGATTTGTCATTTTCTTTTTGGAGGTTGTTTTTTTTTTCACTTTTATGATTCATAGTGTTTTTCTAATTCTGCAATCACTTATTTAAGTATAAAATTCCTTTTGGGGTATTGTGTTAAAAATTTTCCTCTGCTGTGTGCAAGTGTGGATGTGTATGTATGCAGATGTGGGTTTTTTTTTTTCAGTTTATTTGTTTTGAGAGAGAAAGAGAATGGGGGAGGAGCAGAGAGAGGGAGAGAGAATCCCAAGCAGGCTTAGCACTCTCAGCACAGAGCCAAATGCATGGCCTGAACCCATGAACACTGAGATCATGATCCGAGCTGAGATCCAGAGTCGGACACTTAACCAATGGAGCTACCCAGGCGCCTCTGTGTGCAGATGTATTTTTCAATGGTTTTACCTGCTTAACTGATACTCAATGGCTTTTTGCCCTGAACCAGCAAGAGAAGACACTTTGAGGTGGCTAGGGCAGGGAGATCACACGGCTTACTTCATTTCATATTTCAAGACCACCTTCATTTGCTGTTATTATCTACACACATAGATTTTATTGTTTTTATTGTTGGTGGTGGTGGTAGTAGTTTTTAGAAAATGGTCTTTTCTTGCACAAGTCTGGTTTCTTATTCATTGACAATATCTTGGTTTATTAGAGCCCTTTATTTTTAGGCAGCATTTCCTCCCCCACCCTTCACCGTTAGGTTTCAAAGGACACATTTCCTCTCAAAGGTACCGCACTCTCTTCCTGAGAAGGGATGACCACTTCTGGTCATATGCTTTTTCTATGCCTCTTTCTTCCTTGCTTTCTTTCTTTTTCAAACATTTATTCATTTTTGAGAGACAGAGCACAAGTAAGGGAGGGGCAGAGAGAGAGGGAGACATAGAATCCAAAGCAAGTTCCAGGCTGTGAGCTGTCAGCACAGAGCCCGACGTGGGGCTCAAACTCAAGAACCATGAAATCATGACCTGAGCTGAAGTCAGACGCTTAACCGACTGAGCCACCCAGGTGTGCCTATGCTCCTTTCTTTTGATACCTCAATAACCAGTGCTCTAATCTGCCTGGTCCCAAAGTGTTTCTCAGTATTTCCTGTCTCATAATTTAGTCTCAAAAACTGTCTACAAATTAATAAAAATAAGATCAGTAACCCAGGAGGAAAGAAGAGGTCAAAATGATCAAAGAAGGAATATAAATACCATTTAAGTATATGAAAAGACATTCAGCCTTACAAATAATAGAACTGTAAGTTAAGACTAAAATGAAAGACCTGTTTTTACCTATTGTATTGCCAAAGATGAAAGCACTTTAGAGCTTATCTTGTTAGCTACTGGTGTGGGGAAACAGACAGGTGTTACCCATTGTTGTTGAGGGTCTTAATTGGATGAAATCCTGTGGACAGCAAAGAACCTGGTACCAGGATCTGACCCTCGATTTGGCTTCAGGGTAACTGGGGATCATAGGTGAGAATTTTCCACTATTAGCATATACTCATTAAAAATTTACTTACTTTTCCATTTATTTTGAACAAGTGCAACATTTCCTCTGTTACTTCCTACACTACCAGGGCACAACTGTTTTCTGTCAATCGGGGTAGCTGTATTTCATTCTGAGTACCACTTTGTAACATAAGAGCACTCAAGCGGGAATGAATAGCGAGGACAAAAACCTAGGGAAATTCTGGCATTTAAGGGGAAAGGAGTGAATGAATAGAAGCACAAAAGGAAAACCAGGTAAAGGCCCTGTAATAAAATCTCAAGATGAATGGACATAAACATTATTAAATGTCATATTGTGCTTGAGCCAGATAATGACTGAAAGTCGGGAGATTACTGATAACACTAGTAACAACATTTTCTGAGAAATAATGGAGAGGAGACCGAGACCATAGTATAGAAAGGGATGAGCCTGTGTTGAGAAAATTAGAATAGTTTACAATATCACTGAGTGATTTGTATTAGTGAAGGGAAAGAGCTAAGGTACAGGTACACAGAGTACACAAACATGCACACAAAGACTCCCTCTGTAAAATTTCTCAATAATGCACTGAATGGATCAGGTAAATGTAAACATGCACAATGATAGTATCAACAATATCATTTTGGAATTTCAGGAAAGGATGTAAACCTTCATGTAGATTGTTATTTGAAAAATGAGAAACTAATGTACCCAAGGCCACAATGCAAATTAATGACTTATTCGTATTATGTGCTTTATACATTGTAGACATAATAAGTTGGTAAATAAAGACATCAGTAACTACAAAGTCAAATTAGGCAGCAATACTTCGTACAGTTTGTATTCCAAATAAATCCATATTAGTAAGGGAAACCAGAAGCAAAAAGCAATGTAATAGTTTTTTCAAATTAGCCACCAAGGTAGTCCATTGCAATTGTATTTAATAGACTAGTGAACAGAAGGGTTTTGAGAGTGGGAATGATTACAGTGCTGTTGTATCAATTGTGGCTTCAAGAAAGCACTCAAATAAAAGATGTCCAGTTATTCGTTATGATATTCTTCATGTGTGTATGAAGAATAATGTGGGAAGGCCCTGCATTCTGATAAGACTGAATGTAATAGGATTGAACTCCTCCATTCCAATAGCGTTTCCCATCTCTGGCTATTATCATAATGGACTTTTTAAGGAAGAAGCAGATATTATAATTGGAATTCATGCATACAATAAAGCCATTTTCAATTCTTTGTGACAGTCATTTCATATGAGAAGAACATGAGAAATAACCTTATAGTATTGACAGCTAAGTAGGTTTGACAGCTGACTGTGGCACTATCTCCTGTGTAATTATTCCACCTATCCTCTGGCTAGGGATAAATGTTTTGCATGTGACCCATGCTTCTGAAAATACTGAATTTCAAAATGAATGTTCCATGAACACAGCTGTTGACAACTGCAAATATTTAACCATCCAGTTCTAGAATCTCATTGGTGATTCTTCCATCTAAAACCAAGGAAAGAGCAAAGCTAATAATGGGCAATGCCTCCTTTATTGCTGTTCTATTTACTTACTTTTCTCCCTACTGCTGCACCTATGGATACTTTCCACTTTATGCCTCAGGTCAACTGCAGCTCCTTCTGGCAATACTATGAGACAAGTTTAACTGAATTTCAAATGTGTGGGACTTCAGTCCCAGAAAGGGCATTCTGTTTATATTGAACTTTTCTATAAAAATGAGTAGTTGGATCTGGAGAACAGAAATGGAAGAACAGTGTATTCACAGTAGGATAAGGAGACTAAATATCAAGGGCTATCTGATTTATCTCTTTTACGAGGTACTGCTGAAAAGGAGATAAAGCTTTTAAAAAGTGGTGACCTTGGTATAAATTCCATATGTAGCCAGTGGTGAAATATTATGAGTAATGAAAGGTATATGAAATAACATTGGGCAGAAGTGAGAAGGTTCAAGACATGTAGTGAGGTTGACAATCATCTAAGGGATGAAGCCATCACTGCACATCACAGAAACAGCAGTGATACATGTTAAGTAGCTGTTTGTCCATTACAAAGTATGTTTACATTAGGATGCTCTTTGCTTCTCACAGCAAGGATAGGAAATTAAGTACCTTTATAATTTTATGATCAGGTAACTGAAGTTCAGAGAAGACTAGTTACCTGTCCGTAATCACACAGCATGTTGGTGGCTTCTTCTGCCTGTGCAAGCCTCCTCCTCTTGTATTTTTTTTTTCATATTTGGGTAATATTAGTCCCACTTGGGTTTTGTTCTTAACACTTTTAATCATACCTCTAACAGGACTGTATAGCATTATATTCTGGCAGAGTGTAGAAGATTTTATTCCTACATTCTTTGTTGACAAAAATTTTTTACTACAATTGTCACATTGCAAGCATGTTTATATTTATAAAGAAATACAAATTATCAGACCTTTTTTTCTAAACATGTCCTGTTTTTTCCAAGGAAAGTTATCAGTTTGCTGGCATTTAAACCATTGGTTCTTTTAGTGAATTGTAGGTGATCCAGATTAATGGCTCTTCTTTCTAGTCAGAAAAATCTAAAAATTACTACTGATTGAAATTGATACTAAAACTGCATAAGAAGTATTGAAAAGAAACCAAATGCAAAATTTGCATGTCATATAGAATAAAAACGTCTCTCCCCAAAAATGTTTGATTCTGCCTTTAAATTAAACTAACTCACTGTTTGATTCTGCTCTTTTTTCATTGTAGAATATCAGTAAAAGACTTTCCTCATAGATAAGAAAATGCAAAAGTGCCTTAATTTATTAAATGTGTGGTGTTTATACATCGTTATTTGTACTTTTTGCGAATACATAACTATATAATTTGCTTATCTTTTTATTTTACCTCATGAAAGACTTTCAGGAATTTATGTATAATGTTGATTAAACACTCAGATGTTTGGGGGTGCCCAGGTGGCTCAGTCGGTTAAGCGTCTGACTTCGGCTCAAGTCATGATCTCACTGTTCCTGAGTTCGAGCCCCGCATCGGGCTGTGTGCTGCCAGCTCAGAGCCTGGAGCCTGCCTCAGATTCTATGTCTCCCTCTCTCTCTGCCCCTCCCCTACTCATGCTCTATCTCTCTCTCTCTCTCTCTCAAAAATGAATAAATGTTAAAAATTAAAAAAAAACACACACTCAGATGTTTGTTGCCTAAACTACTGTAGTGGCCAGGATCTAGTTGGTTAAAACAAATACATTCCAAATAGTTCATGAGGAGACATTTAATATGCAAAATGGGTTATAAATATGGTGGAAGAGCTGAAATGGCATAACACGAGGCATTCCAGGGGTTAGCAACAGTGGGAAGCCACAGGCACCCCTCTGTCTAGAGGGAAGAAGAGTGGAAGGAGGTCATACAACCAATTCCAGAACCTGAAATGACAGATCCTCTCTTGGAAAAAATCACGTTTGAACTCAGCCAGTAGGAGAGCCTGGTAAATGGAGCACAACTTCATGCGATAAAGTGGTGAACAAGGCAGATTAAACTCCTGTTCTCATGGTACTTACACTGAATGGAAGATGAAATATATACCTATACACAGAAATAAAATGAGGGAAATATCAATTAGTGATCATTGATAGGATACATATAAAGCAGAGTGGTACAGTTAAGACTGTGAAACCTTTATTGTTCTCATGGATTTTTGGTATTAATTTTATTTTTTAAACATTGGATTGAAATATCATTTACCTTAATTATTTTGTCTTTGGTACCCCCTCACTGTCCTCATGCTAGTTTTGTCGGGCTGACACTGTAACGTCTGAAAGAATTCTAGCTATTTTGCTTGAGCAGTTCGGTGAATGGTGTGGCTATTCGTGAGATACAGGAGGCCAGGGGAAGAGTAGATTTGAGAGTAAAAGTAGAGATTTGTTTCCAGGGCACGTCACGTCGTTAGGTCTGAAGTAACTTTTTAGTTTTCAAATAGGTATGATAAATAGGCAACTGGATATGTAAATCTAGAGTTGACAGAGAAATCAGAGCTGGAGATACAGACACAGAAGTCAAAAACAGAAATGATATTTAAAATATGAAGGTTAAATGTGATTACATAGAGGAAGATGAGATGACAGAATGCGTGAAAGCTTTTTAAAAAATAATGCCTTTATTGAGATAGCATTCACAAGCCATATAATTCATACATCCAGAATGTATAATTTAATGGGTTTTTTTTGATCCTGGTAAAATATACATAACATAGAAGTTTCCATTCCAACCATTTTTAATCATACATGTTAGTGGCATTACGTACGTTCACAATGTGGTACAACCATCACCACTATTCATTGCCAGGAAATTTTTATCATTCCAAACAAATTCAGTACCTTTCTTTCCCTCAGATCAGGTAACTTCTATTTTACTTTTGTCTGTCTGAGTTTGCTTATTGTAGATATGTAAGTGGAATTATACACTGTTTGTCCTTTTGTGTCTGACTTATTTCACTTAGCGTAATGTTTTTAAGGCTTATCCGTGTTGCATCAGGTATCAGGATGTTATTCTTGTTAAAGACCAAATACTATTCTGCTGTATTTATATGCCACATTTTGTTTACCCGTTCACGTTTTGATGAATGTTTGTGTTGTTTCTGTGTTTTGGCGCTGTGAGTAATGCTACTATGAACATTGATAGACAAGTAGCTGTTGAAGTCCCTGCTTTCAGTTGTTTCAGGTATATAGCTAGGGGTAGAATTGCTAGATCATTTGGTAACTCTGTGTTTAACTTTTTGAAGAACTGCACCATTTTATATTCCCACCAGCAAGGCACGAGGGTTCCATTTTTTCCCATATTTTTGCCAAAACTTGTTATTTTCCATTTTTTTTAAATGGAAAGTTTTATTTATTTATTTATTTATTTATTTATTTATTTTTATGAAATTTATTGACAAATTGGTTTCCATACAACACCCAGTGCTCATCCCAAAAGGTGCCCTCCTCAATACCCATCACCCACCCTCTCCTCCCTCCCACCCCCCATCAACCCTCAGTTTGTTCTCAGTTTTTAACAGTCTCTTATGCTTTGGCTCTCTCCCATTCTAACCTCTTTTTTTTTTTTTCCTTCCCCTCCCCCATGGGTTCCCGTTAAGTTTCTCAGGATCCACATAAGAGTGAAACCATATGGTATCTGTCTTTCTCTGTATGGCTTATTTCACTTAGCATCACACTCTCCAGTTCCATCCACGTTGCTACAAAAGGCCATATTTCATTTTTTCTCATTGCCACGTAATATTCCATTGTGTATATAAACCACAATTTCTTTATCCATTCATCAGTTGATGGACATTTAGGCTCTTTCCATAATTTGGCTATTGTTGAGAGTGCTGCTATGAACATTGGGGTACAAGTGGCCCTATGCATCCATTTTTTTTATAATAGCCATTCTAGTGTCTGTGAAGTGGTATTGTATAAAGCTTTTTGTACAGTATTCCTCCCTCCACCATTTCCTCTCAGTAAAATATAACCTCCATAAAGGCAAGTACTTTGCTTGTTCACTGCTTTATCCCCAGCTGGGCCAGACACAGTCTTTGCTCAGCAAATATGTGTTCACTAAATGAATAAAGTTTTAATGGTCAATAAATGATAGGTAATCGACTCATGTAATAAATGATGTTATACATTTATTCCTATATAATGTTGAGTGTTCTCTGTTGGGCTGAATGATTTTATTTTGTGTTTATCAAATAGTATGCCTTTACTCTGGGAAGGGTAAAAGGAAATACACTGAATTTATACAGAAAGAAACTATTTCAAACTGTTCCAGGAGAAAAATCGGTGGAAGAGTCCAAAAAGTGAAATTAGAGTGTCATGGAAAAAGCAAGCAAGATCTCACATGTTACCTTCAAATTTGAGCACCGAGCTAGTGGTATGAACATGTTGGGTCAAGGGTGGTAGCCTCATCTCTTTTTCAGGGAACATACCTGGCTTCCTCTTCCTTTTCTTCCAAAACTCCCTTGGATGAGGAATAGTTTTCCTGGATACAAGCCTGCTATTATGTCCCCTTTGTGTCTGCAGCAATCAGGCTAGTTTCTCAACATGCCACGTTCAAAGAGATCAGTCTTTACCTGAAACTCTCATCATGACTTTTAGTAAGCATTATATCTTTAAAAAAACACCAGTCTCTAGAGTCCAGAAATATGCACCCGTATCAATTTTATGGAATAGATTCAGTTTTTGTCTTATACATGTAATTAGAAATATGATATAAATGTCCTTAATAATTATTTACTCTCTTTACAGTTTATATATTGTACTTTTCTTGTGAAGTTAAAGAAAGCAAAGTTATTATCAGGTAATATTGACCTAAGTAAAGCTGAATAAAGCATATGCCATTATGACATTTAGAAAATATTTAAAGAAGTATTAGCAGAAAAAACCCCCCACTGATTATGGGGGATGTTTCCTGACATAGTCCATATATGGTTTCTATACAAGAAGGGGGAAAAAAACATGTTTTCATATGTTTAAATGTTATTAATCTAACTCTGAAAAATCTATTTGTGAATGCGTAAAATTTCAGCGAACCTTGGTAGCTTTCTGTCTTAAAGATGAATATAGATTTTGTTTTACTCTGTTACAACTTTCCCTGGAATTTAGATTATAAAATGAGGAGATGGGGTACAAGATTAGCTAAGCATCTGGATCCTAGGTCACTTCTGTACAAGATTTCTAACAGTATAAGAACTGCTAGACTCACTGTATTAAAAGCTGCCTATGTGATTCTTGGGGAGAAAAACAAAAGTGATTTATAACTGACCCAAGCGTGGCTCACACTTTGATTCTCCCTTTTTCTTATCTTTATAATCGAGAAGGCCAACTAGTCTGTTGCATACAGGGTGAGAGAATGAGATAACCAGGTGATGGCAGATAGCTATTCAGTACCAGGAAATCTTTACAAGTTTCTGCCGGGCCTAGAAGACACGTTTTCTTGCCCCATCCACTATCCAGAAGTGCATGCCATTTCAAAGAAGTATAAAACAAAAGGGCGTAAAAACTAGTTTGGTGGGGTATACATGAGAGTTGTTTAAAGAGATGAATCAAAGAAGAAATGTAATCAGAACTTGATAGCCCTTGGCCAAGAGTTTATTCATTCATTACACAAATATTTACTGACAACGCCTCCCCAGTGCCTGGCACAGTGCTAGGCAGTTAAAAAGTCATTGGGCCTTTTAAGTTTTGAGCCACAATAGTCAGTGACCATGTTTCTCTAATGCTTTTGTCTCCATTTGGCAGCAGAAACTCGTATTCAGAAGGGGTAGAAGAGCTTAAAAAAAGAAGTGCTTGATTTGTCCAAAACTGAGATGTAGAATAACCACATGACCCAATATGTCTACCCCAAGGTATAGTCCCAAAAGTATTAAAAAAACAGACTCAAACAAATACTTGTACCTGAACATTCATAGGAGCATTACTCTCCGTAGCCAAAACGTGGAAACAAATTCAGATGTCCATCTGCTCGTGTACAAATGAACTACATTGGTATATCTGTACGGTCGGCTCTTAGCCAAAAAATGGAATGGCGTACAGGTAGATGCATACTACAGCGTGGGTGAACCTTGAATACTTTATGCTGAGTGAAAGAAGCCAGGTGCAAAAATCCACACATTATATGATTCCATTTATATGAAATATTCCTAATAAGCAAATCCATGAAGACAGAAAGCAGATTGATGGTTGCTGGGGGCTTTGGGAATGGGGGAATAGGGAGTACTTGGTAATAGTTATGGGTTTCTTTTGGGGATGATGAAAATGTCTTAGAACTAGGTAGAGATGATGGTTGCACAGCACGATGAATGTACTGAATGACACTTAATTGTACACTTTCAAATGGTTAATGGTTAATTCCATGTTGTATTCCTTTTACCTCAGTTAAAAAAATATGCTTCTAATAATTCAAACAGCATAGAGCTAACTCCTTCATTTTATATACTGTAAGAAGAATGCCTGTTAACAGAGGAGGCAGCAAAATAACTGGAAATAAATGATTACAAATCGAGATTGTATTATGCTAAGTGAAAGAAGTTAGCCAGAGAAAGATAAATATCTTATGATTTCACTCATATGTGAATGTAAGAAACAAAGCAGATGAACATAGGGGAAGCGAAGGAAAAATAAGATAAAAACAGAGAGAGAGCCAAACCGTAAGAGGCTCTTAAACAGAGAACAAACTGAGGATTGCTGGAGGGGTGTTGGGTGGGAGGATAGGCACAATGGGTGATGGGCATTAAGGAGGGCACTTGTTGGGATGAGCACTAGGTGTTGTATGTAAGTGATGAATCACTCAATTCTCCTCCTGAAATCGTTATTACACTGTATGTTAACTAAGGTGGATTTAAATCAAATTTAAAAAAATTGAGATTGTTATGGGGAAAATAAACAAAAGGATAAGATGGATAAGCTTTCTTGAGAAAATTATTTGTAATTTATGTGACCTCGAACCCACGTTCTGGGCCTCATTTTCCTTTCAGGGACACGTATTTATTTTTGCTTTGCTGTGTCCCTCTTCTTCCTCAAGCAGAGGTCAGGAAGGAGACCTTGGAATCTAATTGTGAAGTTCAAAAGTCCTCACACCCAAGGGTAGCTCAGGCAGAGAAATATTGGACTAGAATTCCATATACCGAGGACTTTTCAACTCTAGTCTTTCAAGAATCTTAGGCTAGGAAAACAGAAATGGCAAAATTCTGTTAATTACTTTTCACCAAAAAAGACAGAGATAATTATTTTGAATTTATAGTTAACATAAGACTGTAGATGAAGTTCAGTGTACCAGTTAAATTTTTAGAAAACAGAACTTCAAATCAAAAGGCAGTAAACTGGCATTTTTAGTCTTATCATTTGCTCAATGGTCTCTGTGTAATCTTGTCAGAAGGGCTGATTTCAAGCACAGTTAAATCAATAGGTCCTCCAGAGCTCTTCTCAAAAGAAAACCTAATCCAAACAAATCTCACATTTTGTGCCAGTAGCCATAAGCATAGTATGTGTAAGAAAGATCAGATGTAACAGAGGGGCCACATGCTTTGCTTCAGGCATCATGGTAAAGACTGAGAAAACATTAAAATATAGGAAAAAATTGGAAGGCTTTAAGATTAGAAATAAACTGTCAGAGCATATTTAAGCCTTAACAAAGTGTAAAATGTTCCCTCCACAATCCAACCCTTACATTTTTGATTCCTCACATGTTAGTTTCACAACTAATGATTAGACACTATGGTCAAATTTCAGGTCTGCAGTAACTGATTCAGAGATGTCTTTCCATGGGCAAATATTTTTGACACTTTAAAAATACTTTGTGCTTTTATTTGTACAAAACAATTATATACAGAAGATTACGACTTAAGAAATGACCAGTAAATGTTAGAGTAGACCATAAGAAACAGAGAAGCAGAGAAAAACTTAATCCTTTAAAACCATTGTTCAAATTCCTGTCTGTCTTTCTCAGCCCTTTGTTATGTGGGAAAACATTTCCAAATACTATGGAAATGTTATGATTTTCCCTAAAGACCTGAGAATTAACATAACAGACAGATCAAGTAGTTAGTGAGTCTGTTAGAGGATCTATTTAACTATCATGTTACTGGTAATTCTGTTAGAGTAGGAGACATTCAACACTACACATGATCATGCATAGGAGGTGTGATTACAGAATAATTGTAACTGTGCTACCCTTAACGTGTGGTGTCGTGTGGTTTTTATTATACTCTATCAGCTAATCAGGTAATATACAAAATTTCCCTTTTCACACACAGTTTTCTTTCTTACCTCCTGTCTGGACTACCCACATTGCCACACCTTGATCTCTAGTTGTGTAGTGTGGCATCCGTTAAAAGATGAATTTTTTAAATCTGTGATAGCTCCTATGCATGGCAATTCAGAATCTTTGTCTCTTTCAAGGTAGCACACTGCTCAGAAACCCTTGGAGAACTTGAATGCACTGTACTGTCTTCCAAAGTCTGCCCTTACAGAAGTTATTTTCATTTTATATTTGTGTCATACCTTTGCTTCTTAATTATGTTTTAATATATTTGTTAGTTCTTAGTCTTTGTATTGGTTTAAGGTTAGATGGTTTTTTCACTCCCTTGTAAGACAGGACTCTAAGGCAGTCCTTTCGGAAGCCAACTTGTTGACAAGTATGTAAATATGTAAAAAGTACATAGTAGAAGGACCTGAAAAACACCATAATATTTCTTTAAGACCTGTCGCTTGCTCCCTTTTAGTCCTTATTAAACTTGAGGGATTTAAGACCCAAATTTTCAAAGAAATCCAACTTAGATCACATTTTCCCTTTCTCCAGAAGACATCTATTTGGGGGTACAAAATAATATAAAAACCAGGGGCTAAGAGTGGGTAACTTTATTTTGTTTTAAACAATGTTGAATATATATGTGTATATATATATGTATATATATACATATATATACACATATATGTATATATATGTATATACACACATGTATGTATATATACACATATATGTATATGTGTACATATATGCATATACATGTATACATATATACATGTGTGTATATATATACACATATACCTATATACACACACATATATATATCCAGCACTAATAATCTCCGGTATATAGAATTAGAAGTTACGAGATGTGAGTTCTAATCCTATTTTTTTTGCCACTAAATGGATAGTAGAACTTGGGTAAATCATTGACTTCTTTAGGCATTGGGTTACTTTGCTGTAACCTCAGCTGGGTAAATGAAGGAAATCTGTGTGAACTATTTGTACAATACATACTGTGTACTTGGTCTGTACTTCAGGTCACCTTTGCCAGAGAAAACTAGGTCTTTTTTGAAATTAATATTGTATTTTTTATCATTGAAGTAGAGTAGAGCTAGCTTTTTTTTTTTAATCCACAATAATATTTTGAATCTTTGTCTCTTTCAAGGTAGCACACTGCTCAGAAACCCTTGGAGAACTTGAATGCACTGTACTGACTTCCAGAGTCAACTGAGTATTGAATATCAGTAAAGAACAAGTGTTTTCTCCACATACATGTATATCCTGTCTCTCTAGCCACTTTATAAACATGGAAACTAGTAGTCATGATTTAGCTTTTTGCCTAGATGACAGCCCATCCATTCTAAACAATAGAAGCCGAGTAAATATGTGCTTTTGATTTTCACCGGAAGTCCTGTAGGAGCCTTTGCCTTACCCCATTTACCCCATCGCATGGTGTTTCCCTGATGCACAGAGCCAGGGTGCCATAGCAGTCATGCTGCAAATTTGATGATGGCGGATGGTACTGTTTACTTTGAGAGTGTGTAATTCCCCTCACAGGGATCATATGTCTATTAATGTGTCACAAGTTGCTTGCTTCCTGTTAGCTCTTCTCAGTAAATAGGAGTATCGTGTTCATTGGATGCTGCTTTATTTTTAGCTTTTTAAATCACCTCCTGATGAACAGAAACAGTAAACAAGTATTAAAACATTGAAAGTAATTTGAAAATAGTGCTATCCTGGGGAGTCTGGAATTCCAGACATTACCAGACAGTTGTAAATCAGCAGTCACCTCCCAGAGCTGGGGAATAAAAGTCAGGAAAATAAGAACACCTAAGTGTGCTCATCTGGAGCTACTTTCTGAAAACTGGTGGTCAGTTGCATCTATAGAAAGGAGAAAGGGATGGTGCAGTGGGAAGTCTGTATTTTTCATCAGGTTTACTCCTTCTTCTCCAGCCCGCTCACATATCCCAGATGAAAAATAGAAGGACCTTTCTGGATTCTTATGCTTGACATTAATTAAGCATTGAAGAACTGAAGGCATCATCATGGTCATGTTGTCTGTCTAACCTGCCTTCTAAAAACACTTGGTGGCTGTACTGGGAAATGGAAATCTAAAGGAAATAGGAACAAGGGATGTAGTACCGATAGTATCTAACTTACTCAGTGCTCTCTGGAAGACTGGCCCTGCCCTAAGCTCTTTCTGTGTTTTAGCATGTTTGATTCCCAAAACAACCTCCAAGGTTTTTAGTATTACTTTCTCTTTATACAAATGAGGAGAAGATGGCAGCCTCAGGAGTCAAGTAACTTTCTCTCCTTGTCAAAAGTACTGAGCGATCAAGCTGGAATCTGAATCTTTTACAGCTGGGCTTTTGAGATCTTGCTCTTGACTCAGCCCTGTTTGCATAAAAAAATGTCTGGCATTTGATAAAAGAAGGTGTAGAAAAACAAACAAACAATAGTAATTAGTAGTTTGAGGAGAAAGAAAACCTAAGACTCATGAATTTAAAACATTCATGTGGAATGTTCATTCAAATTTAGAATTCACTGATTTGCTTCTTAGAAAAGTCTGTTCTTTAAGAATTCTAATGTGTACAAATATCAGTATTATTCTAAAACGAGGGTATTTTCGTACTGCACGTTGGGATATGTCCTAGGATAGTTAATCGCTTACCTTGGATAATTATTTTTTCTGAAAATATTACCTTAAAATGAGCCTATAAAGAGCATTTTCTAGTCTGTTCTGGAGTAAAATTAATAAATAATGCATGAGCAATATTTCTGGCAAACCCAAAGAGGATATTTTTTCCACTTGGGTGTGAAGCTCAAGCTAAAATTTAGCACACTTTCTTTTCTCTCAAAGCTGTTTTTTTTTTTCCCCTTCAGTATTTTCCATGCCGAAAGATTGACTCTACTTTTCATATACTCATCTGAGAAAAGTTCTTCATCATCTTGGATAACTCTCTCTTTCCTTTGCTCCTTCACTGTTGTAGTGATTCGGTATCTTTAATATAATTTGAGCATGATTCCTCCTTCCTGTCTCAGTGGTCATTGCCTTTGGAGCGGCCATGTTTCTCCTGAATGAATGATGTTGCTTTCTAATTTTCTCACCGCACCTAGTCCTCTGTTCTCTCCAATCCATTTTTCTCACTGCCATCAGAAAAATCTCTCCAAAATCCCATTGTCTTCATTTCCCAGCATAAAGTCCACATTCTGCTGTGGCTTACGTGACTCTCCTTCTGGCTTCTGCACACCTCTCTGGTCACAGTGCCTGCTGTTCCTTTATAACTACTCTGGAGTCCAGCCACACCAAATTATTTGCAATTCCTCTAACATATCAAGTTGTTGCATGTCTTCAAACCTTTGTGCGTACTGTTCCCTGGATTAGCCTTTGTTAAACTTGCCGAATTCTTTCTCATTCTTTAAGACAACCAGGTATCACAACTTAAGAAGTCTTGATTCTTTCTTTGACGCTGTTGTGGTGGTGCACACTATCTTTCTGTAGTGCTTATCACATTGAATTTCAGCTGTTTACTTGTGTATCACTTCTGGATTACAAGGGCCTGAGAGCAGGGACTATACTATGTTTTATCATTCTAACAAAATCTCTGAACACATTCTTCCAGGACCATTTTACTGACTGACTTTGTTTAAAGGCTAAAGGTTTTACCTGTGAAGTATTTTAGATGTGCTTCTAGGCTATTATACGAAGTAGAGACATCAGTATTTAATCATTCTGCATAATAATTTTGTGGCACTTTTCTTTGTTACCCAATATAAAGCAAAATAAATAACTGTAAAGGAAAATTCTATTTTTCTGCTCTATTCTCAGTACTTCTGACACCAGGTATGTGGGGGGTTTTCCACACCAAGGGATTTTGCAACACCAGCTGTTTATGCTACAGTTCAAATCTGTTCTGACACTATCTATTGGAGATAACATCACACCCCACAGGTTGAGGACTCAGTCCCACCAGACTGCCTCCTGCCTCACAACTCAGACAGCAGTGCAAGTCCAGGCTGTCACCTGTGCTTCTGACAGACTGGCTACGAATCAGATTCTCACAACCCCCTCCTTGGACTCAGTCATTTGCTAGAATGGCTCACAAACTCAGGAAGCAGTTGACGTACTATTGTCAATTTATTACAAAGGGTATCTCAAAGGGTAGAAATGAACAGTCAGATGGAAGAGACATGTAGGGCACAGTGTGGAGGAAGCGGCACAGGACTTCCATGCCATCTCCAGGCATGCCCCCCCCCAGAACCTCCACGGTTCATCCACCCAAGCTCATCAACCTTTGTTGTTCTAGAGTTTTTAAATTTTTTTTTCAACGTTTATTTATTTTTGGGACAGAGAGAGACAGAGCATGAACGGGGGAGGGGCAGAGAGAGAGGGAGACACAGAATCTGAAACAGGCTCCAGGCTCTGAGCCATCAGCCCAGAGCCCGACGCGGGGCTCGAACTCACGGACCGCGAGATCGTGACCTGGCTGAAGTCGAACGCTTAACCGACTGCGCCACCCAGGCACCCCAATTGTTGTTCTAGAGTTTTTATAGAGCTTCACCTGAAGCTCCTGCCCGCTTGCCTTAGGGTCCATGGCTGGAGTTAAACATTCCAATCCTCTGAACACTTGGTCTTTCTGGTAACCAGCCCCATTCTGAGGCTTTCTAAGGGCTTCATCCTAAGGCATCTCATTAACATAAACTCAAAGGTGATTAAAAGGGGCTCACTTTGAATACTCAAAGGTGCTCCACTCCTATCGCTCTGATGGTTCTAGGAGTTTCAGGAAATCTGTGCCATGAACTAAGACCAAATATATATTTTTATTATACCACAACCAACCTACCTATTTTCTGGCTATTCTCGTCTTGTCATATTAGCATTAAAAAAAAAAAACAACAACAAAAAACAAAAATTTGAATCAAGTGGCTGTTTAAATGGCAAATATCTTGGCTGAATAAGGAGGAGAACTAGGGGACTGTGATCTGTGTGCACCAGTGCAGAGTGAGAAGAGCCAACGTTACTGAGCACCGGTGACAGGCCAAACTCAGACACGTGTTGTCCCACCACCCCCACCTAAGGTTCTGAGGGGTTAAATGAGTTGCCCAACATTGCGGAAATAGTAAGCAGTAAAACTCAAATCCAGAACTTTGATAACCAAGTATACAAATGAGCTGTTGGGCACTTACCACATAAGAAGTTCTCTATAAAACCTTGAATTTGATGTTTTATGCTTCTCTTTTTTCTCACTGCCTACATGACTGTGCCTGACCCATAGCAGTGTTCATTGAATGTGCAGAGACTTAAATGGCAAACCCAAATAGTGCACTTTACAGGAAAACTTCCTTTGGCCCAACTCTTTCAAGGAGATCTCTGAACGTGATTTCTCTTCTCACGTATTTCAAGTTAGAAACTTGATTTAGGAACCAACAAGTTGTAAAATGAGGCACTGATTTAATGAGCTGATTATGTAGAACCTATCAGGATGGGGTCCATCCTTACATAGTACATTAGGATGTTTATCTTGTCTGACAACCTGGACTCCAGGTCCCAACCCAAATGGATTTGAGTCTATAAAGATAGTGAGTGTGCAGTATTTTTACCCAAGACTTTTCTTCCCATATTCACTGATAATGTCTCCACTTACCAAGACAACCCATACTACAAGAATTGAGCACCCTTTTTCTTCTCATTCCACTATGCCCAATAGACCAGTTATATTTTTCTACTCTGTTGAGTTTGCCAAGTTTAGCATAAACGCAAGGTTGACTTCTTTTCTGACCTAAATCTTCCTTTATTTCATTCATTTTTTTTAGATACAAAAATCCCTAGTGAACAGGTTTCAAACCACACTTGTATATAATACAAAACTTTTTTTTCTAGCAAATGAAAAATGTACGTATGTTTTCACCAAACCAAGCTTTGTTTAGCTGTGTGATAAGAGAAAGTTCTGTGAAATAAGCCATAATACCATAACCTTAACTAATCAAGGGAATGTTTGCTTTTCTTTTTCCCTCTTCCTCTCCTCCTCTCTCTCTGTCTCTGTTTCTCTTTCTCTTTTAGTGAAGTAAACACATTCTGGCAGCACTTTTTGTTCACACCAGACCACCTTATTTATTTTGCTTCATTACAGAAACTCCACTTACTGTATGAAGGTATCCATCTCACTGACAGTGGGCGAAAATGACACTGGACTCTGCTACAATTCCAAGATGAAATACTTTGATAAAGCTGAACTTAGCAAAAGCAAGGAAATTTCATGCCGTGACATAGAAGATTTTTTACTACCAACCAGAGAACCTGAAATCCTATGGTATAAGGTATGTGCTGTGAATGATTTTGTTACTTGTAAATAGATGAATGTGTATCTTATTCTTGGACAAGTTGGATAAAAAAATTAAATGGATATGATGACGTTCAGCTCTGTGCTCCTAAAACAGTACACCAAATTGTGCTGCTCGTTATAAGTTTTCAAACCAATAGCTTTGATAAATGGCTTTCAATATTTATATTGGTAATCCATTGCAATAAGCTGTTGTGTTAATGTTCACATCTAGCTTACACAATTCTTTCAAGTCGATTATAATCTGTGTTGATAATTTCAGGAACTAAAATACGTTAAGCATTCATTTCAGAGCTATTCACATAAACAGTCCTAATGTCCCCAAGCAAGGAAAGGATTGCTTTACTTCTATGAAAAAATGGTATTCTAGCTTTATTGAACTCTTCTGTTTAATGGAAGTACCTTTGTGCATATTCAATTCCTTTTCATATAAAAACACATACATTTTCTAAAATCTGATGAAAATTCATAGCATTATAAAAATAGCACTAGATAAACTTCTTTTCAAAAACCAAAAGAAACTTCAGACTAAAGGAGAATAATCCAACCCCTGTCCTTCCTATCACATAATTGACTTTCTCTCAGTTTTAAGATTTGGATGTACTCTTCAACTTATTTCTACCATACAAGAAATTTTTGTTACTGAGTGTCTTCAAGAAATATAATATAGGTGCTATGACCATTTGTCTGGGATATTGTGTCTATGATTTAAAGAGTACTAGTTTAAATTTTACTTTGTATAATTTCCTATAAGTAGGAATTTAGGAAGCATGACCTCTTAGTAACTACACCCACCAATATCAGTATGTCATGAATTCAGAACTTATGAGAAATTAACAAGAAACAAATATTTAATAAGTTGTAAAGGATTTGCCATAATTAGCAATGACCTTCTCTGAGTAAGACTTAATTTTCATTCTTGATAGCAAGTAATGGAGGATTCAGAACATTTGAACTGTTGAAATATTTTTGTATATTTCTTTTGAATTTCTATCCAAGACAATGTCAAACAGCCCTCAAATATTAGCCCCACTGATTTCTGTTGCTGTGCAGATGAGGTTTATTTTTTCCCTTTTGTTTTTCTTTGTGTAAGTATTTCATACCCTGATTCTCAGTGGCATGCCTGCTTTCCACAAGCAGATCCTTAGCAAGCCCTAATGATTACTTCAAAGGGGAGACTATTAGGGAAGTTTGACCCAAAGTCTCTGAGAACAAATGTTTGTCTAGTAGTCCTATGTGTATATTCACCTTCTATACATGTACACACACACACACACACACTCAGTATTTAAAATGGCTGGCCTCACATTGGTCCTTTAGTCATGTTTCCACCAACACCCCAATTACTGTGACCTTAAGCTATAAAGACTGTCACTAGTGGAGTGATGGGAGGAGATGCATTATACATGAAACTTAAAAATCTTGCAGTAATCCAGATTATTTTCCCATACTCAAGGCAACATATATTCCATGTATTTGATATATATAGCTTCTGCAATTATGACAGTTTATGCAACTAATATGAGTATATAAGATGTATATTTTGGTCTGAAATAACTGGACGGTTCTCTCCCATTTATACAAAGGCATTGATCCACATAATCAAAATGATAGCCTGCAAAAACTTGATGTGGCAATAAATTTTTTCAGAAATAATACTACCTGTGAACAGTGTCCAAGGGCTTAAAGCTACTTTTATCCTCATTGCCTTGATTTTGAATCTGGCTAGTGGAAATGGATTTCTGGCAAAAAGAGAAAGCTCCTGAGCCAACATCATTATAATCCTAAGCTTAATTTAGAGACCATAATTTGGTAGACCCACCAACAATGAAAATAGATATTTATAGTACTGTAAAGACCTTGTATATGAATGTTGGCCATTTCTTTCACGGATTATAGAATGTACATGTTATGAAGAGACTGAATTATTTCTAAATGTTGTATTAAAAGATTTAAGAGATTGAAATAGAAGCATTTTCCTCTACAGAATTAATTTTTCTACTTCACACTAAAATAGTATATTTTCTATTCTATGTTATTAGTATCAAGATGGTTAATTTCATAGTTAGCAAATAAAGAGTATTTACTTCTAAAAATGATGTTAGTAGTTATCTTAATTGAGTGTCTTTTTTCTTATATCTTCTAAATCAATGTATACCTGATTTAGAGACACTAATCTTTGAAGGTAATAAAGTGACTCTTGCTAAAAGAAAAAAAAAAAAGAAAAAAAAACAGCTTTCAAATTGAGGTACCCGATTTCCCAGAGATGTGGAGAAGGTATGAAAATTCTTAGAATTAATTACAAACTTTTCAGCCCTTTAAAATATAACATTAGAAGCTTTTGGTTTAGCTATTTAGAAATCTTTTCTCTATTTTTCAGTTATTTTACTTACTACAGAAATTTTGTGTTTTCCATGCAGGAATGCAGGACAAAAACATGGAGGCCAAGTATTGTGTTCAAAAGAGATACACTGCTTATAAGAGAAGTCAGGGAAGATGACATTGGAAATTACACCTGTGAATTAAAATATGGAGGCTTTGTTGTGAGAAGAACTACTGAATTAACTGTTACAGGTAATCACAGTCTTCAGTATTTCATGTGCAAGTAATGAAGTTGAGTTTTTATGCTACTTATTGGTTTTTTCAAATCTGTGCACTGAAAGAAGTACTTAACCAAATGCTAAGTGGACTCCTGTAGGTGACATTTATTCCTGCTTGCTTTTAAATCATCTTGTGCTGAAATGCATTTGAAAGGTTAAAGAAAATATGCTTAGGGAATTATAGAAATGTTAGCTTTTGAAAGTACTTGAAATAATGAGTTTACAATTTCAGAAAATTATGCTTATATTTCGTAATGGTATCATTTTTCGGAAACATTTTCCCAAGTGTTAAAATAGAATATATGAAATCTATCTCTGTCTTCCTGTCTTGCTCCAAATCAGAAACTTTACTATTTTCTTCACTTATCGCTCTATAAATCTGATGTATGTGTTCTCATGAACTTGAAAATAACATAATTTCAGGTGTAATAATTGAATAATTATATGAGATGCAGCAATTGGTGTCATTCCTCTCTCTGGTTGCTAAGACAGAAGGACATGAGCACAAGACTTAGAACTCTGTAATCATGAGTCTGCAGCTCCCTGGTCTCATGACCATATTGGAATCACCACAACCTTCACCGTATCAGTTTCTTCATGTACCAAATGGCAATTATAAAACTTGTCTTGTTTATTTCATAGGATTTTTTCAAGGATCTAATGAGGTAAGGTATGTGAAATCAGTTTGCATAATATAGAATTATATCCAAATGTGCGTTTTGGTCATTTTATGTCATGTAATATATTATCTTCATGCCTTTTTTTTACTTGATAGTTTACTTTTCTAAGAGTGGTCCCAAGAGAAAAAACAGGGGAAAACAAGAGCAATATTAGGAGTTAAAGAAATTATTCTCATCTTGTTTAGAAAGGTTCTTCTTGGTAACTTTTTGTACAATCATATTTATGAAACATAGAGAAATAAGTGTACAAGGGATATTATATACTTTTAAGAGATTTTCATGTGTTCATTGATTCACTTAGTATAGTTTTCGTATATGAAGAGAGCTTAGTGGTAGTGACCTTCATCTTATAATCATTGCCTTTTCTTTCGTATCTTGAGATTATCATATATTTTGACTTAAAAACTATAATTCAATTTATAAAATTCATTTGATGAATATTAATTATTCTTATCTAAATAAAATTTTACTTAAATAAATCAGGTGCTCTTTAGTAATGCCTTTGGTAAACATTAGACCTAGTAAATAACTGAAACTTGCAATATATGATATATTTAAATAGTAAACACACATTCACTCTTGTATTATGTATGAATGGTATGCATGGGTATAATCTATAACTAGTTTGGTTTTCAGTTTTGCTGTGTTTAATAGGTCTTTGTAGAGAAAATTACAATTAACAGTTTATCTTCCTGTCTGTTTAATGGAAGAGTGAAAAACGTAACTGTTTATACTTGGGTTTTCTTTACAATAGATATTGAGGTTTTATTTATTTTTTGCTTTCAATCGATACTGAAGTAGATTTTCCAAGAGTAGGTATAGAGACAAGGAATTTGAAAATATAATGAAAAAACATCTATTCCCTAAAGAATGTCGAATATACTTCTAGTCTTTATTCTTTGGATTATAGAACTCATCCTTGGTAAACACATCTCTTCCCTTTCTAGAAACATTAGGACTCCAAACCACTATTTAGAAAGAGGTGATTAAAAAAAAAATCTCAGAGACTGGAAACTGGGTCCCAAATAGTGCAATCACTTAAATGAGGCTATTTTGTATAACGAGTAATAGAATCATTTTCTCCTAAATGCTACTCAGGGCTACTATATTTTCCTAACTCTATTTCTCCAAAAATATCTTGTCTTTACTTGAAAAGAGTGAGTAGTTATTCTGTATTATCCAAGAGGAAGTAGATAAAAGTTTTAACGGAAGTTTTCATTCAACTCATAATCCTGAATACTTCTAATTTAAGTGGCCTTACCTGTGACATTGATTTGGGTAAAAAAATATAAAGCCAAGTTTGCCTATATATGAAGTTTTGGATGAATGGGGGAGTTGCATGACCTATAATTAAAATAGGATGTATTAAAATGCATCTTTTATTAAAAGCACATTTACTTTGCCTGTAACCAAATTAAAGAACGATTCTTAGAACCCAAATTATATCTGTCACTAAAGCAGCAAAGGTGGGCTGTTCTCTGGATCATAATTAACCAGTGTTTTGTAGCTTGATTTTCTGCAAATCATGATTATATTGTACTTGATGTAAATATTATGCACAGCATGATATCATTTAATTTTAGTGCATCTGCATTAGCTGATGATAAGCAAATATTTTGAAGTGTTTTAGAACATGCTTCTTTAAAATAAGAAAGAATCCTGCATGTGAAGCGGAAAGGAAATTTCTAGTTTCATAAGGTGGCTAAATGTGCAGGCAATATTGTGAAATTTTTTTAAATGTTTTATTTACTTTTGAGGGGGGGGCAGAGTATGAGGGGGGTAGGGGCAGAGAGAGAGGGAGACGTGGAATCCCAAGCAGGCTTCAGGTTCTGAGCTGTCAGCACAGAGCCCGACACAGGGCTCGAACTCACGGACTACGAGATCATGATCTCAGCCGAAGTCAAATGCTTAACTGACTGAGCCACCCAGGTGCCCCAATATTAGGAGATCTTTCACTTATTAAAAGTGCATGTGTCTACTTAAGTGAAGTAGTGCTTCAGGAAAACAGACCACAGGGATAAAATAATAAACCTGCTTATCACTTTGGGTATACTTTCAACATTATTATTTTGTTAAATTCAAGGTGTTTTTAGCATCAATCTGTATCGTCTACGCTCTTCTGTAAGCCTCAGCCACGCTGCAGTTTTTACTGTTCTCCAAATATCCTCCCTCTGAGCCCCTCTACCTGGTTCGCTCCCTCTGGAATGCTTTTTCTTATGCGTTGTCACAGAGCTGATTCTTACCCTTTCTTCAGGGCACAACTCACATGTTCCCTTTGTTTTGAGGCCCGTCGTTCTTCATGCCTTCATAGCACTTTTAGAATCCCCACTGCAGCCCTTACACATTGCACTGTAACTGTTGACACTCCTGTTCTTCCACAAGAACATGAGCTACTTACAAAGGGATGTCTTCTTTTTAATAAGCATTTTATTTGAGACCCGTTTTACATTTACAGGAAAATTATGAAGCCATTAGAGAGAGATCCTATATACCCTACATCCAGTTGATGTAGGATTAAGAGGTGGGGTGGAAGGGATTAAGGAGTGCACTTGTCATGATGAGCACAGGGTGATGTATGGAACTGTTGAATTACTGCAATGTGCACCTGAAAGGAATATAATGCTGTATGTTAACTAACTGGAATTAAAATAAAAACTTTATTTTTTTTAAATTCATCCATGGTATTTCATTTACCTGTCATTGATTTATTACTTTTATGCTATAATATTCTGTTACATGAATATCTCCCAGTTTATTGATAGGGTTGTTTTCATATTTTTTTATGTAAGTGATATTATCATTAACCATCTCCTAAGCGTGCGCACACACACACGCACACTGTTCATTTTGCCTAATAGTAGGCATTTATGTAGAATTTTTACCTAGGAGTGGATTAGCTTATTCAGAGTGTGTATGTTTTTAAATGTACTAGATATTTCTTGGATTGCTTTGGTAATGGGCCAACCCAACTAAATGAAATGAGAGGAGGAGGGGAGTAGTACTCCAAAGAAAAGTTGAGGTGCCCAAAGAAGGGGAAAAATATTCAAGGAATATAAAGAAGAGATGTCCAGTACTTCTAAAGAGTATGATTTCTTAAACATTGTAAAATGTGGTTTGATATTCATAAAAATCTATTGTGGGTGTTATAACCATTTTCCAGACTTCAATATTGCTAAATAAAAATGTGAAAATGTTCAAATTTATTTTCATATAAATTTCTTTATCTGAGGATTCCTTACACTAAACTCTAACTCATACTCAGATCGTAGCTTTGACACTGATCCCCTGCCCGATTATTTGCGAGGATGGGGAAAATGTTGTGTCCAGAGATGGTCCATAATAGACCTAGTAATTCCAAAATAATTTAGACCAGCTTGGCTCTTTGTACAATAGTCCCTATTTAGATTTAAAAAATACACACGTAAGTTAAGATACGTTGTTTTGAATTTGTTACATCTGAGGAAAAAATTACACATTATATAGATTTTTTTTCCCTAGAAGTATTGATTAAATTATATGATATTCCCTTTCATCTCATTAATAGTTATTTTTTCTTCTGGCTGAAACATTTTTCTGGAGGTTTTAGAAGAAAGATTAAGAACAAAATAACACCATGTTTCCAGCAAAAAATTTGAAATGAGTCAGACTAGTAGAAAAGCCATTTAATTTGTAGGGCTAGATCATTAAGTGAAGTACTGGTTAAAAAAATGGATTGTTACATCAGGAAAAGAAATTCCCAACAAAATGCAGTAGTCAGCAAAAACAGAGAAGTGAAGAAAAGAATACTGACTTGAAAAAAAACACAAAAACAATGAAATGACTGCTACAAGGAAGTGATGGTTTTAGGAGCATTTTTATACTTGGTTTGACATTTTTAACAGAGTTAATGTAGCAATATATTTAAACTACTTCCCAATCAACCAGAGGTTGAAGATATGCTCTCAAAAAGTACATCTTCCTCCTCTTTTTATAGATGAGGAAGCTGAGGCAAAGAAAGGTTAAGTGGCTTTATCACAAAGCATCATGCTGAGAAATGTAGGAATAAAATTTAATTTCCTGAACTTCAGTTTATGATTTACTCTACTGGATAATTAATAGACAGGCATTGTATTTTTCATATGAGCTCTGCTGATCACTATGAAAGATTTATCATTTAAGTTCAACTGAAACACATTTTATTATGAGTCCTTTAATTCTTCTGTTACTGATGTAATTAAATGGTGCTTCTGTAGCGAAGCCCAGGGGCGCTCAGTGATTCCTTTTATTTATTTATTTTTCCTTAACAAACAGTTCCTTTTATCTTCCCTTTTAAACAACTATTTTTACCGACACATTTCATAGCCTCATGTGTGCTCTACTGACTGTAACCTAACAAGAATTGATGAAATTGATAACACGAATTGATAATTTCCAGACTTGACTTTGTGTGTTCAGTAATCAGTGTGCTAGGACTTATGCCCACAACAACCATCACATATATTATTTTTTATAAAATGAATCATATTACAGATAGTCTTAGCTGTTTTTCTGCCATATTTTGCAGCTCAAAAATCATTTAGATTAATTCAGAGTTTTGAATTCAAAGAGGTTAAAGCTGATCAATATAGTGAAACTGAGTTTAATCATTTTGGCTGTCCAATCCTGATGTGGATTTCAGTACCTAGAGCAAAAGACCTCTCTTATGAGTATTTTCTAATGATAACTCTGCTGACACTAATTACCTTAATTTATTGTTTGATCTCTCACTATATTGAGTGAATTGCCAAAATGTATTAATCAAGCAAATATTTAATGTCAAGGCATGGTAACTTTGAATAAAAAGTATGATGTTTTTACTCTTAAGCAGAAAATGTTGTAGGATATTTTAAAATATATCAATAGCAAATTTGGGATGTGCCATTTCTAGCCATGGGGAAAATAAGGCTTTATTCCTCTGGATAATTTCCATCAATATAAGCCATAATAAACATTAGTAATCACAATAGTTAATGCTGTTTACTATGTGCCAGGATCTGTTCTAAGTTCTTATTTATAATTATTCATTGAATCCACATAACCTCAATTTACTCACCCTTAAAAACTTTTCAGGTGCTTTCTATGCACCGGCTATTCTAGATTTTATAAATTACACTTGAAAAGCATTCGTTTTTTTCGTTGCTCACTGAGTGGCCTCCAGCCAGGGCCTCAACTGAGCCTGGGTCAGGATAGCATTTAAAAAAAACAGAAACAAAAACAAAAAACAAAGCCATATGACATCCCTAAGAATGTCAAATACTAGAATCCATAGATACAGGTTATAAATTAGCCATGCCTAAAAGGATGAGTGCCATTTTAAAACCCTAAAAGAATGATGCCATTTTTGGTTCTGTGTGCGAGTGTCCATATTAAGAATGCTCAATCAGCAGTACAACCTACCCCATATCTATGTTTTGATTTGATTGAATGTTATGGCCTACTTTTTGGTGTTGTATTGTTGCCTGACATAGTTTATCAGCAAGAGCTAGCCTTTGATTTCTTGCTGCTTTTGAAAGCACTGGATTTGCAGTGTACTAGAATGTTTTCATTATGATGACCTTACCAGTGCAATCCTTTGGACTGCTTGCCTATGAGAAATGGTACAATCTTCCTGTCCCCAGCCATCCCTCTGGTCTGATCCCAGTATGAGAGCTGTACAACTCCTGGCCTTGCAGACCACTAACCAAACTCATACCTACCTCATTGGGAAAGAAACAGATACTTTTTCTTTGACTCCTAACCATATGGCAGTCACCATGCAGAATGATTTATAGGCTTTATTATCTACATTTTACCAAGGATGCAATTCAAAGTACATGAATTTATAATTTTAAATACAAATCATCATCATCTTTTCTAATTAAGTTCCATTCTTTTATTTGCTCGAAGAGCTGACCAATAAATATTCTTTCATAGAATGGTTAGCTTAGAGGTTAATTAGAGAAACGTCTGGAACTGCGCTGTCCAATACAGTGGACATTAGCAACATGTGATTATTGACCACTTGAAATGTGACTAGACTGGACTTAACTGTGCTGTAAGGATAAAATATATACCAGATTTCGAAGACTTTGTATGAGAAAATAAGGCACAATATATAATTTGTAACTTTGTATTGATTACATATTGAAGTTATAATATTTGGTTAAATACAAAATATTACTAAATTATTTTTACCTATTTTTACTTTTTAAAATGTAGCCACTACAAAACTGTTAATTTTATATGTCACTTGCCTTATATTGGTATTGGACAGCACTGCTCTAGAACGTGAATGTGATTGCTGTCTTGAAAAGTGTAAGAGGAAGGCACAGGACCCAGAACCTTGGGTGTAGTTCCATTGGTGGCTGTGTCACTCATGAGCTAAAAGACCTTGGCCAAATCACCTGACTTCACTAAGTGTAGTCGTAATGTTGAGACCGTGAATACCCACTCACAGTGCTATAGTAAGGAGTAAATTAGCCGAAACATGTGAAAGCAGGCTGTAAAGAAATGTGGAAATGGAAGTGTCCACTCTCATGATTTGGTCTGATCTGTGAATCTTTACCTTTGCTTGTTTTAATTAGTGGAATGTTAATATTTATAATCCTAACCCAGTATTTCAAATGACATTATCATCAATACAAATCACTGAGTAGTACTCATTGATCACTAAGGAGTGATTTATATGTGTGGAGAAATCTCAAAAAGGTCATGATCTCACAGTTTGTGGGTTCAAGCCCCATGTTGGGTCTCTGCTGACAGCTCAGAGCCTGGATCCTGCTTCAGATTCTGTGTCTCCCTCTTTCTCTCTGCCACACCCCTGCTCACACACACTCTCTGTCTCATCAATAAATAAACATTTAAAAAAATAAAGGAGAATTGGGAAAATTCACAATAATGAAAAAGCAACTAGAAGTTATTGCACTAAAAATACATCAAGTAAAGGTTTCATCATGATTTAGAAGGTTTTATTTTTTTTTAATTGTTTACTGCTACATGACAGTATGTTTACATTTTCCACATATCCTTTCTACATAAGTGAGGAGATTCAATTTATAGCTCTATGAATTTAGCATTTGACAATGGTTCCTAGACAACTCATTGCTCAATACTGGGAGGGATTGCTGGTGCTATCTTCTTTGGAGGTTTTTAAAATAAGATAGATTTGGAGCACATGGGTGGCTCAGTCGGTTCAGCGTCCGACTCCTGATTTCATCTCGGGTCATGATCTCACAGCCTCGTGGGTTTGAGCCCCACATCGGGCTCTGTGCTGATGGTGTGGAACCTGCTTGGGATTCTCTCCCCCTGCCACTCTCTCTCTGCCCCTCCTCCACTTGCACTGTCTCTGTCTCTCAAAATAAATAAATAAACTTTTAAGAAAAATATGATCAGTTCCCCTCTGAGGTATGTGTAGGCATAGACAAGCTGGAGGAAGGTCATGGAGACTCTAGTGATTTTTCATTATGCTCATTATTTTAGTACTCACATTTTTCAAAGATATTTTATGGTTTAAAAACCAGGAAGCAATTAAGAAAATCAAAATATTAGGGTTTGATATGACAACTTAATAATTACACAATGAGATTTTTGAATGATGAATGTTTATTTTCAAAAGATTTTAACTATTTGGAAGAGCTTTTATTATCTTCACACTCTGAACAGGTCCACTAGGTATACAGTATTCCAGGGTTCTAACTTGTCTCTCCTACAATTTTGAAGTCTCTTTCTTGGTAAAATCAAGAGGTAACTCTTCAAAGTAACTTGAAATTGATGTGGACATTGTGTAATACATATTTAAAAGAATTTTTAGAACTACCTATGAGAAAACCACATAGAAATAGAATTGGTTTTATTCATGTCAAAATATATGGCTTTTGCATAAGAGGAATTAATGTTTTCATTTCTTAAAATGCTTGACCAAAGCTTTTAGTCATTATGTTAGCATCTGTTGTTCCATCTGGAAGACCTAAAAAATCCAATGAATTATAAATGGACAGTTCAACATGAATATGCAAATTAAAGACATTTTATGAATTCTATGTAAGATGTAAGAAATAGTTTACTCTTGCCTTAACTAGAAGATCTTACTATATATTTCTTAATCATCTGTTGGGTTCAGCCTTGGGTTCTACTCCAATATATCAACTATGACTTCTTGGGATATAAACACCACAGATTCATTATGAACTTCATAGACTTTATTTCAAATTATACAGTATAATTTGCTTATCAAGGAAATAAAAAAAATACAAATTAACATGTAAGAAGTATTATTTATTTATTTATTTATTTATTTATTTAAATTTATTTTTTTTTAATTTACATCCAAGTTAGTTAGCATATAGTGCAACAATGATTTCAGGAATAGATTCCTTCATGCCCCTTACTCATTTACCTCATCCCGCCTCCCATACCCCCTCCAGGAACCCTCTGTTTGTTCTCCATATTTAAGAGTCTCGTATGGTTTGTCCCCCTCCCTGTTTTTATATTATTTTTGCTTCCCTTCCCATATGTTCATCTGTTTTGTATCTTAAAGTTAAGAGATATTATTTTAAATATAGAAGTACTATCAGTAGTCACTCCTGTGTTGTGGTGTCAACAGAAAATTATGGAATTTTTAATGAGTCCTTACTGTTAATGTTCCCTTAGAAAATTATGCTGTTTTCCATAATGCCATCTCTTGAAGGACACATTTGCTTTATTCACTAAACCTTGACACATACTCTAAATATGAATATAAATGCTACTGTTTCTATGCCCTGCTTTCTAAGTCTTGTGATTTCTATTATTTGTTTAAAATGTTTAGTTTTCAATATATCACTTAGGATCGCAAAGTACATACTGAGCTTTTTTTTTTTTAATTGAGGTTTGCTTTGTCAAATTAAGGATGAAAGAATGACGCTGAAACATATGTCCTTTTTTAAAAAAATGTAAAAATGCATTTTAAACTTTTTAAGTGAAACCATGGCTTCTGAATGTCACGAACATGTCATGTTTCTTTTATGCATCAACTTTTATGAGTCCCCGATTAAAAATATAACCTGAAAACAGAATGTTTCTACTTAGATATTGTTGCTATGGTGCTATTTAGCTAATCATATAACCCTTTCAGAATAATGAAACCAATAGCACTTGTCAACACCAAACATGAAGGATGGGAGTGAAATAGCAGAGATGTGAAAAATATCCATTAACATGAAAGCAATATGTTATGGGGGCAGCAAAGAGGTAGTAGGCTATTCACTGTTTACTGGTTGGCTATGACATTGCTAAAATTAGATTAAAGCAAAAAAGCTTAGTACAAATGTAATGAAATAGTTTTGATGATATTTTCCATTTGGGGTATATAATTAGATCCTTTTATATTAATCTAATTTCTCTCTGAGTTAAATAAACTGAATGGTCTTGACCTACCTTTTTTATATGCTTTTTTTATTCAACAAAATCATTTGATAAACATTTTGTAAGAAATACAGTTACACTCAGAGCAACAATTGTGTACGTATACAAGCTATTTACACTGTATAAATGAATGTGCTCTATGGTGGTAAGATCTGCACTTATTATTTTAAATAAAGTTAGAAGTGGGGCGCCTGGGTGGCGCAGTCGGTTGGGCGTCCGACTTCAGCCAGGTCACGATCTCGCGGTCCGTGAGTTCGAGCCCCGCGTCGGGCTCTGGGCTGATGGCTCGGAGCCTGGAGCCTGTTTCTGATTCTGTGTCTCCCTCTCTCTCTGCCCCTCCCCCGTTCATGCTCTGTCTCTCTCTGTCCCAAAAATAAATAAACGTTGAAAAAAAAATTTAAATAAAGTTAGAAGTTATAGAGAATTTCTACGCTGGTACCATTCAATGTATAGATTGGAAATAACAGAGTCAAGAGGTTCTTTACCCCAAATGCTTAGAGAAGGGCTGTTTTTGATGGCAAACAAGAGGCTGAAACAAAGGTAAGACAGTGAGTTTGAAGAAGAGGTAACAGATCTGAAATATACCTAGGTGAATCTCACATAATATGATTAGTTGTTACATGTGAGTATTCATGGAGTGGGGGCCTGGTTTTTGTCTGGAGGATTTGAATTTTGAGGGATTTCAAGATGAGCCTGTTTGAAGAGGAGTATATTAGGTGGTTTTTGTTTGTTTTACTCCAAGTAACTAGTGACTTAAGTAACAAAGACATACATTATGTTTTCTTTTTTAACATTTTATTTTATTTTTTAAGACACAGAGAGGGATAGAGCACAATTAAGGGAGGGTCAGAGAGAGAGGGAGACACAGAATCCAAAGCAGGCTCCAGGTTCTGAGCTATCAGCACAGAGCCCAACCTGGGGTTTGAACCCACGAAAGCGAAATGATGAGCTGAGCTGAAGTCAGACACTTAACCGACTGAGCCACCCAGATGCCCCATGTATTATGTTCTCTAACAAGAATTCCAGAAGTAGATAAGGCCCAGGACTGGTAATTCAGCAGCTACAATGACATTATCAGGTACAGTTTTTTTTTTTCCTTTTTTGTCTTTCCTCTCTGCCATTCTCTGCAAATGACTTGACCTCTTCGCCTGGCTTCACAAATGGCATCATGTGTAGACCCCTGTGTCTACAGACAAAGAATTGGTCCATATTGTATTCCCTAAATAAGAGCAAGGTCCGTTTTCCCAGAAGCTCCCAGAGCACACTTCCAACCACCATCCTATTGTTAAAAATTGCCCATGGATAAACCAATCACTAGAAAGGGGGCCAAGATCACTGTCAATATGACTGTTTATGACCATTCAAGATTCAACCCTGTACTTAGAAGGTTCTCAGCCTCCCCATGAAGCACATGAGGACCTGGAGTAGGGTGAACAATATCAGGACAACAAGTATGGCAAGGATGGTGTGTGGGGGGGTGGGGGTGGGGAGGGGTGGTTTGGAGAGGCTGCTAGATTTTGTGCCCAGAAAGTAGCAGTTAAGGTTTGGTAATGTTGGACTTGAGGTATCTATGGGATATCTGTTGGCAGGTTTTAGGAGATGACTGGAAATATGGGACAGAAAGGTGATAAGAATTTGGCATTAATCACACAGATGACACTTGAACCTATAACAGTGAATGGGATTATTCAGGAACAATGTATAGAGTAGAATGTTAGGTGTCAAAGGACAAAATGCTGCAAAGATAACAAAGATGTTGAGAAAAGGTGATTTTCCAGAGAAATAAAACTAGAGAGGCTGTTTTTATATGTGTGAAATATAGTTAAGTAAAAAAATACGAATTTGTTTGGTGGACTTTTCCATCCTCAGAAGTTCAACTAGGATCCCACATTTCTAATTCATAGGAATCCTAACATTTCCATGGTTTTTGTCTGTTTAATTTAGAAACATCTATAATGACCTGTTACTCTTACTCAAATCATTCCTCGTCATTGATTAAAGTCCAATTTAGTCTGAGAATTTGGTTTTGTTTGGCTCTACTCTGGTGTATAACCACATTCCTAGAAGATAATGGCAGAGGATTTCAGCAATTCTCCTGTAGTAGTGGTTAAGTCTTCCACTTGACTGCAGTTCTTGGAGTCACAGTTACCAATATACATGAAGCTCTGTGATATAAATGTATCAAGTATCCCATTAATTGGAATCTAAGATAGATTTTAATATACATGTTTCTGTACTTTGCCAAACAGTACTGGGTGGGAAGGAGTCTCCTTTCCTTCATATAGTTTGAGCTCTTGCTGGACAGCAGCTGCTCAGTCCACAACTGTAGTTACCCCTTGATCGATGCAGGGATTAGGGGCAGGGCTTCGTATGTAGTCACAAATTTACCTGTCATGTTTGTGCATTTTTTGTTAATTGAATTTCTTTGGTAAAAACAGTCTGGAGTCAAGGATTTCCTTTTTACTGCTTTTTTTTTGGAGTATAATTAAAATACAGTATAATGTTAGTTTCAGGTGTATAGTGTAATATTCAACAATTCTATACATTGCTCGGTGCTCGTCATGATAAGGTACTCTTGGTCCCCTTCACCTGTTTTACCCATTCCAACCACCCACCTCCCCTCTGGCAACCCCAGTTTGCTGTCAGTATTTAAGATTCTGGATTTGTTGTTTATCTCGTTTTCTTTTTGTTTGTTTTGCTTCTTAAATTCCATGTGAGTTAAATCGTATGGTATTTGTATTTCTCTAATTTATTTCATTTAGTATTATACCCTGTAGGTCCATCCACATTATTGCAAATGGCAAAACCTCATTCTTGTTTATGGCTGAGTGTTACTCCATTGTGTATGTATACTACATCTCCTTTATCCATTTATCTACTGATGTACACTTGGGCTGCTTCTGTATATTGGCTGTTGTAAATAATGCTGCAGTAAACATTAGGGTGCACGTATCTTTTTGAATTAGTGTTTTCATTCTGTTTGCATAAATATCTAGTAGTGGAATTACTGGGTCATATGGTGATTCTTTAGTTGATTTTTTGAGGTCCTCCTTGCTGTTTTCCACAGTGACTGCACCAGTTTACATTACCACCAACAATATGTGAGGGTTCATTTTTTCCCACATCCTTACCAACACCTGTTTTGTTTTGTTTTGTTTTGTTGTCTTTTTTTTGGCATTTTACAAACCTCCTTAATATCTGAGGTTTTTTCAATTTAAATTCAAGTTAGTTAACATGCAGTGTAGTCTTGGCTTCAGGAGTAGAACCCAGTGATTCATCACTTACATGTAACACCCATTGCTCATCCTGAAAAGTGCCCTCCTTAATGCCCATCACCCATTTAACTCACCCCACTCCCCCCTCACCCCCATCAACCCTCAGTTTGTTCTCTGTATTTAAGAGTCTCTTATCATTGGCCTCCCTCTCTGTTTTTATCTTATTTTTCCTTCCCTTCCCCTATGTTCTTCTCTTGTGTTTCTCAAATTCCACATATAGATGAACTCATACGATATTTGTCTTTCTCTGACTTACTGATTTTAGCCTTTCTGAGAGGTGTGAGGTGATATCTCATTGTGGTTTTGATTTACATTTGTGTGGTCTGGTGATGTTGAGCATCTTTTCATCTGTCTATAGGCCATCTGAATGTCTTCTTGGGAAAAATGTCTACTCAGGTCCTCTGCCCAATTTTTAACTGGATTATTTCTATTTTTGGTGTGAGTTGTGTAAGTTCTTTATATATTTTGGATATTAACTTCTTATCAGATGTATCATTTGCACATATCTTCTCCCATTCTGTAGGCTGACCTCCTCTGCAGTCAAAAATTTGCATGTAACTTTTGACTCCCCAGAAACTTAACTACTAATAGCTTACTGTTGACTAAAAGCCTTACCAGTAATATAAATTGTCAATTCGCACATATTTTGTGTATGTATTGTATACTGTATTCCTATAATAAAGTAAGCTTGAGAAAAGAAAATCACAAGAAGATGGGGCATCTGGGTGACTCAGTCGATTAAGCATCCAACTCTAGATTTCAGCTGAGTTCATGGTCTCATGGTCATGAGATCGAGCCCCATGATGGGCTGTTTGCTGGACGTGGAGCCTGCTTAAGATTCTCTATTTCCCTCTCCCTCTGCTCCTCCCTTGCTCTTACTCTCTGTCTCTGGAAGAAAAAGAAAGAAAGAAAGAAAGAAAGAAAGAAAGAAAGACCCAAGAAGAAATATATTTATAGTACTTTAGTGTAAAAACTGTATGTACAAGTAGACCTGCGCCATTCAAACCTGTGGTGTTCATGAACTGTGTACCTCCCAGCCCCTATTGCTTCTAGGTAAAGCCACATGACTAGTTCTCACCAATGAAGGGAAAAGAGGAACTGTCACTTCAGAGCCAAAGTAGTGAGGAAATGAATATTCTTTCTCCTGTTCTTACCACAGTAATTGCTTAGAGACAGAGAATGCCTAGGCCCCATTGGAGGGAAAGAGCTCTTATCTCTAAATCACATCATGGGCGAAAGCTAATCACTGACCAGAACAATTCTCATTGCATGCTTCTGTGAGTGAGAAATGGCCATCATTTAAGTTAAACCACTAAAATCCTGAGGTTTACTCTTAGAGCTGCTAGCTTTTATCCTAAATAACACAGGCACATTTTGCTAATGCAAAGTCATTTGAATAAAAGATGATTATTTTCAAGTTATGAAAGATCTGAAAGGCAAACTGCTAAGCTGTACTCCCACTTTCCTGTCTGAATACCTCATTCTATACTTATTCTCCATCTGCTTTGCACATCCATCAGATCTCTGCATGTTCAGAGTCTACCTGTCTTTCAAGGTGCAATTCAAAAACCCATCCCCTCCAGTCAGCCTTCAGTGCTTTCCTCCTAGTTCAGGACAGTCCCTTCTTCGCTAGAGGTCAGATTGTTTCTGACGTTGTTTCTTCTATGCTTATTTGGCTATTGGGCTATATTGACACTCTTTTTCAATGGCCTCTAACTTACTTGAGGTAAGGCTTCATCTTGTCTATTTTGGTTTTATCAGTAATTCTGCATTATTTAGTACATAGTATTAGATGATTAATGAGCAGTTTTTGAAATGTTGAATAAACAAAAACGAAATTTGGTATGTATTTAATGAATGTATTCTAAATAATTCAGCTACATGTTATTTTAGTGTTAATCATAAACCTGTTATGTAAGTAATATTTTTACAGCTTTCAGCTTAATACATAAAATAAGTTAAAATGTAACTATTTTGTTTAAAATTCTTTTTATAGTCATTATTATCAAATTAATCTATAATAATTCCAATGAGCTATAATAGCGGTTGTTTTCTTCATAGTAATTCAAATGATATCATTTTCTTTTAAAGTAAGCACAATATACTTTCTTATATAGGGTCAACTGAAGTGTTTTTAAAAGCTTGTAGAGTCTGGAGTTTCATTTACTTTTTTCCCCACTATTTTTATTTCAAGTTTCTATTTAAATTCCAGTTAGTTAACATATAGTGTAATAATGGTTTCAGGAGTAGAATTTAGTGACTCATCACTTAGATACAACACCCAGTGTTCATCCCAACGCATGTCCTCCTTAATGCCCATCGCCCATTTAGCCCATCCATCACCAACTTCCTTCCATCAACCCTCAGTTTGTTCTTTATCATTAACAGTGTGTTTTCTGGTTTGCCTCTGTCTTTTTATTTTCCTATGTTCATCTGTTTCATTTCTTAAATTCCACATATGAGTGAAATCGTATGGTATTCATTTTTCTCTGACTGACTTACTTCACTTACCATAATACCCTCTAGATCCATCCATGCCATGGCAAATGGCAAGATTTCATTATTTTTTATGGCTGAGTAATATTCCATTGTGTGTGTATCTATCTAGTGTGTGTGTGTGTGTGTGTGTGTGTGTGTGTGTGTTTACCATATCTTCTTTATCCATTCATCAGTCAATGGACATTTGTGCTCTTTCCATAATTTGGCTATTGTTGATAATGCTGCTGTAAACATCGGGATGTACCAATTCATTTATAAAACACATAGTAAAATAGTTTAAAGTTGGAATCTTCCAAACATAATATGAAAAAATAAATAGAATACCGAAACAGCTTGGAAGACTAATGCCAACAGAAGACATACCCCCTAAAAAGAAGAGGATAACAGAAAAATAAATAAATACATTTGAGAAAGGAGGTAGAAAGGGAAGAGAGAGAGTGAAAAAGAAAAATATGCCTGGTCTTCTTGTAGAGGGAGTGTTTCTTAAGCATTAATCTTGGAGACTAAGAGAGAGAGAAAGAGAGGGAAAGGGAAAGGAAGAGAGGGAAGGAAGGAAGGAAGCATTTGTTACTAAGCTGTCTCTTTGCAGCATTATCTGTAAGGTGCAATATTAGAAATACTTTAAATGTTTAGAAAGTCAAAAGGAAAGGGACTTATCAATTATGTGAGGTAGTGCCATATAGTGGAAAGAGTCTGGATCAGAGCAAGGTGATGTTACATTATGGTCCTGTTTCCAACCTGGTTTAGGCCAATATTTTTAACCCAGACTTCTATCTTAGGGAACTCTATGACTCCTTCCAGGGCTAAAGTTTTCTAATGCAATAAAACGTTTAACAGTTAACGCTATTCTGATATTTGCAAGTTTCCTGAATAGCATCTCTTCATCGTGTGGGGGAGGGCAACGCTATTCTTAAAAGAACAGAATCTCCAAAAGCCAATAAACCATTACTATTCTTTCAAGAAATGCTTATTGTGTGGATACTAATCTAAACCAGGATTTTTTTGTTGTTCCTAAAATGATACCATGGGCAAGTTAACTATTCACAGTTACTTCCTTTAGTCTAACTCAAATTGTGATGAGAGTTGAATTATATTTAGGCACCCAGCACAGTACATAGCATGTAATAGACTCTCGAGAAAAGCTTGTTTCCTCCCTCTGGCGTATAAAATATAAAAGAACAACCAAATGAAAAACTAAAAGCAGCAATAAGTTAGCTACATGTCTATCCTTGTACCGAGGGGTTGTTTGACACCAGAATGGTCACAGTCAGTTTTCATTACTGTGATACAAACTGTAATAAAATTATATTTAAAGAATTATATAAGAGAGAAAAAATCAGTTAGTATTCCCTGGTTAATTTCAGACATAATAATTATGTAAGTTGGCTGTTATTAAGTAAACATCTCTTTAATGCAGATGAAAAGAGGATTGTGCTGCTGCTTCTTATGATGATGATGAAAACTAGCCTTTATGAATGCCTTCTGTATGCATGATAAGTACTTTGTATATTTTATCTGATTTAAACTGTATCATACATGACATAATAGTTTAAAGTCACCTGTTTGTTGACTGCGTTTTACTGTCTACTGCCATTTGATGGATTCTGTAGATGTACTAAGTCCATTCTTCATTTCCTTTATAAAAACCAAGTTATTATTTGTGTAATGTTCTAAGCACTATGATAAATCAAAGAATGAAATAGGCAGAGATCTCCTGGGGCAGTTGCATTGAGCAGAAGAGATAAATTATGCATGTAATAAGATGCAAAATAAAAAGTGCAGTGTGAAAGAAATGGATCATAAACAGTGGTAGGAATTCTGGGGTGGTCATAGAAAGTTTCCTGCACAAGTGGAATTTGAAGTTCTCCTTCAGGGAGAGCAAGAATTTGAATATGAAGGTGCTAAAAAAATGTTTTTAATCTGAACTTGATAAGGACTTTATTTCGATGAATTATTACAAAGAGTGGGGCAGTTGTAATAGAAGGAGGACTATTGTGATAGAGAGACCATTTTGACCATAAGACCTGCACACCTCTCAGGGATTAGGCAAAAAGACTTTTTCTTTTACATAGAGGAGAAAACAGAGCTAGCAAGAACAGGGTGTAGGGAGGTGGTGTAAACAGAAATGGCATGATGGGAAAGCAGATCAGAGAAGGTTTTACCCTGAGGCCAGCCTACACTGTGGAAGGGCTATTAAGAAATGGCTTAGTGATGGCTCAGGATGAGGGTAGGTCAAAGTTGGGGGCCTGCGGGAAGGAGAGAATCTTAACCAAATTATAGCTAACAGGCATTTTGTTCTGGCTGATCAATGGGGACAGCAGTTTAATCATTTATGAAGCAAAGATGGGAATTTGGAGGGTCTGTGTCTGGCCTTGTCATAGGTAAACAAAGGAGCATCCCTGAGTTTTATTTAAGTCATATGGGGAAGTGTGGGTTTTTATGATAAGCTGTTGCCTAGAATACAAAAGGAGGGGGAAATTTCTTAAACTTTGCTTTTTTTCTCGGATCATAGGTTTTGGGTAAAATTCAACATTGTCAGCGATGTGGGAATAATGAGGATTCCCTAATGAATGAGTTGTGCATGGGAAGGGTTTCAGTTAGTCAGGAAGTCAAGATTTTGAAAGATTGCACTAATAAATAATAATAGTAATAGCACCTTATATCTGTGAACTCATTTAAATAATCGTCACAACCATCCAGTGACATGGGTACAATTATTCTCCCATTTTATAGGCAAGGAATTTGAATTCCTTAAAGGTAGGTAACTTTGTCACTGCTAGTAAGACATACATCTGGGGCTGTGACTCATAAAGCCCTGGTCTCCCAGTAGCTGACCCAACCTCTTTTCATTACTTCGAACTATTCCTTTAACCCAGAGAGAGAGAAGGGATAAAACTCCTGGAATAAGGGAGACGGGACCTACGGTGATTTTCCCATTTCCAAAAACAATGGACTCAACAAATACATATATATGAGAGACGTTATGGGACACTAAAGAAAGAAGATTGTAGAATACTAGAAAATACAAATTTGGGTACAGCAGCAGCCAATGGAACTTCACAAAAGAAAATGACAATTAGGGAAGATTCTGCATGCAGAGAATAAAAAACCTCAGCTAGTCAGGACAGAAGGGGGCCTACTGCTTTGTGTGCTTTCTCTTTGTGTGGGAATGAGGATATGCATGGACATTAGAGTCAACTTAACACTGTCATCTTTGTCGGCCCAGGTTTCCAAGCTTCATTCCGCCATGGGTGAGATTATGGCAGGCCTTGAGGTATGAGCAGTAGGTGGAAAATGCCTACTGCTTTAGTCCTTAAGAGCATCTCTGAGCTACAAATCAGGCATCCCCGCTAGTACAATTTAGCCTTCCAGAGTTAAGAACAATTGCTTAATCCAACAGGCATTTACCTGTCCTTCCCTTAACCAGCTACATTTGCGTTCATTTCTACTGTTCACAAGTACCATTGTTTTTCCTAATGATTATCTTGTGATTCAGTACATTTGGTCTAATGAGCCAGGGAATACATAACACATGGTGGAAAATTTTACTGAAAATATTGGTAACTATTTTGACACGTCAAGAATTGAATGAAGTTCATGTAGAGAGCATAGTTTATATAGCAGTGCTGATTGCTACAACCAACAGAGATTTTATTGGAAATGTAATAATAAAAGCATTTAAACTCTGCTGCGCGCATTCTATGCGTCTGGACCAATGGTAAGCACCTTCACATCCTTATTTCTTTTCATCTTCTTAGACACCTATTAGTCAGGGATATGGTTTCTGCTTTATGGATGAACAAATTAAAGTTAAAAGAATTTAATCACTATGCTCATGAGTTTGTACTTTAATCCTTAGAGCCCAGTTTTGAACCTAGACCTCTTTGATTTAAAAAAATGTTCTAAACTATTCTGTGAATCAATCACTCACATTTTTAAGGCTGATCAATAACAGCTCTGCTGCCTAATAGCTGTGTGACCTTGGGGAAATTATTTAACTGCTCTTTGACTTTGTTTCTTAATCTGAAAAGTGAGGGCAACCATGTCTTCATCATAAGATCGTTGTGAAGATTAAATAAATAATATGTGTAAAGTATTTAAAAGACCTACATAGCCACCATTTTCATATACATTAGCTGTGGTTATTGATGATGATGATTGAGATGACAGTGAAACCATGTTCTTTCTTAAAAACTCAGAGTGAATAGCCACACTCAGTGTCTCAGTGTGACTTTGTGTGCTCCAGCAGTAGGATTGATTATATTTGTGTACATATTCTTTGTTTCCCCATACTCTTGTACCAGCTTAATTTAAATAAAAACCACAGGGAATTAGGAGCATTGGTTTACTCAAAATTGCATTCACATGTAATTTTTTAAAACATAAATTGAGAAAACTCCTTTGTGTCTATGTTTGAACTTCTCTGACTTCCTAAAATAAAATTTAGATTCGATCTCAGAGGACAGGGTGGCATCTTTGACAACTGGATTTTAGGAAACTTAAAAAAACAAACAAATGGGATTTGAAAAGCCAACATAACATTGAAGAGGAAGAACAAATCTGAAAGGCTGATACTATAGGACCTTGATACTTACTTACTCTTTGGTATGTATTTACCCAGAGGAGTTGAAAACTTTTGTCCACATAAAAGCCTACACACACATCTTTTACCAGCTTTATTCATAATTGCCAAAAATTGGAAGCAACCAAGACATCCCTTTAATAGGTGAGTGGATAAATAAACTGTGGTACAGTCAGATGATAGAACATTATTCAGTTCTAAAAGGAAATTAGCTATCAAGCCACAAAAAGACATAGAGGAAACCTAAATGCATATTACTAAGGGAAAGAAGTCAGTTTGAAAAGGGTACATACTATATGATTCCATCTATATGATATTTTGGAAAAGGCAAAACTATGGAGACAGTAAAAAGATCAGTGGTTGCCAGAGTTAAGGGTGGGGAGCTAGAGGTGAATAGACAGAGCACAGGAGTTTTAGGGCAGTGAATATTCCCCGTATGATACTATGTTATACATTTTTTGTGTGGTTTCATATTTTTATTTAAATTCTAGTTAGTTAACATAAGCTTTGTTATACACCGGTCCAAACTGATAGGATGTATAACACCAAGAGTGAACCCTAAGCTACGCTATGGACTTCGGGTGATTATGATGTGTCAGTGTAGGTTCACGTTGTGATAAGTGTGCCACTATGGTGGGGGATGTTGTTGATGGGGAGGCTGTGCATGCGTTGAGAGAGAGGGTGTATGGGAAATCTCTGTACCTTCCTTTCAATTTTGCTGTGAGCCTAAAACTACTCTTAAAAAATAAAGTCTTTTATAGCAAAATAAGTAAAGAAATTACATATCATTGCCCTGGTGTAAAGAATCAAGATTACTAAAATGCAAGAAAAATTTACTCATATTTCCCATTTGTATGGAATATTAACACTGTCTTGACTTACTTGCTCCCTATGGTGGTCAGGCTGCATGGAGCCTGAGCTGAGCCTGAGTTTTCTCATCTAAAATATATGTTGATAGGTGTGCATTGTGATTAGAGATCAAACAGGTCAACAAAGAAGTAGCAGGGAAAGGACTGAGGTGCAGAAACAAGGTTCTTTCTTAGAAATTCAAAGGTAGATTGAAGTAAAAGTCACTTAAGGTTGTGATGTGTCTGAATATTGGTAGTAGTGCTATGTGCCTCAGCACAGGCTTTAAATAGCCCTTGGAGTTTGTGGCAACTTTATGCTCTGATAAGTATGTATTTGTAGATAATTCAGCCTGAGATTAAAGGTTTGCAGCAGGGGGATGAATGGATAAAGGTGCGGTATGCATATACAACGGGATATTACTTAGGCATGAAAAGAATGAAATCTTGCCATGAGTAATGATGTGGATGGAATTAGGCAGTATTATGCTAAGAGAAAGAAATCAGTCTGAGAAAGACATACCGTACCATACCATACCATATGATTTCACTTACATGTGGAATTTAATAAACAAAACAAATAAGCAAAAGGGGAAAAAGAGAGACAAGCCAAGAAACAGACTCTTGAAAACAAACTGTTACTAGAAGAGAGGTAGGTGGGGGAATGGGTTAAATAGGTGATGGGGATTAAGGAGGGCACTTGCTGTGATGAGCACCAGGTTTTGTATGAAAATGTTGAATCACTATATTGTACACCTGAACCTAATATATTGTATGTTAACTGGAATTTAAATTAAAAACTTTATTAAAATGTTGCAACAAAAACAACAACAACGAGAAAAAGGTTTGCAGCAGGGGTTGCATAAGATATTGTGAAAATGGTATTGAACGTGATCTTAAATATCTTATTTTTTAAAATTCTGAGTTCAGTTCAAGTGTAGAAATCTTCATAGGCACAAAGGTCAGCAGTGAAACCTTTCTCATCACTGCTCAGCACTGATGAGCGTTTCATACACACATATACCCTCCCATCTCTTTCATCCATCAGCCAGTCCTTGGTTCTCTGCTGTCACTTTTATAAACATGCATGCACACACGCTCACATTCATACTCACACACTGACAATCCCAGACATAAGCCCTTATTGCTTTAAATTAGTTTTACTTCTCAGAAGTATGAAGATCATGCATCAGGCAGACTGGAAGGTCTTCTGATGCTCAGATTCAGCTATTTTCATCATTGATCTACTTCACTAAGAACAGATCTCAGAGAATTAAATATTTTAAATATAAAAAATTAAACTAAATTCATTTAGGAGTCCCACTATATCCTCTGTGTAGCTATGACGTTTATTTCTTGCTGCCTTGCGGCTGAGCATAAAAGAGCAAATAGTGGCCTCTCTCTCCAGTCCATACCGACTAGAAAAATGATCACACAAACAACTACTGATTTGTGCTTGGTTAGAAAGAAAATATTTCCATTCTAGAACACAAAATGAGTAAAAACAATATAATTCTGTTTAAGGATGATACCTATTTCTTCTGTATCTTTGAAACAAAAAAATAAGTAAGATACAATTTACACAACCACAGGTTTGAAGAAATTGGGTCCTGAATACTATGATCAGGGCATCTTTCTGTTGCCACCTTCCCTACCTCAAAACGATTCTCCACATTGTGAAAAACAGATGCTTAAAAGCCATCAGTAACTCACTCCACATTACTCAGAGTCCCAAATCTTTAGTTGGTTTATCAAACCATCAATCATTTGTCCTCACTCACACCCCATCTCCCTTGCAAACTACGAGTTTGCGTTCTCGTAGTGTCAAGGCACATCTGTTTCACACACTTTTATATTTATATATTTATTTTCACAACTTTTTTTAACATTTATTTTTGAGAGAGAGAGACAGACAGACAGAGTGTGAGCAGGGAAAGGGCAGGGGTGGGGGACACAGAATCCGAAGCAGGCTGCAGGCTCTGAGCTGTCAGCAGAGGGCCCGATGCAGGGCTCAAACCCACGAACTGTGAGATCTGACCTGAGCTGAAGTCCAACGCTTAACGAACTGAGCCACCCAGGCGCCCCTATAGTCATATATTTAAACTAATGTCTCTCAGACTTTGCTATGCATAAGAATTATGTAGAGATCTTGTAAAAATGCAGATTGTGATTCCGGCTGATGCGGTTGCTGCAGGCCCCAGACCACACACTAAGTAACAAGGGCTTAGAGTCTATCTGCTTCTCTGGACCTGGGGACAGGATCCTCAGAGCCTGAATCACAGCAGGCCCTGAATTAACAGCCACTGAATGAATTTCAAAAGCAACAGAATCTCGACAATATAACATTTTCATTTTAAAATACAAGCAGTGCTTACAAATAACCATTTGAGAAGAACTTTGTTAACTTCCTTCCCTCCTTCTGTATCTTGGTACATCCATCTGTTCTTCCTGTCTCTTTGCCTCAAAGTTCACTGGTATCTGGAATTTCTACCCAATCCCCTGCTTTTCCTGTATTCCTTTTACACCCTGGAGGCATTTTCAATGATAGCACTTCTGAAAATAAAAAGTAAAGGAAGCCAGCATAGAGAGATGAAGAAAAATGAACCTCTGTTCTCCTCTTCAGATACCAGTTGAGTTACTTTCTTGTTTCTCCCAATCTAACCTCTTTGGACCCCATCAGACCATTTATCAAAGAATCCCAAACACATCCCTAGACTCCACTTTGGTATTGTAATGCTCAACACTGTTGTCTGTATGTTCCTCGGGAATGGAAATGAACCTTTTATCAGTCATTTATTTATAGAAAGACTTGTCTTTTAACATCTAAGTAAAGATTTGATCATGTTTTGAGCCTATAAATATAGTTTTAGATGCATACTTACCCAGGGCTCGGGGGAGAGAAGGCATGTAGTCATTTTGTTCCAAATGCTTATAGTTGGGTGTATTGTGAAAATGGAAAAATGAAAATTGTCATAAACTCCCTTTGGTCCCCTTACCACCTATATACCCAGCCCTTGTCTCAAATACTTGGAGCAGTCACTGTAGCAAAGGAGGAAATTGGTGAAAACATTTTATGAGATAATAATTTTCCTACCAGGTGGACTGTCTTTTAGTAGTACAGGCACTGCTCTTCTCCTGTTAGGGTTAGACATGCTTCCAAGCTGACAAAAACCATCAAGTAAAGCATTGTTTCAGGGAGATGATATGTACTCAGAAACCTTGACACTTGTGGTTTTAGGGAACCATAGATTGACTTTTCTACTAGGACGTACAAATCTTTGTTGGGCTTCAAACTTATTTAATGTCCAAAGGAATAGTATAAGAAAGAAGGTTAATTAGTCTGGATTTCTATGTAAAACTTACAGTATAACTTACAGAGCATGTGCTTTCTATCCTTCTCTCTCTCTCTGGGATGTAGTCTATATCTACATGATAAGTAAAATGTGTATTTGTATTTCTATATCCATATATCTAATTCATATCTTCCATGTTTGCATTTCATGTATATATGTATGTGTATATGTGTATACTCTATATTTTCTTTTTTTTAATGGTTTTTTTTTTTTTGAGAAATAGAGAGCATGAGTGGGGCAGGGGCAGAGAGAGGGAGACACAGAATCTGAACCAGGCTACAGGCTGTGAATTGTCAGCACAGAGCCCGATGCGGGGCTCGAACTCATCAACTATGAGATCATGACCTGAGCCGAAATCGGACACTTAACCTTCTGAGCCACCCAGGAGCGCCTATATTTTCATTTCTTGACAGCTGAGGCATGAAAGATATCAGAAGAAAACCTCTTGGTAAATGTGTAGATTTGGCCACTAGCAAGATATTAGACATAATATAAATTTCATACTAAAAATGCCATCCCCCAAATACAAGGAGAATAGAACAATTATAACAGGGTGTGAATTCTAGCAAATTAAAAGAAGTATCTGCATGATCTATATTTCTAATTATCTGACAGAGTGCTGTTAATAACTTTTCTGGAAGCCACAAGCACAGCAGTAGCACTTAATTATGATGTAGTCTTAAAATATAACACAATGCACTTTTTCTATGGCCTTCAAGATCACATTGGCAGCAAAGCCTACCATAATGAACTGTCCCGAAGCCTCGAGATGCTGTTTTCAGCAATTTTGCGTTTGAGTATTCAGATTCTACAGTGTGAGAAATCTGACTTGAATGTGCTCCGCCACAGTAACTTCAGAATATTCACATTTTTCCTTTTCTTCATTTAAGGCCAGGTTCATAAAAAAGCATATGGAATATTGCACATAAATAACTATCATGAGCTAAGAACTGGATACAACCTCAAGATTATTCAGGACAGGCTGATGATTATTTTGCCCAGTGGATTTCTTTTTGCTGCAACACACACATTAAAAAAGGGCCTTCACATTTCCCATGGTTCTCAGCGGTGAACTCACCAGCCTATAATTAGCAGCGCACAGTTATTCAATCATCTGTTTGCAGTCAAGAAAATACATCATTCGTTTTCTTTTGATATTTTGTTTCACATCATGTAAGCGTATGTCTAAAGCATTAATAAAATTGTAAATTACACATTTGAAGATTAGATCAGAGAAAATCTCTTAAACATTCTGGCATTCTCTGTAATTTTGTTCCTTTTGCAGATGTTGGACCCATTTTGCTACTTGTTTCATTTTAATCTGAAAAAGTCCACCAAAAGAGAGAAAAGGAAAAGTTAAGTCTTCCTAAAAAGGACTATTATGCTAAATACTAACTACCAGAATAAGTCATCATTCATGGGAATTAGAAGGAGCCCCCTTAAATGTGCCTATGCTATTTTTTAAGATTTAAGATATTTTACTTCAATTTTAATTCACCACTAACCTGTGTCACTTTTTAAAAATTATAGGAATTTTTTCCCACTCAGGTTTTTTTTTTTAATATATCAAGTGAGCACTTAACTGCTCTTTTTGGAGTCACTCTAGGGTGTTGCATTAATTTTAGCTGTAGGATAACTATAAAAAGTAATTTCAGTTAACCACAAGATAACTTAGGGGCCTCATAAATGAAAACACTTTTCTGAATGCCAATTGTTGAAGATAGCCTTAACGTTCCCTCAGCTTGACTAACTTGAGACAGACTGCTTCATGGTTATAGGCCCCTCATCTCCCTATTCTTAGAGCATTAGCTTTAGAAAACTTGAAATTGTCCATTCTTCCCTGCCCCTTTGAGGTGTAAATCATCTCCTAGGCTCTTGCCAGTTTTGTATCTCAGGGATGTCTTTCTCAAAGACTTGGGAGCCTTCCCTTTGAAATGTCATCATTAAGGGAGCTAAGGCACCCTCTCTCTAGAGTTCATGAGGGAGTAAGAGTCTAACTTTAATAGATAAATGCCAATTAGCAAACACAGATAGCCTAATCACATTGATGGATCCCCTTTCCCGGTGTCCTTCAGTACTTTTGTACTAGCTCATCCCAGTGCTTAAAACGTCTTTCACCTTTTGTTATGGTGGAGTTGAGTTCTTTCTTGCCTACTGTGGTTGTCTTTCATAAAGTCTTCCTTGCCTGTTTAAGTCTGTCTGGTGCATTTTTCCTAAGACATTATTTAGACTTCAAGTTTCCTGTAAGGAATCTGGATCAATGTAAATAGATTTTTTAAAGGGTTTTAATGAATATTCTAAGACCTAGAAATGCCTTATCTACCTGCAATTACTGTGTCTTACCCTTTTAAACCATACTACATTTTTTGCCTACTTTTATCATTCATGGTGGAAATATTCCTAAAATGTAATAAGCCTATTTTTTTCTCAACATGAAGACAACTTTGTTTCTCAAAGTGAAAATTGTTGTGTTTATGTGTGTGTGTGTGTGTGTGTGTGTGCGCGCGTGTGTGATTAAGCAAAACTACACGTGTTAAAAATGCAAACGGTGAAAACCAGAGAGTAAAGGAATGTTTCCCAGCCTTTTCAGAAAGGCTGAGATTCTAGCCACCCTCCCCCATGAGATTTTAAAACCATGGATATATGGTATATCTGTTTATATACTGTGGTTTTTGGAATGCCATAAACCACTGTAGTAGCCGAGATTTCTTTGCCCCTCAGGAACCAGTTTTTGCACTCATGGGGTGATAATGCCTGCTGAAAATGAATGGATAAAGCACAAAGTAAAAATCACCTAAAATCCCACAACACAGAGGTGACTACTGTTTGCATTTAGACAAACATCCTTGCATATATCTTAATATTTTACATCCTTTCTTTTATTCATTCTTCTACTTCAATAGCATAATGTAGAAATATTTCCATATTAATTTAGACATCATCCTCTTCAAGTATGTCCCATAATTTATTTAATCAGTTACCTCTGGCACACCTTCTTTCTTTTTCTGTGTTGGAGTTTTAAGTAATGCTATGATCATTATCGTGCCACATCATTTTTACACATTTGATGAGATTTTTTGGTTGAAGATAGCGTATGATAACTTTATGTAGAAAAATATGAAAAGTAGGCAAGAGAAAACAAACACATGATACCAGGATGTCTAAATGAACTAAACTACTATAAAAAACGCATAAAGATAACACATTCTTATAATGTATCTTAGATTGACAATGTTCTTTTAATTTGAGCATGATAAATGAGCTGAGCGCAGAAAAGAAGATTGCATTATATGTAAAATTTGGATGATGATACGTAGAATGTGTATTTTGTATATCATAAGGAAATAGTATGTAGAAGCTTTATATTTAACAACACAATATATTGTCTTGCATGTATAGTAAACCATTGCCCTACCACTCTTTCTTCCAAAAAATCTCCCCCAAACTGTTATTGGTGGGGATAGGCGCATCTGTCCATAAAATTTATTTGTAAACACTTAGACTTTGTTTCTGTCCATATGTAACCATGTGGACATAGGCTGTCTATCATGTAAAGTAAGTAATTGAATTTCTCATTTTCCAAGCTCACAGTTTTATGTGTATTCATATCTTTCATTTGCCAGTTTTAAACTTAAATATATACTTTCATTTTATAAAACTAAAATAACCCTTGTGGAAGATGTAAGCAACAGCATGCAAATGAGCTCTTTGGTGCTGTTCTTAGGCAGTATTTACTCACTGTTCACCTTGTTGTCTACAAAACAGGGAAATGCATGATGTGATATCTTTAGAAATAATTTCTGAAGGTATAATTTCTGGACAAAAAAAGGCATGTCTGTTTATTTTTTTAAATAAAATTTCCGAACTATCTTCCAAAAAATCTTTGTCAGTTTACATTCTTTCATATTTTGCATGAGAAAACACTTGGGTAGTACCAATTTTTTAAATCTCTGCAACACTCATACACACAAGTGAATCCCCAATATTGTTTTCATTTTATATTATTTAATAACTAATTGGGTTGAGTTTTTTAATGAGAATATTGACTATTTGTATTTTTTTAATCTTTTTTTTTTTAAGTTTATTTATTTATTTTGAGACATAGAGAGGGAGAGAACAAGCAGGGCAGTGCCAGAAGGAGGGAGAAAGAGACAGAATCCCAAGCAGACTCTGCACTGACTGCTCGGAGCCCAATGCGGGGCTCGAACCCACAAACCGTGAAATCATGGCCTGAGACGAAACCAAGAGTCGGATGCTTAACCGACTGAGCCACCCAGGTGCCCCTTGACTATTTGTATTTTGAAAAGAGATTTCTCTGATCTTAGAAGTTTCAGCAGGTTTTTTTCCTTTCTTTTTCATTTCTTATTAAACATATTATTACCCCCAATATAATCGTCATGTGTAATAATTTACTGTAATTTTACAGTCATGCTTGTGGGAACTCTATAGGACTATGTGTCCTTTCATTTTACGAATGATTTTGCTTCCTTCTAAATTTACTCTTAAGTGTAAATGAAGTTTATGACTACTGTAGATATATTGATGTATATGACTTATTATTCATACATATTACTATTCTTAAAATATATTTCATAATTTATGCAGGGGTGTTCAGAAAAAATAACATTTAAAATAATTGCAGTTCTTTCATGATCACAGGTATTTTTTATATATTTAAGGAGAACTCTAACATCCTCATACATTTTTTCATACTGAAAGTTAGAAGCTTCTCAATTCCCTTCACTTCTTACTTTTTCTCTATGGACTTTGAACTGACATATTTGACTTTTTTTCATCTTTATCTTTTTTAAAAGTGTCATTAGACTGAGACAATATAGCATTTTTCTCTAAAGTGGTACTTTTAAAACAGATCTTATGGAAAGACGAATGTCACAGACACATGGCTCTGCTTCCACTTAGGCTCATTTCACTTATTTTTAGGGGCTCGTCACGTGAAGCAATACCTGTCTTCGTATGGGCACATTTTTGTTTTATGCCAACCACTGCCCATTTCTCCAAGTTTATTAGTAAGGCTTGTTACTGATACAGTTTACTCCAATGCTCATGTAAATTCTGATGTTTCCCCAGTATTTTGAATATGATAATCCATACCCAGAAAGGAAAATGAAAGCCAGTAATTGTGCTTTGGTTTTGATGACCCTTTTTTGAGAATTGTCTAGATAAGTTGACAGGATTTCATTAAACCTTATGGGGAATGAGGTACTGTTGCATAGGTAAGCCTTAAAAACATCATGCTCCGTGAAAGAAGCAAGTCACACAAGACCACCTATTGTACGATACCATCTGTATGAAATATACAGAGCAGGCAAATCCATAGAGACAGAAAATTAATTAGTGGCTACCAGGAAATGGTGTGTGTAGGAGGACCTTTAGGAGGTACTCATTATTATTTTAATTTATATGTTAGCTCCATAAATGCATTTGGACTTTTACTCAAATAGAATCGCATACCATACAATTTACTATTTTAACCAGTTCAGAGTGTAGAGGTTAGTGGATTTTAGTATCCAGTAGTCCCCTTCTTATCCATGGAGGGTACATTTCAGTACCCCCACTGGATGTGTTAAACTGTGGATAGTACCAAACCCTCTATATGCTGTTTTTTCCTATAAATACATACCTGTGATAAAGTTTAATTTATAAGTGAGGCACAGTAAGAGTAACAACAGTAACTAATAATAGAAAAGAACAATTATAATAACAACATACTGTAATAAAAGTAATGTGACTCAATTTTCTCTCAAAATCTTATTGTACTGTACTTACCCTTCATCTTATGATGATGTGAGATGATAAAATGCCTATGTGATGAGTTAAAGTGAGGTGAATGATGTAAGCATTGTGACGTAACATTAGGCTATTAGTGACCTTCTGGTTATATGTCAGGAAAATCATTTGCTTCCAGAACATACTTGACCCTGAGTAACTGAGACCATCAAAAGTGAAACTGCAGATAAGTCAGGGAGGGGACTACCGTATGCACATTATCCTGCCACCATCATCATTGCCTAATTCCAGAACCTTTCCATTATTCTAAAAATAAACCCTATACCTCCCAGTCCCACCGTACTCCTACTTCCTGTCTGTATGATTTGTCTATTCAAAGAGAATCATACAAGAGGTGGCTTCTTTCACTTAGCATGTTTGTAAGGTTCATCCTTAGAGCTTATAGCAGTACTCCATTACATTTTATGGCTAAATAATATTCCATTGCACCAACGTAATACATACTGTTTATCCATTCATCATTTGATGTGCATTTGGGTTGTTTCTGCTTTTTAGCTATTAAGAGTAATGCTTCTGTGAAAATTTGTGTGCACATTTTTGTGCAAACATGCTTTGAATTCATGTAGGTATATACCTAGTAGTGAAATGGCTGAGTCATAGGTAACTCTGTTGAACTTTTTGAGGAAATACAAAACTGTTTTCCATAACAACTGTACCACTTGACGTTCAAACACTACAAATCATATGTTTATGGTGTATGAGGGCTCCAGTTTCACAACATGTATACTGACTTGTTGTTTTCTAGTTGTTGTTGTTTTTTTTTTTAATTTTAGCCATTCCGGCGAGTGTAAAGTGGTATCACATTATTATTTAGTGTATTTGTTTTTAAATTGCTCACGGTACAAATGCGTCTGTGCTTTAATGAATGAAATGCATGATATCAAAATTCTATAACCATTCTTGATGCATGCTGTGTATCTCTTGGTGTGCTACAAGGAATTGATGATTGTTCTGTATTATATTTATGAAAGAAAAAAAACTTTATGGTAAAATTGAGGATCAGATTATATGTATTAGGCTTTAACCTAAATCACTTTTTACAGCTAATTATTTCAACCCCTGAAAATCTATCTTTATTAAATTTGCAAAAGTAGCTTTAAGAGAATTGTGCTAATAGACTTCTATGTTTTTTTTTTTTTTTTTTTTTTTTCAACGTTTATTTATTTTAGGGACAGAGAGAGACAGAGCATGAGCGGGGGAGGGGCAGAGAGAGAGGGAGACACAGAATCGGAAACAGGCTCCAGGCTCTGAGCCATCAGCCCAGAGCCCGACGCGGGGCTCGAACTCACGGGCCGCGAGATCGTGACCTGGCTGAAGTCGGACGCTTAACCGACTGCGCCACCCAGGCGCCCCTAGACTTCTATGTTAATGGACTGGCCACTCTGGCTCTCAGTGCCTCCTGTCTGTAGTGCCCAGAAAAGGGAGCGCTATAAATCATCCTTATTTATAACCTTTCTTGACCTGAAATTCCATTAGTGAGAGGAAAAAAGCAGCTTCTCATTGAAAAATATATTTACATAATATCAGTATATAAACCATCCTTTCAGGGTAAGTTAAACTCCTCTAGAAATTTCATTAACTCTGTTAGACTGATAGTCATTAAAATAAATACGTCTTCATGAAACATTTTGCTTCCCTGGAGGCATGAGAATAAAATGATAAAACTAATTAAAACAATGGAGGGAAAGAGGGAGAATGAAAATCAAACTAACAGTGTCTAGGTTTTAGATTTTCCTTATAGATAAACAAAAGTAATCTCTTTGATTTGGGTTTTATTATAATGATTTTAATCTCCTTTCAAAAGTGTTGTTCAAAATGACTTACTTTTGATAACAAAACTGAGACTCTTACTACTATCTTCTCAGGAATTCTCCTAATAGGGCATTTGAAAAGGCTTTTATTTTACTAGGTACAATGATCTTGCATGCATTTTTATTCAAGTACCTAGGAAGAAGCAGTTATGGCCAAGCTGGTAATTGACAAAAGTTGTGAGAACGTCTGAAGAAAAAAATGTAAAAGAATCCAAACATCTTACAACAATTTGCATACCCCCCTTTTCTTACTCATTGGCCTGGGAGATGACACCCAGAAGGGTGACAGAGAGGAGCAGGAACCTCCCCTTCTCTGTGATAAGTCCATAGGGAGAGCCATCTTCCAGGGATGGCTAAAACTTTTTAGTTCTGGTGGATAAAGACTTAAGCTGCTTGAAAGTGAAATTAAAATTTCCTGGAGTGACTGAGGGCAAAATCGTGAATTAAAGAGAGTTAACAAAGAAAATACACAGATTACTCTGTAAAGGTCCCAAATGAGATCTTAGATATTATATTACAATTGGAAGATACTGTGGTATTTAAAATTATTTCTGGGTTTCACTATTTTAATAATATGTGTCATGTGTGTTGTATAATTGTTAAAGATTCTTGCTCTCTGTTCTTGATCTCTTTCATGAGAGTGATTTGTACTATGTAATTTTGGCAGAAATTTCTCCTAGTAGCAAGCAGAGGGTTTCACAGTAAAATTTTAAGATATGTATAAATATGTAAAAATTTTGTCTGAAAATGCACAATTTTTCAATCACAGCAAATATGAGAATTATTTTCTCTTTATTCTTCACTATATGTGCCAGCATTACTTGATCTGTGGGCCTTTTTATAAATCTCATGATGCCTCCCCACCCCCAAATTGTAACATCTCAGGTTTTACAAATTCTACATTCAGTTACTAAGTTACACAGTTATGTTTAACAATACATAGTTATTAACCATTATTACTGAGACTGATTTATATCAAAATAATGCAAAATGAGGACACAGTTCCAATATGCACGAGTTTCCATTAGCAGAGTACAATCATGTTATTTGTAGATAGGGACAGGTTTATCTCTTCCTTTCCCATCTCTATGCGCTGTGTTGAATCAGAGTGGTGAGAGCAGATGTCATTGCCTTGTTCTTCATTTTAAGAGGAAAGCATTCGCTCCATTCTGTCTTTCACCATTAAGTGTAATGCTGGCTGCAGGTTTTTGTAGATGCACATGATCCAGTCGAAGATGCTCCCCTCTATCTCTCTATTCTTACTTTTCTAAAAGTTCTTATCATGTATGGGAATTGGTCCATTTCAGTTGCCAAATTAATATATGTAGAATTCCTCATAGTATTCTCTCATTATCCTTTTGATGTTTGCAGGGTTTGTAGTGACTGTGATTGTTTCATTCTTGATATTAATAATTGGTGTCTTCCATTTCATTGTCACTGCTGCTAGAGCTTTGACAGTTTTATTGAGCTTTCCATAGAACATTGATTTTCTCAGTTGCTTTTCTGTTTCAATTTCATTCATTTTTGTCTTTGTTTTATTGTTTTCTTCATTCAGCTTGCTTCGGGTTCATTTTGATATGTTTCTAGATTCTTCAGGTGGGAATTTAGATTATTGTTTTGAGATTTTTTTCTTTTTTCCAACCTATGCGTTTAGTGCTTTCACATTTCCTCTTAGCACTGGTTTGGTTTTATCCCATAAATGATTACAAGTTGTGTTTTCATTATTACTTAGTTCAATGTAGTTTTTTAAGTTTTTATTTAAATTCCAGTTAGTTAACATAAAGTGTAATATTTGTTTCAGGTGTACAGTATAGAGATTTAACACTTTGACACAACATCAGGTGCTCATCACAACAAGTACACTCATTAATCCCCATCACCTGTTTAACCCATCCCTCCCACCTGCCTCCCCTCTGGTTCACTGTATTTTTGATATTCATGAAGACTCATTATTTGACCGATAAATTATTTAGTAGTATAGTTTTTAGTTTCCAAATGTTAGCAGATTTTCCTATTGCTGTTAACTCATTTTTAGTTTGATTCCATGGTGGTCAGAGAGCACACTTTGTATGATTTCATTTTTTTTTTTAATTTGTTGAGGTTGCATGATGCAAGACATAGTCAATTTTGGTATGTGTCCCGTGGTAACTTAAAAAGAATAGGTTTTCTGATGCTTTGTGTGGCTAATTCTATAAATGATTATTACATACCATTGACTGATGGCATTCTACCAAGTCAGTAGATTTGAATCTCTAGTTCTTGAAGAATAGAACCCTATATAGTTGGTGCTTAATAAAGGTTTGTTGGATTTCATAGACCTGCTGTACTTGTACCCTCATTTCTGTCATCTGTTGTCATCTGCCATGGGATTTGACTAGGCAGGCTATAGTGATAATGCTGCATAACAAACAACCCAAAAGCACAGTTTGCTGTACCCATCATTTATTTCATAGTCACAGGTCTATAGCTTGGCTGTATTTTGACTGATTGTGTCTGTTCTTGTCTGATCTGTACTGAGCTCTGCTGGATTCCATGTTTTGGGTTAAATTCAAGTCTCTCCCTTAGACTTTAATTTTTGGATCCATGCTGAAAGGAGCAATAGCTTTCCAGAGCATATTCTTTACATGACAAATGATGGAAGGTCCAGGAGAGTTGGTAGAAATAGGGAATAACTCTCCAAGGCTCAGCTGATAATAGGCAGAGTACCACTTTCATCCATGTTCCGTTGTCCAAAGGGAGTCATAGCAGTGTCTAAAGCAAATGTTTGAAAAGGATATGTGTACTCCCCCTACTCTGGTAGGAGTCACCTCAAAATTATAGGGCAAAAGTCATGGATGAATAATTCTATTACAGTGAGGGAGTGAAGAATTAAGAAGCAATGGTCCAATTTACTTCTGATGTACTTTCTGGATCTGTAATACTATCTTACACAGGGATGAAAATGAAAATTAACACTTTGCATGAGAAGGTGGGGAATCTTTATTTGATTTATAAACTATAAAGCATATTTCCCTTTGACATACAATGAAGTCTTATACATTGTGTTTTGGAGAATTTGAAGAAATAGCTTTAGTCAACTAATGAGAAAGTACTTCAGAATATAGTTAATATTACATCAAAAGCAATGTATTTTTTATTTTTTATTTTTAAGTGCATTTATTTATTTTGAGAGAGAGTGAAAGAGAAACAGAGCAAGAGCATGAATGAGAGAGGGACAGAAAAAGAGAGAGAGAGAGAGCCAGAGAGAGAGAGAATCCCAAGCAGGCTCCATGCTCTCAGCACAGAGCCCAACACAGGGCTCAATCCCACAACTGGGAGATCATGACCTGAGCTGAGATCAAGAGTCAGATACTTAACCAACTGAGCCACCCATTTGCCCCAAAGGCAATATATTTTCAAATCTAGACTATTTTTTCTAATTCTTTTGGTTTGGAACTATAGGTGGGCATTTGGTTTGGATAATTTTTGGGGAGAAAAATCCTTTGTAAGCTTGCACAGCTAAGCTAGATACAGTAACCTAAGTAGAGTTCATCTTTATCAGTTTGACTTGTGTGTGTGCATATGAGTGTGTTTGTGTGTGTGTGTGTGTGTGTGTGTGTGTGTGTGTGTGTGTGATGAAACATATGTACTTGCCATTTATTTTTGGAAACCTTCTAAGGTGTCTATGAGTTAGAAATATAGAGACTATTTGGTATCTTTCAGTTGGTCATCACAGAATACTATAGGATGATACACGTCCAGGATTTTTCAGGTCACAATTTGAATTTTATTTGAAGAGACACAATAGTCATTAAAAATACAACAAAGAAAACTCTGGGGACAGAATTCTTAATTTAAATCCAGAACAGGCATGTGGCACCTGATATTTCATGTACTCACAGAGTGACAGAACTTTTCTTACCAGTGCAGAATAAAGGAAATGGTTTCTCAGAGTCTGTTCGGGGTACTAATTGGTTGTAGTTGAGGCAGGAGTTTTAATGAAACGGACACTTGTTCTCCAAGAATTGATCTGGGACCACCAACACATTAACAGACTATTGAACACATAACAAGCAAGTGATGATTTGCATTCAGTCCTTGTCAGATTGGTTTCAGTTAAAACCTTTAACCCAGAACACAGGGATGACCTCATTATCAATTTTCTTAGGTCAAGATCAAGCAAAATTAGAGTCATATTTAAAAAGTATTTGTGTTTGCAGGCATTCATGTGAGTGACATTTTAAACACAATTATCAGAACAAAATAAATGCAGTTGAATTAGAATTCAATTAGAGCCTTTCCAACATATGTCAATATAAAGGAACAAATTTCACTGGCAAATGAAGGAATGAAGGAAACATTTTAGAACACATTTATTGTTATCTGAATTATATAAGTTGCAAGGAAAGGACATCATTGAAATATTGGTATTAAATAAACTTTAGGGTTACCTGGGTGGCTCAGCCAATTAAGTGTCGAACTTCAGCTCAGGTTGTGATCTCACGGTTCGTGGGTTTGAGCCCCACATCGGGCTCTGTGTTGACAGCTCGGAACCTGGAGCCTGCTTCACATTCTGTGTCTTCCTCTCTCTCTGCCCCTCCCCTACTCACACCCTGTCTGTCCTTCTCTCTCTCTCTCTCTCTCTCTCTCTCTCTCTCTCTTAAAAATAAAATAAGCATTAAAAAGTTTAAATAAACTTTAAGGTTGTTATATTTGTTCTGATTTTCTCTTGCATAACATTTTCTGATTCTTTGTAACATAACAATAAGCAAAATGTAAGAAATTCAGCTTTGGATGCGTCTGCACTTATTGCAGTTATGTTCTTATCTAGTGATATCTGTGTTATAGCTCCCCTCTCTCAACTTCCTTCATTGTTGTTTTACCTCCTCTCCTTTTCCCTTCGATGATTATCTACTTTTATAACTTTAACAATCAGTGACCCTCTGTTTCTTCCAGTGCCCTCTCTTCCAAAGAACAGACCTCATATGCCTAGCTATTTACTGCAAGTGTGCATGGGGACATCTCCATGTTGCCTCAATATCTGTCCTCTTTTGTTTCTCATCCTCTGTCTGCTGTCCCCTTCCTTCATATTAAACCACAAAAAAAAATCAATTCATCGTGTCTTGGTTTGCCATTAGTTTATTCTGCCACCTATGTCACAAATTTCTATCATCTTTGATTCTTGCCTTTCTCTTAACTCCAGTTTTCATTTGGTATCTGACCAAATGGGTAAGGAGAAATTGGCATCTGTGACTGTTTTCCGGTGTGTTAACATTTTATCATTAATTATCTTAGTGGCCTTAATTCTAACCTGATTCATAGTTCCACGGATTCTACCTGCTGATTCAAATACTTATGCCTAATGCATAGGCCAAAAAAGGTAAGCACATGACATATGGTCCTTGGCAGACATTTCATTTGACCTTGACATTCTCTCCTGATGTTCCTAGACATGACTTCAAAATTCAGTAGTGTCTCAGAAAGTCAAAATCAGTACAGTATCATTGGCACAGTATGAAATCTGTCTGCAGTCTTGGCCTGCATTACTATTATACCGTGTAAAATGCTCTTCTTGTCTGCTGATAATTCCACTCTGAATATATTATACAAACTTTGATCAGATAAATCTGCCTGAAGCGCACTTCTCCTTGTGTCATTTTACCATTCCACATGGATATAATCATCTGTATATGCTGGGATGTGGAAATGCTTGGGAAGTCCTCAGTAATGAATTGGCAAGATTATTGCTTCATGACCTGTGTCTCAGAACTCATTGGTGCTAATTTTGGGAGGTCTCCAGAGTTAAGTTGGGAAGAATAGTTCTCTTCTTGAAAAGCAGAACTCTCTTGTTACTGTTTGGGGTGGAAATTTTCTCTCCTGTGGTTCCTCACGTGAATGATCCCACCTGTTTACTTTTACCCACAAAATCTGCACATCTTCCAGTTAGCTGATTACATCCACCATTTTGTTTTAGTATAAGAATGGACTCTTTCCTCCACCAGTCATTTTGGTGGGATTTCATTGAGAAAAAAAGAAAAACGGATGTTCTTAGTCCAGAATTTTATATATTTTTAACATCTTTCTTTTGAAACAGTCTTCATCTTAGAAAAAGTTCTGAAAACACCATATAAAGTTCCTGTGTACCTTTTTTCCAACTTCCCCAAATCTTAACAAGTTATATAATCTTAGTGCAGTTACCAAAATCAGGAAATTGACATTTATTCAATACCATTAACTGATCTACAGATTAGTCCTGTTTTGTAAAGGGTAATGTTTAACAGTGTATTCACCATATTTATCCAAAGTTTTATTTCTCCTTAATTTAAAACAAAGAGATATAGCACTTAGACACAGTGATTGATCTTAATATTGGTAAGTGAAATAATAGAAGACCCTAATATATTTTTTTCATTCTATTCCCATTTCCAAAAATTGTTTACATGTAATATTTTATTTATGTAATTAATATTTATCTAAGTTCACTCTTTGTATTGCAAAGAACAGCCTCTACCTTTATGTGATCAATCATCTGTAAGGCTTTGTTTTGTGCAACCTAAAGAGGAAAAACTCTTAGGAGAATGTCACAGAAATCCATGCACAGGGACCAAAATGTAGTGTGTTTTATTCAAACTTGCACTAAGGCCTACAAATTTGTTAGGAAATGAGGGTCTTTCTATGTCTATCCATCTCTGTGTCTGTCTTTCAATTTCAATGGTCACAAGTCATCTTATTCCATACTCGATAGGATTGTTTTTCATTTCTCTGTATATATTTCATGTTCTCTCTTGTTCAGACCTTTTTATCTCCTGACAAATGGCCTCATAATGGCCACCATAGTCAAAGTAGATCATCTTTAAGCTCTATTATTCACCATAGCCTGAACACTCCCCTTTGTGATTCTGTTTAAGTCCAAAAGAGGACTTGGCTGAATCCAACTTATTTGGGGATGGTAGGGTGAGGCCACATATGTTGAGTTGTGTATAGGTGCTTTCTACTCCCTTATGTCAAGTCCTTAATCCTTACTAAGCCAAAATAACTGTACATTTAGTCTTTGCTATGCAACAACCAATCCCCCAAATACAATAATCATTTGTTCACAGTTCTGTGGGGTCGTCAATTTGGGCTGGGCCCAGCTAGGATGGTCTGATTCTGCTTTGTGTGAGGTCACCTGGGCCTATTGCTATGTCTGGGACCTCAGCTGGTGTGACTGAGCTTTTCTCCTTATGTGCTTCTTCATCTTCAAGAGGGCTAGCCCAGGATAATTCATATGTAGACAGATGGGGTTCCAGAAGCAGCAAGAGGGTGCAATCTCCAATACAGAGGCGCTTTTCATGTCTGTCCTTGTGTCATTTTTGCTAATGTCTCCTTGACCAAAACAAGTTATATGGCCGAGCCCAAATACAAGGCATGAAGAAGTAGATTTTACCTCCTGTTAGAACTTGTGGCATCAGATTGCAAAGGGATACATTGCAGAGTTTGAAGAATTTATGGTCTTTTTTTAATCGATCATATTCATCTAGGAAAATGGGGTGGGATCGTGTAGATGTTAACATTTAAGGACAAAAGGGGATGTTAGCAAACATTTCCCTAGTTAGGCTTGTGAATAGGTAGCTGCAGAATATGGTTAAGATAGTGAAGTCAGAGGGTGCCATACTTCATTTGTATTCATGCAGTCAGTTTTCTTAATGATCTCAACAACAGAGTCATGAAATTGTTTGAGGAAAGTATATAAGTAAAAAATGCACAATCTATCTACAGCCAATTCTTTGGTTATAATCTAATTAAGACTAGATAGCAATGACTGGAAATCATGTTTCCTGATGTCCTTCTGTAGCACAAGCAAATTAAAGATGTGTTACACTTCCCGGTGTGAAAGAACCCCCATAGGAAAAAAAAAAAACAAAAAAGACAAAAACACCGTCACAATTAACACTAATTGGAGTTGGTACTGGCAAAAAAAGATAATTAATTCTAGCTTGCTTTTATAGTTGCCCTCATGGGTTGAAGCCGAAGCACATCTATTGGTTTTGCTTGAAATTTGCCCTGGTACTGCCCACACTGTGCTTTTATAGTGGGTAAATAGAAACAGTAAATTTCCAGTACCTAATGTGTCACTGTACACAAATAGACAATCTACTTATACATAGTCATGTGTACCTCTGTTTTCTGGAATATTCTTTAGATAGAAAAGTTAGAATTTGACACATCCATGAAACAGAGTTCATTATGAGGTCAACACGGTGTTCTACTTCCTTTTGTGCCCTGAAAGGTACACCTTGGTTCTGAAAAGCATAATAGACTTTTACAAAGTGAATACTCTAGTCTCCACTGTCTTAGATTCGCTCTTGTGAAGAGAAGGGATCCCACTAGTGAGAAGAAAATCAATTGCTAACTTTCTGGAGCTGCATTAAGTTTTACTTACCAGTAGGATACCATTATCTCTTTTGGAACCTTGCTGGCTTAGCCATTAACTCCCTTTTCACAAACAGGGTCAGACCTTTGCTGCTTCTGAGTTAGACGTTTTATACATTATACATAAACGTGTTTGTTTTTAGAAATGGAATTGCATGTGCAAATGTTTTGGCATTTTGTAGAGATAGCTGTTATCAAAGAAGGCCTGCAATGAAGTAGACTATAATTGACCTCTACCCAGTCTACTTTATGGCTGCATTTACATTATAGTCTCGATAAAGTTATTGCAGTGGTTTCACGTGTTTAATATAGCTATTTAAGTTCGCTTGAGTGAGTTACTTTACTCTCTGTGCTAGTTCAGACATGTGGGCCTTGAAAAGCATGTGTCCTAAGGCTTGGATTTCTGTGTTAAGTAGGACATTGATCCTTTGATTTAAAAAGGAAAACAGTCACTTACTATGATATAATTCCTCTAATGAAGTTGCTGTTCTTCCAGTGTCATTTATTAATTCCAAAATCAATTTTGAAACTACTTTGCTATCTTTTAATACTTTCATTGTACTAAAACTATAGAAAATTGTTTCAACTGAGAGAAGGTTGAACTAGGAATAACTACCACTTAAGTGCTACTTTTAGTTTGAGATAATAGTTGAAAGCAGTAAAACTGTCTGAAATTTATAATATAGTATCAGATGGTTCTCAAGATCTATTGCCTTATATAACGTTTTAATTACAAAACTCACATAGAAATTTTGACCCTTCAGAACAAAGGCATAGTTTGAAAACCAAACAAAAAGCAGTGTGGTTTAAATGTTGAAGAATTGTGAGCTGTTAAAAGTGTCCCTAAGTGTGGCTTCATTTTATGTGTGTACTTCGTTTTATTACATCTGTGATTAAAAACACAAGCAAACAAGAACTTTTGACAAGCATGTTTAATACTCTGTTTTTAATGAGTCATGTTACATATTCTGACTCCTAAATTAGGATGTATCAGACAGTAAGATTATTCTACTTAAAAACTTAAAAAAAAAAGAAGAGGTAAAAAGGACTGATAAGTGCTGTGTTATGAATCATCTAAAACTAAGAACCAGTTTTAGTTCTAATAATTCCCAAGACTTGAGTAAACCATATATAGTCTGGTGACTAAGGAACAATGGATCTCTCGATCTCAGGTTTCCTTTCTGCAAGACTGTACTTAGAATGCTTGTTTAGACTTAACAATGCACCTGAGGGCCCATAGCAGTGGACATATTAATCATCATCTCACAACATACAAGTGGTTATACATGTAGTATGCTCTGGGAGAAACTGCTTATACTTTCTTACTATTGCCGTTTTCACAAAAGACCATACCAAGTTTCATTTGGAATGCTCTCAGAACATTTAAACCAGCGATATGATGGAGTGAGCCAGTTTATACCAACTCACAAGAGCTTGACCAATGCTCCACATCACATCCCTCCCCAGGCAAAACTGTTGGTAAACATTCATCAGCACACCACTGAGTTTTAAACTATATATAGTTTTATTTTTTTAAGTTTATTTATTTTGGGAGAGAGACAGAGCGAACAAGGGAAGGGCAGAGAAAGAGGGGGAGAGAGAGCATACCAAGTAGGCTCTCCACCACCAGTGTGGAGTCCGATGCAGGGCTTGAAATCATGAACTGTGAGATCATGATCTGAGCCAAAAGCAAGAGTGGGACACTTAACCCACTGAGCCACATGGCTCAGAATCTACATAACAGAATCTACATAATCTCAATTGGAATGAATACTTACCTTTTAAATGTTCTTGCTGTGAACTTTCAGTGTAAGTTATATAAGTCAACTAAACATTTATAAAACTTGTTTATCTTGAAAACCATGATCCACTTGCACTTACACATTTTTTGTTACTATATCAAACTGAAATGCCTAGTTAGAGTCCCCATTTGTGTACATGTGGTTTGAGTATCAAGTGCATGTGGAAACCCTGTTACTCCTCCAAAGAGAGATGCTTCATCTCGCATATAAAAACAAAATCTCCGGTTGGTTAGTTTTCATTGTAAAGCTGCCTTTCACTGTTTCATATTGAGGCAATTATGTGAGCCTCGTATTAAAAAAAATTTTTTTAATGTTTAATTGCCTTCCAAAAGGAAGCAACATAATTTACTTCCTCAAATCAGGGACATGATTTTCAGTGTTTATCCACAAAGTATAGTTTCTATATGTATTGTAATTGTCCAAGAAGCAGTTTTCACAATAAGATCCCTTATAATTACCCAGAATAATTTGGTATCTGAAGTATTGATATTAATGAGTGAAAAAGGGTTGTAAGTCACAGAGCTTTGCTGTAGCATTTTCTGTTTCACTGTACTGTAGGATTCAGTGAAAGGTAGGTGTATCATCTCATGGAGTTTATGATAGCAATTATTAGCAAGTTCTCTCATGACATCATTTCACTTAAAAAATCCAAACTTAGGGGGCGCCTGGGTGGCTCACCCCACCAGTTAAACATCTAACGCTTGATTTCAGCTCCGGTCATGATCTCACGGTTCTTGAGATTGAGCCCCATGTCGGGCTCTGTGCTGACAGCATGCAGCCTATTTGGGATTCTCTCTCTCTCTCTGCTCCTCCTCTGCTCATGCTGTGTCATGCTTTGTCTCTCTCTCTCTTTCTCTCTGTGTCTGTCTCTTTCTCTCTCTTTCTCAAAATAAATAAACATTTAAAAATCTCCAAACTGAGATTAATTTAACTAAAACAAACTCTTCCTTTGAGCTCCAATAGCACAATTCTTTTATAAGAACTATCTCTCTGCAATACAATTGTTGAATTACTCATCTGTCAACTCCTTGATAATAGAAAACATAGCATATATTGTATGTCACTATGAGAGATTAGGTCCCTGACATATAGGAGTCACCCACCACCCATTTGAAGAATAAATGAGTTAATACTAAGGGCAAAGATTGTTGGCAAAAATAAGAAGTGCATGCATTAATGAAATGGAATACCCAGCATATACTTGAATCGTCAGGGAAGACTCCATTTCATTGGTAGGACTTCCACGAACACTGAATTTATATATGGAAAGGAGAGCAAAGTGGTCTAGGCAGGGGAAAATGCATAAGCAAGGTTGCTGAGGTGTAACTGATGCATTTGAAGTTCAGTAATAGTCCAGTTCAGTTGGAGTCAAGATTCGTAAAAGTTAATTCTGGAGACTGAGAGGAGCGTTGGAGTAACATCGGGTCAAAGGGGAGGTTGAAAGTTTATCCTATTGGTTATGGGGAACCGCTGAGATTTTGCCTATATATTTAATTCAGAAAGATTCCTTTGAAATAGATTGTGACAGGGTGAAATTACAGTTGGTGAAAAGTGAGAAAGCCTGAACTATTAGACTGTTAATGCTATGAAATTCAATGTTATTTAAATGTGCCCTCATTCTCCCTGCCCAAATCTATAAATAATTTTAAGGCAAAATTATTCTCAAATACTAAATGTTTTAGACTTCATTTCTAGGAAAAAGTAATATTTATAAATTCTATGTCCATATTACAGTGGTCGAATATAGCAAAGACTCAGCTTTATCCCCAGCCAATACAAATCCATTGATTAGAACAGTCAAAACGTGAAGAATCAGATTCAAAATCTGAATCTTAGTTTGCTTCCTTATGGAAGGCAACTAAACATATATATAAACCATGCACTGGATGGTTAAGAAATGCAAAAACTTAAACATGTTTTTAAATATTTCACTTCTCAAAAGTAATTAGTAATACCTAACATTTGCCAAGCAGTACTGTATGTTGAGTCTAGAACTTGTTATTTGCAGGTGTCTTAGCTCAGGCTGCTAGAACAAAATACCATGGCATGTGTATACCACATCTTCTTTATCCATTGAAAGACACTTAGGTTGTTTCCATATCTTGAGTCTTGTGAATAATGCTGCATTAAACACCATAGGAAAGATAGCTTTTTGATATCCTGTTTTCATCTCATATACCCAGAAGTGGGACTGGTGGATAATATGGTTGTTTTATTCTTAATTGTTTTGAAGAACTTCCATACTGTTTTTCATAGTGAGTAACCAATTTACATTCTCACCCACAATGCCCAAAGGTTCTTTTTATTCCACATTCTCACCAACACTTCTTATCTCTTATCCTCCTCATAATAACCATTCTAACAAAGTGATATGATGTGTGTGTGTATGCGTGTATACACACACACACACACACACACACAATGGAATATTATTCATCCATGAGAAAGAAGAAAATCCTGCCATTTGTGACAACATGTATGGGCCTTCAGGGCCTTAGGCTCAGTGAGATAAACCAAAGAAAGACAAATATTATTGAGTATCACATATATGTGGAATCTAAAAAAGCCAAAATTGTAGAAGCAGACTACAGTGGCCATTACTGGGGGCTGGGGAGTGGGGGAATTGGGGAAATGTGAAAATGTACAAATTTGCAACTATAAGATGAGTTAGTCCTGGAGATGGAATGCATAGCATAGTGATTATAGTCAGTGATATACTGTATTATATAGTAGATCTTATTTAGATCTTGCTAAGAGACAAGATCTTAAATGTTCTCACCATCAGAAAGAAATAATAATTGTGTGACATGATGGAAGTATTAGAAGCAAAAGTGATGATCATATTGCAATATATAAATGTATCGTGGCACCTGGGTTGCTCACTCGGTTGAGCGTCTGACTTCAGCTCAGGACATGATCTCACACTCTGTGAGTTCAAGCCCCCCGTCACTCTCTGTGCTGACGCTCAGAGCCTGGAGCCTGCTTTGGATTCTGTGTCTCCCTTTCTCTCTGCCCCTCCCCCGCTCATGCTCTGTCTCCTTCTGTCTCAAAAATAAATGTATCAAATCAGCACACTGTGAACCTTAAACACATAATGTCATATGTAATTGTATCACCATAAAAATAATAAAAATATACATTTTAAAATTCCATTGACTGGGTGGCTTAAACCATAGACATTTGTTTCTCACAGTTCCGGGAGGCTGGGAAGTCCAAGACCAAGATGGTGGCAGGGTTGGTTCCTGGAGAGGATCTGTAAGCTTCCTAGCTTACAGATGGCCACTTTCTCACTGTGTCTTCATATCACAGAGAGAGAGAGAGCTTTGGTGTCTCTTTATTTTCTTACAAGGTCACAAATCCCATCACAAGGGCCTAGTCCTCATAATCTCATCTGCACCTAATTATCCCTCAGAGGCCCTACCTCCAAGTACCATCATATTGGGGGTTAGGGCTGCAACTTATGAATGGCGGGGCAGGGGAGGGGGGACAAACATTCATTCCCTAACAATAGGTATTATCTTATTTAATATGTACAACAATTTGGTGAGAGGTGCTATTCTTCGTGTTTTGTAGATAAGGAAACCAAAGCAGAAACAGTTAAGTTTCTCGCCTAAGATTACTGGCTTTTTGGTTGCAGGGTTGGGAAACAGCAGTGATTTGAACTTGGATTCCTATGAATGATCCTTTTAACCTTTTCTCTGGCTCAAAGCGTAGAGTATTGACAGTTTAATGCTACCAGGGTGGCAGAAATGTATAAGAATGAGTGTGAGAGTGTGTCTGTATGCGAGTGAGAGGGTAAGAGAGAAGGAGAGAGAAAAATAGGTATAAAAATAAGTATAATAGTAACTTGGCATTTTCACTATGAGGTATGGGTATGTTGTTGTAGAGGTGTGACTACAAGGGGTGATTGAAATCTGATTCTTTTAAGCATGAGCACCAGGTATTCTTTCTGCTAACTCCCACAGCTCTTCTAAACAGCAAATCTAGATAGTGAGACACATCTTGCTCAATCTCAATCGGGCTCCATGGGTGGAGTGCTACCAGTAATGTATCCCGTTTCTTCCAGGAATCTCCCCTTAACAGTGAAGAAACAGTTTTGCCATATTGACCAATAAAGAAAGTGTGATTTAAATGAGTAACTTATGCATACCCATACACACAGAGAATATAAGGAGGAATAAAATAATCTTATTTTATAAAATGCTTCAGTTATGTACCAGTGTTCTGACTATTGAAAATAAGAACATATTTAATTGACTCAAGTAAAAAAGAAAAAAAAAAAGATGGGGAAAGAAATAACAAAAAATGAAAGGAGAAAATAGTCAGGGGAAGAAAGCTACATTAAGGGAATTCTCTTGACAGCTGGTATTCTTTTTAGCTTTTCTAATTCTCCTTTCTTGACAATATCAGCAACTTTACTATCATAAACTTAATGACTTGGGAAATGCAAACTGGTTAGAAAGTGTCAAGGTAGAAAGGAAAATTTCTCATATTTTTGCTTTCTAATGAGGGCTTAAGTTGACAAATCTAAGTCTATTTTAGCATAATGGGAAGATATGTTATCAATTAGGAACATTTAGGTAATGTTGGAGTAAAGTTTTTCAGCAATTTACAATCCAATAAATGCTGAGATGGCTGCAGTGTGCTGACAGGATACGACAGATTTTTAAAAGATACCAGGAGGGGAAAGACACAAATGCACACACATACATTTACAACTGTGTGATAGAGTGGTGGGCAAACTTTTTCTGCAAAAGGCCAGAGTAAATATTTTAGGCTTTGCAGCCAGATGGTCTCTGTCACAACTACTCATCTCTGCTGTTGTAGCATGAAACCACCCACAGACAATAATACATCATCAAATGAGCATGGCTGTGTTCCAATAAAACTTTATTTACAAGAATAAGGAAGGAGCTAGAATTTTCCCACAGACCATAATTTGTTGACTCCTGATCTAATATAATAATATATATTCATATATTAGATATAGACGGATAGCTTCACCTAGCAAGCAGTAGAAATGGGTGTATGAATAAAGCTCAAATAGCTAAATGCATATCAAATCATTCAATGTCTTTTTTTTGAAAAAAAAATTTCTATATATTATACTTTTCTGAAACAACTATTTTATATTAATGTTTAATTCAAGTGAAAGTCATTAAAATGAAGTGGCATCTTCATATTCAAAACTGCCTTAAATATATTCATGCTTGTCAGTGCTTTAAATAGAATCTGTGAACAATGCTCATAAAGTATCTCCTGAATTATGTCAAATCAACTTGGAAACTAATTGCAGAATATTTATTTACCACTTCCTGTACATGATTAAGTTGCCAATATTTGTGTATAATAGCAAATTAGTGAGCCAGGTGGGGGTGGTATTTATATTAAGGAGTCACAGTGACATGGGTAAGAAACAGTCAAGCTCATAGGAAGCAAGTACAAAAAGGGGAAATCTTTTCACGTACAAGAAGGCTTATGGCTGCGTCTACCTATGCCTGATAGGTTAAAAAAAAAACGGAAAAATTTTTAAAAACAGTGTAATTATAATTTTACAGTGATCTGGGATGTAGACTCGTATTGTTTTATGAATTAATCTCTAAGGAATCATTTAGAAATTTTAACTGGTTCTCTCTGGGGGTGCCTGGGTGGCTCAGTCAGTTAAGTGTCTGACTTCGGCTCAACTCATGATCTCACAGTTTGTGGTTCGGGCCCCGCATCGGGCCCTGTTCTGACAGCTCAGAGCCTAGAGCCTGCTTTGGATTCTGTGGCTCATTCTCTCTCTGCCCCTCCCCCACTTGTGCTCTGTCTCTCTCTGTCTCTTAAAAATAAATAAATAAATGTAAAAAAATTTTTTTTAACTGGTTCTCTCAGTTTCTTTCTACCTCTATCTATAACTTTGTTCTATCTATATCTAACCTTTTATACAACACCGTAGATATTGTTCCATCAATTTGGGAACACAGTGATGTTAAAAAATATATTTTTGAAACCAATGGTCCAGATTAACTTCAGTTTCCATTTTTGTTTTTCATTGCTCAGATCTAAATTGTATTTGCTTAAAAAAAAAAGAAAATAAATTTAAAATTAAGGAGGAAAATAAACTTAATCGATGTGATATTTTCCATTCATTCTATACTTTATTTTAATAAAGACAGTGTACAGATTTGAATGCAGCTTTGTTCTAAGGCTTTTTATACATACCAGGATATGAGTTAATGTTGGTTAAAAGAGGAAGAGGAACACTTGTCATGGAAAAAGTTATGCAATTAGTCAAAATCAAGATGACAAAATAAGAAATATCAAGTAGTTAAATATAACCTGGGAGTTTTGAAAACAAGGTAACAAATTGATCTCAAGTGCTTAAAATCCCTCACATTTAAGATGGTAAAGCTATCATAAATAAAGCAGCATTACATTTACTATTTTAAATATTAAATTTTAGGATATGTGTATAATTTGCTTCACTTAAGTTGCCTCTCTTATCCAATTATTTCTCTGTAGGTTTTAGATTAATTTTCCAGAGCTGATTTTTGGAGCTATTTTTTTCTTTCTATATGCTTTTTTTTTTCAAGTTTTTCTTTAAATTGCACTAAGTTAACATATGGTGGGATATTAGTTTCAGGTGTGTAATTTCCAGAGATGATTCTTACTCAGGTCAAGGCAGTAAATTTTTGGTGTGGAAAATGTGCCCACTTCAGTACGGTCACTTATTACACATGTGTGAAATATATTGCAACAGGACATTGGGAAACATGTCTCCTTGGAATATGAGTCCCCTTGAAGCTAATTCCAGGGAATATTAGCTTTCATTTATTTATTTAAGAAACAATTGGGAGGAGTGGAGCAAGATTTTTGTGACTTAGCAGTCAATTCCAGAAATTCTACTAGCAATATGAAACATGACATACTTTATTTTCACGGGTAGTCTATCTTTCTTAACATTTGGTTTGAAGATACTTCAAGCTAGGGATCACCTTCTCTGGATCAATGAGGGCAGGAATTATTGTCTGTTTCATTCTCAGCTGTATCATAACCTCCTACAACAGTACCAGGCCCAGAGTAGATGCTCAATAAATATTTTTCACTGGAAGAATTAAGCTTTATATTGCCAGCCAAAGCTCAGAACAAGGCCATGGTCAGTACTCAACAAGTGCCTATTAAATTAAGTGGAAGGAGAATTGTGAAATAAAGAGCTAGTACTGTGTCACTCCCCACAATGGGTCTGAGAATTCACCCTAGTAAAGCTGTGGAGTATGTCCCTTGAGAATGTATACAGCTTCCTTTCTTCCCCACATAATGAGAAGGTTGTTGTAATATAAATGCTGTAAGAATGGTCAACCTTTACTTAATATTGTCTTCATATACGACTATATGATTATACTCTAGGATGCCATTAACTAGGAAGAAAACTCCAGGAAGCATAAATACTTAGATTTTTTTTTTTTTTTGGTTCTCATGTTTTATAGTCTGGTTTCAGTATTAGTGAGAAGTTACCAAGAAAACAATTATACCAATTTCTTTAGCCACAGCATTTTACTACAGGGAGAAATATTAGGATTGTTGACTTTGAAATGATTGTAAGATCATCCTCACTAGTAGGTCACAATGCAATGGCTTTCAACCCTGCCTTCGAGGAGGCATCACCTGGAGAAGCTTCTAGAAAATTTTCTTTTCAGACCCATATCCTACCTTTAGAGACTACCCACTGGTACCTGAATATCTGTATTTTTTTTAAGCAATTCAAGTGACTGTACTGTGTAATTATGGTTGAGAGAGTCTTGTGGTCTTGAAACTGCTTTCCTCAAATAATTCTAAAGGAATTTCAAAAAACTATGTAATCTCTCCTGTGTTTTTGTTTTTAGTTTATTTATTTATTTTTGAGAGAGAGACAGAGACAGCAGGTAAAAGGAGAGAGAGAGAGAGAGAGAGAGAGAGAGAGAGAGAGAGAGAGAGAATCCTAACCAGGCCCTACACCCAACACAGAGCCCAGTGTGGGACTTGATCCCACGAACCATGAGATCAAGACCTAAGCTGAAATCAAAAGTCAGACACTTATCTGACTGAGCCACCCGGGCACCCCTCCTGTGTTTGAAATATAAAACATTTTGGGGCACCTGGGTGGTTCAGTCAGTTGAGCTTCTGACTTCGGCTCAGGTCATGATCTCACGGTCTGTGAGTTTGAGCCCCACATCGGGCTCTGTGCTGACAGCTCAGAGCGTGGAGCTTGCTTCAGATTCTGTGTCTCCCTCTCTCTATGACCCTCCCCTGTTCATGCTCTCTCTGTCTCAAAAAAAAATAAACATTTAAAAAAATTTTAAATATAAAACATTTCATCATATATATGTTTTTTAATATGAAATTTATTGTCAAATTGGTTTCCATACAACACCCAGTGCTCCTCCCAACAGGTACCCTCCTCAGTGCCCATCACCCACCCTCCCCTCCCTCCCACCCCCCATCAACTCTCAGTTTATTCTCAGTTTTTAAGAGTCTCTTATGGTTTGGCTCCCTCCCTCTCTTTTTTTTTTCCTTCCCCTCCCCCATGGTCTTCTGTTAAGTGTCTCAGGATCCACATAAGAGTGAAAACATATGGTATCTGTCTTTCTCTGTATGACTTATTTCACTTAGCATAACACTCTCCAGTTCCATCCACGTTGCTACAAAGGGCCGTATTTCATTCCTTCTCATTGCCACCTAGTACTCCATTGTGTATATAAACCACAACTTCTTTATCCATTCATCAGTTGATGGACATTTATGCTCTTTCCATAATTTGGCTATTGTTGAAAGTGCTGCTAGAAATATTGGGTGCCCCTATGCCTCAGCACTCCTGTATCCCTTGGGTAAATTCTTAGCAGTGCTACTGCTGGGTCATAGGGTAGGTCTATTTTTAATTTTTTGAGGAACCTCCACACTGTTTTCCAGAGCAGCTGCACCAGTTTGCATTCCCACCAACAGTGCAAGAGGGTTCCCATTTCTCCACATCCTCTTCAGCATCTATAGTCTCCTGATTTGTTCATTTTAGCCACTCTGACCGGCATGAGGTGGTATCTGAGTGTGGTTTTGATTTGTATTTCCCTGATGAGGAGTGACCTCATGAATATAAAAAGCTTCTGCACTGCAGAGGAAACAATCAACAAAACTAAAAGGCAACCAACAGAATGGGAAAAGATATTTGCTAATGACAAATCAGACAAAGGGCTAGTATCCAAAATCTATAAAGAGCTCACCAAACTCCACACCCGAAAAACAAATAATCCAGTGAAGAAATGGGCAGAAAACATGAATAGACACTTCTCTAAAGAAGACATCCAGATGGCCAACAGGCACATGAAAAGATGCTCAACGTCACTCCTCATCATATATTTAAAAGGTCTCAAAGAATATAAGATCCTTTGTATCACATGTGCTACGAATACATGAGGTATGACTTAAAAAAAACCTTAATTGAGGTATAATTAATATATAACATTTTATTGAGATATAATTAACATATAGCATTGTGTCAATTTAAGGTATACAATGTGATTATTTGAGACACATGTATATTGTGAAATGGTTAACACCATAACATTAGTTAACACACCCATCACCTCATATAATTGATGCTGTATGTGTGTAGTGAGAACATTTAATATTTACTGTCTTACAGCTTCCAATTATGTAATACTGTATAGTTAACTATAGTCACCATGCTGTACATTAGATCCCCAGGACTTATACATCTTATAACTGGAAGTTTGTACCCTTTGATCAGTACCTTCCTATTTTCCCCATAGCCCCGCCCCTGGAAACCACCATTCTATTGTTTCTATGAGTTTAGCTGATTTTTTTAAGATTCTACATATAAGTCCTATAATACAGTGTTTGTCTTTCTCTGACTTATTTTACTCAGCATAATGCCCTCTGGGTGTATCCATGTTGTCACCAATGGCAGAATTTCCTTCTTTCTTATGGCTTAATAACATCCCGTTGTACATATATACCACATTTTCTGTATGCATTCATCCATGGATGGGCACCGAGGTTGTTTCCATGACTTGGCTATTATGAGTAATGCTGCAGTGAACATAGGGATAAAGATCTCTTTTTGAGATAGTGATGTTATATATATATATATATATATATATATATATATACATACAGATTACTTGGTTGAAGATGAGGTGAGCATTTTTTAATTAGGGACACATAAGCACCACATGCCAAAACAAGATAGGAGACTTTTAACACTAAAGAGATAAGCATATATATGAATACATTCATACCAGGAAAAGGGCAAGAGTGGGTGAGAAACCAGAAAAGTAACCACGAATCAATGGAAAAAAATTCTGAAGGGCTGGAGAAGATGAGAGAATCATGTAGCAAAATTTTTGGGTAACAACAAAACCTTTGGAATGAAAGATTATGATAAACATGGCCAGTAAATCAGTGAGATGCCATCGCCAACCAAGTAGGTGACAATGTGTGAGGTTCCCCTCTCTCCCACGCAAAAATCTTTCATGTTTTGCCTTTAAATCAAGAATAACTTGTCATGCCTCATAAACACCTGTAAGGCAAAAGCAGACAGTTGGTACTTGCATCTTTTTGGTGTGGAAGTAGAAGTCAGGAAAGAGATCCTGACTTCTGAAGTACAGTGAATGCACAGAAAATTTACTTTTCCTCAGTGAAAAAGTATAAGATCCAAATATAGATGACATTTGCCAGACATACTGACTACAGCTAATGAAATTTTTTACAGATTTATTTTCTCTGAAATCTTCTGTAATAAAATCTTTTATGGATTTTTCCTTTTCAGTTAATTTTCTTGATTCTTGTTTTAACCCAAACAGAATCCCAATCGTTATCTCTTCAATGACTAAACGTGTCTCTTAAGCTTTAAGTGCTACTTGAAATTTTGAAAGAGAACAGTTTTTTCAAACTCAGATTATAATAAACACTTCAATGACTTTTTCAAAAGGAGAAGAAGCAGAGTGTTAATTTTTAATTATATGAAAGTGTTGAAGTAAAAAGAACTTTGACCTTTAAAGGCTTTACTCTTGAGCATCAAAATAAATGTAAACTTAACTATGGTCTTAAGGCGAGCATACTTTGAATTGCCCCACCCCAGAAATCTGGATAAGGGTTAATACAAATAAAATACAACAAAATATTAATTTAATTAAGTAGTTATCCAAAGTGTTATCACAGATGTGTGACTTCACACTTGAGGCCCTTACATTTTCATATTGCCTGGCATTTGTCTTTTTAATTAAGAAAAACACATGTTTCTAGTGCATTGCCATGGGGTTCTTCATTTAATTTTTGATTTAAAAGTACTTTCATTTCTCTCTTTAATTTAATTAAAAAAGTGAAAATTCTGAGAGAAAAAAGTTGAAGAAAATCCTTAGTCATCATTCTTTCCTTCTCAAATTATTCACATCATTGATGAATGCCTGTCTAGAACAAAACACTAATACTACTCACTGGGTGATAACGAGCCTTTGCAAAATTATGACAGACATGAAATGAAATATATTTATCCTCTTTAAAGGCAGTGGAGCACTGAAAATTGAAGTTTACTTGCTTGGAGGAAATTAATAGAAAACAAACAACCGAAGTATTTCTTTCCTTTTTGACAATTTTTTTAATTGTGAAAATAAAATGTCTTATGTGTAGACGCCCACATCCACCCATCAAAGGGAAGAAAATGTTTTCTTGTAACCCTGGAGTTAAAACACCTTACAACATCTTCTATAACTTGAATTTCATTAAAATGTCTTGTTGCACACTTTTGAAGTGGTTCAACATCTTGTTTTAAGTTCCAACTTTAGAAAATGAAAGAGTAAATGGTATTGGAGTTATAATCATTTCCCAAGTCAGGGCAAGCTCACTGAGGAAGGAATGCCGGAAATGGAGAAGCTAGTGGTCATGGCTACCTTCTGGTCAACTTAAATTGGTGTCTCCCAGTTGGGTGCTATGTAATTGGATATGGACTAAGACTTTGGTTAAAGGAAAATTGTTTGCTTGGAAGTATTCCACCAGGAGTTTGCCAAAGTCACAGAGTAGAAAAGTAGAGAAAGTGATAATTTATTTTTAAAATTATGTATTAAACCACTATTAAGTGCTACAAACTATGCTAGATACAGAGGATACAATAGCTACAGCCATGTCAGTCATGACCTGCAGAGATTGGAAAGGGTCTTATCTCTTACAGAGGTCCCCAGTGTTTCCAAAGTTTTAGTACCAAGCACTTTTTATTGACCTTTTATTGACCCCTTTTGATGAGCAAAGCGGAATGGGAAAACATTTACATAATGCATATTTTATCATTATTAAATAGTATAAAACATTTTTCTAATAACACCTGAAATTGTGTTAGAAAACTGTTTTATGGAGGAATCTTGAGTCCAAACCATTCCATTAAAATAAAATTTTATTATGCAATTTATGCCAGCTTTTATCTGCCTCTGTTCTGAAAAGTTCAGTCATACACTATAAATATTTTATTGGAATAAGTTAGGTAACACATTTGAATAATTAATTCAATATCTTGAAGTATGGATCACTGCCAAATTGATGTAAAAAAGTGTACAAGAGGGGTTGTACTACTTGGGTAGTCACATTACACACACACACACACACACACACACACACACACACACACAGAATTCAAATAGATCTTTGGACCGTGGACCACATCAGATAACATTGAAGTGAACGGTAGTTGGTGATTATATGATGGTGAGATTATACTATAAAAATCCTTATGTTATATGTTTTATTAGGATAATTAGTTGTAAAAAAATTGTCTTTGCTTTAGCAGCATGATCTAGATTAGATGTGAGAAAACTTTTAGTGTAAAGGGCTAAGCAGTAAATGTTTTTGGTTTGTGGACCATGTGCCTTCTGTCACAAGTACTCAACTTCAAACCATTGTAGTGTGAAAGCAGCCACAGATAATAAGTAAATGAATGATAATGGCTGTGTTCTAATAAAACCCAGTAGGACAGATTTGGCCTGTGGGCCATATAATTTGTCCCCCACTGATGTAGATGACATAAAAGTTGAGAAGAGGAAAATATGGTGTCAACATAGGGAAATGGAAAAGTGTTTCATCGAAGAGGTAGCATTTGGGGCATGCTTGAAGGCTGGGGGAATTTTGATGGGTTGAGATTGTGATTCCTGGTAGAAGGAATGTGCAGAGTTTAAGCAGAATTGTTATGATCACCAAGTATACTGTTATGGCAGAAATGTAGATTCCATGTACAGGAATAACTCTAGATGAGATATGAATATAGGTATGCTCATTTTCCAGAGTTTTCAGTGCCAGGAGGAGTGAAGAATTTGAATCTAATTTGATAAGCACTGATAGACCATTAAATATTTTGTATTGCTGATGGGTTTTATAGAAACCACACTTGAAAATAGTGAACCTAGGATTGGTATGTGGACTACATGACAGAAATGAAGAACCGTGAACAAAGAGATAGATTTGAAGACTATTATAATAGGCTAGACGAGAGATAATGAAGGCCCTATTTAGTGGTGCAAGACAATATGGAAGTAAGGAGTTGTTAAAATGAATTGTGTAACTTATTAAAGATTAACAACTGGGAGCCTAAAGTATTCCCAAGCCTTAGTGCCACCCTGTGCCCCGAGGTCTGCCTTATTCCTGCTTCCGGAAAACTATTCAATAAAATATCTATCTTATGTCTGTCTTCTGTGGATCCTGTTTTCTTGCTAAGTCCTTTCCTGGAGACAGAAACTCTGCCTAAATTCCTGAGGCCCAATGCTTCAGGACTTGTTCACTTGCAGTAGTTGCCTTTATGGATTTTCAGTTTCCCTGACATTAGTTGCTAACTCCTCACTTGGGGCCTATTTGCATCTTGGGCCTTGTATCTCTTGGCCTACTGTCACTAGAGATTTTCATATTTTCTGGGTAGTATTGTAATGACCTTTCATATTAATTCATAACCATCTGTCTTTGGTTGGGCAAACTCCCCCTTCAGCTATCATGTCCCATGATGTCAAACAAATACCATGTCCCATTTCTCTTTATTCTGGCCTCCTATGAGCAACTGCCCTTACTGCAGACCTGAACCTGAGATATGCCATTCTTGAGCTTATTTTTAAAATTGTAGAGTAAGAACTACAGATAGTGTATTCACACATATATGTATATATATGATACACACACACACACACACACACACATATATATATATATATGTATATACATATACACCCTAATACAGGTGTGTGATTTGTCTGTAAAAACTACCTATGATTAGAAATTATATTCAGCATAGTTTACAGCTGGTACTGCCTAGCCACTGACCCACTGAAACAGCCGCCAGACATAAATAACTGCTTTCCTCCCAGTTACAAATATCATCCCTTCTTGTGATAAATAACTATTTGAAAAAAAATACTACAGATAAGAGCTTAAACTATGAAATGTCTAGAAGTAAAAAGAGAAGATAATGTCTGTGATCTTAGGGCAGGCCACAATTTCTTAAATATGACAGCAGAATCATGAACAATGTAAAAATATTAATAAATTCAATCTCATCAAAATTAACCACTTGGTTCTCCAAAGATATCAGTAAGGCAATGAAAAACTAAACCACGAACTTGGAAAAGTATGTGCAAATTATATATCTATTTAAGTTATATAGCTATTTAAAATGCTGGAGAGAATTGTTATAGAAGCATATATTTTAATTAGAAGATGATTTTTGTATAAAAAAGAAATTGTTGGTAGCATTTTATCACAAGGATTTTTTAATGTCTAAGACATAACGTAGGCACATAAAAGGCAAACTGTTAGAATAGACACCTCACCAAAGAAAATATACAAATGGCCAATAAAACACATGAAAAGATGCTCAACATCATTAGTCATTAGGGAGATGCAAATTAAAACCACATTGAAATACCACATTGTACCTGTTAGAATGGCTAAAATCCAAAAGAATGACCATTCTAAATATAGACAAAGAGGTAGAGAAAGTAAAACCCTTACACATTGCTGGTCCCAATGTAAATTGGTATAGCCATTTGAAAAATACCTTTGTGGGTTTTTTTTTATTATTAAATCATACCACCCAGCAACTCCACACCTAAATACCTACTCAAGAAAAATAAAAATATGTCCACGCAATTATTGTACTAAAATGTTCAGACTAAAATCATTTTGAGCAGCCCCAAACTGGAAATTCTCCAAATGTCCATCAACAAGCGAATGGATAGAAACAACTGTCCTGAAGGGTAGCACAGCCAGAATACAGCAGTGGGGCACACACAGCACACACCAGAGATGGTCTCTGAAGCACCAGGCCCCGGGCACCACATAACCTTTTCTTCATAAGGGCGTCACTTTCAGGAGCAGTAGACATAACTGGCTTTTCTAACACAGAGAAGAAAGCAGAGACTTAGACCAAACGCCAAGATGGAGGAATGTATTCCAAATGAAAGAACAGGACAAGTCCACGGCCAGAGAGAGATCTAAGTGAAACAAATGTGAATAACGTGCCTGCTGGAGAATGTAAAGCAATGATCATAAGGATGTTCGCTGGACTTGAGGAAAGAATGGAAGACATAAAAGGGAAAAAAGAATCAATCAGAGATGAAGAGTGCCGTAAACAAGATTAGAAACAGACTTGATACAATGAACAAGTGAATGGATAAATAAAAATGTGTATATTACAAGTAAATATATATATATATATATATATATATATATATATATATATATAAATGTGATGGAATGCTGCTCCAAAAAAAAGAATAAGCTGCTGATATACACAATAACATAGATGAATCTCCAAGGTCTTATGCTGAGTGAAAGAATCTATTCACAAAGACTATGTATTGTATAATTTCATTTCCTGAAATCTCCAGAAAAGGAAAAACTAGAGAGACAGAGACCAGATCAATGGGTGCCTTGGGTCAAGGTTAGGAGGCAAGGATTGGCTGCACATAAGCATGAAGAAATGTTTTTGGGGGTGATGGAAGGGTTCTAAAACTGGGCTGTGGTGATGGCGGCGCAAATGTACAAATTTACCAAAACTCATTGAACTGAACACATAAAGTGGGTGAATTTTATTGCATATAAATTGTACCACAGAAAAGCTATTTAAAATGCTGTAGAGAATTGTTATGGGGGATATATTTTAATGGAGAAGATGATTTTTGTATAAAAAAGAAATTGCTGGTAACATCACAAGGATTTTTTAAATATCTAAGATATAAAGTAGGCACATAAAACAATTACTACATCTTTTTCAGATGAAGAATTAGGAAAAAGAATTAGTAAAGCATCATTTTTGCAGGCATGCATGTTGCAAAATTGTATGGTTCTGTTTATGACCAACAAAAGGGAACTTTTTATAGTGAAACTATGTTCCTGCTCAGTTTTGTAGGAAACAAAAGCTCCGTGAAATAAAATATTGCTTGGGGAGTTCTTTCATACTGCTTGTCACCAGCGTTCTCACCAGCTTATAAGTTATAATTGCTCTGTGATAAAGGCATGTGCTTTTCCTCCTCTCTTATAAAAATTTTAATGAGAACTTGACATGAACTCTCACTGAACCTATTTTCATTCCAAAATCTTATGATTTTAATCTTACGATCCTCCTGAGACCCAGCACTGTGGTCTGTGACAGCATGAATACTTCATAATTACTCCTCCTGTTTGTGGAAAACACCATGAGCATCCATCATTCCTTCTCTCCCCTGCTGCCTCCAGGGAGCCACAGCCTCTAGCAAGGTCAGTAATTGCAGTCTGGGTTGACACTTCCAAGCCAGCTGAAGCACACCCAGCTGGTGAAGACCAGCCACATTGGGTACTGACTGCCTTTCTTCAGTTTCTCTTTTCCTAGTTAGTTTGGCCTCAAAACTCTTGCTTAACAATGTGATAGATGGACTTGAATCATTTCACAGGAGGCTCCCCCAAACAGAGAAAATGAATAGTTTCTCTATAGCCATGTGTATGTGTCTGTTGGCATCTGGGGAACAATTGATCTCACTGTCCCAGGGCAAGCCGAAGGTCTTCCCCTTGAGTATAACGAGAAGGTGGTATTGGAGCTTGACATTTAATATTCAAGTTTGTCATCTTGGTCCAATGAAGATGACCTGCATGAAATAAAATATTCAGCCATGTGGCTTAAGGTTGTATTTTGGAAATGGACTTCATTTTGGTAACGTTAAGAACTTTAACTGTAGCTTTGGCCAGTGCTTAGAAAAAAAATAGATATTTTAGCAGCAAATCAAATAAACATCCATTTTCGACATTATTTCCTGACAAAGCATGGACAGATTCACAAAAGAAATACTAAAGGAATGGTGCATTCTTTATGAAAAGAAACACATTATCAGTACAAAGAGGGAAAAGCACATAGCCTTCATAATGTATATCATACTGGATGATGTAGATTCAGGAAAAAGAAACACTCATGTGAATCTTTGGTGAAATCTAGAAAAAGAAATGCCTTTGAAAGGTAATATGATATTTTCACTTTCTCATTTCTCATTTGTGCCTTACTTGCTTGAATACATATGAAAGTACTGGCAGAAGCAAACCCTATTAGGGCCAACCAAGTCCGCTATGTGTAGGTTTCAAATAGGTCAAAGTTTGGGGGATTGTTTGTTTGTTTTGTTTTTGCTTGTGGGCTTCCTTGGGGCATTAAAAATGGATGTACCTGAGAATAACTTAATTACCCATTCTGGATGAAATTTCGACTGAATTTGATGAAAGACCTCAATTGAGTACTAGAGTTAATTATAATTATGACCCCTAAAATGTTTGACACACCTTCCATCAAGATGCAGAGTTTGAGCAGGCATGTGGTCGGTTGGTCCACTCACTAGAATGAGGCTGAAGTGGTGCTGTATAACTTCAAAGGCTGGGTTAGAAAAGCCTATTTCGTGTCTCTCTGATTCTTTTGGGATCCTTACTTTGGGAGAAATCAGTCATCATACATAAAACTACCTTGAGAACACCGTGTTGGGCAGGTCTAGCCTTCATATAACTGTAGCCCCCACCTGATGTTTGAGAACAATCCCGTGAGAGGTGCTATGCGAGAACTACCCAGCCAATTCCTCCCACACCCCTGTCCCACAAATTGTTGCTAATTTCTTTACTATATTTTTAATAGTAACACTGCTGTCACTCTCTAATGTTGATATTAGTTATATATTTTTTTTTTGAATTTTCAGTTCTTCATGCAGACTCTGTTCAAATGAAGATTGAATTTCTATTATGGATACATGTTCAGCATGTCTACCTTGATACTTAAAAATGTCAAAATTACACTCTTTGCCTTAGATAAACTTAATTGTTCGTGGAGTTGATGCAGGGTCACCAAGTATCAAAGTTGTGGAGTACACCGTTCACATGATATTTTATGTAAATGGTGGTCCTCCTTGAGTTGCGTAGTCGGGTATCACTGAGAAGATAAGACAAAGAATTATTTTAGCAGTAAGCATGATTTCCTGGCATTTTGTCAGGGATTGCTACTTAAGAATGGCAAGCAATACTACTAAATTTTATCCTTTTTCAACTTTCTTTACACTGCTCTTGACAAAACAAAAAAAATCTCGGAATGTAAAAGTAACCAGAAACATATTTTTTTTAATTTAGAAAATAAAAATGTTATATTGCACTGTATACAATAATTTCTAAATGCATATGATGTCCTTCTAACACTTTCAACACTTCACTGTATCTCATGAGAATATGCCAAGTTGACAAACTATAAAGTAATTGTTCCATCTTTGCTGTACATTGAAATCACCTGGGCAGGTTTAACAACCTGTTGATGGCTGGGACTCGTCCCTAGCGAATAGGATTTAGTGGACGTGGGGTACAGCTTGGGCACTGGGATCTTAACAGTTGCCACAATATTGTTATGGGCACCCACAACCTTGAACCCCTGATACAAGCTTCTTCTTTGAATCTCATAGTTCTTACCCTCGACCACTTATTAGAATCCTTGGGAGCTTCTAAAACTACCAGTGACTTAATTCCATTTCCAGAGATTCTGGTTATTTGTGCTGGTGTGGGGCTTGCTTTTTGGTACGTTTTTAGAAAATTCTCCCTGGGTGAATATGGCTTAACATAATGTTCTTTTCTTTATACATATGTTTCTCAGCCACAGTTACCACAACATTACTAGAGGACACAGATTAGATTGCCAGATTCAACAAAGAAAAATATGTGGATATGGTGCCTGGATAAATTTAGATTTCAAGTAAGTGAGAAATACCTTTTTAGTATTAGTACATCAAATGCAGTATTTGTGACATAGTTTTAAAATATCTTTTTTTGACAATATAGAATGCAAATTTATGTGGGTATCTGTATTTTATCTAGCAACACTAGACACAGTAGATTTTAGGCAAGAGACAGAACTGGATCCCAGCAATGCGTTAGGTGAAGTGTCACCTCAATGAATTTCATTCCCTTTCAGGATACTCTCATTGCCCCCTAACGGCCAGAGACTAACCATTCTGTCCCTGAATGCTAGTTTTAGTTGGGTTCATCTGTAGCCTAACTATGACTTACTGAGCAAAAGCAGTGAACGGTTGTAGGAGAGAGGAAAGAACTGAAGCCTCCCCCACCATGAGTGTTAAATCTGTTGGCAACAGAAATTGACTAAGGTGAGATGTTGAAACTGATCATTATGAGTTAAAAGCACATGAACAAACAAAACCTTGTGGGTTTCCATTGCTGTTACTTAAGACAGTTTTTCAAATATTTTCATGTAATTATAGAAGAAAAAAAAAAGATTAGTGCTGAGGTTCAGTTCCTTGGCAGAACTTCTTAGCCTTAGCGGCCATCGCTCAACTTAAAGATTCCTCTGTCTCATTTGCAATGACAGCAGTTCCCTCGGGCTTACACAGCACTTGCTGGCATATATAGTCTCATGTTTGGCAAGGGCTTATGTTTCCCAAGCTCACTTTCTCATTTGTTCTTTTCAACAATGCTGTGAAGTATACGGGGAAGTTATTATGGCATCCATTCTATAAATCAGGAGGATACAACCCAGATTGCCTTGTCCTGGGGCAGTATTACTCATATTACTCAAAGTGTGGTCCTTGGATCAGCAGCGTCAGCATCACCTGAGAACTTGTCAGAGATGCAAATTCTCACCTCTAACTCCAGACTCACTGACTCAGAAACTGTGGTGTGAGCTGAGTGATTTGTGTTTAACAAGCCCTCCGGGTGACTCTTGCACATTCTAGCTTGAGAACTCCTGGCCTAGAATGTGTGCTTAATAACCAGACTAGTAAGAAACAGAGAATTTCAACTTAGGTCTTCTGAGGACAGTGGTAGTAGGATTTGTATTACTTTATGTGGTCTCCAGATATAAAATGAAATTAAAAATGAAAAAAAGAAATCTATGAATTTACAGAGGGCTGGATCCAAGGCTAAAAGTTTAAAAGCACATATTTTTATTTGCATGTTTATTTATTTAGTTATTTCCAATTTCATTAATTAATTTATAGAAAGGTTCCTAATAGCTTTTCATTTACTTTGGTTCAAGTTCAAATTTCATTCAAATAAATGATCCTCCTACCAGATATGATCTCTCTCTTTGTTCCCTGCCCTGCCCAGGATCCTAACTAAAACATTGCTACCATAACGTTTATTTGTCATATTTCTGGTTTCTCTTTCCCTACTGGGTTGTAAACTCCGTGAGGTCGGGGGTGCTGTCATACTACCTGGGCACATCATAAGTGCACAGTGAGTATTTCAAAATGAATGAATAAAGACTAGAATGAAAGAACGAATTCCACATGTGAGGGTCTTCCACTGGCAAGTCATGCCTTTCTAGAAGTGTCCTATGCTCAGATGCATTGCCACTATCAAAATGCTCAGACTCTCTTCGGCAGGATCTCAGCCAGTGGGAAAAGAAATGGTAGACTGCATGACTTTGCCCAAACATGTATGTGTTAGGACTTATGCAGTAAGGCATCAGTTCTCTATAAGTATTTAAAAGGGAATTCTTGCATTCTCTATGATAGGGAGAAACTGGAAATAAGCTGTTGAATGCTTTTGTAACTTGGCAAGATTTTTATAATGTATTAAGTAAAAATAGGATCTGCTTAAAGACGTTAAAAGTTGTTCTTGGTCTATAAAATAAGAGTAATAATCATTCTGCATATCTCCTAGGGTTGCTATGAAGTGGACTTACTTTAAAAAAACCCATAGACAAACCCTTGGTGCAGTCAGATAGACTCATGATTTTTATTGTTGTGTTAACATCATGATTATTTCTGGATAGAGAAATTACAGGCAATCTTCTTGTGATTGTTTCTAAATTATGAAACCTTTATGAAAGTGTGTTGTTTTTGTTGTCAGATTAAAATCTTCTAGAAAGGAAAACTACAGTACTTGATTCAAAGGAATCCCTAGCTCTAAGGAAGTTTTTGGACTAGATCGTTTCGACTAGTTTTCTACTTCGTTGCTTTTCGAAACTCCGAGGTTTGCTCTTGTGTACCTCCTTCCCTTTGTGCCTACCTGGCTGGCTATTAACAAGCTTCTACTAAATCTCTTTCTGACAGTGAAGCTAGTTATCAGCTATCTCATAGATTTTCATTTTCATAAGGACCCTCTAGGAAGAAATGTCCCAAGGAACCATATATTACCTGGAAGGTACCTTCAAATTTATCTAGTTTAATCCTCTCATTGTTCACATGAAGAAGCTGTATTTGCAAGAGATAAAATTTGTGTCCATACGATAAAATGCTTGGATAGCTTGGACTAGAACTCTAAGGTCTATCTTCTCAGTCTTTCATATTCAAGGAATAACTCTGAGCACAGTATCCCAGGAAGAGTGTTTGAAATCTCATCATAGAGACTGTCAACAGTTCAGTTCTGTCATTGTTATTTTGACTTACCCATTAAATTTGATGTCATTAATTTTTGCAAAATTTCAACTTCTTATGCTGAATAACTAATGGAAATGTGGAACCTTGTGCTCTGAGCCGGTGTTGTTGTTGTTGTTGTTGTTGTTGTTGTTGTTGTTGTTGTTTTGGAAGCGGACTTGAGACTAATGGAAAAATGTTGATAACTTTTGTCTTCAAAGCAGGTGAAGGGGATGTGCAAACGTGAAATGAAGGAAAAATCCAAGCTATCTCTTATCTGAGTATTTACACTAATGTTGTTTGGGTGAGATATTTCTGTACTTCTCAAATATTAATTCATCCTTCTTTATTCTACCAACAAAGGTGTAACACTGATTGCAGTATGTTTTAGGGAAAACAGAATTCTCTCACTTCTTTACTCTGCTGTCTTGGCTCATCACAGTGACCTTTAATTCATTTTATCTTGTCTGGTCTCCTTTGCAGATAGTATGAAATCACTACATGGTGTCTATTGAGCTAAAGTCAATTAATCACAGGGTGACTTTTAAAATCAAGATTAATAATAGGCTATTTCATAGCCAGAATACTTGATTAAGATGGGCACATTTGTGGTTCCCCTCATGTCCAGAAATAATTTAGCCAAGTTCCAATATCTCAGACAACTTTTACTCTCATATAACTTTCCTCACACGAACTGCTCAGCTTAAATGGACTTTCCTAAGCTTCCATCAGGGTTTCCCAGAAATACTTTCACAAAATCACTCTTCTTGCCTCCTGGGTGCCTCTAGATAGCAGCATCTTTTAAGCCATGTAGTGCTGGCACCTCCCCAGAAAAGGTGGGGGGAAGAAGTGAAAAAAGGAGAGAAAGTCTGTCTGAAAAGATAACAGCATCTGTCATCAACATTGTACACATCTCAGCCATGCCCTTGTGGTAGGAGAGAAAGTGTCCTCTTTTCTCTCTAGTCTTGTGCCAGATTTCCTCTTCCTGTCTCCCCGAATCCACTAATGTCCTTGGTGGGAGGATCCTGGTTTATTAGTAGACCTAAAGCATTTCATATTCATATTCTGCTTAACAGTGTGATGGTACACCTTAGCAGTTTAGCAGCATGGCAGATCTGTTTGTTTAATAAGCCATATAATATGCTGCATCACCAATTTGATTTTGCCGGGTAAACTAAGAGAGCCAGTCGGCACTGATGAACTTGAGTTTTACAGGTCAGTGCAGCACCCACATTAAGCAAATCCAGGACAACTGTGTACATGTCTATTGTAGTTGGGGGCCGAGTACATCTTGTACAATATTTCATTTGCTGTTATAAGAAAACAATGAAGCTTTGTACAGCTACATTAGAAATCAATTTTTAAGTTTAATTTTATCGCTGCTTTCCTATTCCCCAGGTGTACCTCTTCCTAGCATGTCCACCCCTAGACACAATTGCGTCTGAAGTAGCAGTATACCTCTGAGTGAATGACAATTTCCAAACTCCGCTTGGAAAATACAGGGCTAATCCTGACATAACATAATTGAAGCACCAGGAGTTGTTATGGGGCCAAATATCACGTACTCTCTACTCTCTTGAGAACTTAGCAGAATCCCTTCCTGGTACCCGTGCCTTATTGAAGAGGATTAGTTCATTGGGTGTTAATCGGAAGATGTCTGCCATCTCTCAGCTCCTTCAGTGACGCGACTTTCTTTTAACCTAGTGAAAACACGAGGTGGCTTCATTCTAGAACAGTAATACGGCTAATGGTATGGAGACCAAGAATAAAGAATATGAAACTAATTTCCCTGCAAGAAAATTTGTGCCTCTCTAGCTCTGTGGGGGGCAATTTTTGTTCAGTTTCTGGGAATTAATACCTATTTTGCCTTTCAAAGGGCACCGCCCTCAGAGTGGTACCGAAGTGTCTAGATTGTACTGCTTTGATGAGGTGCAGGCCTCTCAATGACGGGTTTTTCTGGCAGTCCCTCTCTTCAGGAGGACGCACCCTTGGCTCGTTTAGTCATGTGAGGGGAACGCCTCCTTTGAAAGTTGCCACTTACTTCACTAGCATCTTGCTAAAGAAGGGCCTTACCCTCCTAGGTCTCCGAGGTCTTTTACTGGTCTCATTCCATGTGCTGCTTTGAGTGCTACATTCATGACCTAGTGAAAGGCTTTTGATTCCTGGCTTCCCAGAGTGCTCTGTTGGTGGTAAACCATACACTGATGGAAAAAAGAAAAATGGTTGTAACAGTTCTGGCTCATTGAACCTGTCTTTCTCAACCATTATCGAACCATCCCAAGTGATGCCTTGACCCTGTATACCTCTGCAACCACCACTTGATATGTCTCATCTCCTTCACAACCAAATATCATTTTTCTTAAAGATTTTTTAAGGTTGAGATATAATTCACATACCTTAAAATCCAGCCTTGTAAAATGTACAATTCAATGATTTTAAGTATATTCAAAAAGTTGTGCAAATATCACCCTAATTTCAGAATATTTTAGCATTCCCAGAAGAAACGTTATACCCATTAGCAGTCATTTCCTGTGTCTGTCTCCCACCCAGCCCCCTGGTAACCACTAGTCTTTCCTTTCCCCGTGAATTTGCCTCTTCTGTGCATTTTGTGTTGGTGGAATCGTGCAGTCTGTGGCTCTTTGTGTTGGGCCTTTCACCTATCCTGAACTTTTCGTAGTCCATACGTGTCACAGCAGGTGTTGATACATCATTCCTTTTTATTGCTGAATAATATTCTGTTGTATAGTTAGACCATACCTCATTTATGCATTCATCAGTTGATGGAAATTGGCAGTGTTTCCATTTTGGGGCTCCTCTGAATAATGCTGCACAGCCAACCATCTTGTTACGGTTGCCTTCCTGCTGCTGTGTCATCATTTCTTCATTTCCTCTTCACTCCTCAGCCCACTTTAATTATGATTCTGCTCCAGTCATTCACCTAAGAAGGCTCTCTCTGGGTCACCAGACACATTTTACTTGTATGAACTTGGAGAAGTCACAGCCTTCATATGCCTATAACTTCATCAGTAAGATGAGTTCTCCCCAGGGTTCTTGAATGACTACATGAGTTTAAATATAGTAAAATCCCTAGAATTATGTCTGACACAAAACAAGAACTTTAAATGCTGACTGTTTTCCCTCTGTCCCATTTCCCATTTTCTAATACTTTTCTTCCTAAGTAGTTCCCAAATTCCTCTTTTTCATTTCTTCCACCCTGGATAAACTTCTATCATGACTTGCTTAGACTCCTTGATATCCTCTGAACTGCTTACCATGCTTTGGTGGAAATCATCTTCTCTTTTTTTTTTTACTTTTAATTTTTTTAAACCTTTATTCATTTTTGAGAGACAGAGAGAGACAGAGCATGAGCATAGGAGGGGCAGAGAGAAGTGGAGACACAGAATCTGAAACAGGCTCCAGGCTCTGAGCTGTCAGCACAGAGCCCAATGTGAGGCCCGAACCCACAAACTGTGAGATCATGACCTGAGTCGAAGTCAGACGCTTAACTGACTGAACTACCTAGGCGCCCCAGAAATCATCTTTTCAAAACACAGATCTGACCATATTAAAAACTCTCCAAGAGATGGGGACACACACACACACACACCCCTTCCCACTGTTTTAGATACAGAGGCCACAATCTACAGGCTGGACTGATGTATTAGTTTTCTAGGGCTGCTGTAACAAAGTACCACACACTGGGTGGCTTAAACAACAAAAATTTATTTGCTCGCAGTTCTGGAGGCCAGAAGTCTAAGATCAAAGTGTCGGTATGATTGTTTTTTTTCTGAGGGCCACAAGGGAAGGGGCTGTTACAGGCCTCTCTCGTTGGCTTGCAGAGGGCCAATTTCTTGCTGTATCTCTGCACATTGTCTTCTCTCTGTGTGTATCTCTGTGTCCAAATTTCCTCTTTTGATAAGGATACTAGTCTGTTGGATTAGGGGCCCACCGTACTTAGTGTGACTTCATTTTAAGTAGTCACATCTGCAATGATCTTACTTTCAAATAAGTTCATATCTGGAGGTATTAGGGGTTAGAACTTCAACATATTAATGGAAGAGTACACGGTTCAACCCATAATACCTGGTCAGTCTCCTGCCCACCTCTCCAGCTATTTATGTACTCCATGCTTTCTCAGCCTTTCTCCTTGTCATCTGTACACTGGCCTTATTTTATTTTATTTTATTTTATTTTATTTTATTTTATTTACTTTTTATTTAAATTCTAGTTAGTTAATATAAGGTGCAAGATCAAAACAAGTGTCATCTTCAATACCCATCACCCATCTAGCCCATCCCTCTGGCCTCTTTTAAATGGGCCACAATATTTTCACTTTTCTAGAACTGTTTCTGGAAGATATTTCTTTGACCTGAAACTCTTCTCATTCCATCTTCCCCACCCCCAAGCCATTTTCCCTGGCTTATTTCTTTTCCTCGTCCAGATTTCAAGTCAAGACCACTTTCTTAGTGAAGAATTCTCTTATCCCCTAGGCTGGATTGGGAATCTATCAAAGAATGTGACCCCTAAAGCATTTATCTTGGTTTGTAATTATCCATTCTTTGCATGTCTTTTTTTCCCCCAGTAATGCCTATTTCACTCTGAAAGGTTTATCTTACCTTGTACTGCAGATCCTTTTAAGCAAATAATAGGAACCAAATCAATATTCCTTAAATCCAAACATTACTACAGTATTATTTTGACAAATCAGAATCCTTACGATGCATTATGTGGTTACTTTTTTCCTGATTTTTTAATAACGCATTCCCTCTGACAACATTGCATGCACCTTGAAATCCCTTCACTTGACTGCATAGTTTGCTGGAGGGAAGATTTGAGGAAGGACAAATTTTTTATCAGGTGATCTATTCCCAACACAGAGAAGTTGAGTGAAAGCTTCTTCCTTGTTAGATATTCATAATGTAGACTGATGATTATGTTAAAGGTTATCTCCAAGAGTAATAAGCCCATTTTTTTTATCCTTTGGAATCTTGAACACATGGTTAATGGCTAATATGTGTGTGTATATGTATGTGTGTGTATATGAATGAATGTATACATGTGTCTATGTGTGTATATATATGTATATATACATATATGTATATATGCATATGTGTACACATATGTACACACATATATGTATATACACATATACATATTGGTACACACATATACATAGATACATATACATATATACATATATGTATATATACATATATACACACACATAGACACATGTATACATTCATTCATACACACACATATATACATATATACATATATGTATATATACATATACATATACATGTATACATATATGTATATACACACATATATGTATATATACACACACATATACACACATATACATCTATATGTACATATATACATATACATATATGTACACATATATACACATGTGCATATATACATATATGTATATATACATATATACATAGACATAGACACATGTATACATTCATTCATATACGCACACATATATACATATAGGTATATATACATATACATGTATACGTATATGTATGTATATACACATATATATACATATACATATATATATATATATATATATATATAATTTGACTTTCTCAGGGCCATATTCAATTCAGTCTTCTAAACTGCAATTGAATATGAAATTTCTAACTAGAGCCGGAACACAGTGGTTCGAGTCCCAGCCCCTGTACTTTCCTGCCATCCCAACTATGCAACCTGGAGTGAATTGACTAATGAACTAATAGTATTTACTTTGTAGACTTGTTACAAAGATTAAATGAGTTCATACTTGTGTCCGTCATGTGGTAAGCACCAGCTAAGTGTTAGCTAGTAGCAGTAGAAAGAGGAGGGGAGGAGGAGGATTTGCTGAAGGAGGAGCAGTGTAAGTCACCAGCCAGAATGCCATGCTTTACCTTGTACGTGCTTCATGAGGAAGAGGTTCCCTCTGTCACCTTCACACCCTCAAGACTTGGCGCAGGGTAGATGCTCAGTAAAGAGTTGTTTCTATTGTTTTCTGTGTAGTTGTTTATGCTTATTCTACCAGTTGCTTTTCGTACTACACTGCAGGTCTGGAAAACATTGCACTTTAAATTTAAATTGGGTGTTGATTTGTCACCAAGATAAATCCTCTGAACATATGCCTACTTGAGACAAGTATGCAAGATGTTCATTAGTGCTGCAATACAGTTGATATATATTTTATAACTTGAGGTACTCCTGCTTTTTAGCATCTATGTGTGAATTAGCATATAAAGATATGAGTAATTGTTCTAATGAAAATTTCACCTCTGCACCGCTCTCCTCTCACTTCATTGTGAATGCAATTAGGTCTGCCATAGCCTTTTCCCTGTGAGCCTGTAGATAAGGCATGGAAAAATGATTTCTTTTACTATAATCCTTCTGCTTAAATATGATAGGAAAGCACCAATGAATTTAATATCATTAATGTTCTCTCTGAACTGGAACTCTCTAAATCATAAAATATCACATAATGTATTTTTTATTAAAATGTTGACATTATTTCAAAATGTGTGTTTTAGAGCAAGTTTTATATGAGTTCCTACAACATACGGATATATTCTTCATTTGGTCTTTCATTTGTCTTTTGATAAAGACAAAATGTTTATTTCTGCCATGGATGCGTTATGTCCCTACCACTAGCTATGTTTCCTATAATAATTTGTCACACATTCTGAAGTGTTGTTTTACAGAAATAGCTTCTTTTGAGTTTTGCCTTCAGTATACATCTGATGATGGACACTTACATATTATAGATTTTTCTTTTGGAAAGTTAGCATGGCTATATTTTTGTTTCATTGCGATAAAGGAGAATTAAAGGAGTTAAAAAATGATTATTTTAGAGTTGCTACAACTACATATCAAAGCACTTTAGGACTCGTAAGGGCATCTGTGTCTTGCATAATGTAGCAACCAAGATAGAGTAAAACATAAAAGCAGATACTAAAGTCATTACCTGATCTGGGTGGATTAGGTATCCACCTGACTGAAGGTCAGAGATCGAACAAGATTTCTCAAGGCACTCACAAGTTCCGTGATTCCACAGCCATTTGGCTTTTGAACATCACAGAAGACAAGAAAGCCATGAAGTTGAAAATCACATGAAGGAAATGTTAGCTCATGACAAAGCCAAAAACAATATGTGGGTCCAAAATTTCAATAGTTGTGGTGATTGCTAAGAACGCTTTGTGACTAGCATCATGCCATTTTTATAAGGTAACCATATGCAGTTTCTCTCTGTATTTCTATCATAAATAAATGCTTCTGTTAACATGCTTTCTATGTTATGTTATTTTTGTGTGTTTACAGGAGTTTGTTGTCGGTAAGTCTTGTTCACGTGTTCTCCGTAGGACCTAGAAGAGAATCTTGTACCCAATGTATCAGTACTCATTAGATGAATGAACTAATAAGGGAGAAGTATCGTATCACATTAGTAATAAATGACAAGCCCAGAAAGATCATTTTATTCAAAGCATTTGATGCCTTCACATTAACTGGGAGGGCGAGGGGCCACATCCCTAAACTTAACACTGTACCTGCCACATAGCTGGCAGATACCCATTTGTTGAAGAAACCAAGTAATAAATACAGTAATAACTTTCATTTCTATAGCACCTACTGTATGCTGTACCTTGTTCTAGGCACTTTAAATATATTGATTCATTTCCTATTTACCTATGCTTACCTAATACCTAGTGCGGACTCTGCATGGCATAGCTCAGTTGCACTCTCACTGAATCTGCGTCCTCATTTGTAAAATGGCAAGAATAGGACTGACCTCCTAGTACGTTTTGTGAAGAGTAAATGAGGTAATGCTCGAAGCGTGCTTGGCCTACTTTCAGGCATAGTGGCGATGCTGTAGCTTTTTGCTGTTAAGACTGTTATCGCTACCATTACCAACTCTTCCAAAGCGGGCATAAGTCAGGTTGTAAAATTCGGAGGGCCACAATAGAGAAAGCTGATGCTGTTGTTTATATGATCGGCTGTGTGGTATATTCACATTTCTGCCGCTCATCTCTACACCTTCATAAACACACTCTATCTTGCAAGTTCTCCTATGTCAGATGGCACTTAACTAGCGCTTGCTCAACGGAGGCACTGCTGATCTCACTACACTGAAAACTAACAAAATGAGTAGAGCTAACACTTCAATAATCACTCTCTCTGCCTAAGACCGTGTCCTGTGCCCACACTCTTCACTCTCTTTCTGCCCTTTCCTGAATTATTTTGCTTCATCCTGCCTGTCATTTTATATATTTAAATCGTTAATCTCTTTATTCCCTGCTTCATCACCCACCTCTCATACACTACGAGGCTCGAGGCCAGAATTGTTCCCACTCGCTTCATGTAAACAAACAGAAGAATATTCAGCATCACAAGTGTTGCACAGTGTTTAAGGGAGTACATTTTCACAACCTTCTCAGGGAATAATTTGGCACTACCTGTGACGGTTTAAAATGCATATAACCTTTGACTGAATTATTCCACGTCTAAATTCCTAAGAAAACAAAGTACACTAGGGGTGGATGGAAGAGAGGAAGCAAAAGTTAGCCACTTCAGCATTATTTTCAGCAGGGAAAATTTACACAACAGAATATTATGCGTCAGTATTTAAAAGAAGGTCAGATCTCTGTGTACTGTTATAAAAAGATCCCTATGATGTATTTTTTTGCTTAGAAAAGTCAGCTGCATAAATGACCTCTAGAGAATAATTTTCCCCCATAAGCTCCCCTTTTGCCTCTCTCCCCTTTGAACATTTCTGTTTCATGTGTAGTTTTAGGCACTGGTAGTTTTAGGCCCTCATAGTTTCCCGCTATTGTTCATTCATTTCAACTCTCTCCACTAAAGATGGTCCCATTTATCTTTAAGTTCTTAAAGTAGTTTTAATATTTGTTCTGTAGCTTCTGTCTGACTTACCTCTGGCCTCCCTCTTGTCTGGCTACAAGCCAACCACTTCGTAGAAACCAATCTTTCTCTGGTCTCCCACTCTCCCTGGATCACTACTCTTCTTGTCCACATTTAGTTGCTTCATTTCTGTCCCATTTTTTCTGGCCTTGAAATTCCATTTAGTAACGTTGGTCCCAATACATACTTCTGGGGGAGGGGAGGTAATAAGCTAGTCGGTTTACTGTGTAGTCAATCGAAGCATCACTGTCTGTATGTAGTTATGCCTTTGTATGGAGATATAAATATGCCACAAGTAGAATCTGGGTAGGCAAAATCAATTATAGTCAAAGGAATGTGTCAATCGGGCCTGGTGTACCACTTTTCTTTTAATATCCCTCTATGGCTGTTCTCATTAAAAGAAGTAAAATTGTTTGAAAAGAATAATAAATTCATCTCATTATATCACTTAATATAATATTTGTGTTGGCACTTTTGCCTTTGATGGTTATACTTTCAATGATAGGCATGCATGTATTTAAATTTTTAACCTTTTCAGAACTGCTGATTCTTTGTGGGGGAGGTCTGAAATGTTTGTAGTAAAGGCAATCTATATTTTGTGTATAATAGAAAACACAAAGGAATAAACTTCTAAAATAAGTTGCAATCTCATTTTGATGGAATACCTATTAACAGTTTTATGTATATTCTACCCCTTCTTTCTTCTTTCCTCTAATAGAATCTTACTATTTTACTACTTGATTTTTTTAAGCAGTACATAATAGCTAATGTTATTAACATAATAGCTGGCTATTAAATATACTTTTGTAGTATTTTGTGACTGAATGAAAATACCATTTTGTCATGAAACAGCCCAAGTGTCCATCGAGTGATGAATGGGTAAAGAAAATGTTGTACATATATACAATGGAATATTACCCACCCATAAAAAGAGTGAAATTTTGCATTTGCAAGGACATGGATGGAACTACAGAACATTATGCTAAGCATACACATCCCTCAGAGAAAGACAAATACCATATGATTTCACTTATATGTGGAATTTAAGAAACGAAACAAATGAGAAAAGGGGAAAAAGGGAGAGAGAGAGAGGAAGGCAAACCAAGAAACAGACTCTTAACCATAGAGAACAATCTGATGGCTACCAGAATGAGGTGGGGGTGTGGGATGAGCTAAACAGGTGATGGGGATTCAGGATTGCTCCTGTGATGAGCACCTGGTGATGTAGGGAAGTGTTGAATCAGTATATTGTACACCTGAAACTAATATAACACTCTATGTTAGCTGGAATTTAAATAAAAATGGTAAAACACACACACACACACAAGAAAACAAACAAACAAAAGAAATGAAATCACTATATCGAAGCGATATCTGCAACTTCATATTCATGGCAGCATTCTTTGTAATAGCCAAGACATGAAAATAACTTAAGTGTCTATCAGTGGATGAATGGATACATAATATATTTTTATGTATTCTTTATATTTACATGCGGCCATGAAAAATAATGAAATCTTACTATTTGCAACAACATAGATGAAACCTGAGGACACCATGCTAAGTGAAGTAAATTAGACAAAGAAAAAAAATACCATTTTCTTTTGGAAAATCCCATTTTCAATCTTAAAAAAAGTGTTTTTACTTGTTCTAGTGGCTTTCTAAGTAATACTTTGTTTGTTACAAAAGCACATGTTAATAGCATCTGTCCTTAAAACAAATTCTATGTAGTGACTTGGTCTATTTTATACATGCTCCACCTTCAAATTTTGTTGATGTTGAATGATTAGATATTTGCTGATATATAACAAACTAAAATATTCAGGAATAAACTAATGTTTTTATTTTTTTACCTTCTCTGCTTCATTTGACTAAAGTAAATACATCTTTAATTTCTAGATAAAATGGTAATCATTTGTCAATTAATAACTTTTGGAGCTTAGTATAGAAGATGTATTGACAAATGGGATGCTTTTTACCCTAACTGCATCAGTATGATCAATTTAGTCACTCTACTTTCTTCTAAAATCATTCACATAGGCCAACAAAGCTTCAATCATTTCAAAAAAGCAGCAACATACAACATTCTAAGGTACTAGCAATTCATGCATTCCTTGTAACAGAGAGGTTGTCCCAAGAATTTTGGCAAAGATCCATGTTTGAAATTCAAAGCACTAAAGGCATTCTAAGCTCAGATAACCAATAGCAGTTGTGTGACCAGCCAAAACAAAGGTTCTGGTCTGGAGAATTTGCCCTAGGCCCTATGGGCCCTGCAGAGCCTGCTTCCAAGAGGAAGACTGGGAGATATCTGGAGGCCTTTGGGAGAAATGGTATGTTCATAAAGAGAGGCCTTTGAATCCCCACTCATTCCTCATGTGGGAAAGGAAGCAGTGCTTTCCAGGCAGAGCAGTTTGCTGGCTTGGTAGCTTCTGCTTCTTGCTTCCTGTTTCCTGATTCCTGCTTCCTGGAAGTCAGCCACCCTTTAAGGAGTACAAATTCCCTGATGTGAGAAACCCACTCACATGATTAGACACCACGTGAATAGACATGCCGAGGAACACAGAGGAAACGCAAGTGTGTGAAGAGGCCACCTTCTGAATACTCCCACCCTGGCAGCTGCTTTAGCTGACACCATAGATCACATATTAATGACCCAGCTGAGCCGTTCCTGAATTCCTCACTCACAAAATCATGAGCAAAATGAAATGAGAGGTTTTAAGATGGTGATTCTTGGGGTGGTTTTTCACATGGCAGTAGATAATTGAATCAAAACATATTTGTGCGTTATTGTATCATGTCCTCTAATATTGTCAGATATATTGATTCAAGAAAGCAGTAGACTTCTGGGACACAGGAATTAGCAAGAGAAGAAGGAGGAAGGGGAAAATATATTTATATGTATATACTTTGCATTTTAAAGAAATTTAACCAAGAATTTGTTTAACGTTCATTTTATGTATTTAAAACATTTTAATTTTTCCCTGTTATACAAGTAATACATGATCCATTTGGAAAGATTAGAAATAAATATAAATAAAAATTAGTTTCTAATTATCATCCACATTCCATGCATCATTAACCACTGTTTACATGGAATATAACTTGTAAGACATTTTTCTTTTCAATATAGGCAACTCTCTCATTAGGCTTATGAAATTAGAAGAAGCAGCATCACATAATAATTAAAGAACAAGCCTATGGAGCTAAGCTGTTTGAGTTCAAGCCCCAGAGTTCCCTCTCCTGTCACCTCTTACTGGCTGTGTGACATTGGCCAAATTTCTTAACCTCTTTGTGCTTTACTATACATACAGGTATGATACTGCCAACTGCCAGTAACAGGAGTGTTACGAAGATATTTACTTAGATTTCAACTTTATAAAGAACATGGAATATGCCTGGCACATAGTATGCATAAAATTAGTGTTTATTAAATGTAGTAATTACATTGAAGAAGAAAAACAAATCATAGGATACATAGCATTTTGAAACATGCTTCCTTCACTTAAGAATCCAGAATAAATATTACCCATCAATAAATACATATCTGTGGTATTATTATTTTTTTTAAATGTTTATTTCGAGAGACAGAGAGAGACAGTGCACACATGTGCATGTGAACAGGGGAGGGGAGAGAGAGAGGGAGAGAGAGGATCCCAAGTAGGCTCTACGCTATCAGCACTGAGCCCAACATGGGCCTCGATCTCATAAACCATGAGATTATGACCGGAGCCAAAATCAAGATTTGGATGCCTAGGTGACTGAGCCACCCAGGTGCCCCCGTGGTATTGTTTTAAAGCGGCATAGAAGTTCATCATATGGATACGGCAGAGTTATCTATTTTCAGTCACTTATATCATTGCAATTTTTCCTCATGGTGCATTTTAACTTTGATTATGGGAGTTTACAAACATACACAAATAGATCAAACACTATAATGAATGCTCAGCTACAATAATTAACAACACATAGCATTCTTGGCAATGTATTTTAAATACCCATTTTAAACCATCAGTTCTGATAAAACTAAAATAATGCCTGTGTCTTCAAGTGTAGGAGCCTCTATGTCTTAAGCACATAATAGTACGTATCTGTGATTATTTACAATAGAAAGAAACATCCTCAGCACACTAGCTTTTATCTGATGCCAAACTTAAAATGGTCAGTTCCCCTTATTCAACCTCAGTGAACATCCTTCATTGTATCTTGTTTCCTCTGATATACTGGGGAAGAAAATGGAATAATTGAGGAGATGCCATTGGGATAAAACACGATATTCCTAAATATAGTGACATTTTCAGAGCTATTTTAGCCAGTGTAATTGAAATCCTCTTGTTCTCCGCTGACATATTTTGGAAGCTCATATGTTTAGAGTCTGAAAATTCATTTCAAAAATGATAGAAAGTGTCTTGATCTCAGTGGAGAGTTACTGAATTGAATTATGATGGTAAAAGCTTAAGTGAACTTAAGGAAGTAGGTATGCTCTTCCGCATGGATTCATTTCACCATATGTCCTAGAAAGTATGGTATGCAGGTAGCCAGTGGGAAAAATATGTCAATGATTTCCATGTGCTGCCACATTAGGGCCAAAGCCATAAATTTTGAGATGCTATTTTCCAGGCAGACATTTTTCTTAGGAGTTATAGTGCTATCTTCAGTATGACATAGAAAGGAAGTTAAAATTACAGGAGGGAAGTAAGTTCCCTCATCATACTACAACTGTGAAGCTATAACTAATAGATATTAAAGTAGAAATAAATTGTATTTGTCCTTATGACACAGAATATAAGCATTTAATATTGTTGTGGGTCTTAGCAGAGAGTATTACATTAATTCGTTTATTTAAAATATTTCTTAAGCACCAATCTTACAAGATTGTGTGCTGTTACAACAGGCACTGTTCTAGCTGAGGATAAAAGGAACATATGTGTCTCTTCTCCTGGATCTTACTTGATATGAGAAAGATAAACATACCATAAGCAAATGAACAAACATATCAGTAAATCTGCTTTCTACCCTAAAGCCTTTTCAAAATTAACCCTTGCAATGTATTCCCTGTAATTCTTTTGGTCAGTCTGCTCTTGTTAACTGCTACTAGAGTCCTCCAGCATGATACAGAATCTCTCTGATTCTATTTCCTCATCTAAAAACACATAAAAGGAAGAATGATAGCCTCTGTATTCTCCTTGGACCATTGTTAGGATGAACAAATGAATATGAAAGTAGGTACTGGGAGAATTCTTAGGTGCTATAAAAATATAGAATTCCAATTTTATTATGTCAGTATTGCATTTTCTTGAACACTTGAGGGATATCTAGGGGTTGCATGAAGCTCTTCTCTGACACACAATAATGAACATGTAGCCAGAAGTTTTCAGGTATCACTAAGAGTATAGCTTTTCATATGTTCCAGAGGTCAGGTGAAAGGTGCTAAAGAGATACACTGGGGGCAGCCTTTGAAAAAGAAACCTCCCTTGAAATTGTACAAAATGAGTATCTATCATGACAGTTCAGATTTCCAAAGCTGTGCTCCTCAAATTTTAATGCGCATATGAACCCCTTGGGGATTTTGTTAATTTGCACATTCTGATTCAGTATTTCTGGGGTGGGGGCCGAGGTTCTGCATTTCCAACAAGCTCCCAGGTGATGGTGACAGTGCTGATCTGAGGACCACATTTTGCGTACTAAGGGGCTAGGACATACACGGTAATTAAGCCTGTTATTTTGAAGATGCTGGTGTCATTAATGAATTGTACCTGCATTAATATTCATGAATCTTTTCTGGACATTTTTCTACTCTCTGAACCCTTATTGCCTTTTCTGTGTAGCCCACATATGACCTGTGCCTTTGCCTTTTTGCTTACATAATAAATAGAGCACGTTTTTATGTGTACATGTTCAGCTTTACTTCTCTATGCAACTGTTCTTTCGAGTTTTAATGTCAACATTCATATCATAAACAGCTATAAATTGCTTCTTCCAACCTTCTTTCCTTCCTATATTTCCCTTCACTCGTCTCTTTTAAAATTGGTCTGTGAACATTCTGTCTTGCTAGATCAAATGACTCAATCCAAGGGGATTCTTAAATGTTTTTGGATCACATGTGTACAAGTGTTGCTCACGAAGAAAAAGAGATGAGAGAAGAGAAAATTTCATCCTCTTGATGTGTGGTACTCACAGAAGCACACCAGTCCATGTGATACAAGCCATGTGTGGCTGCATTCATCCTGTGGTGAGGACTGAGAAGACTGAGTTGGGTACCACTAACACCATATATTGCCTGCTAGTACCCTTCTCTCAAGATAAAATAATTCAACATGTTGTGGTTTAGCAACACAATGGTGTACGACACCCTATGTAATATTAGAAGGAGAAAATTCAGACTAGTCACGTGCTACAGTCTATGGTACCAAAGTCATTAAGAAGGCCAAAAGATGGATTGACATCAGTATCAACACTAAGTAAGACATCACTTACTCTTGCTCCACCTGCAACAACACTTTGGCTTGATCCAGAGACAAAAGTGTCTTTGTGAGAGCTGTGAGATCCAGCACCATATGCCAGCAGACCTGGGAGAAGTCTCACGCACCATGTGTTGGATAGTAAACAGACACACCTCGGTCCAGGCTGTAGAACCCACAGTGACCCATGAACGGGCTCCAGCCCTTCTCAGCCATGGTCTGGAAGCCCCTAGAAAACATTATCTTAGATAATCTTCCACAGACAAGAGAGCATTTGTGGAAGTCCAGGTTGCCAGAGGAGAAGTTCCAACACACCACTGAGAAAAAATAAATAAAATGAAAGAAAATAAAATAAATATACATATACATATTGTGTATATATGTATATACATATACATACATATACACATATATGAGTTTCACCACATTGGAAAGGGTAAGAGGAGCAATTTGACATTACCTTCATCAGTCTTCCCCCAAGGTGGCACAGCTCAGTGCCAAGAAAGTTCTTCTCAGCAAGTGATTTCTACTGTAGGGGAAAATGAGAGCGTGTTAGTGAGCGCCTACCTTCCCCAGCCGTACAGGATATTGTAAAGAGACTCATTTTTCTTCTGCCCCATCCAGAGTATTGAGTCAAGAGCTACATGAGACAGCAAATAGCCAAAGCGATCTAGGAAAAGAACAAAACTGTTATCACAACCCAAGACTTCAAGATATACTACAAAGCTTCAGTCATCAAAAAATTATGGTACTGACACAAAAATAGACCCTAGATCAATGGAACAGAATAGAAATCCTGGAAATAAACCCATGCTTTTATGGCTAATTGATGTATGACAAAAGAGGCAAGACCATACAATGGGAAAAAGGAGAGTCTCTTCAACAAATGGTGTTGGGGAAACTTGACATCTCCATAAAAAAGAATGAAACTGGACCACTTTCTTGGACCACACACCAAAATAAACTCCAAATGGATTAAAGACCTAAATGTGAGGCCTAAAATCATAACATTCCTAGAACATAGGCAGTAATCTCTTTGACATTACGTCATGAAACATTTTTTTAGATATGTCTCCTCTGGCAAGGGATACAGAAGCTAAGTTAAATTATTGGGACTACTCCAAACATAAAAAGCTTTTGCACAGTGAAGAAAACCATTAACAAAACAAAAAATTAATGAAAGAAGATACTTACAAATGATGTATCAAATAAGGATTAGTATACAAAATATATAAAGAACTCCTATAACTCAATACCAGAAAGACAAATAATCCGATTTAAAAATGAGCAGAAGACATGAATAGACTTTTTTCCAAAAGAGATGTACCATGGCCAAAAGACACATGAAAAGATGCTCAACATCACCAATTATCAGAGAAATACAAATCAAAACCACAATGAGCTATCACCTCACACTTGTCACAATAGCTAAAATCAACAACAAGTGCTAGTGAGGATGTTGAGAAAAGGGAATCCTTGTGCACTGTTGGTGAGTGCAACTAGTACAGCCAATGTGGAAAAAAGTATGGAGATTCCTCAAAAAAATTAAAAGTAAGATTATCAGAGAATCCAGTAATTCCACTACTGGTATTTGCCCCAAGAAAGTAAAAACACAAATTCAAAAAGATATTTTCACCTTTATATTTATTGCAGCATTATTTACAATAGCCAAGTTATGGAAGCAACTCAAGTGTCCATCAATAGATGAATGTATGAAGAAGATGTGGAATAGTAATCAGCAATAAAAAAGAAATAGATTTTGCCACTTGCGACACCATGGATAGAGGGTATATGCTGAGTGAAATCAGTTGGTCAGAGAAAGACAAATACTATAAAATTTCACTCATATGTGCAATTTAAGAAAAAAAGCAAATGAACACAGTAAAAAGAGAGGAAAAAAAGACTGTTAAATGTAGAGAATAAATTGATGCTTACCATAGGGGAGCTGGAGGGGAGAAGATGGATGAAATAGGTGAAGGGGATTAAGAGTACACTTATCATGATGAGCACTGCTTGAATCATATTGTACACCTGAAAATATTATGACCCTATATGTTCATTGTACTTAAATAAAAATTAATAAATAATTTTTAAGGGCAACATGGGGTGCAGAAAGTATATGGGAAAGCAGCAGATAAGATTCTTGGAGGGTATTAAAGAGATTAGGATCCTACCAGGTCATGGACTCCATCAATAAGATTGCCCATGAGCCACTGGGGACACCTCACCAACAAATCCTCCCATCTGACCCCCAGGCACTCCCAGAATTCCAAGTGTCCCACCCACACACATTTTCCACTCTGTGGCTGCCAATCTTTATGTGTTCCCAGATGGCAACAGCATAAATAAGCTTTAACAGCCAGCTAGAAAACACAGGCAGAAAGTCAACCCGAACCTGTCAGCCAGGGAGAGACAACAGACTCGAGGCTTAGCATCACCCTGGGGATAAAAAGGAGATAACACCTGGCCTGGTGTGTTGTGGTATTAGGAAAAGGCATGTAAGCATAAGAATTCTGCCACAGGGAGCAATAAGCATGGAGCATATGTATCCAAAGAAGTTCTGGGAAAGCCTCAGGATCACTAGCTGATGGAAGATATTTCTCTCCCAAAGGCAGTTAGTAAAGACTGGAGGCAGCGACAGCTACTTCAAATGGGAAGACAGTGATGTAAGACTTCAAAGATTGTAAAAAATAAATGAAACATTATACCACCAAAGGATCACAGTAACTTTCTAGTACCTGATCCCAAAGACATGGAGATCTGGGATTTACCTGATGAAGAGTTCAAAATAGGTTTTTAAGGAAACACAACGAGCTACAAGAAAACACAAAAAGGCAATTCAACAAAATTAAGAAAACAATACATAGTAAAATAGAAGGTTAATAAAGAGATAAAAATTGTAAAAAATGAATGAAACAAATTCTGGAGCTGAAGAATACAGTGAGTAAAATGAAAAATGCAGTAATGAACATCAACAACAGAATGGATCAAGCCAAAGAAATAATCTGTGTTTTAAAGACAGGAAATTTGAAATTATCCAGTCAGAGGAGAACAAAGAAAAAAGAGTGAGAAAGAGAGAAGAAAAACTACATGCTCTATAGGGTGCCATCAAAAGAAACAATTTGTGAATTATTGGAGTTCACAAAGGAGAAGAGAGGGAGAAGGAGGGCAGAAAGCTTATGTAAAGAAATAATGGATGAAATTCCCCAAATCTGGAGATGGAGTTGACCATTCAAGTTCATGAAACTCATAGGTCACCAAACAGACACAACTTAAAGAGATCTTCTCCACCCACTATAATAAACTATCAAAAATCAAACAGAGAGAATCTTGAAAGCAGAAAAGAGCTTATAAATTACCCAGGAATCCTCATAAGGCTATCAGTGGATTTCTCAGCAGAAACCTTGCAGTCCAGGAGAGAGTGAGATGATATCTTAAAAGTGGTAAAAGAAAAAAAAAACCCTGCAAACCAAGAATACTCTATCCAGCAAAACTGTCCTTCAGAAAGGAAGGTAAGGTAAAGACTTGCCCGAGGGGGAAAAAAAAGCTTAAGGGAGTTCATCATCAGCACACATGCCTTACAAAAGTGGAAAAAGGGTTTCTTCAAGTTGAGATGAAACATGCTAACTAGTAACATGAAAGCTTTGAAAATGTATAACACTGGTAAAGGTTAGTATACAGTCAAATTAAGAATACTAAAATAATGTAATATGGCTGTGTGTTAACCACGTAACTCTAGTGTAAATGCTAAAGGACACAGTATTAAACATAACTACGGGACGCCTGGGTAGCTCAGTCAGTTGGGCATCCAACTTTGGCTCAGATCATGATCTTGCAGTTTGTGAGTTCAAGCCCCACATCAGGCTCACTGCTCTCAGTGCAGAGACCACTTTGGAGCCTCTGTCCCCCTCTCTCTTCCCCTTTACCGCTTATGCTCTCTTTTTTCAAAAATAAATGAAACATTATTAAAAAAACATAACTATAGCTACAAAAATTTCTTAATGAATATATAATATTAAAAAGATAAATTGAGACATCAAAAATAAAAAAGAGGGAGGGGAGTAAGAGTGTAGAGTTTTTTTGGATTTAATTGAAGTTGTTACCAGCATAAAATACCCTTATATTTATGTAAGCTTCTTTGTAACCACAAACCTACAGTGGATTCTCAAAAGATAAAGAGGAGGGAATCAAGTGTAGTACTACAGAAAATCACCACTTCACAAAGGGAGGCAGTAAGAGAGGGAGAGAGGATCAAGGAAAGTCCAAAACAGACAGAAAACAACTCATAAGATGGTATTGTACTTGCCTATCAGCAATTACTCTAAATTCAAATGAATTTCATTCTCCAATCAAAAAAGCATAGAGTGGCTGAATGAATAAAAAAATAAATAAATATGCTGCCTACAAGAGATTAACTTCAGCTTTTTGGACACACATGGGCTCAAAGTGAAATGATTAAGAAAGATATTGTATGCAAATATAAACCAAAAGAGAGCAGAGGTAGCTGTACTTCTATCAGACAAAATAGACTTTAAGCCAAAAATGGTAAGAAGAGACAAAGAAGGCCATTGTATAATGATGAAGGGGTCAATCCATCAAGAGGATATAACAATCATAAATATATCTTAACCCAACATCAGAGCTCCTAAATATATTAAGCAAATATAAGCAGATCTGAACGGACAAATAGACAACAATCCAGTAATAGCAGGGGACTTCAGTTTCCCACTTTCAACAATGGATAGATTATCCAGACAAAATAAATAAAGGAATATTGGACTGGAACTATACTAGAAGCCAAATGGACCTAATAGCACACTTATACAGAACAACCTATTCAACAGGAGCAGAATACACATTCTTCTCAAGCACACACGGAACATTCTCCAGGATAGATCTTATCATAGGTGATAAAACAAGTCTTAGCAAATTTAAGAAGATTGAAATCACACCAGTTATCTTTTCCAATCACAGTGGTGTGAAACTAGAAATCAATAATCGGTTGAAATTTGGAAAATTCACAAGTATGTGGAAATTAAACAGCACATTCCAGAACAAACAGTAGGTCAAAGAAATCAAATGTGACATTAGAAAATATCTTGAGACAGTCATAAATTGAAGAGATACCTGCACTCCCATGTTCTTGGCAGCATTATTTATAATAGCCAAGATATAGAAACAACCTAAGATTCTATCTATGGATAAATGAATAAATAAGATATGAAATATATATATATATACATATATATTCACATATATTTGAAATATATATATACATATATATTCACATATATTTGTATATGTGTGCATATGTATGTATATACACACACATATAATGAAATATTATTAGCCATAAGAAAGATGGACCTTGAGGATATAATGTTAAGTAAAATAAGTCACAGAGAAAAACAAGTACTATATGATATCACTTTTATGTGGAATCTAAAAAACCAAACTTAAAGAAACAGAGAGTAGAATGGTGGTTGCCAGGAGCTGGGGGCTGGAGCAAATGGGGAGATGTTGGTCAAAAAGTACAAACTTCCAGATATAAAATGAATAAATTCTGAAGATACAATGTACAGCATGGTGGTTACAGTTAACAATATGGTATTGTGTACTTAGAAGTTGCTAAGACATGTCTTAAGGGTTCTTACCACATACACAAAATATCAGTTATGTGAAGTGCTCAAGGCATTAACTAACCTTACTTTGGTAATCATTTCACAATGATTGTATCAGATGAGTCTATTAAAGCTTGCACAATGTTATATATCAATTATATCCCAATGAAGCTGGAGGGAGAAAAGAAGAGCAAAGGATGTTTTGTGCAAATTAGAAAAAGGAATCCTTTCTTTTGGTTAGATGGATCTAACTGAGTGTGATATGGGCTGGGTTTCAACCACCGTCCCCCTTTGGCTGTAGCATGGCCTATACACCTGATACTGATTGTTGTGGAAGCCTTTTCATCTATTTGGTGTCTGCTTTGTCTTATATGGCTTTACCCATTGTTTTTTAGCTTCTCTTTTTGAAACTGTATATATTTTTTTCATTTACTCTTAGCATTCCCAAGGGCTTCCCAGGTTATTCACAAGGATGTATAGATAGAAGTCAAGTCCCTTCCTAGACCTGCATCTGCATTGCACAGTTCAGATAAAGACGTCTATTACTGAGTCATATAGCCCAACTCTACACATCAGAGCATAAGCCATACTGATGGATGCACATACATAGAAACCAAAATCCAAGACAAGGATGAATGAAGTTCTTACTACATAAAACGTTTGCTTGGATAGCAATAACATACTAGCCAGGAAAAAAAAAAGGAGCAGGGAGGGGACTGGGTTGAAAAGTCAAGACTTAAATAAAAGTTTAAAAATTAGCCATTACCCCATCTTTTAGTGGTTTTACAAAATTACCACTTCAATGTTTATTTTATTTTGACCCAGTGTACAAGTACTACATTCATTTTCTTTTCCTTAAAGAGTAATTGTTTTACAAAAACATACAGTTTTATTTTAAGTTGTAAGTCAGCTTAATTACATCATTATAATTATATTTACAAAGGGCTTTATCTTCTATTATTTAAAATTACTCTGATATTTTTTTTTTATTTTGATGCCTGCTACTAAAATTTCATAGTTAAAAGAGCACATGAAATAGCCATTGTAGAGATAGTTGCTGGAATAGACTTTAAATATGTACTAGAAAGAGCTGATTTAAGTTAGCCTTTGGTTTTCTCATAGAAAAGTTACTGCTTTAAAGATCTCTTATAACAAACAATAGAGCACTTGGCTGGGTAAGGCGGTTCTCTTCATGTCACTGTCATCCAGTTATCAGTTTAATTGTCACTTCATTAGTCAGACCTTCCCTGACTTCCAAAGTTAAAGAAGTTCAAAGATCACCTCATTTATTTCTCTGTATCATACTTATTAGTCTCTGATACCACATGGTGGATTCATTCCTGTTTAATTGTTTTTCTGGCTCTCCCAAGTTCAAGAGGGCAAGAGACTTCTATTATTTGTTAATTGGTGTGCTCCAAATGTCTAGAAGCGTTCCAGGCATGTTATATAGGATCTCAAATAAAAAGTCTTGGAGAAGTAAATGAATACATGGTAGATATATTGAAGTGAAAGTTAAACATTTTAAAAACAAATTAAAAAGGATAATGTGAAAAAAATTGGAAGTAGCCAACACATACTTTGAATAATATAAGTAGTATGATTTTGTATTTCAGAATGAAAAATGGGTAAGACGTTCTTTATTTTTTTTCTTTTCAAACATTTTTGTTTTATTACTTTACAACATACTAACATTCCCTTAGTAAAGGGAATTTTTTGACCTTGAGCCCTTCCTACGCATAGCAGATATTTACATACATAAACATACACACACCTCCACACACATATATGTATGTATGTACATTTTATAGCTATAATTGTTCATAAATGTGTTTAGCACCATTTGCAGTCATTTTATGTGCTTATTATTGTCATTGCTTATAAATAAATATGTGGTAGTTATATCTCCATCATTAGGCTGTAAATTCCTTGTGGGCAGCAAGCATCTTATAATGAAGAAATTAAGTCAGAACCATTACATTAAAAACACGATGCTTTCAAATACACTTTTGAATGTTCACCTCAGTGTTCTAATTAAATTCTAATTTCAGTATACATATCTGCTTATCTGAATGCCTTTAGCAATTTGAAATGACTTACTGAGTATTCTAACTCATCCCATATTGAACAAAAGCATATCAAAATTGTCTCCTATTCAAATGTGCTATCACAAGCTATAAATAGAACACTGCTCTTTGGCAAAGGTGAATTAATTGTGATGAAGCTATTTTGATAAAAGTTATTCCTCACATGAGTGAAACATGGAGTAGCTGATTTATTTCTACAGCAGGTATTTTAAAAGCCCTGCATTTAATGGCAAACCTCTACTTCAGTACATGTCACCATAATTTTTTTTTAGAAAAATAGGAAAGGCCTTGCATTTGATTAGCTTCAAATGATGTCTCATTGATGGATACAAATAATTCAACAAAAGAGACTCATTGTATAGAACAAGTAAATATTATACATACAGTGCTCATTTGCCTACCATTACACAGGTAATGTCTGCACTTAGTTTCTTAATTTCTCATTATAAGACAATTGCATCTCATCTTGCAGTGTTTAATTGCATTGTTTCTATTGCTAGAATAATAGCACATTCCTCTTTTACGATGTTGAATGACAAATAAATTTAGATTGTAATCACTTATTATTCCTTCTTTAAGCAAAACCACTCAAGAGTTTCAGTTGCACTGAAAAAAATCTGATTTCCTACTAATGATGACCAAATGGGAGCATTCGAGATAAGTCTGGATCCTGTTGATCAGCTTATCCTTCAGTTGTGGTCATAACAATTATCTTAATAAGTCCACTTGGCTAATAACTTTACTATTTTCTAAAAGTGTCACTCTAAAACCTTAGGGTATTTAACCTCACATTCCAGACTTCTATAATAAATAGCCTTTGTGTTTCTATTTCTAACCTTAAATATCTGCATCGGTAAATGTCAGGTATGTGTGGGATGACAAATGAACAGTTACACTGTCTAGTTCACAGTTTCTTATCTGAGTTTTTCTTTCTGAGTGTAATGTAAATTCTCCCAGAAGACAAGAATATCAAATGCAATGATCACATAGCTTCTGAGTTTTCTTTTAACAGTTGATGAAATGTTATTCACAACTAATATTTACATGTGTCTTTTATTCCAGATGTATTTTCTAAATGATTTACCTGTTCCCTAGTCTGTTGAAAAGTGTAATGTTTTTTATTGCTGCCATTACATAGTATCATAAACTTAGTGGCTTAAACAAAACAAACTTATGATCTTACAGTTTTCCGGGTCAAAATTCCAACACAGGTCTCACTGGGCTAAAATCAAGGTGTTGGTAGGGCTTCGTTCCTTTTGGGAGGCTCTAGGGGAGAATGTTTCCCTGCCTCTTCCACCCTCAGGAGGCTGCCCACATTTACTGGCTTGTGACCCTTTCTTCCATCTTCAAAGCCAGCACTGATCAGTTGAGTCTTTCACACATCACTTGACCCTTTTTTCATTCTCACATTTCTGTCTGCACCCAGAAATGAGTCTATACATTTAAGGACTGGGGTTATTAGGTTCAGCCCACCTGTATTTTTCGGGGTAACCTCCCCATCTTAAAAACTACAGACCTTGATTACATCCCAAAGTACATTTGGTTTTGTTAGATAACACATTCACAGGTTCCAGGTATGAATGTGTGGATATGTTTGGTCGGGTCATTATACTGCCTACTCCACATGGTCTGTCATGATTCAGTTTGTCTTCTGAGTTGAGTGCACTTTGTAAAATGTGATTTTAGGTTTATGAAATCAAGCCTCATAGTCATTATTTATTAATATTGGCAAAAGCTTGAACACAGCCAGACTTCATTTCTGGCCTCAGCTTTCTCCTGTTGTCTCCTCATTAATTATTTTTACTAAGAACAGATGGCAGAGGTTTTTTTTTTTTCTTTCTGCATTGGCACTGTGGCAATACAACATTGAAGAAATAGTTCTATTGATTTTGTAGGGAAAGACCAACAGTCCAGTTAAATTTGTATCAACTCAGGACCAAGAGCTCTGCTTTTTCTCACTGGGGAATTCTCCCTTTTGAGCCAGGTTTCCCAGTTGCACCTGAGAGTTATAAGAGGGTTAGTTTTATCTGATGAGAAAAGAGCCCAAATCTCTAGGAAACTCCTGTTAACTAGGAGTTTCAACTAATCCAGTGTTGAAGATACCAGTGGTATAGGTCAGGGAGCTTTTAGAAATTCATCATTTGATTTAATATTCATAGAATTGTGAATGTTAATTTATTAATTCATATTTAATATTCATATGTTCCTTGGATAGATAATTAAAATGTAAATATGATTGATCTCTTGTGGCATTCTTGAACCAATGGCACCCTTACACTTTTAAGGCATATATCTACCTTATTTTTCAATATTTAACTTTTTGCCGTCTCTTCCATGCTCTGTGTGTTTGCTTACATAAGTCAGGATGAAGAGTATATAGTTTATTTTTTTTAATATTTTAATAATCTACCCAGAGAAAAAATATCTGTCAGTGCTTCTGGAGTGACCTTAGAAAACAGAGTATGTTTGTGCACTTATAGGGTAAAATAATTTTTTAAAATACAGCAAAATGTTGGACCCTCTTAAGTTTTAGACAATCTATTTTGAAATGTGTGTTATTAGGTTTAGTCAGTACTTCTCATTAGTACTTTGCCTTTTGTCAAAAAGACAGTGCCGAGTTGTTTGATGTACTGTTAAAATTAAGTATGTCGATTTACCTGGTTTTTCTAATGCTGTTATGTGTGACAATTGCTATGCAAGGTAAACTTAATAAGTTTTCTAAATCTGTTCCTCTCAATATCTAACTAGTACCTTAAGGAGAGTATCTATATTGTGTCTCTTCAGTGAAATCCCTTTAGATGTGCTTAAGATAGCCATATGGCTCTAAACTTACTAAATGCAGAAAATTTAACTTAGCTTTACTTCTTTCGTTCTTAGGAAAACAATCTTCATTTTGTTGATTAACTTTCGTTTAAATGCTTATTTTATACTGTCTTTATTTGGACAATGCTTCATTAAGCCTCAATTTCCATTTAATTTTGGTTGTGTCTTATTGCTCGGCTTCCTGTGTCTCAGTTCACTAATGAAATGTTTTCTAACCTGTGAAAATTCAGAAGAGCTCAAAGACTCATAAAAGTACGTTTCACGTTTCTAGAAGAAAAATTCAGGTCTTCTGGTTCTATGGTACACTACAAAACATAAACACTGTTCTTACTTTATAATGACTGGCTTTCAATTCCAAGTTCCCATATGTTAAATCTGCCTATGTGATAATGACATCAATTTCAAGAGCCTTGTTATTTCTCTTTGTATCCTGTTTCAGTGGGTGTTCCCTTTGACATTTCCAAATTCAGTTTGAAAATATGACTGAAGTTTACCATCATTTATTAAAGGTGAATATCCTTCATCATCCATGCCAAGGACTCTTTTACTGACCCCAAAATAGGGATTGTAGTGCATTAGCAATAAGGTATGTCAGGCCACTAGCTCAGGGGTCACTCACTGTTCCTTATTTCCGCATAGTTTTGGCATGTTTACACACTTGAGTTCTTTTAGTTCTGATTTAGAGCCCTGGTCCAGGTTCTCAAAATCACAAATCATTGCCTAAATTCAACCATGGTTTGGACTCTAGTTGTTGTGCCCAACATACCTGATTAAATCATTAAAATTGCAAGATACACTATTGCTCTCAGTGCACATCTCCTTTATCTTCTCTCTTTCTCTTTCTCTCTTTCTCTTTCTATGTCTCTCTCTTCCTCCTCCTCTTCCCCCTCCCATACTCCCCTCTCTTTCTCTGCCTGAACAGCCTGGCCCTTGATTTCAGGTCTGATCTCTATGATAAATGAAGATTATTTTCTTTGGTCATCTGTAACTAGACAGATCTGATGACCTCCTATTGGTGAACATCCAGCGAGATTTGCAGTTGATTTTACCCCAGCCATGACCGTGCATAATCTTTATTAGACTTTTATTAGAAACTGTATCTGAGGGGAGCCTGGTGGCTCAGTCGGTTAAGCGGCCGACTTCGGCTCAGGTCATGATCTCACGGTCAGTGAGTTCAAGCCCCGCATCGGGCTCTGTGCTGACAGCTCAGAGCCTGGAGCCTGTTTCAGATTCTGTGTCTCCCTCTCTCTGACTCTCCCCCGTTCATGCTCTGTCTCTCTCTGTCTCAAAAATAAACGTTAAAAAAAATTAAAAAAAAAAAGAAACTGTATCTGAATATACTATATTTATTGTAGATAACAATTTTCATATGTTTATTGTTGATATAAATAAAAGTCCATTCAAACTTTCATAACTTACCTTTTATCTGTGTATGAGATAGCTTCTTACATGTAGAGTATTAAAATTTGCTGAACTAAAAGTATATTGTTCCAATTAAAATCTCTATATTTTAATGAAATTAAATCACATAGTCTAACTAACACTTAGTTATCAATCATTTCAGTGCAACTGTCTCCATTTTTATTAACTCATTCATGAAACGTTTATTCAGGAAATGCCAAATGAAATTTTCACTGATATGACCATGGAAAGGAGGAGGCATTAATACAAAGTCCTGATCTGCTGGAAGCTTACAATCTAATGGGTGAAACAGACCGAACGTAACTCTCCTAACTTCTCAGTGATGAGAAATGCAAATAATATTACATTTAAAAATGAAATCTGGAGGCACCTGGGTGGCTCAGTCGGTTAAGCGTCGACTTCGGCTCAGGTCATGATCTCACGGCTCGTGAGTCTGAGCCCGCATTGGGCTCTGTGCTGTGAATGCAGAGCCTGCTTTGGATCCTCCGTGGCCCTCTCTCTCTGCTCCTCCCTGACTAGTGCACTCACTCTCGCTCTTTCTCTCTGTCTCTCAAAAATAAATAAGCATTAAAAAAATGAAATCTGGGTTTCATAAGGCTTGGGAAATATGTATACTTTTAAACAGCAAACCCTCTAACAATCTAGGCTTATAGGGCATGAAACAACATAATCCTGATAATGTGAGTCATTTTAATGTGCTCTCCATATTTAAAACTAAATTATGTATTATCATAAATTTCATAATTTCATTACCGAGTTTCTTCATAGTTCTCAGAAAAACCTTGCAAGCCTCTGACTTATTTACAACTGATTTTGTCAATTATGTGTAGAATATCCTGTACTCTGATCACCGTATTGTAGGAGTTTATATTTGCTTTTAAAAAGCATTTAAAGTGAATGTTTCCTTAACATTTTTTTGTTAACAATAATCATTGTGTCACAATTTTTCACAAGTATGTGTTTCTTATACTTGGAGCCCCTTATGCCTCGACCTTACCTTCCACATGAGTATATTTCTCTATGCTTCACTTTTAAGAGCTCTCCATATGCTAAATAACACCTTTCCTCAAATATAAAGTCTTTCTCTTTCTACTTGGTCTTTATCCGTGTGTGTGTGTGTGTGTGTGTGTGTGTGTGTGTATGTGTGTGTGTGTATGACCCAGCCTTAATCTGAATACAGGTTCCAGTGAAGCACTAATGTAAATTCCAAGTTATTTAAAAAATTACTCTACCTTTATTTTTTTTATCATATCTTTATTGTAGTTCTCATTTGCAATCTTCATTTATCACGTTAGATTTTTAAATTTTCCCTCACCTAGGGTACTCTTAAATGTAATCTTATACCTGATCATCAATTATTTCATACACCTTTTGCTGTCTTACTCTTAGAGATCACATTAGGCAAATTTTTGAAGCTGCCTCATTCTTTTTCATGAAAAAGATACTGAAAAATAAATTAGGCATCACCATCAAGTATAGATTAACACTGGATCAAATATAGATTAACACTAACATTTGACAAAGCTTTTTTGGGGATTTCATATTTACTTTTCCTGTTTATCTATTTTTGTCCTGTTTAATTTTTTTAACTCCCAGGTTTATAGATATTTCTATTTTAGCCTATATCATATCATTCATGGATTTCTAACATCTTTAAAACACCATTTAAGTTTATTTTGCTCATTAAGAGCTGCTACTTCCTAACTTAATGAGAAGATTGAAGGAAGAATAGGTATTGATAGTAATTTTCTTACACATGGCAGCTACAAAGCAGCTAATTATTTTTCAAGGGATTTTTTCACGATTATTTTGTTAAAAATATTTCACTCTATTATTTTTCAACATTGTCAGTTTTCTGACATTGATAGAGCTATTAATTTATTCATAAACTGAATTCATTTTCAGTGTCTATGCAGCCTTTTCATTTTCTTCCAATTGCCTATGTTATTTTCCATATGAAAAATAGATAACTGTCTGTTTGACTAATTTCTTTCCAAATAAAAACTCAGCATTATTCCTTACTGACTCTGTAGGGAATGTAATAATTTAAGAAGATACAGTATGCCATTGGTTGCAATATATTTTAAAACCACTTGTATTTTTATGCTGCCTTAAGTGCTACTGGGTTCATCTTAAATTTGGTGATTTTTCCATAATTTAATAGTTGCCTGAGCAAAGTGTTTAAGTGATCAAGGACAGAGCTAACAATGGCCAGAATCTTCTGACATGGGCCTTTTCTCAAGACTAAAACAGTTTAGTGAGAAATCACTGGAAAATTTCTTACTAGCTACCTGGCAGGCAATAAAGGTGCCCTTGCCAATGACGCTAACCATGGTGACATGTTCAATCAAGAAATGGGCACTTACATCATTAAAGATGGCGTTCCTCTATTATTTCCCCTTTGACAGTCATGATTTTTCTGTCAGTTCCCATCTCTTTGCTTCAAGAGATGAGGCTCCTTCAATCTCTCCTTCAAGTTCAATCTTTCCACACTCTGAGTGGCTGCATATAGTGGGTGGGGGCACAATTCCTGTGGAGGCTCTGCACTTGACTTTGCCTGTTATACCCACTAGCAATGGCTCCATTTCTACCTCATTTCCCTTTGTTGTCCTCATATTTGTCTCTTATTTTCCTTTCTTTTTTCTTTTAATCTTTACTGATTTCTTTCTGTATTCTGTTAGTTAAGCCTAGCCCCCTTCTTTTGTCATTCTTAATGTTTTTGTTCATCTTTTGGTCCATTCTTTTTTATTAATGACTTTATTGTTGTTGTTGTTGTTGTTGTTGTTGTTGTTATTACTATTATTCAGAAAGTTTTAGGTTAGCATCTCTTTCAGCCTAGAGAATTCGTTGAGGGTAATGTTTCTGTTTTACTCATTTTGGATCCCCTCCTAGAATTGTTACTCACTGTTTTTGGATATCACACACATATCGTATGGGATTCATTGCAGGACACACAGCTTTAGGCTATAGATCAAATAACAAATTTATAACACAAATTCCAACATATATCAGTTCATTTATCATTCTCGTTTAACAATGAAAGCCTTAATATAACAATTCTACCCTAGTATAAACCCTAGTACAACTGTACCCCCGAATTTTGTTGAGCCAGGTCTCTGCTTCCTCAAAGTAACATACAGGCCATACCTCATCTTATTGCACTTCACTTTATTGTGCTTCACAGATACTGTGTTTTTTACAAATGGAAGGTTTGTAGCGATGCTGCAAGTCTCTTGGAATTATTTTTCCAACAATCTTTACTTACTATGTGTCCCTGTGTCACATTTTGCTAATTCTCACAATATTTCAGACTTTTTCATTATTACGGTATTTGTTATGGTGATCTGTGATCAGTGATCTTTGATGTTCCTATTGTAATATTTTTGATGTTCCATATAACATCCTGAACTTAATGAGTATATTTTATGTGTTCTGACTGCTCTATCAACCAGCCATTCCCCCATCGCTCTCCCTCTCCTTGGGTCTCCCTATTCCCTGAGACACTATATTGTAATTAGGCCAATTAATAACCTTACAATGGCTTCTCAGTGTTCAAGTGAAAGAGGTACTTGTCTCTTACTTTAAATCAAGAGCTAGAAATGATTGAGTTTAGTGAGGAAGGCATGCTGAAAGCTGGAACAGGCTGAAAAGTAGGCTTCTTGTGCCAAATAGCCAAGTTGTGAATTGAAAGGAAATGTTCTTGAAGGAAATTAAAAGTGCTCTTCTAGGGGGTACCTGGGTGGCTCAGTTGGTTAAGCATCCAAATTCAGCTCAGGTCATGATCTCGTGGGTTTGAGCCCCAAGTCGGGCTCTGGAGCTCTGTGCTGACAGCTCAGAGCCTGCAGCCTGCTTCGGATTCTGGGTCTCCCTGTCTCTCAACCCATCCCCCACTCTAACTCTGTCTCTCTCTCAAAAATAAATAGTAAACGTTAAAAAAAATTTAAAGTGCTATTGCCGTGAACACACTAATGATAAGAAAGCAAAACGGCCTTCTTGCTGACATGGAGAAAGTTTCAGTGGTCTATATGGAAGATCAAAGCAGCTACAACATATCCCTTAAGCCAAAGCCTAATCCAAAGCAAGGCCCTAACTCTGAATTCCATGAAGGCTGAGAGAGGTGAGGTAGCCACAGAAGAAAAGTTTGAAACAACAGAGGTTGGTCCATGAGGCTTAAGGAAAGAAGCTGGCCTCCTAACATCAAATTGCAAGGTGAAGCAGCACATACTGATGTAGGAGCTGCAGCACGTTATCCAGAGGATCTAGGTAAGATCAATAATAAAGATGGCTACAATAAACTACATTTTCAATGTAGATGAAACAACCTGTTGGAAGAAGATGCCATCGAGGACTTCCATAGCTAGAAAAGAGAAGTCACTGCCCGACTTCAAAGCTTCACAGGACAAGCTGACTCACTTGTTAGGGGCTAATGCAGCTGGAGACTTTAAATTGACATCAGTGCTCATTTCCCATTCTAAAACTCCAATGGCCCTTAAGGATTATGCTGAATCTAGTCTGCCTGTGCTCTACAGATGCAACAATAAGGCCTTGGTGACAGCACATCTGTTTACTATATGGTTTAGTGAATATCTTAAGTTTGCTGTTGAGACCTGCTGTTCAAAAGAAAATATTACTGCTCACTGACAATGCACCTGGTCACCCAAGAGCTCTGATAGAGATATACAATGAGATTAATGCTGTTTTCATGCTTGTGAACGTAACATCCATGCTTGTGATCCATCCATCCATGGATCAAGGAGTAATTTTGACTTATATTTTCTATGGCTATCACTGTCCTTGACAGCGATTCCATTGATGGATCTGAGCAAAGTTGATTGAAAACCTTTTGGGCAGCGTTCACCATTCCACGTGCCATTAAGAACATTCGTGATTCATGGGAAGAGGTAAAAATTATCAACATTGACAGAAGTTTGGAAAAAGTTGATTCCAGCCCTCAAGGATGACTTTGAGGGTTTTGAGACTTTGGTGAAGGAAGTAACTGAAGATATTGTAGTAAGAGAAGTAGAATTAGAAGTGGAGTCAGGGGATATGACCGAGTTGCTATAATCTCATGATAAAAGTTGAATGGATGAGTAGTTGCATGTTTTGGATGAGCAAAGAAAGTAGTTTCTTAAGATTGAATCCACTCCTGGTGAAGATGCTGTGGAGATTGTTGAAATAACAGGAAAGGATTTCGATTATCATATAAACTTAATTGATGAAGCAGTGGCAGGGTTGGAGAGGATTGACTTCCATCTTGAAAGAAGTTCTTTGGGTAGAATGCTGTCAAACTGTATCAAATACAGAGAAAATAAATGTTTGTGAAAATAAATGTGGCAAACTTCGTTGTTGTCTTATTTTAAGAAACCGCCACAGCCACCCAGCCTTCAGCAAACAGCACCCTGATCAGTCAGCAGCCATCAACATGGAGGCAAGACCCACCACCAGCAAAAATACTATGAATTGCTTAAAGCTCAGTTAATGGTTACCATTTCTTAGCAATAAAGTATTTTTCATTAAGCCATGTGCATTGTTTTTTTAAGACATAATGCTGTTGCACACATTATAAACTACAGTATAGTATAAACATAACTTTTGAATGCACTGGAAAACAAAAATTCATTTGACTCACTTTATTGCAGTAGTCATTTTATTGCAGTGGTCTGGAACCAAACCTACAAAACCTCCAAAGAATGCCTGTAGCTCATTTTAAAACCTGCATTAAACCAACAAAGATTTCCCTTCTGCTATGCCTGTTACATTTATAATTTTTTCCTGTTTATTCTTAAGAAAAACTACATGGAAGGAAGTAGTCCATGTAATACTCATGGAGGGGTCAAAGGATATGACACTCTCAAAAGCTTCCATTCTCAATAATAACTATATATGTTCAACAAGTCACCTAACTTGTTGGTTTCTTTACTGACAATTTTAAGGCAAAGTTTCTAGATAGAGTATTTTACATAAAAACGGTCTTTAGCTATGGCTGTTCTAATAGCGGTATCACTCAAAGGCTTTACAATTCTACAGAAAAATGTGGAGAATAATTTCATTTTGGAAATTTCATTGATTTGCTCTAAAGTTTAGCTTCTCTGGCCAGGTACCATTTGGAGATTAGTTGGCTCAAGATCAGTGTAAACTCCACAAGTTCTGCTTGGAGCAAATATATTTCCTTAGAAATGCTGTAAGGTACACTAACTGTGAGAATCATTTTCCCACAGATAACAAGTTTGATGACATAAATCTTTTTTTATTGTGCAATCAACCTCCTCTTTCCATTGTTCATTTTTAAACCTTTTTTTAGCTTTTCAAAATTAGTTATCTGGATTTATATCTCTGTCCTATAGAAACTAAGTCAATGGTACTTGTGGTTGTTAACCAGGAATGCACACAAGAATACACTAAATCCAAATATCCAACATTAGGCCCGAAAACACCAAACACAAAAACAAATTCAAAATGGATTAAGGACCTAAATGTCAGGCATCAAATCATTAAAATCCTAGAGGAGAATACAGAAAGTAAACCTCTTAGACATCAGCCATAGCAACTTCTTACCAGATACATCTCCTGAGGCAAGGGAAACAAAAACAAACTATTAGGACTACATCAAAATAGAAAGCTTCTGTACAGTGAAGGAAAAAATCAACAAAACTAAAAGGCAACCTACTGCATGGGAGAAGATATTTGCAAATGACATATCTCATAAAAGGTTAGTATCCCGAATATATAAAGAACTTATAAAACTCAACACCCAAAAAATGAATAATCCCATTAAAAAAATGGGCAGAAGGCATGAACAGACATTTCTCCAATGAAGACATATGGATAGCTAATAGACACATGAAAAGATACTCATCATCACTTACAGTCAGGGAAATACAAATCAAAACTACAATGAGATATCTTGTCACACCTGTCAGAATGGCTAAAATTAACCAAACAAGAAACAACAGGTGTTGGTGAGGATGTGGAAGAAAATGAACCCTTGTGCAATGTTGGTGGGAATGCAAATTGATGCAGCCACTCTGGAAAGCAGTATGGAGGTTCCTCAAAAGTTTAAAAATAGAACTACTTTAGGATCCAGCATTCAGACTACTGAGTATTTACCCAAAGAATACAGTGACACTAATTCAAAGGGATACATGCACCCCTATGTTTATAGCAGCATTATTTACAATAGCCAAGATACGGAAGCAGCCCAAATGTCCATTGATTGATGAATGGATGAAGAATATGTGGTATACAATATATACCATATATATATATATATATATATATGTAAATGGAATATTATTCAGCCATAAAAATAATGGAATCTTGCCATTTTCGTTGACATGGATGGAGCTACAGAGTATAATGCTAAGCCAAATAAGTCAGAGAAGAACAAATACCATATTACTGTACTCATATGTGGACTTTAAAAAACAAAATAAATGAGCAAAGGGGAAAAAAGAAGAGAGAGACACAAACCAAGAAACAGACTCTTAATTGTAGAGAACAAACTGATGATTAACAGAGGGGAGATGGGTGGGGGGATGGGTTAAATGGGTGATGGAAATTAAGGAGGGCATTTGTTGTGATGGGCACTGGGTGATGCACGGAATTACTGAATCACTGTATTGTACACCTGAAACTAATATAACACTGTATGTTAACTAACTGGAATTAAAAACTTTAAAAAATGTTCAAAGAAAAAGCAAAAAAATAAAACAGTAAAAGTGATCCAGACATATTTAAAATAAAAAAATTAATGCTACATACATCACACTATATGGAATGCTGAAAAAGTCCAAGACAGTTTTAAATTCCTCTGAGAATATCAAACCTTTAAAATTTGAAGGATCAAGGGGCGCCTAGGTAGCTCAGTTAATTAAGCATCCAACTTCAGCTCGGGTGATGATCTCGTGGTTCATGAGTTCCAAGCCCTGCATCAGGCTGTCTGCTGTCAGTCCAGAGACTGCTTAGGATCCTCTGGCTCCCTCTCTCTCTGACCCTCCCCAAATTGGGCACGTGGCCTCTGACTTTCTCTTTCAGAAATAAACATTTAAAAACAATTTAAAGGATCAAGACCTCAGAGGTGAGTCAGCTGTTATGAATTCCTGAAAATCAGCCAATATAACATGGATTAAGTCTTTCAGGAAGAAAAACAAAACAAATTGGTGAAGGACTGGAGATTTTAGTGTGATAGTTACTTGACAGCCTCCTAAAGGTTTCTAGGTACACTCCTGCCTTTTGGTGAATGATATTTATTACATTTAGTCCCACCTTCTTTTTCAGTGTGAAGTTAACAATCAGTACTTTATGAATTGAGAGAATAACAACCAGTAGTTTAAAAATTCTTTAACATTTTGTTGTCTTATAATAAAATGTATTAAGTACATCATCATACTGCTTTATGCCAGCCACTTGGTCCATCATCCTCATAGAAATACTATAGTAAGCCTATCAGTTAAGACTCAGCCAGAGAAACAAAACCAAGAGGAAGATGTATATAAAGACACTTATTGCAAGGAATTGGCTTTTGCACTTTGGGGGGCTGACTAGACAAGTGTAAAATCTGTAGGACAGGAAGTCAGGAAGGGCAGACTAGGAGTTCTTGGATGTGAGTTGAAGCTCTAGTCCACAGAGGGAATTTCTTCTCAGCTCTGCTCTTAAGGCCTTTCACCTGATTGCCTCAGGCCCACGTAGATTATCCAGGATAATGTCCCTTACTTAAAGTCAAAGGTTTGTGGAGTTTAATCACATCTACAAAATGCCTTTTCAGCAACTCCAACAGTAGTGTTTGGTTGATTAAGTGAGGACTATAGTGTAGCTATGCTGATACATAAAACTAATTATCACATGCAGGTATTTTTATTGTTCTAATTTTCCAGATTCAGGAAACTGACTTTGAGAAAGTTCAAATGAATTGCTGCAGCTAGTAAGGGATGGACAATGATTTGAACCCATATGTGTCTAACCTCAGAGCCTTTATTGTAAAACCCAGATGCTGAGCAGGAAAACTGGCTTTCAGCCATTCACTTAGTAAAGGAAGGAATGCTACAGGTGCACATGCACGCATGCACACACTCTTGCACGCACACACACACACACACACACACACACGCATGAACTACCAACACCACCATACAGCTATTCATGTAAAATATGATGAAAGAATATTTAAGACACATGAATGAATTTATTAATATTGTGGGATTTGGCCAGAATTTTCATTGATTCAGTTAGGTTAATTTTCTTTTTAGAAGCCATGGAAAACGATCTGTTCATTATAAATCAGAGTAATCTTGGAAATAATGTGACAGTCAATCATCATTTAATAAAACTGAAATAAAATGTCAGGAGTAAACTATAAAAGACAATGGGATCACTCATAGTAATTACTGTCAGTTTAAACTGAAGCAAACAGAATGTGATTTCTACCGTTATCAGAATTAGGTAGGAAGTGAACTACAAATGTGGATCTGTACAGTACTGCATTTAATTTACTGGATTTATGCACATTGGATCAATGGATGAGCAACAGAAATTGGTAAAACAGTCAATTCAACATGCTTAGCACATAGGGTAGATGATAGCAGGTGAGGAAATATTTATTACTCTATTATTACTGATTAAATGTGTGATACATTTTATTCTTCCATGTATGTTCAGAATTTTGTGTAGCTCTGAAATACGTATCTATTTTGAAAAATAGGAGAGAGTAGGTGGAAGACCTTGGCTCCCTGCAGAGTTCTGAGATGAGATAAGGACAGAGAACAAGAGAGCAAAAACCCAGGTACAATCACCAAAAAAGCCTTACAAAAGGTGGCATTTGTTCTAGAGTTTCACATTTTCTAATGGCACATCATTTTAACTTGCCTCTAAACTTTAAACTATTTGTGCATGCCTTGTTTCAAAATTTTACTATTTTACTTTTGTTCAAATATCAGAAAAATTCCTGATTTGACCAAATATGTTCTTGAATAGCATCCCTGCCTTTGTTGCCTTTTTTGTAAAGTCGGACTTAGGTAACAAGCAAGACAATGTCCTTCCCAGCAAACTATCACTCCCCTTATACTAAGTCTTTGTTAAGCATGAGATGTTGCTCATGGACTGCAAGAAATTTCTCTCTAGATCCCGAATCAGCATAACATGCTTATGTCCTATTGCTTTCCAACACGTACATCTTCTAGTCATACTGGGCTACTCATTCCGATCACAGTTTATCGTACACGTTCCCAGACCCATACTTCTCCTGGCACTGTTGGCCTAACATCTTCCTTCTTCCTCGCCACGTTTCTGAATCCTCTCCACATACAAGCCCAGATCATATGAAATTTCTTCCAGTCTGACCTCTCCTTCCTCTGAACTCAGCTAAGAGATCAAGTCTGAAAGCGATTAAAGATAACAGGCATCTGATTCTTGAATCCCTTCTATAACTGTCAAGTCACACGTTCTGTGTCCTTGGAGATTATGTTTGAAAACCTCTGGCAAAGGGGAAATCATTACTTCCCAACGAGGTACAATCTTTGGACAGTTTTGAAAGGTGGAAAGTTCTTGGCTTGAGCTAAGTCCTGCCTCGGGATAACCATTATCATTTCTTTTTTAGTCTCCCAGTCCTTGATACTAGAGTATAAATTTCCTGATAACAAGAATAGTTTTTTTATTCTCCATTGCCTAACACAATTCTGGGCATGTTGTACATGTTAAAAATACTTTTTAAATGCAAACTGTGTTTGAGTTCTTACACTCTCCTACCCATTCTTCCTATATGAACCATGGTTTGTATATGTGCCTCACAGGGAATACACATGTATAGTCTGACCTTTATAATCCACAATGGAGGACACTTACTACAGCAGAATTACTGTATTTTCCAGAAAGGCAGTCTTTGTTCACATTTTCCAGTGTTTTATTGCTTCATCACTGTGCTTATATTCAGTTAAACTGAAACTCAACTGTTACTATTAACTGCCACAACCACTGTTACTGCTGCCGCTACTTATCTTTATTCCTCTTCTTATTTTTACCCCACACTGTATCTTCCTTACCTTTTTGGGTAACATTTATAGCTTGGGAATCCAAGTATAGAATATGTTTTATGCTTGTTAAATTTATGCTATTATATTAGGCCTACAATTCCCCTCATGGAGATCATTTTGGATTTTGATTCTGTCATCCCATTTTCAGTAACCCATCCAGATTCACATTACTGGTAAATTGCATAATTATTCCTTATATGACTGTATCCATATCATTGACTTAAAATATTGAATAGAATATGGGAAGAGCTAGAGACTTGCCATTAGTGCTCTCTCTTTCTATGTCTCAAAATGGATCCATTAACCTATACTATTTTACTTTATTACCATATACTTGTACTATATTCCTATATGTTACATATTTTATGCTATATTATTATATACTACAAGTATTTAGGAATATATATTTATCTAGCTCCTATCACATAAATAAAATTTGATGGGATGAGATTCATGATGGGAGTATAATAAATGATATGCCTTATTCAAAAGAAATGAAAAAAAAAAGAAATGGATTGATAATAGAAATGTAGCATGCTTAGTGTAATCATGTGATACTTTGGGGAGTACATAGCACATGCATATTAAAATTGTTAATTGCCGGGGCGCCTGGGTGGCGCAGTCGGTTAAGCGTCCGACTTCAGCCAGGTCACGATCTCGCGGTCCGTGAGTTCGAGTCCCGCGTCGGGCTCTGGGCTGATGGCTCAGAGCCTGGAGCCTGTTTCCTATTATGTGTCTCCCTCTCTCCCTGCCCCTCCCCCGTTCATGCGCTGTCTCTCTCTGTCCCAAAAAAATAAATAAAAAACGTTGATAAAATTGTTAGTTGCCTTTTTTATGTATATTCTCACTAGTTCTATTTAACTTGTTAATTACTTGACTACACTTCCTGAATGTGAGCAAGAGACTCCCAAGGAAAATTTGCAAATATATTATAACTTCATTCTGGAAAAAAATATATTCTGAAAAATATTAGGAATAATGTAAAGCAATTTACTGATAAACATTGCTTTTAGTAAACAAAATGATCAGTGCTTTCTAAAGTTTCTGTAATTTGTATGTTAAAGCTTCTTAAACCTTAGGTGATGTGTGTTGCTGGGGCTGTTTTATTTTTTGTTTTGGAAAAGCTTAAAGACCATTGAGATGGTTGAACCAGTAAATTCACAGCCAGTCATATAAGCTGTGCTATTAATGTCATTAAATAATCACATAAGCCTTAGAGCTTGCCATTTGTTACCGATTCTCTCCCCGTGATCACGTATTTAACATTGTATATTTGAAAGAATAAATGATTCCATACTTCATGGATCAAGAAAATAACCACACTTTGCCAGGATATAGATAAGCACTGTCTTGTAAACTGTAGTAAAACCAAACACTCATGGTATCTTTTAAAAACAGCCCTATACTCTTTGAATGATTTCATCTATTATAAATCCCATATTGTTTGTCTGACTTAATGACTCATGAAAGTGTAACCTAAAAGTGAAAACATTAACATAATAAAATAAATAATGGCATTAAATCACTAGTGATATGGCCCATTTGCATTAATGGTCTGTATTTCTAGACAAGTAATTTTGCCCTCCTGTCTTAATTTTGTTTCAGTTACCAATCTTACTATCTAAATTTAGCAGAAAATGTCAGTTTTAAAGTGTATGTTTTCTCATCACACAGTAATTGTTTTCAGCGAGGTAAATTTCGAAAACACAGAGAAACACAAAAAGGAAGAAGGAAAATTTGTCGTCATTCCATCACCTAGGACTACCAACTATAATTTTAAAAATGGACTATATCAGTATCTGTATCATTTCTTTTTACAGAAATTACATTATAATCTATATACTGCTTGGTATCATTACTTTTGTTTCTCTTGACGGTGCATTCTGAACACTTGCCATGCCATTAAATTTATTTAACCAATCTGATATTGATGGGATGTTAGGCTTATTTTAATCTGTTGATGAGGGGCGCCTGGGTGGCTCAGTGGATTGAACATCCAACTTTGGCTCAGGTCATGATCTCGGTATTCATGGCTTCGAGTGTTGGGCTCTGTGCTGACAGCTCCGAGCCTGGAGCCTGCTTCGGATTCTGTGTCTCCCTCTCTCTCTGCTCTTTCCCTACTCTCACTCTGTCTCTGTCTTGCTCTCAAAAATAAGTAAACACTAAAAAAAATTTTAATCTGTTGCTGAAAGTAAAAACTTGTTATTTTTAAAAAATGCTTTTTTAAAACACATGCATAAAATTATGAGCCACATTCTATATGAGGAGTATATATTTGTTTTATTTGTATTCAAAAGACCCCATCATCTGTTCTCTAGTTAAAATTGTAGAATTATGTTATTGTTGTAATGAAACAAATGGTTAGGTAGGATAATTTTTTTAATGAATTCTGCTGGAAACTTGGAAAGTTTAAAAACTCGCATTAAAACCTAGATTTGGAACTTATAATAACTACACTAGGATTGAATATGACTAATATTCCTTAGCATGCAGTTACTATTTTAAAATAGCCAGATCTATTCATTGGTTCATTTGTAAAATACAGGCTACCTTAAAATAGGATCAAATACGTACTTACTCATATCCTCAGCTAATGTAAAAATGTATCTTTTTTTGTTTTACTGAGTTTTATTCAAGAAGAATCAACAAGATTTCTAAAAATAGTGGCTAAAGTTGACCAAACTTCTTTAGGTTGAACCTTCTTTAAAATGCTACATCTCTTACCTGGTTTGACATAAAATTTAATATATCTGTATTTATTTATATCTTTCCGTAGACATAGGTGATTTTCAAAGTTGTACTGGTCCATAATAGTAGCACAGTTTTAAGCAAACATACTTATAAGAGAGAAAATGTTAATGGCCATGCTTCCATTATATGGTAAGAACTCTGTATAGTATTGGAGAGGTTTGATTTGATGTCAGAAAATTATAAAAATTAGATCATTAGAAACTGCTTAAATATGCCATATGTATTGTAGGTATTTCTGAATACTAGAAACTATGTATAACAAAGTAAATGACTGAACTTTTTTCACACATTTTTCAGACTTTAAGTGAGACACCTTCATGTAACACAATTTTAACTGACAACAAGATTATAGTGCTGAGTTTTCATTTTTATTTTTACTTTTAAATTTTTTTTGAGTTTTCACTTTTGAAATGTTTTTATTTAAAAAATAAGCATGCAAACAAGTGTCACCATCAAAGGCTGACATATTTATCCAAATGCACATATTTAATAACAGCACCCTATATCTGCTTTTTTTTAATAAAAATTGGTTTGTAAATTCTACAGAATTATAATGAAATCAGTCAAGTTGCTTGCACTTAACTGGGCTTCTTTAATGCTGTGACCTTGACGTTCAGTCTTTCTCTTGAAACATATGATGTACCCTCTATTGCTTTCTTTATGCAAATGCCCTGCCATTGTAGCAGGAACTGTAACCTCAGTGCAGCTATAGACAGTGTCATTTACTTTTCTAATGATCAAAATTCTCATTGACTCATTGATCCACAATGACTCTCGGTCAGTTTTTCCAGGGTGGAGATGTGAATGTAGTGAAATAGTGGCAACGAGATTGTTGTTTGGATATGCTCATTAATTTTGTATAAATGGCCATGATTTTTGACCAATATTTTCCTATGCTTTCATACCTTTCCTACACAAATTTAATAATACTGTTGTAGAAATGGTGTTAACTTCACTAAAGGAATGCTTAATAGAAAAGTAAGCAATTAGGGGGGTACCCAGGAAGCTCAGTTGGTTAACTGTCTGACATTTGGTCTTAGCTTAGGCCATGATCTCACAGTTCATTAGTTCGAGCCCTGCATCGGGCTCTGTGTTGATGGTGTGGAGCCTGCTTGGGATTCTGTCTCTCGTTCTCTCTGCCCCTCTCTCATGCTCTCTCTCTCTCTCTCTCTCTCTCAAAATAAATAAACTTAAACATTTTTTTAAAGTAATTAATTAGAGTAACACATATTTGGACTGAATGTTTTCTCATCACAGTAGATTTTATGGGTTGAATGATATTCTAAAAGCTTTTTCCACAGAGGTTTTATATTGTGCCACTCACAAATAAAAACAGAGTATTTAGTGACTTTGAACATCCTAATGATCATTTTTTTAACATTTATTTTTGAGAGAGAGAGAGAGAGAGAGAGAGAGAGAGAGAGAGAGAACATGAGTGGGGGAAGGGCAGAGAGGGAGACATAGAATCTGAAGCAGGCTCCAGGCTCTGAGCTGTCAGCACAGAACCCGATGTGAAGCTCGAACTCACAAACTGCGAGATCATGACCTGAGCCGAAGTCAGATGTTCAACTGACTGAGCCACCCAGGCGCCCCTCCTAATGATCATTTTTGATGAAAAGAATTAGGGTACTCACTTTGACAAGAGAAGATATGCAATTCCCTTTGCTCCAGAAGTCTGTGTCCCTTTTTAACTTAAATCATCTTTATAATTCCATTTCCCATTTATCTTTATTAAGATATTTTATGCAAACCAAGCATTTTATATATATAAAATTTCCAAACTGATTGCTACATGGAAAAAAGAGGGGGTTAAAGCTCTTGCAGTTACTTCTTAATGTTCTCAAAAACTTTTCTGCAAAAATATATTGAGCAAAGAAAGTGCATGGGTTTTTTGTTTGTTTGTGTTTTTGGAGTCTTAAAACAAATATATAGAGATATGGAACTTAAATTTAGTCAAAACTTTTATGTAAATATCTTTAGTGAATTACAGAATTCCCAAGAAAGCTGGAGAATCTTGTTGTTCTGTTTGATGAGAAACCTAGTTTTGGTATTTGTTACTATAAAACACTTGCACACATGAACATAAATCAAAGCCTTGCCATCTACCTGTACAAAGCTGACTGTCTTGTGTCCTTGAAGTACACTTTGAGTGGATCTGCTTAGGTTATTTGAAGTGAGATATTTCACAGAGTTATTTAACTGAGTTATAATCTGCTTCACTGGCCCTGTAAAAATCAAGAGGGCACATCCGAAGAAACCTATTTGATGTGTCTCACTCAGTCATCTATTACTGAACTTGAACTTATGCAGCAAACTGTACAGATGTTTACTGAATAGGATTTAAGTAAAAGCTTTGAAGTAGAGGGAATGAAGCTCTACTCTAAAGATATGAAGGGATACTAGCAAAATAAGCTTATGCTTAGATGCAGTGATGACCTACAGAGAGAGGTATCTTAAATGATGTCAAGGGTGTTTTGTATTAAGAACTGAGAAAATTTTCTCAATTCAAGGGAAGTCATAGAATTACAAACTCAAGAAGTAGTGAAGTCTCTACTGGGTATCTATCTCCAAGATGGATTTTAGGAATAATTAAATCAATTAATTTTCAATTCAGGGGTGATGTGATTCCCTCTTGGCCCTTCTGATTTCAAGTGATTTATTAATTGACTCTAGTTTCTTATGTCAATTACTTCTGCAGTGGGTACAGCAGAAAGTGTAACACAGATCGCCAACATCGCCATGTCTAAATTGGGCTGTAGGAAAATTCTTACTTAGCTATTTACTTTGTTTAAAAGAATGATCACTAGAAAATGTAGTGATATTATTTAATGGGTTATGGACATTTTTCATGTTGATGTACTGTAATGCCTTTCATTTACCTATTTATACTTTTAAAGAAATGTTAAGTATGTTATACTTACAGAAGAATGTATATACCATATAGAGATGGTTTAAAGAATAAGAACAAAAAAGAGCTCCTTTACCTTAGCCACGAGTTTCAAGGATAAAGCAGAAACTTTAGAAAGCACTGATCATTTTGTTTACTAAAAGCAATGTTTATCAGTAAATTGCTTTCCATTATTCCTAATATTCCTTATAGGTCGTAAGCTTATTCACTCCAAGGAGTATTTTACATATTCTGAATACCAGGTGTTTGCCAGTAATACATACTGCAAATATCTCCTCTCAGTTTGTGCCTTGTCTCTTTTTTTTTTTTTCTGGTAACTACGATCACAAAGAGTTCTTAATTTTAATCTAATAAGATTTATTATATTCTTTCTTTCTGGTTTGCGTTTTGGAAAGGTTTTTGAATTTTGATTTTACTAGGGTTTGTAGTCTTAAGTTTTATATCAGTAAAATATTTAACAGAATAATGTTATTTATCTTGAGTGTTAACATTTACTTATCTAAAACTTATTAGGATATACACATATGCATAAAATACGTGCTTGTGTATGCACACATACACAGAGGTGTATAGATATAGGCATGGGTGTAACAAAGTTTATTCTAAGGTTTCAACTTAATTTTAAATTTCAGTTATCTGCCGTATCATGCATGAGCCACCTTTTCCTCACTTTATTACCTTAGGCAGTTCTTGAAAATACTTCTACTTGGAAGAAGAGGTAATAGTTGCAAATTTTCATCCATTTGTCTTTGAATTTATTCTTTGATAGACACTGATTTTATTCGGTGACCTGAGAGAATCTATGGGATTTTTAATTTTTGACACATTGTCATGCTCATTATTTATTTGTCTTTGGACAATTGATTCTAACTTAAATGTCCCATGAAATAGAATAACACATTCAGTGCAATTTGTTTTACTAATTATTATGTGCAGATCCAAATTTACTTTCTTTAAGCTCCTTCCATTAGTGCTAATGTGTTTGTCTCTTTTTTAATAAATCTGGTAATCATTGGGCAGTTGGTGGGGAGGAACAGATTAGAAGATTGTATTTTCAAAGTGATGAAACAGAAATTCTATCTTTTATGAACTTTTGCTGGTTGGTTTCTGGCAAAGTATATTCTTACTTGTTAAAATGCCAAAGCCCTGACTATGAACGGTGATTTGTCCAGGGAGAAGAAAAAGAGGAAGTATGTGGGCGAAGCACTCCATATAGATTAGGCAATATTCTGGTCATATTACTGTAGGTATTTTTCATTCACACACTGATTCTTCAACAAATAATTTCCTGTGTGCTGAGTTCTGTTCTAGTAACTGGGATAAAGCAGTGAAAAAAAATCCTTATCCTGTGGAACTTAAGCAAAGGATATAATAGAGTAGTGTCTAAAAGATACATAAAAGTTTACAAGTGCTGTAGAAAATGGCATATGGCTCTGCATCTCACATTTTCATGTGCATGTGAATCACCTGGAGATTCTGTTACAATGCAGATTGTTACAGTTGTTCTTGAGAGGGGGTCTGAGATTGTGTATGTCTAGCGAGTTCTTTTGCCCGTGCTTCTAGTTTGGGAACACGTTTGGAGTAACAAAGACCATACGGTGAATGGTGGCAGGGGAATCAAGAGTAGAGAATGTGAGGGAGCCTGGCTACAATTTCAGATATGATGCCTAAGGCGAGCCTTATTGACAAGGTGATATGTGAGCAAACATAGAAATAAGAAGAGAGATTTTAGCTTTATACTTATTTGGGAAAATAAAACCAGCCAGTGCAGAGGCCTTATGTGGAAGCATGCCTGACAAGTGGGCCGATGTAGATTGAGTAGAATGAACACGAAAGACGGTAGTAATAAATCGGATTTGAGAAGCACTGGTTGGTGGACAGACCTTGTACAGCCTCTCTGACCGTTATAAGCACTTTGAGTTTTACTGAGAAAAGGACTCATTCCAGGGTTCCGAGCAGGGGAGTGGCATGCCGCGACTTCCGTCTTTAAAAGATCACTCTTGGGGCGCCTGGGTGGCGCAGTCGGTTAAGCGTCCGACTTCAGCCAGGTCACGATCTCGCGCTCCGTGAGTTCGAGCCCCGCATCAGGCTCTGGGCTGATGGCTCGGAGCCTGGAGCCTGTTTCCGATTCTGTGTCTCCCTCTCTCTCTGCCCCTCCCCCGTTCATGCTCTGTCTCTCTCTCTCTCCCAAAAATAAATAAAAACGTTGAAAAAAAAATTTAAAAAAAAATAAATAAAAGATCACTCTTGCTGCTCTATAGGCAATCGACTATTGAAGGACCACGGTAGAAGCAGTGAGACCAGTTGGGAGTCTGCCAAATATATTCCATCTCAGACTAAGGTTGTAGTGATAGAGACAATGAGAAGCGGTCGTATTCGAAATAAATTTTGAAAGGAGAGCTAAGCAGACTTTTTGACAACTTAGATGTGGGCCGTGAGAGACAGGAAGGAGTCAAGGATAAATGCAGGTTTTCTGGCCTGAGTTTCTTGAAGGACGGAGGTATCCTCAGTGAAATGGGAGATGGCTAGATTTTCAGGAGCGCAGCAGAAGTTCAGTCTGCAAACGTGTTAAAGTCTCAGTGTGTCATGCCACCTTCCCAGTGGAGATGTGGGGCACACAAGTGCAGATGGGAACCGGACTTCAAGGGAAAGGACAGCACTGGAGAGCAAAATTTCTTTCCTAGTAGCATTCTCATGACACTCGTCTGCCGTTTATGTGTTAATTCTCATTTTATGGTTGGAGAACCACGATCAGAGAACTTAACCAATTGACTCATCTGGCACATGGTGGACCAGAAACTCAAGACAGTATCTGTCTGCTCCAAAAGCCATACTGCTCTCCTGCTTCAGTGGTATGAGCATGGTCGGGGTGCCTGGGTGGCTCAGTCAGTTAAGTGTCCGACTCGTGGTATTGGCTCAAGTCATGATATCCCGGATCACGAGATTGAGTCCCATGTCAGGCTCTGTGCTGACAGTGCAGAGCCTGCTTGGGATTCTCTCTCTCCTTTTCTCTCTGCCCCTCCCCTGCTCATGTTCTCTCTCTCTCTCTCTCTCTCTCTCTCTCTCTCAAAATAAATAAACTTAAAAAAATTTAAGAAGAGAATCAACACTGGTCACTAACTGGTTATGCATTTATTCAGAGCAAATCAAAAGTAATTTTAGGCAGGAAAACTGAGTTGACCATCTTTTAAGTTGCCTTGTTTGCCTACTGTAGACAGATCACTTTAAGTCTGTACTTTCCAGGTTTCCACATGTTCTAGAGTGTCATGCTCTTCTGGATGTGGCTCCATTCTTCCTGAACCCCTTCTCTTATGTCTTATTAGAGGAAAGAAAACATGTGGCCAGTGATCTGGTGTTGGTAGTGAAGAAATCTCTGTTTCTCAGTGTTGGAAGGGAAGGCAAGTAGGAAGATGAACATTGTAGCTTCCCTGTCCTCTAGTGGGACAATTATGAAGAATGTTCTACATGGTTTCCCAGAGGTCCCCAGCAGATTGAGCCCCAGTCGCCCACAACAATAACCTGCTCATTAATATCATTTATTGGCTTCCCTTGCATCTCTCCTTACCTTTTACATTCTTTACTTCTTCCTGGAATCTCCTTCCAAATAGACTATCTGCACCCAAGTGAGCATCTTTGGCTAATCTGAGAGAAGTGACAATGTAAAGTGTGCTTAATTGGTCTATCCAGAATAGTTCTTTCTAATTTGTACCACAGCACCTGGCAAATAGGCAATAAATATTTGCCAGAAGAATGAATGAATGACTGCAACTTTTCTTAATGACCATTAACTAATAGTAGTAGTTGCTGTTACTGTTGTTTTAGGCAAATGCATTTTTAATAGGATAAAGTTAAATTGCTCTTTGTCACCTGCTGTTACTAATCACATTCTTTTTTCTACCTTTCCAGAAATAAGAATTCTTAAGAATTTGGTGTGTGTGGTTTCAGTCTGTGGTGTGTGTGTGTGTGTGTGTGTGTGTGTGTGTGTGTGTGTGGTATTTGAAATTTACTTAAATCACATCATTTTATACATATGACTATGCAACTTGCTTTTTCACTCAAATTTATGATATTAAACTATATCCAAATTGTATATTTCTTGCTTTCTATTTGATTAAATTTTCCCTATTCTTTTTCTCTTCAAGATTTGAAACTCTTAAATTCTGTTTCTACTTCTTAGTGCTTTTCCATAAATCTTTAAGAAGGATAGAAATTGATATTTGTAAGAGTGACTACCATAATGAACTAATATTCTAACACTGCTAAAATTAGTCTCTCTACGCTTCAATCAAAATGTAGGCCATAGTTTACTTTTCCTCCTAGCTACCCCTTTCTACTTTCACCTTAGTGTTTTCTAGAATTTTAGTTTGAGTTCTTAAACAACAAGAGACTTTTTTCATTATTATTATCTTTATTGATTCTTACTTAAAGACATTTTATTTATTTCTTTTGTTTTCCTCTTGAATCCATTTCTTTCTTTAAATGCATTTTTTTTTCTTGTTGGTGAAGTGTCTGCTTTAGTCACTGGATTGTGGTAGTTCATCTAGGTCTTGGCAAGTAGGATTTTGCCATGAAAAGGGAGAAAGGACAATCTGTGCAAGGTGGTAATGCGGGGGTTTCCTTTGCGTGTACATTACCCTCTGCAAATGGTTTTGTGTTGCTTTAATGGCTGGTAATGCAGTCCACGGTTTAGAAAATATATACATTAAAAATTAACTGATAATGAAATGTACAAATAGCACATTAAAAAGTGACCTGAAAGGAAGTGTTATCACGACAGTATTTTTGATACGTTAAAATACACAAAGATTTGTTTGGAAATATTTCTTGTATTTCTTTAGCGCCTCATCCAATGCCAGCATAAAGAAATGCAATGAAATAGTTTTAATTTAAATTTTAAAACAGAATTTCTGCATGTGTTTAGCCTCAGTGACTAGGCATTATGACTGAAATTTTCAATGTTTGTAGACAGTAGCGCTTCCTTCTTACTCTTAGTGTCATTCTTAAGTGCTAGGACAAATCCTCATTTCCCCCCCTCTCTTTAACACTGAATGCGGTCATGTACTTAAATTAGTTCTCTAATTATTAGTTTTATGTGATCTTACCACTACGTGTACTTCTTTCTTAGTGCCTCAGTCCTCCTGTTCTTACCAAAAGGTTATCAGAAAATTTAAGTGCCTAAAAACACATATAAAACACAAAGCCTATGCCTGGCAGGTAAAACTGGAATTGATCCCGAAGCCCGCTCTCATGTGTCCAGATCGCTGTAGTTGCAGAAAAGGCAGAGACCCTCACACTCAGCTCTGGTCTTGTAGTCACGCAGGATGCTGTGGTCCTGGATGTTACATTTTGGGGTTTGTATGATAGATGCCACCTTCAGTACTTCCAGAACCCCAAGGGTTCAACCCAATTAATCAAATCCTAAGCCATATTTTTGGCTCCTAATAACACTTTAAATTCCACTATATATTCCTCACAACCTAATAATGGGAAAGAGGGGAAAATGTACTTTTTTTTTCTTTTCTCAAGACATCATCTTTATTTTACTCTATTCTAGTTTCTCTTGCTATCTCTCTTTCCAGTTACCTGCACATTTACTTTGTGATATCTCGCATGTTCTATGTATCTTTATTCTTTTTTTGTAAGAAAGAAGTGGCCAGGCTGACAATTTTCTAATGTCACCAATGTCCGATTACAGCTCTGTTATGCATGTACAGCGGAATGGCATATCTTTTAAGAGGCCGCTACGGCATTTGTCAATCTTTGTGGATTTTAGACTAATTTGACCATTCATTTAGACTTGCAGCCCATACCATAGGCAATCCAAAACTACCACCATGACAAATTAATGCTGTGTCACAGGCATAGCTGTTGTCTCCCTGTATCCTGAGACCCTGCGAGCTTTGTTAAAACATGGCAATGTTAAATGTTAATTTTTATTGCCCCCTGGAGTTAATCACACACATCCATGAAGAGTCCATTTTCAATTAAACAGTTCTCTGTTCACTATTTTTAATTCCTTCAAAGGAACCAATCATACTAAAAGGGAATCAGAGCTTGTTGTATTTCTCACTGCCCATTGTCATGAGAGCGTATACTTATTATACTGGGTTTCTGGCATTCATTGTAAATGTGTAAATTCCATTTTAAGTGCTGTTAAGATTTCTATAACCCAAATTAACAATGAAGTTTTATCTTTTCATTTGTGTACATGCAGGCACACACACACACACACACATACACACACACACACACACACACACACGAACTTAGCAGTTGTCCAAATATTAGCTGATGCTGCAGGTACTTGTATTGATAAAGGTTTAGAATCTGAACATTGTAGTTCAGAGAAAATAATGTATTCTTTGCTATTAGAAGTTATCTTTAGCTGTTCATTAAAAATACCTAATTTATAGTTGTTAAAAAACTGCCCATTCTAATGTTTACACTCTTGTAAACTTGGGATTTCTGAGCCAATCCTATAAACACATTCTAATTTCTGTTTCATAAGTTATTTTCTTAGTATACTTTTAAAGGAATTTATGACTTCATATTTTGTTATGGTATCATGATTTAAGCTTTACGTCCACTAAAATGTGCTCCTTTTTGAATAACACTAAACAGATAACATGCCACCGTCTCCTCAAAACAATAGTTTACTTAGCTTTTTAAAAATGGGACAGGTTTTCAGTAATTGATTTTGCATTCTCAGTGTAAAATCTGATGAGGAAAATATTTTCCAACATTTCTTCTGGTTCCAAGAACACCCTCCACTTTCCCAAGTATGCATTTTATCTGGAAAATATCTGAGAAGATGTAGACAACCTTAAGCCAAAAGCATTTAAATTTAGACTATTGTCAAAATTGGACAAAGTCATTTCAGACTGAATTTGAAAATAAAATCAGTTCTTAAATAGACCATCTTTAATGATGTGTTTGAAAAGATGCATTGAATGTAGCTTATACTGACGTTTAAGATGACACTGTCTCCTGCATGTGAGGTACAAAATGAAACCTGAGAAAGATTGAGTGCCACAGAGTAAATCATGTCTGAATGTAAGTTTTCAATTGTCTGACCAGTACTTTATCTTTAGATTGCCCTGAATGTATTTCTTCTTAGCCATTAGTTAACTTACATGCATTTCTAACATTCTAGTTGATTTCCCATGACAGTTTAATTTACCAGCTTCTTTGGTTCTTCCAACTGTGCATGTTATAAAGAACAGTTATTCTCTGTTACTTTGCTAAATTAATTTCAAATCCACTGTGGGGTGAAAATATTTTCTAACCCTTCTCCATTTCTTTTAATATTTATTCATTTGCTATTTCATCCAGGCATCATGTCTTTCCTTTCTGCCCCTTATCTAGTTGGAAACAAAAATTAGTCTACAGATTGGAAAGAATGATCTCCTTTCTGATGTTATGTCGATACCTTCATAATTATACCTTATAATTTACTGTCATGATGAAGTTGTCATTAAAATGTATGGTTTTCTGAATGTTTCCAAATATATGTTACAGGACAATGATTTAATATATTTTTCTAATTTCATTAAGTCTTAGTTTTGCATACTTGAATTGTCTATTCTTATGAATATTCTTAAAACATTCCCCAAGTCACATTCACATAAGTTAATCAAGCCATGCAATAGGTAGGAACTCATTATTTTTCAAGAACTCTTTATTACGTAACCAGAAACACACACACACACACACACACACACACACACACACACACACACACTTACTAAATTTCCAGAGACATATATAGTATGAATTTTTATCTTTGATTTAAGTTATATGTAATATATAATTTCATATACATCTGTATGTCAGCTAAGTATTTTAATTGTAGGATTTCCATGTAATTTGTCTCCACAATCCTCTTTTTTCTGGTCATGATGAATTTTATGTTCTTTGACAATAGCTTTTGTTTATTATCACTAGAAACACTTCTCTTAGGCTAGGCTGTTAATTAACTGTCATTTTTGTACCGGGTGTAAAAGAAAAGTGAAAAGAAGGGTACATGAACAAACAGAATGCCACATACTGTTGACTGTTATAGTATCTTCAAACTAAAAATATGTATTAAAATTTGTATCCCCTAAGTTCATCAGAATCATGACTTTAATCTCTGATTCATTATACCAGAGCACTGTAAAAAAGCAATTTAATACTGAATGTCAATATATTAATGTAGCTTTTAAAGTGGCCATTAAGGGGCGCCTGGGTGGCTCAGTCGGTTAAGCGTCCGACTTCAGCTCAGGTCACGATCTCACGGTCTGTGAGTTCGAGCCCCGCGTCGGGCTCTGTGCTGACAGCTCAGAGCCTGGAGCCTGTTTCAGATTCTGTCTCTCTCTCTCTCTGACCCTCCCCCATTCATGCTCTGTCTCTCTCTGTCTCAAAAATAAATAAACGTTAAAAAAATTGTTAAAAAATAAATTAAGTGGCCATTAAAAGCAGATTTCTTCTTTACAATTGGTGTATTTTCTGTGATGAGTATCATTGTCATTGTAGGTAACTTTGTGTGCATTTATAAAGCCTCCAGTATAAGCCCAGAAACACAGAGCTCTGAGAGGAAAAATATCAACAGTGTTTCACTTTTGGCCACTACTGTAAATTGACAAATAACATTATTGCTTTTAGATTTTTAAAAAACAGATCAAGCAGAACATATGAATCCAAATCAGTAGGGTCCTCTCAAAGAAGCCACTCCTTTATCTCACTGATTCATTAGCCCAAATAACACAAGGCCTCCTTTTAGAAATGCTTTTACAAGCCAATTTATAAACCAGAAAGTAAAGATTTGTTTCTTTACGGTTAAAACCTCATGTTTGGCCAAAAGTGGTATCACTCAGTATACCACTTAATGTCTTACTGAATCTGGTTCTTAATGAATTTTATTTCTAAAGTTCAAAGCAGTTCTTAGAAGAATCAGGACTTTCAACCATTGAGACTATTGAGAAAGCTGAGCTAAAGATTTGAGAATTCAGTAATTTCAAATGGCATCATTTTTTTTTTAATTTTCAAAGAAGGTGATAGGTAGAGGTCTTTCATCAGAAGTGCCATGAAGTTCTTGGGAAGATAGATGCTCTCCAAAAAGCCATGGGAACTAAAGGCAGGGTGCCATGTCATGGTCACCCCAAGTACTCAGCCTTTAAAACATATTGCAAGGACATTATAGCTCACTAGAGAAAATTGATTGCTTTTTTGCCTTTTAGGATCCAGAAATCACTGCACTCCCAAGCTCCAAGCTCCAGGAGACTCCTCAGCTAAACATTGTTGCACTCAGGTTCACCTGGGTGGCTCATTAGGTTGAGTATCTGAATCTTGATTTCAGCTCAGGTCATGATCTCATAGTTTGTGAGTTCTAGCCCCACATCAGGCTCTGCGCTAACAGTGCTGATCCTGCTTGGAATTCTGTCTCTCCCTCTCTGTCTCTGTCCCTCCCCTACTCATGCTCATGTTGTCTCTCTCTCTCTGTCTCTCTCTCTCTCTCTCTGTCTCAAAAATAAGTAAATAAACTTAAGAAAAAAACTTTGGCACATTCAAAGTCACCTGCTGCTGTACATGTTTGAGTAACTGGGGGCATTAAGGTGAAACAGGAATCTCCCTAGAGGAGGCTGGGGGCTGGAGGAAAGATGTAGGCAAGAGAGATGGAGTGGGATGATTGAAATAAGGTTCTGTTTGGACAGTTGACTGGTAGCTCGTTTTAATGTTAGCCCAGACGCAAAGCTTTGTCCCCTTGGCTAAGGCTGGCCATTTTTCAATGAGAGGGATGAACGAGAATGAAAGCACCATGCCCTCATGTGCCAAAAAATAGAATAGCTCAACATTGCTTCAGCAGACATGTATGCAGATTTGCATTGTGAGCAGGCAAGGGAGTTTAGGGTGTCAATGTATAATATTCATGGATGTAGAGGAAGTGCTGGAGATAAGGGAATCTGATGAATGAGAGGAATACTAGATGACTCTTCACAGAGCTAAGTGAAAGAAAAAAAATGATAGAAGTGGGGCCACTGACAAAGAATTAGTAAAACAAAAGTAGTTATTCTGTGTTTTTCCCCATTGCTTATAATTACAAATTCATTGGAATTTCCATCAGCATGTTTTCATCATATCATTGAGGGTTTAAAATATATTGCATCTAGAAATAATCCAAAATAAACTATAATTGAATAGCCTCCAATACCACATTATAAAAATAATTCACTGTGACCAAGTGGGTTTGCAAAAATAGGTTTAATGTTGGAAACCCTATTGATAGAATTCACCATATTAGTATGTCCAAGAAAAAACTTTATGCTTACTTCATAGATGCCAAAGTTGGTAACAAAACAGGAATTAAATGAGACAAAATAAGCCAATTAGAGGCATCAGATTTAGAAAAGAAAAAGTAAAATTGCCTCTTTTTGCAGATGATATGATAGTTTACCTGGAAAATCCTTGAGAATAAGTGGTATTCCTAACTCAGTTGGTAAAATAATTCAACAAGTTGGCAATGTATAAAACTGACAAGCAAAAATTGATAGCCATCATATGCAAAAAGTAATAAACTGGGGCACCCGGGTGGCTCCTTGGGTTAAGTGTCTGACTCTTGATTTCAGTTCAGGTCATGATCTCACGTTTCATGGGGTCGAGACTCGCATTGAGTTCTGTGCTGACAGCGCGGTCTGCTTGGGATTCTGCCTCTCCCTCTCTCTCTGCCCCTCCCCCCTTCTCAAATAAATATTTTCTAAGTGATAACCAATAAGAAAAGTTGGGAATGTGTTAGAATGAGTTTGAAAATCTTATTACAAAAGCAACAAAAAAGATAAAGTAGGAATAAACTTAACAGAAATGTGTAAAACCTCTCAGAAGAAAGCTATAAAACCCTTCTGGGAGACACTAACAAGTAGCCTTGAACAAAAAGACATGCCTTCTCCTTTGATAAGTCACCTCAACATCATTAATATGTGTCAGTTCTTCCTAAATTAATTGATAGATTGAATGTGATCGCACTAAAAATACCAACAACGCACTTTGTTATATGGAGCTTAAACTGAAAGGTTTTATATACAGGAATAAATGCACGGAATATCTGGGAAAACACTGAAAAGGAAAAGCTATGAGAATGATTAGCCCTACAATATATTAAAACATGCTAAAATGCCTCAGTAATTAGCAGAGTAAAAATGGCATGTGTATAGACCGTGAAGTAAAACCACAAGTTCAGAAATAGACCCAAGTACAGATAAAATTGTAATATATAATAAAGGTGGCATCTCACATCACTGACACAAAGGTGACTTTAATAGTAAATAGCATTGGTAAAAAGAAGAAATTGGATCTTTTCTTCAGTCCATACCTAAGAATAAAAAGCTTGAATGAATTGGAAACTAAATGTACAAAATAAAACTATACAAGCACTGGAAGAAAATACTGGTGAACTCCTTTGTAATGTGGGTATAGGGAAAGACCCTCTAACTATGACTTAAAATTCCGATACGACAAATAAAAAGGTAATAAATTTGACTACACATAAACACAAAAACTTTGATGAGGAAAAATTAAAAAACCAAATGAAAATTGGGGCAAAAAATAGTGACATATATCACAGATAGAGGTTTCAAATTCCTAATATGCAAAGAGCTTTTAAATATTTAGTGAGAAAGGAAAGTCCTATTTGAAAGTGGGCAAAACCATACACAATTTACCAAAAGTATAAAAATGATGCTTAATTACATGAAAAGATAATTGCTTTCACTAACAGTAAGAGAACATAAATTAAAATTACACTGAGGTCATGTTCTCACCCATTGGTTTGGCAAAAATGCAAAAGCTTAACAATACACTCTGTTTTAGGAAGCTGGAGAGAAACAGTCCCATACGTTGTTGTGAGATTGCAAAATAATCCACAAAAACAGGGGAAGTTGGCATTATCTAATAAAAGTACATATGCAATTACACTTTGCCCTACCAATCTCATTTCTAGGAATTATTCTGAAGATATACTTTCTACAATGTGAACATAATATGCAGAGGCTTCTTTGTTGTAGTATTACTTGTAGCTGCAAAATATTGGAATCTACCTAACTAGCCAACCTAGAATATTAGCTGAATAAACTTCAGTGCCTGCACACAATAAAATTGTAGGCAACTGTAAAATACTGAGAATATATCAGGGACTTTAACCTAAGGCATTTCTAAGTGAAAGAAAGTCTCTGTAGTATGCTACCCTTTTGTAAAAAAGTAAAGGAAATAAGAAACTGGATGTCGCCTTATCCAAGTATTCAAAATTAACACATTAACTTTCTGTTGCTGTATAACAAGTTACCACAAATTTAGCAGCTTAAAAAACACCTGTTGATGATCTATCTCCGTTTGTGTTGCTCAGACGTCTGGGCAACAGCGTAACTGGATTCTGTCTCAGTTCCTCACCACATGACCCCTTCCATAAGCCCTCTCACACTTGGAATTTCTGACCTCAGAAAGGCCCTAGCCCCTTTGAAGTGTTCCCATGCTTAGGCCAGTCCCACTCACAATACTGACCCTTTTCATTAACTCACAGTCAACTGGTGTTTTGATGAATTTAGGCAGAGTGCACCCTAGGAATAGCAACTTGGGAATACTTAGTATCTCTCATTTAAAGTCGAAAACAATTTTAATTGTAATAAAAATGTGTAGATTAACTGGTGTCTAGAATTCCAACAAATTCAGTGCCTTAACTGAGTTTGAGTTTTGGTTCCCCCAGAATCAGACCCTAGATCCTGAGACAAGGATTAAAGAGCAAGAAGATTATTTGGGAAAGGATACCAGGAAATAATAGGTGTGGGGAAATTAGACAGGGAGGGGAGGGTTCTCATAGAGGGTGCATTATCAACTGAGTTACCACTCGAGAAACTGGACCTTAACCTCATCAGGGAACTCTGGAAAACGTACTACACAGTCCAAAGAGCGACGGGGATGGGGTATTACCACACTGACTCACAGACATTGATTGAGGGCTTCTGGGGCGTGTGAATTCATTCTAGGCCCTTCTGGACTGCCCCAGTGTCCCACCAAACTCCCTTAAACAACCAGTTGCAAGAGCCGACATTTGGGAGACAGGACTGCCTGTGTACAAAGTGATGGATGCCAAGGGGTTACTCGTGAGTGCCTCAATGGCATCTGCTGCTTCGCTGAAGTAGAAAGCTGCTGAATCTGTCACCCAGGTGTTTCAGCCAATGTTTGGAGTGGTTGCAGCCAAAATCATGATGAGGTCTTTACCTTAATTCTTCCTAGGATCAGACAGACCAGAAGTGAATTATTATTTCTTCCATTTACTAGATGAAGAACCTTGGATGAGTTATTTTTTCAATACCTTGGTTTTCTCATCTGTAAACTAGGGACAATAATAGTGTGTTCTCCTAGAATTGCTTCAGAATTAAAGAGATCATGCATTTGAAAGCTTGGCAATAGGAAATGCTCAGTAAGGGTTAGTTTTACTTATTATATTTGCATCCCTTCGAGTTGTTATTACTTTTCATTTTAATCAGTCTGTTAGAGATTGTTCTTATCTTGAACTATAAGGTGCACCCCAATTTGCTAGATTAATGTGTACCTTGGCTCCAACAAACCTGAAGTTTTTATGGCCATTGAAGACTCAGGCCTACAGGGACTCCTATTTGCCATCTGTTCTTGAAAGTGACAATCAGTTACTTAGGAAAGTAACATTGAGAAATACCTAGGAAAGTCAAAGAGATTGGAATCAAATAATGAAACTCAAACACCTTCAAAAACACAGGTTGTGCGTGGCAAATAAAGGGAAGAAAAACATTATGAGGACTGGATTAGCCATATGTAGTATGCTTCAGACATATTTATGGAATAGTCACAGTTTCACAGTTTAGCTGGTTAATTTCATGAGCTGGATTTAGTTGGGTACAAGCAGAAAACCACCTGTTTCTCCTCATACTGCTCCTTCATACCCATTGTGATGGCTTTTCCTTCCCCACCCATGAACAAAAGCTCAGGCCAATCCCACAGCTTACAAGTCTCATATGGTATTGATTTCCTACAGTTGCTGCAACAAAGGACCACAAACCAGGTGGCTTACAAGAATAAAAATTTATTCCTTCACAGTTCTGGAGGCTAGAAGTCCAAAGTCAAAATACGGGAAGGGCCATGCTTCTTCTGAAGGCTCCAGGGGATGATCCTTCCTTGCCTCTTCCTATGTTCTGTGGAACATAGGATATGTTCCTATGCCAACAATCATTGGGCATTCCTTGGCTCATAGCTACATCACTACATTATCTGCCTCCATTCTCCTTATGTCTCTGTGTCTTTATGTGGTTATCTTCTTATATGTACTTCAGTCATTTTGGATTAGAGACCCAACCCACTTCAGTATGACCTCACTTTTTGTCTTTCTTTTTTAATTCAACTTTAATCAACCTACAATGTCATATAATAGTTTCAGGTGTACAACTTAGTGATTCACTTCTATACACTATTGATTCTGCATCATGGTAAGTGTGCTCTCACTCCCCATCCCCTATTTCACCCATGCACCCACCTATCACCCCTCTGGCAACCACGGGTTCTTTATATTTAAAAGTCTGGGTTTTTTTGTTTTTCTCTTTTTCTTTCTTTTTTCATTTGTTTTGTTTGTTAAATCCCACATATGAGTAAAATCCTATAGTTTTTGTATTTTTTTGACTGACTCATTTCACTTAGTGTTATATCTTCTATGGCAAGATCTCATTAATTTTTATGGCTAATGTTCCATTGTGTGTATATATATAAAACTTCTTTATCCATCCATCTTTTGATGGACACTTGGGTTGTTTCCCTGTTTGGGCTATTATAAATGACAATGCAGTAAACATAGGGGTGCATATATCTTTTCAAATTAGTGTTTTCACTTTCTTGGGACAAATATCCAGTAGTGGAATTACAAGGTCATATGGCAATTCTGTTTTTAATTTCCAGAAGAACAGCCATACTGTTTTCCAGAGTGGCTGCACCAGTTTGTATTTACCTTTCCACATCCTCAACAACACTTATTTCCTGTCTTTTTCATTTTAGTCATTCTGATAGGTGTGAGGTGATATCTCATTGTGGTTTTGATTTGCATTTCCCTGACGATGCATGATGTTGAGCATCTTTTCATGTATCTATTGGCCATCTCTGCCTTCTTTGGAAAAATATCTATTCATGTCCTTATTTTAATTAGGGCAAAATCCTATTTCCAAATAAGGTGGCATTCTGAGGTTTTGGAGGTTAGGGCGTCAACTTACGTATTTTTTTTGGGGGGGACGTAATTCAACCTATAACACTTGGGCAATTACAATTTAGGCCCCTAAATAATCAAACCCCAAATCTTCTCCAGTGTGAACAACTTTCCTTCCTCAGCTCAGAATTGGTTTATGCCTGAAAGCTTACATTGGAGTGAAAATGACCCACAGGCACTCATCCTTAACTCTCCATCTTGCTGTTTTCTTCCTACTCTCCAACTCTCAGGGGGGTTGTTGATTTTTCCAAGACTGAACAAGGTGGATAAGGCAAAGGTGCTGAGATATGGATGAGAAGAGAAGAGAGGAAAGGATGAAGAAAGTTCTTTTGTCTGGTAGAATTATTTTGGCTTTGGTGTTCTCTGAGACAGCAGATTCCCAATTCTGATTCTTACTCTCATTGGCTTATTTTTCTTGCTTCTCCAGAAACCCACTTAACCCTCAGTGCTAGGTATCTTTTGCTTAGACTTAAATTTATGTGATCAGTGTCCCCATCACTAACAACCAAATCTTCAGACCCTTGGTGTCTCATTCCACCCCTCAGTTGGAATCTCTTTACCCTTCCAGGCAAGCATCTTGGGTAGAGCCTCTCTTGAAACAGACCCAGTATCCTTCCCTGCAGTTGACAGCAGCCCCCCAATAAATGCATGAATCCTTGTCCTGCAAAGCTGGGTCTGTTTTTTCAAGTAGTGAAAAGTACTAGACACTTGGTCTTGAATTTTCAAGACTGAGTTAGATATGGTCTCCATGGTCCTCAGTTTCCAAGGGGTACATTGTAAGCTCTCAAAATAGAGGTGTTCTTTTATGGATGTTCTCTTACTAAGCTTGTGATAAGGTGAATCACCCCTCTTCCCTATCCCATTGGGTCCCAAGAAGCAGTAGACAGAGAAAGGGAGAGGACTGTCAGTGTTGCAGAAACACAGTAAGCTATGTTACTGCACACCTTCTTCCACCCAAAGATTTATTAACCTTGTATAAACAACCAGCAGGTAAATAGCAGCCAGTTTAACACCTGGCAAAACATGCAGAACCCTCTTGTAATATTTTCTAGAATGTATTGTTTTAAGGTACTTTACTGAAACATAATTCACGCACCATACCATTCACTCAGAGTACACAATTCAGTGTTTTTGAGTATATTCACAGGGTTCTGCAAACATTATGACAACGTAATTTTAGAATATTTTCATTATCACAAAAGCAATCCATACCCAATAGCTGTCACTACCCATTTCTCCCTCCTTCCAGCCCTAGATAAACACTAATTTACTTTCTGTCTCTGTAAATTTGCCTCTTTTGGACACTTTATGTAAATAGACTTATATAATATGTGGTCTTTTGTGATTGGCTTCGTAATATAATGTTTTCATTAGTCACACATTGATGTGCAGCCTGTATCAGTATTTCATTTCTTTTTATTTACAAATAATATTCCATTGCATGGATATATCACATTTTATTTATCCATTCATCAGTTGACAGGCATTTGAGTTGTTTCTACTTTTTGTCATAAATAACGCTGCTGTGAAGGTTTGTGCACAATTCTTATGTGGACATATGTTATCATTTCCTCTTAGGTTTATAGCCAGGAGAGGAATTGCTGAGTCATACGGTACCTCTATGTTTAACTTTTGAGGAATTGCCAGAGTTTTCTGAAGTGACTACACCACTTTACATTGCCACCAGCCATGTGTGAGAGCTTCTACTCCTCCATATCCTCGCCAGCACTAGTTTTTGTCTGTCTTTTTTATTATGTCCATTCTAGTGGGTGTGAAGTGATTGTTTGATACTATTTTAGCAAGTTTTTGTAGATACTGTCATTTTTCTTTAGAATGTCCAAATAGTTTGTACTTACTCTATTCTTCTCAGATTTATGAGGCCTCTGGTAAATCTCTGAAATGACAAAAACAATGATACTGAACATTCAGTTAAAATGACAATTTCAACAAAGGCCTTAGTACGGCTGTATCACTAGAGTTAGCAAAATAGCATATACACAATAAATCCTGGATATGACCTGAGAGACAGTGGAGTAGATGTGAGATCATCTTACTATAGTCCTGGCGCTAGAGAGCTATGAAGGCTTTCACACCAGTTACTTGTCTTATGACAATAATCACAGCACCAACAACAGATCAACAATAACAATAATAATAGGTAACCTATACTGAGCTTTTCATATATTTGTGCCAGGCTTTGTTCGACATATATTTTATGCATATTAACTCCCTTAACTTCTGTGAGAACCCCACTACATAGATGCTATTATTCTCAGCTCTCAGTTGAGTGAACGTCCCCAGATGACAAGATTATTGTCTGACTTTTCACAGGTTAAAGTGGGGGGTGGGGAAGATTGAGATGGTCTTAAAAATAACTAGAGTGTAAATATTTACAAAGGTCAAGTAAGAACAGTTGTTTCGTTTAACTCTGCCCAGATCTTCTCAGGTCTCTTTTGAATATTTCTGTTGTCTACCCTCTCCCCAGTTTCTGTACTTTTACACCTATCAATCCATTCTTTTTTGGAGAATCGTCCTCAGAGTACTGGGGCCCATCTCTCCCAATCCCAGGTGTGAGAGCTCAAAGCCTGGGAATTTTGCCTGAAATTTTCATACTGATAAAACTCTTTCCTGTCCTGCTTTCCCTACACCTTTACTGGTTTTCCCTGATAGTTTTAGTTTGTTTTTTATGAATCACTTATACACAAGTCCTCATGTCACAGTTGGCTTCTGTAGGACATAAGACATGCAGAGGAAAGAGAGCCTTTTTTTTAAGTGGGTTTCACACCCAGTGTGGAGCCCAGTTCAGGACTTGAACTCACAACCCTGAGATCAAGACCTGAGCTGAGATCGAGAGTTGGACGCTTAACCAACTGAGCCACCCAGGAGCCCAGAGGAAGGAGAATCTTGATGACATATTTAAATATATCATGGTGTATGAAGAAGAAGAGTTATACCAAGCTAAAAACAAGAAAAATAGAAAATCCTCTTAAGCTAGCAGGAATTTACATTAGAAGTGAATGGGTTGTCAGGATTTGAAAATGTAAGAATGGGCTTTTTACCCAGAAAAATCTGTGAATTTGCTTTCTCTGAAGACCTTAAATGCATATAGCCACTTTTCTGGGTTGGTTTCAATATAGTACAATCCTTCTGGAACAGAATGGCTAACTCAGTGGCTTCCCAGAGCCACTTCGTCTCCGATAATTGTCTAAGAGCACAACATTACCATTAATCTAATCAGTAAAACCTTTTTGATTATGCATTGTGCTAAGGGCTTTAAAATGATGGTTAGATTCAGTCTTTGCCTTTTAGGAACTTGGGAGAGCAAACTTTTAGAAAATAAAAGAAATCCTTTATGGTGTACTAGAAAGAGGCATTAAAATAGAGTGAAGATCACTTCAAGAAAGTTTTAATGGTTTACAAGTATCACTATTTCAGAAAGGGAATATTTAGAAGTGATACCACTTTGATTTTACAAATGAGATATGGACAAGAAAAATACATTCATGGCATGTCTACTCCAAATTGGTCCATTTATATTTTTCAGAGAATGTATGTAGAAAGCTAAAGGAGAAAAAAAGTAAAGTAATACAATGAAAAAAATAGTTTTACTGTTACATAATAACTTCCCCTTCAAATAACAAAATAAGTTTGTCATAAAAATCTAAAGCTTTGATGTATTTATATGCAGTAATTTTTAATTAAATGATGACGAAAGAAAAATGTCAGTGGTCAGGATATTAAAAAACTTTTGCAGGATAAATTCCCATTATATCATTGGGTAAACCAATTAATACTTTCTACTACAGGACTGTATACAAGGACCCAATAAACCGAGAAACAGACTCTTAACTGGACCGAACAAACTGATGGTCATGAGAGGGGATCTGGGTGGAGGAATGGATCAAATAGGTGATGGGGATTAAGGAGTGCACCTGTTGTGATGAGCACCTGGTGCTGTATGGAAGTCTTTAATCACTATATAGTACACTTGAAACTAATACTACACTGAATGTTAACTAACTGGAATTTAAATATAAAATTTTTAAAAAGAGCAAATAGAGAGAGAGAAATAAATTAATACTTTGTGTTTTTGAATCTCTAAACATATTTTGACCTGAGCAATTTTGAAATGAATGTTTTTCTGAGTTTCTTAGAATGATAAAGGGAGTACTTCTCCAGCGTGAAAATAGTTCTCAAGACTGAATGAGCTTTATGTGTGTGTGTGTTTAATTTTTTTTAAGTTTATTTATTTATTTTGAGAGAGAGAGGGAGAGAGAGCGCATGTGGGAGAGGGGCAGACAGAAAGGAGAATCCCAAGCTGGCTTCGTGCTGCCAACACAGAGCCTGATGCAGGGCTCAAAGTCACAAATGGTGAGATCATGACCTGAGCTGAAACCAAGAGTCAGACACTTAACCGATGGAGCCACCCAGTCGTCCCTATGTGTGTGTATTTGATTTAAGAGTTTAGGAAAAGATCTGAGTAGTTGGGTAGGAATTAGGGGTAAGCAGAAGAGCTATATAATACATGCCCTTCAGATAACTTTATTATAAAAGTAATTGCATGAAGATTGTAAAAATACATTTGAAGAACAATATATTTTTCCTAAAACTGTGTTATTACTTTCCCTCAATTACATAAATAATAAAGCTCTTTTCGGGTTTTCCAAATAGACTAGAAATGTGGGCAGAGACTAAAAACAAATCCAAATATATTGTCTTAAAACTTCACCTCTATAAGTTATGAATAAAGACGCATTTTCAAATAAAATACATTCTGAATATATATTTTACCCTTTCTTAGAATGTTATGTAATGATGTTGTCCATCAGAAGTAGAGTATAAACCAGGGTGCCTGGGTGGCTCCATCGGTTAAATGTCCAACTTCAGCTCAGGTCATGATCTCACACTTGTGAGCTATGTGACCCAATTAAAAAAAGGAGGGAGGCCTTCAGAAGATAAGTTTCTGGGAAAATGGTTTTATTTTGCCTTTTAGAATTTAGAACAAGGTAAGGAAGCAATACATTTAGAAGATAAGGTAATAGACAATTAAGTATAAAAGATCTTTAAAGCTCACTTTTATGGGAGAGGCAGGACCAATCAATGATAAAATCCAGACAGTCAAGGGGGGCCTGGGTGGCTCAGTCAGTTAAGTGTCTGACTCGTGATTTCAGATCAGGTCATGATCTCATGGTTTGCGGGATCGAGTCCCGTGTCAGGCTCTGTGCTGTCAACCTGGAGCCTGCTTGGCAATCTCTCTCTCTCTCTCTCTCTCTCTCTCTCTCTCTCTCTCTGTCTCTCTCTGTCTCTCTCTCTCTCTCTCTCTCTCTCTCTCTCTCTCTTTCTCTCCCCCTCCTCCATTCATGCTCTCTCTCAAAATAAATAAAAAATAAATCTAGAGAATTTTTAAACATTCAAACAATCAAGATCAAAGCAAAACAAAACAAATCAAAACCAATAATCCAGGATTATTGAATGGGTGGGAAAAGAACTGGTGCAGATGTTTAAATACAAATGAATATAGAATTGGAAATAAAAATAAAGACAAATAAGAATCATGTTTGTAAAACAAAATGTAAATGTTGTAAACTTGGAAAAGTGAGTTACTATAAAGTGGAACAAGAAGAGAGGCAAGAAGCATAGTTTCTTGTTTGTCACACAGGAAATAAATCAGTCTGGGTTAAAATTAAAATGCTTATTTTATAATATAATTATAATGGAGCTGACTTCTTAGTGCTATTTTGTGTTGATTTTTTTAATTTTTAAAATACCTAAATGGATCATTAAGAAGCTAATAATTATTTAACTGCATATTATTTCTTCATTTATTTGCAAATAAAATAGCATTAACTATATTTCATTCAAAATACATGGCCATCTTTATTATAATCCCATTTTATAAAATCATATCTAACTTTATATATGTTTTAGAGAGATAGCTGGGATGACTGTTTCCTGATGTTTATGTCTAGTATTTTTTATCTTTAGTTTTTTAATATAGCTTGACCTTTTTAACATTGAAAGTACATTATTTTGTAAAATAGCAAACCATTTCAAGAAAAACTCAATTAGTGAAATTAACTTGAAAATCAATACAGCTTTATATAAGGTCATCAAAAAACACACAATTGAAGTAACTTTGATTTATAATATAGCAAAATGTCCAGTATATAACCTTAAACATTTTTATTGAAAGCAATTTAGTAACCTCCCAAATTATCACTGTGCTTATTATACAAATATATAGTCTTTACCTCTGGTTTTATTTGGAAAAAAGTTACTTTCAGGCTATAACTGTGGTAGAAAATCTTAGCTGACCCAAAGAACTCTAACATAAAGGAATATAGATTAAAAACACAAGATACATTATTGTCAAGATATAGGTCACTGTGGGATGAAGTTCAACCCAGATGTCTGCCTTTCTTTTTCAGTGTTGTTCAGATTTTATGAACTCCTTCTGCTCTTCAAAGAATGCCTGAAAATTGAAAACATTTGCTTTTACTAGATACGTTCAGAAGTAAACAATGATCTCTGGTTAAGTTTTGAGCCACAGCATACTTACTACATGCCTCAGAAAATACTAGTATCTAAGACACCCAGGCACAAAACACTAATCGACAACTATCTAGATGCTTTTCTAATCAGAATTTTTTATACAGGGAAAGTCCAACTTAAATCAGGTATTCAACATGCTTTTCATTCACCAGTGAAATTAATCCAAGTGGTGTGACTCAAATAGAGTGTACCTGGTTTCTTCAGCCTGGCCAGCTTGCTCTTTCCTGGCCAGCTTCATTTCCTTCCACTTCCTGTTTTCCCATCAGGTCACTGTTAGAAGACCATGCAGCCCATCATTCTGCACGGGGTGCTAGGTATGAATTTGTCACTTTCTATAGGGACCTACTTTGCAGCCTGTGATTCCGAGTCATTTATCCAAAAACATATAATAAAAAAACTTTCTTTTTGGACCAATAGGCTTGTGGAATAACTTGTGTTCAGATAAAACTAGTGTGTTGTTGAAATGTTTATAGAATTATCTTTTGTTAATCCAACTTATCTGATTCGTATCAGTTATCTTAATTAGGGACCCAGTAGCCATCCTCCTCTAACCAGGTTTCCATATTTCCTATAGTATTTGATGCCCCATAAGGCTCACCTTACTTCCTTCTAGCATCTCAGGCCTCTTTGCTCCAGTTGGATTGTAATCACTCTTGTGGACTCATTTCACATTCAAGAAAGTCCATACTATTTCTCCTATGATTCCAGTCCCAGGAGTGCTATTTCTATGAACCTTTTTCTGTCTGGCCATACTTCAGAATATAGAGTTTACCAAGAATTTTCCTGTTCTCTAAATCCCAACGGAGAGCAACATACAGTTTAGCACTTAGTGATTCTTTAATTATTTCCTACAAGCTAATTTTATCTCTACAAATGAACTGTAAATTCCCTGAGTGCAATAATATGTCCTAATCTTCTTTATCCAGCACTACCATAAACAGTATTGAGCATACTTGATACTTGTTTAATAGTTGTTTCTGATTAGTTGATATTAAGACTTAGATTTGTTATGGAGAAGGTTTTTTTTTTTAGTTAAAAATAAACAAATAGGCAAATAAAACAAAATCCCATATCTCTTATGTAATATTTCTAGGCTCCCCTGAATTACCTTAACACTTTCGGTTTGAATGACTCAAACCAGAACATACTTAAAAGGAAACTAGTGTTGTTATAAATATCTATGGGAATGACTCACAGTAAATAAATAAATAATAATTCAGGAGAATGGGTTGGAAACCAGGGTTCAGAGTTCCTGTTTTCAAACATAGGCCAATCTGGTTTTGGTCCAGCTATGTCATCTAGTTGGTCAATGGATCCTTTTTGTTTGCTCATAATAACCTGTGTGTTTCTCCTTTATTTTTAGCACTTTTCCCATTATAGTTAGTATCTTAGCATCTATTTCTCTTTTTTCTGAAACTGTGGGTCCATTATGATGCCCAGAATCCTAGAGATTCTAATCTAGAAGAAAGACCATGCAAAGACACAAGAGAAATATCTTCTCTTCACCATAATATTACCAATGGTGAACATGACACCTAGCACTTAACTGGTGTTTAATATATATGCATTGGAAGAATAGATGAATGCTTGGATGAGAGATTACTTACTGGGCCATAAAAGAAGACATCCTTTCCTCTGGAAACAGATGGCCCTCCTTTGTTGGATTGTCTGATGCCCTAATATGTTAAGAAACAAATAGGACATATTGGAGAATTAACCTAATCAAAGCTATCTCCATGTACAAATATAAGAATTGAAACACATGACCTTACAGCATGGAATATGAGTAGTTTCCTGAATCATTCCAGAATGGTATTTAATTTTTTTAAACAAAAGATGTCTTTATGAATTGAATTTGATAGTCATTTAACTTTGTCAGTTCCTCAATTTTCTCTTCTCTCACATGGTTATAATTTCTTCCTTGTATCTATTTCATAAGTGGATTAAAATTTAGACCCCCGCCATATGATTCCACAGCCCTTAGTGCATATTGTTTGTACTGACAGAAGTTAGGGAAGTCACAGAGAAGACAGTTATAGTCACCTAGTAGAGAGACAGCAATGGGACAAAAAAGGGAAGACTATGTAAGAAGTTCATGCCAGGGAGTTGGCGCAGGAATCTGTAGAACTTAGCACAGAGGGAGGGAAATGTCAAAATGATTAATATTAGGATTCAAAATGTACACTTGAAAAGGATTTCAAAAATTGGTTCTTTGTGTACATGTCACATATATGCTTATATGATAGCAGCATTCAAAAGAATTGAGTTTATGGTCACATAGATATTTTTACCCAAATGTCTTCCATAGTGAGGGTTCAGGGAATTGACTAATTTTGCTTTTGAGCTTGTCACCCAGCACTTTGTTTCCTCTCTGGACATGCAGAAGGATTCTAAAATCTATTCCTGCCAAACAGTTTTCTTTCATGAGAATTTGGTTTAAACCAGCTCTGCTGCTATGGTGCCTAGTTAATGGAAAAATATAGGCTCACAATACTGAACTAGCAATACTTTTGTACCCACTCACTCCATATTGGTATATTCACATTGATTGAATATGCAAATGGTCAAAAGTTGCCCACTGCTATAAAAAAGTACCTAACCTATTTAGGACTCATCTACTGACACTTCTTTCTTTCATGTATGTATGTGTATTCGTGTGTGCTTGTTTGTGTGTGTAAGTATAGTAGAAGAGATGGCCTGATAGAGTAGTTGTTTAAGGTAAAGAGATCTAAGATTGAGTCCTAGTTTAGCCAGCAAAAAGCCAGTTAATCTTGGACAGTTATGTATTGCTCTGGATCTCCTTTCATATCTCCAGTGGGTATTAATAATAATAGTTACTTTTCAGGGATATTATTAAAAATAAAATAAATATGTCCTAGTTGCCTAGAACAGGGCCTGGTACTGGGTACGTTTGCTAGACCTACGAGCATTTTCAAATGCTGAAGTGATATTGTATATATGTTGCGAGGTGAATTGTGTCAACCCCACCCTGCAAAATCAAATATTGAAACCCTAAACTCCAGTACCTTAGAATGTGACATGGCCTTTAAAGAGGTAACTAAGTTAAAATGAGGCCATAGTTGAGCCCTAATCTGACCTGACTGGTATTTTTATGAGAAGAGGATGTTAAGATACCTAGATCCTAAGGACTCTCCCCTAGGAGAAAGACCATGCAAAGACACAAGGAGAAAGAACCCATGTGTAAGCCACGGAGCCCTTAGAAGAAACTAAACCTTCTAACACCTGATCTCAGACTTCTAGCTTCCAAAGATGTGAGAAATAATTTCTGTTGTTTAAGCCACCCAGTCTGTGGTACTTTGTCCGGCAGCCCTAAGAAGCTAATTGGATGGATGGATGGATGGATGGATGGATCTGTCTGTCTGTCTATGTATGTATCTAAATGAGGTCAATAAAGGGTCATAATGAAATAGAAGCGATAGTAATATGCTCAGTTTTCCTGAGTGTTTTTTTCATTCACTGTGTAAAGTATATCTATATTTTTAAGTTATAATTTACTTTTTATTGACTTATAATTTACAAGGTATAAAGAACACAAATCTTAAATATATATCCCAATGTATTTGTATCTATGTACACATCCATTCATCTACCACCTACATCAAGACTTAGAACCTTTTCAATTCCCTAGAATTCTTCCTCATTCCTATCCAGGTCAACAACCGGTCCTCCCCATCAGATTACCCACTTACGATTTCTAATGTTATATATACCTTGAACTTTATGTAAATGGAATCACACTCTTGGTCCTGGTTTCTTTCACATAGCATCATGTGTGTGAAATTTCATCTACGTTGATGTGTGTTAAATAGTTCATTTGGTTTTTCTTTCTGTTTCTGAGTAGTATTCCACTGCATGAATATGTTCGAATTGATATATCAGTTTTAGTGTCGAGCTTTTGAATAGTTTCCTCTTTTTCATATTTGTGAATCAAGTTGCTATGAATGTTCTTGTAACTAATTTTTTAATTGGTAAACTGAGCAGTTTTTGTAATTTCCTTTATTTTTTTTAATTTGAGTATAGTTGACACACATTGTTAATTAGTCTCAGGTGTACACCATAGTGATACAACAACTCTATACATTGTGTTGTGCTCACCACAGTATTAGCTACTATTTGTCACCATACAATGCTATTACAATGCCATTGTCTATATTACCTAGGCTATACCTTTCATTCCTGTGACTTCTTCATTGCATAACTGGAAATCTGTTTCTTCCACTTCCCTTCATCCATTTTGCCCACCCTCCACCCTTCCCCTCTGACAACCATCAGTTTGTTCTTTGTATCTATAGGTCTAATTCTTCGTTTTTTTTCTTAGATTCCATATATAAGTGAAATCATTTGATATTTGTCTTTCTCTTCCAGAACTATTTCACTTAACATAATACCTCCTAGGTCCATCCGTGTTATCACAGATGGCAATATTGCATCGATTTTTTATGGCTGAGTAATATTCCTCTGTGTGTGTGTGTATGTGTGTGTATCTTATTTAGCCATTCATCTATTGACGGACACTTGAGTGGACATAGCACTCATTTTTGAGTGCTTATATAATATATAACAATTCTATAAAATATATAACAATTCTATAAAATGTCTCCATTTTAATGTTAGTCACACCATAAAGTCAATATTTTCAATATTTTTTCTACCTTCCAAGTATTGCCTTTTGTTCTCTTCACTAGAAATTCCTAATGTTTCTGAGCTGGGGTTGATTTTGTTCCCTAGGGAATATTTGGCAATGTCTGGAGATATTTGGGTTGGTTTTTAAGTTTTTATTTAAATACCAGTTAGTTAACATACAGTGTAATATTAGTTTTGGGTGTGCAATATAGTAATTCATCACTTCCATACATCACCCTGTGCTCATCATGACAAGTGCACTCCTTAATCCCCATCACCTATTTCACCTGTCCCCCACCCACCTCCCCTCTTGTCACCATCCATTGGTTCTCTATAGTTAAGAGTCTGGGTTGTCACAGCTGAGGGGATTGCTACTGGTATCTAGTGCATAGAGGCAGGATGCTTTAAACCCTACAATGCACAGGACAGACCCCAACAACAAGGAATTATCCTGCCTCACATGTCAATAGTTCTGTTGATGAGAAACCCTATATCTAGATCAATATGATTTAATTTTGTATTTTTAACTTTTAGGTATTAGCACCAGTTTTCATTGCTTGACCAACCCCCATTATTCCTTCTCATGTATTTTTAGGACTCCTAAGGTGATATAGAAATGACAGGGGCATCTTCTTCCTTGTTTTATTTGGGGGTACTAACTCTCAACACCTATATGGTATGACAAATGAACTCAGACAATGAAGCTTGACTTTGTCAATAAACATCTCTTGAGAAGGGCAATAACATGTCTCCCCTATAAGTTTATAGCATTGCATTTCGTGCAAGAAAAAAAAATTATGTATGTATTTGCATATGTCACCCCTTGCCTCTCTTTAGAGCCAGCAAAGTCACCTATGCTGTGGATACTTATTACTTTTCAAAGTCGTGCAGCTTGAAGTCCCTTCTGTCATTTCCCCAATCTCTGATCAGAGAGACTGAGTCATTCCCATGACTACATGTCACCCATTGTTTTCTCAGGTGATCTCCTCAAATTTTAAAATTTTTTTACTGTTTATTTATTTTTGAGAGAGAGAGAGAGAGCGAGAGCAAGCAGGGGAGGGGCAGAGAGAGAGAGAGAATAGGGGAAAGCAGGTTCCAGGCTCTGAACTGTCAGCACAGAGCCCGACATAGGGCTCAAATCCACAAACTACAAGATCATGACCTGAGCTGAAGTCGGATGGTTAACCGACTAAGCCACCTAGGCGCTCTTCAGGTAATCTTTTCTAACCTTCAAACTAACTGAAGGTATATTATATTCTCTTTAGTTACCAGAAACACTTAAAAGGAAAAAATGAACATGTCATTTCTGTTTTCATGAGTCTGAGCCTTCTCTCCCCAATTCCTGCCAATCCTTGCTTCTGAAAACTGAGCTTAATGATAATATCTTAACATAGACTTTGTGCTGATTTTACATCATCCATCTAGCTACAGGTCCAACTTAGTTCCCCAAATGGGCATAGACTTTCCACTTGATAGGCTTGCCTTCATTTATTTCAGTGATGTTGGAATGGAGAAATGATGTGTGTTGGCTTTGGGCTTTAAACATGTGATATGCAGTATTTTTGGCTGACAGGTAAGTACTTACTGCCTGGTGCTAAATAGCCAAGAAGTTATCACTTGCCCTCTTCACTTTCAAAAGTTGAAAATCCACAGATAGGGGTGCCTGGGTGGCTTAGTCAGTTAAGCATCCAACTTCAGCTCAGGTCATGATCTCGCAACCTGTGGGTTCAAGTCCCATGTGGGGCTCTGTGCTGACAGCTCAGAGCCTGGAGCCTGCTTCAGATTCTGTGTCTCTCCCTTTCTTTGCGCCTCCCCTGCTCACGCTCTGTCTCTCTCTCTCTCAAAATAAATAAACATTAAAAAAAATAAAAAATAAAAGCCACAACTAAAAGTACTAACTTTGAATATAACTCATTTCAATACTCCATATTTAACTCTTAAGTGTAAAAATTATTACAGATAATTCTGTCTGTTCAACCTTTAATATGCTAACAAATTTTTGTGGTTAGTTCTTATGTAATTTAAATATCATATGTCTTATCTCTAAGGTTCCCTAATTTTAAAACCCATAATTATTGATATTTGGTGCCTAGTGTTTATGATGACCAAAGTCTTACTATGTTTGGCAGAGTCTCAAATTAGAAAGACCATCTTAAAATTGCAATAATGACCTTATTGGAAACCAGTGACATAAAAGGGGAGAGTAAATTTTCAAAATAATTCTCAATGAAAGGAGTGCTTTCCATAATTCTAGAATCATGAAATAACTGTGGGGAAAATTAATTTTACACTTAGGCTCCTGCCAAATATTTTCTTTAAGCTATTAACCACTATTATAGAGAAGTGAGTACTTTGGCCTATTTAAATTATATCTGTTTTTCCCTTTCATCTTCACCTTTCCCTTTTCCCTTTCACCTGTGATATATCCTTGGAAAGAAAAGGGTTCCATGGTTGTGATGGCTAATTTTATGTCATCATGGTTGGGCTAACAGAGGCCCAGATATCTGGTAAAACGTTATTTCTGGGTGTGTCTGTAAGGGTGTCTCTGTAAAAGATTAGCATTTGTGTCACAAAGACCTGCTCTCATCAATGGGGTACAGGGGGAGGCTTCATGCAATCCAATGAAGGTCTAAATAAAACAAAAGCAAGGAAGCACTATTTCAGCCTCTACTTAAGTTTACACATCCGTCTTCTCCTGCCCTCAAACATTAGTGCTTTTGGACTCAGGCCAGGACTTACATCATCAAACCTCAACTCTCCACCCTTCAGATATAGATCTATATCATTGCCCCCACCCGCCCAGTTCTCAGTCCTTTGGAGTTGGACTGAATTACACTACCAGCTTCAGTTTTCCTGGTTGTCTAGCTTGCAGGCAGCATATCTTAGAACTTCTTGGCCTAAAGAACTGTGTGAGCCAACTCTTTTAATAAATCTCCTTTTATACATCCATATATACCCTGTTGGTTCTGTTATGGATCCCTGACTAATAAAAATTGATGAGATGCTGCATACCATTTCCTTCACTCCCACCAAGCCCGAGTTTAACCATTTGGATTAGTTTATTGAAAGCTGTAAGAAAATGCCTTTATTCTGTTTAACTCATTCTTTCTGTTATTTTATTGTAGTGAGAACACTTAACATAAAATCTACTCTCTTAACAAAATTCCAAGTGCACACTATAGTATTATTAACTAAAGGCACAACGTTGTGCAGCAGATCTCTAGAACTTACTCATCTTGCATAACTGAAACTTCATTCCCATTGAACAGCAACACCTCATTTTCCCCCACCCCAGTCCCTGGCAAACACCATCCAATTATCTGTTTTCATGAGTTTGACTATTTTAGGTACCTCATATAAGTGGAATCATGCAGTATGTTTCCTTCTGTGACTGGCTTATTTCCTTACATTATGCCCTCCAGGTTTATCCATTTCTCACACATTTGGGACCTCCTTTTTTTATGACTCAATAATATTTCATTGTATGTATATACCAGATTTCCTTTACCCGTTTATCTATCAGTGGACATTTAGGTTGTTTCCATATTCTGAGTATTATGAATAATGCTGTAATGAGCATAGGGGTGCAGATATCTCTTTAAGATCCTGATTTCAATGCTGAGGAACAAAAATTCATATGAAGACACAAAAGACCCCAAACAGCCACAACAATCTTAAGAAAGAAGAACAAAGTATAAGCATCACCTTTCCTGATTTTAAAATACATTATAAAGCCAGACTAGTTAAAGCAGTATGGTAACGGCGTAATAACAAATATATAGACTAAGAGAACAGAATAGAGAGTCCAAAGATAAGTCCATGTACATTTGGTCAACTGATCTTTGACGGGAATGCCAAGAACAGACAATAGGAAAAGGGTAACTTCCTGAACAAATGAGTTGTGAAACTTGCATATCCACATGCAAAGGAATGAAACTGAACCCTTACCTTATACCATAGATAAAAATCAACTCAAAAAAGATTAAAGATTTGAATGTAAGACATGAAACTATAAAACTCCCAGAAGAAAACATAGGGGAAAACCTTCATGACATTGGTCTTGTCAATGATTTCTTGGACATGGCACCAAAAGCACAAGCAACAAAAGCAACAATAGACCAAAGGGAATATGAAACAAGTGAAACAAAACAAACTAAAAAGGTTCTGTACAGCCAAGTAAACAATCAGAATGAAAAAGTAATCTGTGGAAAGAGAATAAATATTTGAAAAACATACATGTGACAAGGGGTTAATATCCAAAATATTTTAGGAGCTTATATAGCTCAGTAGCCCCCCAAAAAGAAAATGGGCAAAAACCTGAATAGACATTTCCTCAAAGAAGATCTACAAATGGCCAACAGACATATGAAGACATCACTAATCATTACACAATGTAAATCAAAACCACAATGAGATATTATTTCACATCTATTAGGATGGCTATAAGTAAAAGATACCAAGGGTTGCTGAAGATGTGAAGAAATTGTAACTCTTGTACACTGTTGGTAGGAATGTAAAATGTTACAGTCACTATAGAAAATGGTGTGTAGGTTCTTCAAAAAATTAAATATGCATTATTTCTTAAATGTATCAATGTAAGAAACCTTTTCCATCTAACATCTAGTAATATCTTATAAACTACATGTTGCACAGAATTCACTTTGGAACGTGACTATGTGATGTCAAAGTATCCCATAATATTTCTTTTTCTAGTCTGAAATTAAAAGTAATATTCAAAAAGTCAGTTCTTTTTTGCACAGAGTAACAGACTTTAATGTTTCCTAGTACCATAAAAGATCCTCTACGAAAGCTTCCTCTTGAATCTATGGTTTTAATTATCTACCTGATGAATCCAAACAGATTTTTCAACATTATCTCCTCTTTGTTAAGACCACCATTATATTGCTATATTAAAGACAATTTGCATTTCAGTAATAGACATTATTTAAGTTCCTTAATAAGTTCCATTTCCTTAAATAAGAGTCTGAATATGAGACAAGGCAAGCATAATGTGAAACCATGACAGTCATTGTTTTGAGTTACGGTCAGTAATTTGGGTAGAAAACATTTGTTTTTAACTCTAGAAAGAAGGTATGATGGGTAAATTGTCCTTAAATATAGGAGAATCAAGATCAGGTCCATATTCACAATCACTATGTGTGACCGTCTGAATAAGATTTCAAAATCAATGTTGCAAAATTTCAGGATAAAAAAAGAACATTCTCACTAATCATATTCATGCTCATTTCCTTCTCTATTTTCTAATGAAGATTTTTTTTCTCCACATTTACTTTTACAGTCTTTGGCTCTACAAGTGATATGCTTGTTCCATTTCAAGTTAAGCGACACCGTTAGTTCATTAGTATTTCAGCTCTGGCAAATGAGATCTGAAACGAAACACCTGTCCTTTGACCCTAACTTGTTCCTGGCTTATGCAAATGAGAACAGTTAAAGTATTTTACATGTTTTACCTCTCATGTGATGCCTCAGGTTTTATGCTGACAAGGAAGACTCAATGAATGTGAAACTAGTTTTGATAATTTGGTGTTAGCATTTTTCTTACTGGACAGGTTTTCAGTGTTTTCTTTTTTTCTGGAAATCATGTATAAGTTGCATAGGCTTACACTTGTACATATGATCCAGGGTGGGCTTATATTTAGATATTTGAATAACTTCAGTAAATAGATTAAAGGGGCATCTCAGTGGCTCAGTTGGTTAAGCATCCAACTCTTGATTTCAGCTCAGGTCGTGATCTCATGGTTGTGAGATTGAGCCCCTGCATCTGGCTCTGAATTGACAGCATGGAACCTGCTTGGCATTCTCTCCCCCTCTCTCTCTGCCCCTCCCCCATTGAGCTCTCTCTCTCTGTCTCTCAAAATAAATAAAAACTTTAAAATAGAAAAAAGAGAACTTATAAAAAATAGATTAGAAATCCATGTATTAAATTTACCCAAAAAGTTAACATTTAGTTTATCCCTTATGACTATCCCAGTGTGTTATGCTAATGACGTGAATATTTCTGTAACTAACATATATTATTTTAAAATAGAAAATGAAAAATGAAAGCCTTTTCTATGAAATATAGTTATCAGTATGAAGTTTTTACTCATTTAGTACCCATTTGATAAGTATTGATTTTAGTGATTGTATTTTGTCCCTTCAAGTTCTCCGTAATAATCCCCCAAATATGAAATAAATCTACTCTTGTTCTTTCAAAGCAAATCAAATAGAATTCTTTGGGATGAATTGCATAAGAGAGCTTTTGTGGTGATTTATTTCAATAGGAATAGAAAAGATTATTACTATGCAGATAAGGTGACAACAGAAGTCCAATGAGAAATAAAGTCTGTAGACACTGAATGCAGTGAGCTAGTTGTCTTCCTTCTTCAAGGGGTTTCCAAAATGTTATTACAAAGTTCTTATTTTCAATAAATCATACCATAGATGAAAATTCTTTAAAATGAATAGACTGTTATAGCCCTGGAAACCGTATACTGGAATTTTTGGCAGGAAAGTAAAACCAGTAAGTTATTTATTTGTAGGATTTTCTATGCATATATTGTATAGGGAAATGGGAATATCCTTTTTGATTAGAAAAGTTTTAACGATAGGAAAGCAGAACAAATTATTTCCTGTAATAATGGAAAACTTGTTTTTGTTACACATGTGTCCTGTGCAGAAAGAATGATTTTTAGCGAATTTCAAATATATTTGGATGAAAGCTTGACTTCCTTGAGTATAAATGGTGCTTTAAATGTTTTAAAACTGGTTTTATCTTTTAATTTTTGCCGTGCCTATTGTGTAAGGCAGACAATATTACAACTACATTTTTTTTAGCTAATCAAAAGTCTTTAAAATATTCAGGCTCACAATTTTAATATCATTATATCCAGAATCATGTGTTAGACAGTAATTCCTTCTGGAAAGCCTGAAGCCTCAAGGTATTTCTCTTACTTTAAAGACATTCATCCCAAGCTATAATTTTACAACATTTTAATATATTTCATTGTCTAAAATGCATACTATTAACAACTAATTTGATGTATAAAATTCTTCTCAGGATACCAAGTTGTGATTTTCAACTTCTTTTAGTGTAATACATTTCAGTGGACATAAAAGCATCGGTAATTTAATATTTAAAATTCTCCTGAATGCAAGTGAACTAGGTATTCTGGATCTCTGACCTATTAAAAATGATAAACATATTATCAACTTTGTACTTCTAAGCACAAATATTTCTTTAAAAAACTCATAATTTTCTTATTCCCCAGGCTTTATTTTCTCTTAACTAATTAACACCAATTAAAATTTCTCATAGTAGTGTACAATTGGTGGAAGCAGGTCAGTAATGAGCGGAAGCCATCTCGGTGCTCCAGGCAAAAGATGATGATCACTTAGGCTTGGATGTTAGAAAAGGAGAAAAAGGGAAGTAGACACCATCTGTCACCATATGGTGTTATTATAATATTATTGACTGTATTCCCTATGCTGTACTTTTCATCTCTGTGACTTGTTTATGTTATAACTAGAGGTTGGTACCTTTTAATCCCCTTTATTTATTTTGCTCATCCTCCACCCACTTCCCCTCTGAGCACTGAGTAACGTACAGAATTGTCAAATCAGTGTTGTATATCTGAAACTAATATAACATTGTATGTTAATTATACTTCAATAAAAGAGAGAAGTGGGCAGATTTGAGATCTCTTTTGTCACATGATGATGGGTTGGATATGAAGGGTGAAGAAGAAATTGTTAAAAAAAAAAGTTCCAAAAATATAGAATGCAATTGAAAGGTGTTTTCTTCTGAAAATCACATGATGATCTCTTAGGGAGGTGATTATTGCATAATAGAAGCACAAAAAATATAATTTTATAAATTAATCCATGAAAGGAATCTTTAAAGACCGCTATAAATGGCTATTAATTCCTGGAAATATTAATTTTAGTGGCCATATTTTTCTGCAGTTTCAAATTTGCTTTTATGTTTTTTTATAGAGATACACATTTGTTTATTTGTATGTGGATATGTATGTCCCAGTAATGATTCCAGTGAATGGGCCAGCTCTGCATACCATGGCTTTACTTATTTTTTAATTAAATTAGATCATTTTTACTATGTTTAACAAAATTTGTCATTTTAACCATTTTTAAGAGTACAGTTTTGTGGCATCAAGTGCATGCACATTGTTGCACAACAGTTTCACTCATTTCATAAAATAATGTTTGGTTTACTGGCCAGGCTTTATTAATTTATTGTAATGAAACTCTTTTTGCTGATATTTTAATAATCCTTTTAGAAAATCCCGTAGATCTGTACTTATTGTATAATGTAAACCTTGAGCAAACGATTTTAAAGATTTTTCTTTAAGTTTATTTATTTTGAGGGAGGGGAGGGGCAGGGAGAGAGGGAGACAGAGAATCTGAAGCGGACTCCATGCTGTCAGCACGAAGCCCAACGTGGGGCTCAAATCCTTGAACTGTGTGTGAGATCATGACCTGAGCCAAAATCAAGAGTCAGAGGCTTCACCAACTGAGCCCCTCAGGCGCCCCAAGCAAACTATTTTAAAGTTAAAATCCCGGTGTACTAAGTTCACCGATTTTTTTTCCATTCTTTTTTTTTTTTTCTTTGCATTTCAGTTTGGGAAGTTTTTGTTGGCTGAGAGTTCACTTTCGTTGGCTCTGTCAAGTCTACTCAACAGCCCATCAAGGCATCCTTCATTTTTGTTACAGTGTTTTGGTTTTTTTTTTAATTTCTAGCATTGTCTTTTGATTAGTTTTTAGAGTTTCCACCTCTCAGCTTAGATTTCTTATCTTTTCTTGAATGGTGTATACTTTTTCAGTGAGAGCCCTTAACTTCTTAATCATAGTTATTTTAAATTTCCTGTCTGATTCTTTTACCAACCGTGTTATATCTGGGTTTGGTTCTGGTGTTTGCTTTGTCTCTTCCAACTATGTTTTATACAGTTTCGACATGCATTGCCACTTTGGCTGAAAGCCATACATTTTGTCCTGTGTCACAAGAATTGAGGTAAATAATCATTTAGTGTGAGGATTTAAGTTAATATGTTAAGTTCGGCTGCATTTCACGTTTGCTGTCGCTTCAGATGCCATGAGCTTTGGTTTCTTCTAGTGTTCTTGTTTTTCTCTCTTCAGTTTTCTTTGGTCTTCCCTAAGAATTCCTCAGACAGATTCTGAGTCATTTCTTTCAGCTGTGATCCACTGTTTTTATACTGGAGCCCTATGGGTTTTGTGGTAAAGTGTAGAGGAGGGAAAGCAGCCTATAATCTTAGATTAAATCTCTTTTTTAGTGAGGGTGTGTCCCAGGACTGTGACATTCACAACTGTTTCCTAGGTGAAAGAGGAAAGCTGAGGGGTTTGGGGAAGGACTGGAGTTGGGCAAATGCCCTTCATCCTCCCAGGTGTGGACAAAGCTCAGGTGAAGCTTTCTGTCCCTGGAGAGTCAAACCTTTGTAGTAGAGAACACTCTGGGCTGATTTCATAGTCTTTACTCTTCCCTTCCTCCTGTTCACTGTGAGAACTGGTGGGTTAGGGTTTCTGGAGGTAAAATTCAGTAAACTGCAGAAGCTCCCAGGAATTTCTGTCTCTCGTGCTAGTCCACATACAGCCTCCAGCAGTTTTTCAAAATTATCATTTAAGTGTACCATTTAAGCGTTATGGCTTCAGCGGCTTCCTTTTTAGGTACAGATCTTAGCTGTGACTCTCTGGGTTGGACTGTCTCTCCAGATTTCGTGGTGGAAATTGGCTTTGTGACCTCAATTCTCTGATGGGCCCAAGAAAAGTCACTGATTTTCAATTTCTTCAGCTTTTTCTTTTAAAGATGGGCGTGATAAGTTCTTTACGTGTTGGAGCTCTTGGGTGGCCCTTTAAACTATTAACTAGTAGAGTAGGATGCAGCAAAACTAACAAAAACTATTAAGCAACAGAACCTGTACAGTAACCTGGCCATCCAATTCAAAGTAGAGAAGACAATGTTAATTATGCAAGCCACCCCTTCTGTTACCGAAAATAAATACATCACCCACCCCTGTAAACTTTTGAGGGAAAGCGTTCACAATTAGAGTATGCGGTACACATGCAAAGGATGGTTTTTCAGTTTCAGTTGAGTTCCGTCGTCTGGCCCCTCAGCATTTTTCATGTAATGTCAATTCTAGCACATCTTTGGCTAATTTCCGCAGTGACTGAATCTGTTCTCAGTCAAGGGAAACCCATCAGCCTCTAGGCCTTCTTTATAAGATTACTTCAGACTGACTGTTAGTGAGTCCTTCAACCCACCTGAGATAATACATCGCCGTACATTCTCTCAGGCAGTGCGTGTTTATTCAACCACTCCTTTTACTGTTTTAAGTTCCACCCTAGGATCTGTTTCAGTCTCCTAAAGGCCACAAGTTTTGCCTTAGACGGAGTTAGCCTTGTCCCACTGTCACACAGTTGATGCATAATGGTGCCTTGGGCTTTCCTCAAAGGCTGTCTCAAAAATCAATCATGTAAATTCTGATTCTGCATTGATTATAAATCTCCACTGAGAGCAGACCATGCGTATATTCCTGTACACGAACACACATACACATTAGTAGTTAACTATTCACTAACCCTGTACATTGTTTTCCATAGTGTTTTTTTCTCCTCTTACCCAATAGTTTTTAGTAATTTCTAAAACATCATTTGAAATAATTTCTTGCTCCAGGTACTGGGGAGTCCAGGTGGGCTTGAAAGTCCACCCAGAGGTCACCCTTCTGGCAATGAAGCTGAAAAACCCCCTTAATTGAGCCTGCCAGACCACCTGTTATACTTGGATAATTCAGAAACAGCTTTTTGCATTAATTCATGCCAGGCATGAATCTAATCCTAAATGAGGCATGTTATAAAGCATTTGGATTAGAAATAATGTCATTAAAACCATATGCCTGCATTTTTAAATGTGCTTTCAGAAGACGTAGCACCATTCCAAATTTTCCATCGCAGTTTATATTCTACCTATAATGCTTTTTGTATGCCTCTAGGTGAAGGAAAAGGGCTGTGAAGAAACCATGGTCAGGAAGATACAAACTATAAGCTTGAAGCCCCCTGAATATAAGGCTTCTCATGTGCTGCTGGTACACCTGTTTCAAGGCAGAGAATGGTCTTCCTTCACCCAAAATTAGAAAAAATGAGCGGGACAGTTATTCAGGTTTCGCCTCCATTCTTGTGCGTGCCCATTGCCATTCTTGACGCACTCTGCTGGAGTCTTGAGAAGACGACTACCTGGCTCTTCCGTGATACCTCAAATGCTCCTCAAACTTGAGTTTAGTCCTTCTAACCCTGTAACCTAACCTGTGCACATGTTTGTCTTTTTCAGTGCCTTCAGTGGCATGAGAGCATAATGAGATTGACTCTGTACTGAGTTATTTCTGCGTTCCTCAGAGGTCTGGTTTTAAGCCCGACACATAATTGGTATTTGATGGGATTATTCAGTGAGTAATTGAGCAATTGAATGACCCGTATGTATTCACATTTCAGCTTTACTTAAGGAAAAGTATTTAGTAAGGATAAAGGGTATAAATGTTATGTGTGTGGGGTGGAGAGTAACTTGGCCATGCTGACAACTGCAGGAATGTTCACTGAATAAACAAGGTAAGTCCAATGCCTGCCTGTCTTCCATAGAAGACCTTGCTTTTTAAGAAAGGAATAGCAGAGCCCACTATCCGTATTTATATAATTTCCATGATTTGTTCATCTTCTGCCTTAGTCACCTAAATGGAGAGCCTCTCCTCCCCTCGTACCTTCCAGGACATGGTCTTCCACCTCCATTATGAGTAGAATGTGGGGCAGCCTGGAAGGCACAGCTGATTTTCTCCTTATCTCGGTATGGTATCTGTTAGCAAGAAAACAAGAGTTACACATTTAAGTAGATTCATTGTATGTGATGAACTCTTAAGATTCATAGTTCAATATCAAAGTTTAATATGTGTTGTGATATGAGTGTATGGTATGGGAACTACTTGGTGAAGGATATGCTAGGTTTTTTAAAGAGGGCGGGTCTGATTTTTTAAATGGCTTAATTAGTTATATATATATATATATATATATATATATATATATATATATTATAAGGAAATATACTCAGTATCCCTTGGAGTAGAGATTTTCAATTCAGTTTGTGCATCAGAATTGCTTGTGGAGCTTTCATTTAATATAGATAGATACCTGGGCACAACCCTCATTTCCAATTCATTTGGTCTGGAGAAAAGTTAGACATTTTTTAAAAATGATGTTCTTGATATAGAGTTGAATACCACTGACCCAGGGTTACCAAGAAATTCATAATCATTCAAAGAAAAACAATTTCTAATCTTTTCAACCCTTTATTTTAAATGCACAGGTAGTAATTTTCCCATAAGTGGAAAAATCCAAAGGAGATGTGTTTTGTATGTGTGGGCCTTCTGGGTACAAACTAAGCTGGAGGCATATAAATTGCTGCCTGTCTGAGTTTTGAGATATTTGGCAAGATGTTCCTTTTCTAAGAAAACCAACTGAGTGACGCCAGCCAACGTATGGAGTGTTTGAGAAAGCAACGAGGCTTTTACTTCTTTAATGGCATGGTTTACAATAGACCATTAACTCTGGGAGAGGTAGTTATATTTACTTAAATCCCAAGGTGAAAGGTTAGCTGTGGGGTTCTTTTTTTTCTGAAGGAGGGGTTTGGTAGAAGGGAGTCATAGATCATTCACTGGTGATAAGCTCCTGAGAAAATAGTAGAGGGTCCTCTGGCAGGAAAGAGGCGCAGGTGAAGCATAAAGTGTTAAACTTGGAAACGAGGGGAAAAAAATAAAATCATAATCACAATGAATTGGTGACAGGTTGTCAAGAATTAGGTCATTAATATATGAGCATTAATGGGATGCAGATTTTGATAATAAAGACCAAAAGGTGAGTTTCAAGAAAGTAGAGTTATTACTCATACATGAATATTCACACTTACATAGAGTATTTATACCTGTTTGTATTGCTAATTTGAGAATTGGGGAGTTAAAATGCATCCTCCTTATGGATATTTGGTTTTTGTCCCAAGATTCTTTCTGTCACCAGATCTCCCAAAGTTTGTGCTGCTCTGTAAATCTCACTTTTGTAGTTAATGCAATTGGAAAAGCAGATGGAAGGACATTCATTATTGGGGGTGGCATGGGTGAAGTACTTGGTGCTATTGGGAAGATAGAACATGATAGACAGGACATGACCATCGCATCAGTTACAATGGGCTGCATGTAAGTGAAATGATCCATCAGTCAAGATGGGCCAGATCACAATGTCTAAGTGAACAATCTTACTGTTTTAAAGTTACTGTTATTGAAGTTTTTGCAGAACTTAAGAAGCATGACATCATGGTGAACATTTATAGAAATATAGAACTATTTATGAAACCCGAAATAGAGATGAGGGATGAAAGTACAACAGATACAGACAAATAATAAATTTTATGTGATTATTTAATATTCCCATGTACAGTTTTTTATTACAACTCTTCTTTCTAAATAAGAGCCTGCATAAACCTTTATATGTGGGTCTCTCCAGTTTCTTTCAATTCTCAATAATTTAATTCTGGTCTCCCTCAAATTTCAATAACAAAGTTAAATCAAAGCTGTTATTCAGAGCTTGTTTGAAAAAATTCTGTGTTAATAAAGAGTTCTTCAGAGACTATATACCTAGTTTTCCAGAAATAGTGTGTATCTTCTTAGTAATCTACAAGTCAGATTTTAGACAGCAGTTGTTAAGAAGTTTAAGACAATCATTGCCATGTTTCCAGGTCGTAAAGTCCCAGTACTGGTCACCACGGTTAGCATACTCATCACAACATTATTTTTCAAATATAGCTCAAATTAAGATTAATGATTAAATGCTGACTCTTGAGAGTTCCTCTTAAATGAAAGTTATTTTTATGAGATCTCTGAGCAGGAAGAAGCAAAACTTCAGGTCCAAGCTCTTAGCTATTTGTTTGTTGTCATCACTTTTTGGGTAAGTCCCAGCTCCATCCTGGCTACCTTATATATACTTATTATCAACTTACTTGCCTATAGTGCTGACATTGTTGATGGATTGAGACCAGTGAAACTGGCAATCGTATATCTAATGCTAGTGTCTTAGGAGCAATAAAGCAAATTTCAAAAAGAATATGAGATTAAATAGTCCTATACCTCGATTATTATAAATCATGATATATATTTCGTTTTGTCTTACCTTTTACCTTGGAGAGGGGTTTCTTTACTGCCATTGACAATTATATTTATTAAATATATGGAAAGGTCATGACCTTCCTTAAATACTTGGCTTACCTTTAAAAATCAATCTTATCAAGAGTTTGTCTATTTTAAACTGATCTGAGTTAACCTGTGAGAACTATGCGGGAAAGACATTTTCTCTGTTGGGCACAGCAGGAAAATCAGTGTCCTAGAACTTACTGATGGCACCTTCAAAGGTGACTCAGCTGACCAGGAAGTGTTGATTTCCACTTGGTGATTTTAAGAGCATGTGACAATGAAAGGGCATTTCAAGACCCAGGGGGCAGTGGAAATACCAAATAAGGACGGTGATTGCAAAAGCTTACTAGAATGAGTAAAAGAAATATGCACTGCTGTCAGAAAAGTGAAATGTGTAATAGGCACACCCCATCAGTGGCATGAGAGCATCTTTTATGAACTTAACAGTGGGAAAAGCCAGGGCAGAGTTAACCTTACCACTTTATGTATTAAATGAGACGTTTTGGGCTCCTTCCAACTACAGGGACAAGAGCCGCAGTTGGGTGGCTGGTGGTTGGCTTTAAAGCCCCGTGGGAAACTGAGAGTGACAGGCAGTTGTGCTAGCAGCTTCCTGGTGAGACTGAGTAGAAAGTGGCGTGGGCGCCACGTATACTACATCTGTTGCTTTTCCGTCATCTCCTCTCAGAGGGTGGCATCCCCTGACTTTTATGGTTCCGGTAAATGCATCACGCTTGCCTTCCCTCTAGTACTGTTACCACTGCTGACTAAATTCCCTCTTCTTTCCTCTCTACCTTTCTCCTTGCTCTTGCTCATGGCTTCAACTTCCTGAATGGTTATAGCATCCGTTTCCTGCTCTTCCGTTATTTGTTGACCCTTCTGTTTGTCCCACTGTCAGGCTGTCCAAGAGAAGATTTCCAAGGTCAATTAATAACTATTCAGGACAAGGTGTCCCTTTTGGACTGGGCTATGCCATCCCAAGTGTGGCTGCCTTTGGCAAAGGGTCCAATCGCAGCAGCCGGACTTTGGCTGAGAAATATTGATTTGTTCACTCAGTGTACATTAATTAAACTCCTCTTTTGTGCCATGTGGAGCACAAGATGCTAGGGTCACACCAGTGAGCAAGTAAGAACCATGAGTTATGAATTTTAATTTTTAATAAGGAGAGAACAACAACAATGAAACAAACTCAACTAAAATGAATGTGCGTATGAAAGAACATAGGTTTGAAAGGAGCCGCTCAGAATGAGCGGTTGCCATGACAATCTTGATGAGACTCTTCTGGAAACAACTTATAGTCTAGCAGGTGCCTTGTTTGACCTGCTCAAGTAATTTTAGTTAAGATGATCCACACATGAGTGATATGATTCAAATGATAGGAACTGAAAGCAGAAGGTGAAAAGCATATCTAATCCATATATTTTTCTGATGATAGCTTCAAACAAATGAGTACTAGTTACATGCCATCAGGAATCAGATAATTTAACATAGGTAGCTTTAGATGACATGTTATCCTATAGTTGACTAAATAGTTTGGGTGTCATTACTCAGGTGTTGAGAACCTTGAGAAACAAATATTTTGACCATCATATCAGAATGTCTTCCCACAAGATGGCACTCATAATCTCTTTTGTTTTTAAATTCTTTTTTGTTAAAACAGTGTTTGATTATTATTTTTTTTTATAAAACTGAGGAAAATCTAAAACAGTAATATGTTTGAAAATGCAGGTAGCTCATTTAATTTAATTTTGATTGACTTATCTTATTTCTGATGAGTGCAATGTATCTCTTCAGAGAAATCAAGATATGATACTGGATTTGAGGGCTACATGAGGGTCTATAAGCCCTGCTCCCTGATTTAATATACATTAGACAGTGGTATCCCTGGATTCTTATACTAACCCAGATTTGCAATATATCAGATTACCAAAATTTTAATATTCTGATGACTTGGTTTATAATTCTGTTCTACAAGTCCTATTTCCCTGTAATGCTTGGCCTGAACAATGAGTACATATTTTCTGCTAAACAGATTTTTCATTTGGATGTATTTTAAAGTTGTAATACATTTATACAAACTTTGAAATGGGAGATTTTCAGATTAAATTCCTACTTTCCCATTTCATCTTTTATTTAGTCACTCCTGAATCTAGATGCCCTCTGGAATAACAACCATAGTAAACAAACTCACCAAATAGGGAGGAGACTCTAGAGAGTTCAAGATGTTGCTACTTCTGCGTGTTCTCTGCATTATCCTTACTCCAAAGTCTAAGTGGAGGAAAAATCAAAATCTGATCTTTAGGAGGTTTTGTGTGTGAGACAGGAAGAACCAGGAATAGAGGGGAGCATAAAAGCAGGAGGGGAAAGGACCTGAAATTATAAATGTGTGTATTGATTGCTGTTAGAACAATGGGGCAGCCTCAAGCATTACTTTACAAAACTGTCTTCACCAAAAAGTCAACGTTATCATTATTGTTCTCACAGCAATCATAGATAAATTATAAAAATAGATAAAAGACATATCACAAGAAAGCAAATATTTCCAGACCGAGTACAAAGGAGAAACAAAATGTACACAGTGTGGCATACAGATCTGAGGGCATAGCATGCTGGGATCAAGGTCTGGAAGTAGGAAGACATATCCTGAAGTTTATATTCTTTGGGTGTATATGCCTAACATTGTCCTTTATGAGGGCTGTAACTGGAACTAGGCTTGCTGTACAAACTAGTGAGTGAGGTGGAGACTGACTGAAGAGAGCTTCTATCGGCAGGCTGTAACTCTTAAGAGGCTGTATCTGGGTAAGCTACTGTGTTAGTTTCCTATTGTTGCTGTAATAAATTATCACAACTAAGTGACTTAAAATAATACAGACACATTATCTCATATTGTATAGGTCACAAGCCCAACATGCTGTCTCTCTAGGTTAAATCAAGGTACAGGCAGACCTGCAACCCTTCTGGAGGTTTCAGGAGACAGTCTTTCCTTGCCTTTTCCAACTTCTACAAACCACCTGCATTTCTTGGCTCATGGCCCCTGCTTCAAAGCAGCCATGCAGTATCATCACATCTCCTTCACTGAATCTGCTACCTTTGCCACACTGCCTTGTCTCCTGTGTGACCCTGATCCTTCTTTTTTCATTTATTGAAAGAGCAGTGGCTGTAGCATGACTGAATGAAAATATTTGATCGTATTCCTTAAAATAATAGTTACTTCGATTTATCAGAAATGAAAACAAGTTAAAAATTTAAAAAGAAAACAGACAGTCTTTATCTTATTGTTTACTGTTAGTGGTTATCTGCTCTGATATAAGCTTATGCAAGGAGAAATGTTTCTCATTACTTATATTAGCATTGGTGCTTCTATTGTTCAATAGATTAACGCAGTGTTAAATGAGGAGTTGGTTGCATACTTTGCCATTAAGATGGCCTTATTGTCAAGCTTGAACGCTTTCTTAATTGATGGCTGCTTTTAGGTCAACTATGGTTTTGTTTATGTTTCCTCTCCAAACAAGGTTGTATCCTTTTTCTAAAAAGCTGTACCTTTTTAGATTATACTTTAAACTTACATTCGAATTTTTTGGTTTTTTTAGGTAAGTTTAAAGTTGACCTGAGATTCTGTTCTGGGTAACCAGCTGTCACCAGACTCGTTAGGCTTTTCACCTCTACCCGCACATCAGCACAAGGTATAAAATTACTCCAGATGGACTGAACGTAGTGGGTAAAATTACCAAAATAACTATATATATGATTGTCCAAGGGAAGATATAGCAGTTGCCCAAAAGGAACAATTACTAAGTAATTATAATTTCTAACAATTTACAAAAGGAGGTCCTAAAAATAACCAAAAGAACAAAACTAGTGGACATATAAAATAAATTTCATTATTGGAGAAATTTTTTCTAATATGTATATAACAAAGGATCACTATTCTGAATATGCAAATAACTCCTACTTAAACAAAAAGCGACCCAGTTAACAAATAGTGAAAATATATAAACAGATAATCAAAGAAGCCAATAAACACACAGAGAGTTTTCAGCTTCATTAGTAATCAGGAAAATTCCACTTAAACAACATATATGTACTACTTTCTACAGATCAGATTGGTAACATTTTTAAATACTATTTAACACTTGTAAGGTTGATGAAATGGCTACACCTATGCAAATTGATTAAATAAATCTTAAACCTTATCACCCAGAAATTTGACTTCTGGTATTTCCCCTGGAAAGTACTCATACACATATATAAAAGACATGTACAAGGATATTGTTTATTTTTAGTGCTGTTTATAATAGAGAAAATTTGACACCAAAACAAAACTTATCAAAAGAAGAATGAAGAATGAATGAATAAATTGTGGCAAAACGTATTATGAAATAGTATACTGAAATTAAATAAAATGCATTAACTATATTTGTATGTTTCAATATGTGGGGAAATTAAAAAACGTTAGTAATACTATGATTGGCATAATGGGAAATATTTATGTATATTAACACATGGCTGGCTCAGTTGGTAGAGTGAGCGACTCTTGGTCTTGGTGTTATAAATTCAAGCCCCATGTTGGGTGCGGAGATTTTTTTTTTTATTGTATTTTTTTTTCAATATATGAAGTTTATTGTCAAATTGGTTTCCATACAACACCCAGTGCTCATCCCAAAAGGTGCCCTCCTCAGTATCCATCACCCACCCTTCCCTCCCTCCCACCCCCCATCAACCCTCTGTTTGTTCTCAGTTTTTAGGAGTCTCTTATGCTTTGGCCCTCTTCCACTCTAACCTCTTTTTTTTCCTTCCCCTCCCCCATGGGTTTCTGTTAAGTTTCTCAGGATCCACATAAGAGTGAAACCATATGGTATCTATCTTTCTCTGTATGGCTTATTTCACTTAGCATCACACTCTCCAGTTCCATCCACGTTGCTACAAAGGGCCAGATTTCATTCTTTCTCATTGCCACGTAGTACTCCGTTGTGTATATAAACCACAATTTCTTGATCCATTCATCAGTTGATCGACATTTAGGCTCTTTCCATCATTTGGCTATTGTTGAGAGTGCTGCTATGAACATTGGGGTACAAGTGGCCCTATGCATCAGTACTCCTATATCCCTTGGGTAAATGCCTAGCAGTGCTATTGCTGGGTCATAGGGTAGGTCTATTTTTAATTTTTTGAGGAACCTCCACACTGTTTTCCAGAGTGGCTGCACCAGTTTGCATTCCCACCAACAGTGCAAGAGGGTTCCCGTTTCTCCACATCCTTGCCAGCATCTATAGTCTCCTGATTTGTTCATTTTGGCCACTCTGACTGGCGTGAGGTGATATCTGAGTGTGGTTTTGATTTGTATTTCCCTGATGAGGAGCGACATTGAGCATCTTTTCATGTGCCTGTTGGCCATCCGGATGTCTTCTTTAGAGAAGTGTCTATTCATGTTTTCTGCCCATTTCTTCACTGGGTTATTTGTTTTTCGGGTGTGGAGTTTGGTGAGCTCTTTATAGATTTTGGATACTAGCCCTTTGTCTAATATGTCATTTGCAAATATCTTTTCCCATTCCATTGGTTGCCTTTTAGTTTTATTGGTTGTTTCCTTTGCTGTGTAGAAGCTTTTTATCTTCATGAGGTCCCAGTAGTTCATTTTTGCTTTGAATTCCCTTGCCTTTGGGGATGTGTCAAGTAAGAAATTGCTACGGCTGAGGTCAGAGAGGTCTTTTCCTGCTTTCTCCTCTAGGGTTTTGATGGTTTCCTGTCTCACATTCAGGTCCTTTATCCATTTTGAGTTTATTTTTGTGAATGGTGTGAGAAAGTGGTCTAGTTTCAATCTTCTGCATGTTGCTGTCCAGTTCTCCCAGCACCATTTGTTAAAGAGACTGTCTTTTTTCCATTGGATGCTCTTTCCTGCTTTGTCAAAGATGAGTTGGCCATACGTTTGTGGGTCTAGTTCTGGGGTTTCTATTCTATTCCATTGGTCTATGTGTCTGTTTTGGTGCCAATACCATGCTGTCTTGATGATTACAGCTTTGGAGTAGAGGCTAAAGTCTGGGATTGTGATGCCTCCTGCTTTGGTCTTCTTCTTCAAAATTACTTTGGCTATTCGGGGCCTTTTGTGTTTCCATATGAATTTTAGGATTGCTTGTTCTAGTTTCGAGAAGAATGCTGGTGCAATTTTGATTGGGATTGCATTGAATGTGTAGATAGCTTTGGGTAGTATTGACATTTTGACAATATTTATTCTTCCAATGCATGAACACGGAATGTTTTTCCATTTCTTTATATCTTCTTCAATTTCCTTCATAAGCTTTCTATGGTTTTCAGCATATAGATCGTTTACATCTTTGGTTAGATTTATTCCTAGGTATTTTATGTTTCTTGGTGCAATTGTGAATGGGATCAGTTTCTTTATTTGTCTTTCTGTTGCTTCATTATTAGTGTATAAGAATGCAACTGATTTCTGTACATTGATTTTGTATCCTGCAACTTTGCTAAATTCACGTATCAGTTCTAGCAGACTTCTGGTGGAGTCTATCGGATTTTCCATGTATAATATCATGTCATCTGCAAAAAATGAAAGCTTGACTTCATCTTTGCCAATTTTGATGCCTTTGATTTCCTTTTGTTGTCTGATTGCTGATGCTAGAACTTCCAACACTATGTTAAACAACAGCGGTGAGAGTGGACATCCCTGTCGTGTTCCTGATCTCAGGGAAAAAGCTCTCAGTTTTTCCCCATTGAGGATGATGTTAGCTGTGGGCTTTTCATACATGGCTTTTATGATGTTTAAGTATGTTCCTTCTATCCCAACTTTCTCGAGGGTTTTTATTAAGAAAGTTGCTGAATTTTGTCAAAGGCCTTTTCTGCATCAATTGACAGGATCATATGGTTCTTATCTTTTCTTTTATTAATGTGATGTATCACTTTGATTGATTTGCAAATGTTGAACCAGCCCTGCATCCCAGGAATGAATCCCACTTGATCATGGTGAATAATTCTTTTTATATGCTGTTGCGTTCGATTCGCTAGTATCTTATTGAGAATTTTTGCATCCATATTCATCAGGGATATTGGCCTGTAGTTCTCTTTTTTTACTGGGTCTCTGTCTGGTTTAGGAATCAAAGTAATACTGGCTTCATAGAATGAGTCTGGAAGTTTTCCTTCCCTTTCAATTTTTTGGAATAGCTTGAGAAGGATAGGTATTATCTCTGCTTTAAACGTCTGGTAGAACTCCCCTGGGAAGCCATCTGGTCCTGGATTCTTATTTGTTGGGAGATTTTTGATGACTGGTTCAATTTCTTCGCTGGTTATGGGTCTATTCAAGCTTTTTATTTCCTCCTGATTGAGTTTTGGAAGCATGTGGGTGTTTAGGAATTTGTCCATTTCTTCCAGGTTGTCCAGTTTGTTGGCATATAATTTTTCATAGTATTCCCTGATAATTGCTTGTATCTCTGAGGTATTGGTTGTAATAATTCCATTTTCATTCATGATTTTATCTATTTCGGTCATCTCCCTTTTCTTTTTGAGAAGCCTGGCTAGAGGTTTATCAATTTTGTTTATTTTTTCAAAAAACCAACTCTTGGTTTCATTGATCTGCTCTACAGTTTTTTTTGATTCTATATTGTTTATTTCTGCTCTGATATTTATTATTTCTCTTCTTCTGCTGGATTTAGGCTGTCTTTGCTGTTCTGCTTCTATTTCCTTTAGGTATGCTGTTAGATTTTGTATTTGGCATTTTTCTTGTTTCTGGAGATAGGCCTGGATTGCAATGTATTTTCCTCTCAGGACTGCCTTCGCTGCATCCCAAAGCATTTGGATTGTTGTATTTTCATTTTCATTCGTTTCCATATATTTTTTGATTTCTTCTCTAATTGCCTGGTTGACCCATTCATTCGTTAGTAGGGTGTTCTTTAACCTCCATGCTTTTGGAGGTTTTCCAGACTTTTTCCTGTGGTTGATTTCAAGCTTCATCGCATTGTGGTCTGAAAGTATGCATGGTATGATCTCAATTCTTGTATACTTATGAAGGGCTGTTTTGTGAACCAGTATGTGATCTGTCTTGGAGAATGTTCTATGTGCACTCGAGAAGAAAGTATATTCTGTTGCTTTGGGATGCAGAGTTCTAAATATATCTGTCAAGTCCATCTGATGCAATGTATTATTCAGGGCCCTTGTTTCTTTATTGACTGTGTGTCTAGATGACCTATCCATTTCTGTAAGTGGAGTGTTCAAGTCCACTCCAATTACCACATTCTTATCAATAAGTTTGCTTATGTTTGTGAGTAATTGTTTTGAGACTTTTTTTTAAAAGCATAAAATAACACTGGAGAATTTGCGTGGCTACTTATTAATAGTATTTACCTGAGTATAATAGAGGAGTGGATCAACAGTGGAGGTGGTGATTTAAGAAGACCTTAGCTTTACAAGTGATGTTTCTAATTATTTTTGTTAAAAACATACCTATAATCATGTTTTCAGTAGTTTGTAAAGTATGTACGGAGGGGCAAAGGTATTCAAGAGTAAACTCAATCATAAAAAGTGGTTAATTCTTGAGCTTGCACTGTAGATACATGTTATTTTTATGTATTTTGTGTGCTTTTCAAATTTATAAATATTTTTTCAGGATAATTTTAGCAGAAAAAAATATTTTAAAAAAGCTCAACAGATGAACGTTAGAAAGCACAGAGCATATATGAAAAGTGGCAGAGGAATTTGTATCAAAAGCAAAATAAAAAGGCAAAGAGATTCCAAAAAGACATAAAAAGGAATAATTAGGAGACAAGGAGCAATAGCTTGCAGAGTTCCAACATCATTCATCTCATAGGAAATGAATAAAGAAAATGTGCAAGAATCAATATTTGAAGTGATGATGTCAGAGAATTTTCAAGAACTGGAAATGAGTCCACTGATTAAAAGTGCACATTGAATGTCCAATGAGACCAATAGAAATGAATCCACACCTAGACATGTTTGGTCAATGAGAATATCTGAGCTACCAGAAACAAAAGTTAGAATACCTAGCAGAAACAGAAGGAAACACTGTTAGGATGACAGCAAGCTTCTCATCTGCAAGGATAAATGCCAGATAACAATAGATTTCATGTAAGTGCCAAGATAAAAATCAGTCAACCTCAAATTCTATGCCTAGCTAAACTATTGCTAAGAAGGTAAAATAAAGATTTTTTCTGACATTGAAAGACTTTGGCATTGAATTTTCTGCCCCTAAAGTCACTGAAGGGGTGGGAGGCTTTTGAAGCAACAAATAAAAAGAAGGCAAATGGACAGAATGATTTCAAGTAACAATGTGTTTTTTCCTTTCTTTTCTCTCAAAAAAAAAAAAAAAGATAAAGCTTCTACTTAACAGTCAATCAAATTTTCATTATTTTTCCTTTGAAAACAAGTGAAGTAAGGAAAAACTTCCTATTCTGCATCTAAAAGTTTATTCTTGATAAAACTCTGTGAAAAGTTAAGAGTAAGTCAAATATTTGGCCGATGAATTGGTGCATTTCATGGCAGTACAAGGTAATCAGCAGTCTTTGACCCTAATGCAGGCTGCCATAGAAAACAATGTAAAAATGACATGTAGCTTTTCCTTCATAACTAGAAAGTAAAAGCTGGACATTTAGATAAGTATACAGCTCCTCTGTGCACAAGATACCAAGATTGCCTTTTATTTGAAGTTTTGTTTGGCAAACATCTCCCATGTTTTGATGATGGGAGAGTTGTGGAGGTTTTGAAAGGACTTGGTGGGGGGGTGTAGTGCACAGAACCAGCAACTGGCCACACTGACACTTATTATTATTGTATACAAATGCGTACTGAAGGGGAATGGAATCGCCCTAATTCCATGGTGATTTCCTTCAAATCATTAAAGGAACTACATAGTACATGGTACATGATAAGCATTAAGTGATTGTACGTTGCGCTAATAATAGTTACCTTGTCTTTCTGATGTATTAAACTTATTTTAAATATCAGGAATAATGAATTATCTATTCAATTACTAACCTAATAGACAAGGCAGATGAATATAAGTATATGAAATAGAATAAAACACAGCCATGCATGGATCAGCGATGTTAAAATGTCATGAACCAAGAATTATGAGTATACCAATTTTGTACTCAGGAGCTTCTTGAGGAACAAATAATGGATTTTATGTTCCTTTGAACACTGTAAAATTCTATATAAATGTAAGGTATTTTATTGTAATTTCAGCAGCATTAAAATGATGATTTTCTAGGTAAACTCCCCATGCTGTTTCAAACTAAATTACGGAAATCAAGTGAACTCTCCATTGGGCCTATTTATTTTGAACCATGGAATATATATAATGTAGAATGGGTTATTAAGACAAATAGCATTTAGTACTAGGTCTCACTACTATTTTCAACTAGGATGATTTCATAGGTTTGAAAAGAGAAGAATAGGAGTTGCTGTAACCAAATATAGTATAACAAAGACCAACAGTTTTCTGGCCCTTCAGAACTAAGATTTCAATTTTACAAAAAAATAAAAAGAAAAGAGAGTTAGGAAAGTCTTAAACAGAGTATGCATTCGGGCCTATATCACTTTTAAAATGGACGTGTGGTGGTCCTTGGTAATGTCCATGGATACAACTTGCAACTGACTTTGAGAAGCTATCCACCATAGATTTTGTTGTCTCTGAGCCTTGACAGTCACTTTAAATCTCTTCTGATGCCATGTCTGTCCTCCCTTGTTCATCAGAACCAAAAATAATTGTTTAGGAGCACCTAGGCGGTTCATTCAGTTAAGCATCCGACTCTTGATTTTGGCTCAGGTCATGATCTCGCAGTTTATGAGATCAAGCCCCACATCGGACTCTGTGCTGACAGCATGGAGCCTGCTTGGGATTCTCTTTCTCCCCCTCTCTCTTCCTCTCCCCTGCTCATGTGCGTGCATTCTCTCTCTCTCTCTCTCTCTCCCTCTCTCTCTCTCTCTCTCTCTCTCACAATGGATAAACTTAAAAAAATAATTTTTCACTAGATAATGTAGAAATATGCCTTATTCCTCTACGTTTTCTAGTAGTTAAATACCTTGTATTTTCTAGTTAGCTGGTCTCAACCTTTGAAGCTTTCTTCATTATGGACTTTGGGATGGAAATGATACATGAATGATATAAATGTTCTGACCACAGTTTGAAAAAAAAATGTAACTGAGTTGTTTTTCTCTTATTTGTAGCCTATTCTGTTCATGCACCTCTTTTAATAAGATCATGACTCCAATCTCAGAACATCTGAGGAACATACCCAAGGCCACAGGGCTATAACATGACCCATCCAGGATGTATTAACATCAAGGCTCGTTTTCGGGTTGTAAGCAAGAATGCCTTACATTTTGAGCATATTTGTATAAAGTTCAAAATGGAAAAAAATACTTTATACATTCAAAACCTAATTCTCCTCACTTTATCATGTTACTTCAATACTACACTGCTAGGTCAGTGTGAAGATATGGGATAATTAGTTTTCTTGTTATTTTGTCCAGACCATAAATAAAGTACAAATCCATCATGACAAATGCCATCTTTTCCCATTTTGTATTTAATAATTAGAAAGAACATTGTCTAAAGAGAAAATCCACACTTATCTTGCAACAACTTACCGTCATGTTAAAATGTCTATGAATATAGGATCAATGAAAATATGTTATAATTTGAAAATTAACATATGCCTAATTCACAGAGTGCCTAGAAATTATCAAACTACTGATCTGGGCTAGAAATACCACCACCATACACAGGTTTCTAATTTAGAACCTGTTATTATGATAAGCCCATGTGTGTTACTATAGATATGTGAGGACCTTGAACTAATGTTTCAGGATGATCCATTTTATGGAAATGTGTGAAGGCATTTTCAGTCTTTAGTGGGGACATAACATTGTCACTATCCTATCAAACAATGGAATGGCTATAATTTGCCCCATCAGACAGATGTATTCTTGATAAGATATAAATTACATTGGACCTTCCAAAAGGATAGTGGTTATCTTGAACTGTGAGATTGATGTTTTAGAAAGTTTCCATAGACACATAATGGAAAAATTCGTTATCAAATGGATTTTTGTCCAAAAATAGCTAAGTATTGTGTGTACATATACATATGCTCATGTTTCTTAATTCCAAATTAGCTTCTAAAACAACAGTAAGTAATCTAAATGATAAACAAAACAAAAATATTTCCAGCACATACAAAAACTAATTTTTTAATATCCACGGACAGTAGATGCTTTTGTAGAAAAAACATCTGAAGGTGAGAAGATAACAATTGAATTCCATTCAGCTCTGCTATTACTTATTCTACTGCTGACTTAACCATGTTTTCTCTGCCCACACATTACTACTTAAACATAAGGGGTTTTTGAGAATTTGGACACAAGTTGTTAAGACTTTCGTTGTAGCCTCAGGTGGTTTCCTTCATCCTACCTCTCAGTTACAAAAGGGGCATTAATGAGTATGAAACTATCTAAAATTTCCTCTGAATTTACTAAATGCTGGACTGGTTTAAATACTAAGTCTGCCTAAGATCACAGCCATGGACAAAAAAGATAGATTAGTATCACATGGTACCAGAAGGGGATTCCATTCCTGAGCCACTTAAGTCTCTCCTGACCCATGATAACTGAGTTGTACTACATTGCACTGAAACATGTGCCCAAAAACAGTTAAGAGCTTCTAAAATTCTTGTTTTTATTTATTTTTAAGAGAGAGAGAAAGAGAGTGCATACGCAAGTGGGGGAGGAGCAGAGAGAGAGGGAGGGAGAGAATCCCAAGCAAGCTCCTTACTGTCAGCACAGAGCCCAACGTAGGACTTGATCTCACAAACCATGAGATCATGACCTGAGCCAAAGTCAGGAGTGGGACACTTAACCAACTGAGCCACTCAGCGGCCCCAAGAGCTTCTAATCTTATACTTGAATTCCTTTATTGTATAAATGAAAGCAGAAGAAAATATATCAAAACAGATTGTGTATCTTGTTTGTCTTTCATCTAAAAGATACATTTTAAATCATTTGTCTAACAATTGTTGAATGTTCTGGTCACATTGTAATGTTGGTTTTAAATCCCTCACAGTTCTAAAATTAGCATGTGAGGGCTGTGCTGTAAGACAGGTATCCTTAAATTATATTGAATTATGTGAGGGCTTAGCCCTGCCCTCTTACTAAGCCAAAAATCCATCAATATAAGATCAGTTCCTAGTAGTTACTATTTATCAGTTAACTATTTAAGAGACCCAAGAACACTTGATATCAAGGAAAATATCGTAGTTTACTTCCAGTTAGATTGCTGTTTTCCTTGTTCTTCTAATAGGTGCCTTTCCAATTTCATTTTTCCAGTCTCTCAGTATTGTCCCTTCTCTTTATTCTCATGTATATCCCTTTCCCATATATGCAGTATGTAATGTACAGAGAGGCATAGATATAACTGCAAGGTAGGCTCTCCCAATTTCATTTCAGTACCTGTTTTGTGGCCCACAAGGTTTCTGGGAGAGGGTGAAGGAAAAGAAGAGTGAAAGTATGTGTATTTCACTGTCAAATGATCCTAGCAGTTTTGTCTCTTCTTCCTGTGATGCCACCATCCTCTGTAATGCTTGTCTCAGAATTAAGAGCCCCTGGAGGTCTTAGAGTTTAATGATGCCCTTTTTGTTCCCCGGTTTAGGTCAGTGAATAATTATTGAGCAACTATGTGCCAAGTAATGTCCTTGATAATAAAATCTGGCAAGGCCCTTTACGTCCCCTCGTCGAGATTTCTCTTTTAAGTAGACTGAAAAAAAAAACCCTCTCAATGATAATTATTTTCTTTGATGTCAAAGATTTTCAGTTCACAGCAGGATATTACAGGGTTAAGAATTGTATCATGACAAAGTTTTTTTTATTTTGTTTTTGGTACTTCTGATTTGTTTTATTTTTATTCTTAAACCAGTCTCAGACCAAGAGTTTTTATTTTTTGTCCAATATGTAGCTTTTCATCTCAAGACTTTTGTAATTTCTTACAGTCCTTACACTCATGAATGAAAATGGTAATCGTTCAACCCAAATGTGTAGCTGTTCACCCTAAAACCTGTTCTAGGAAGTAAAGCATATTTATTGGAAGGCGAAGTCAACAGTGTTTCACATAGTTTGTTTTAGATACTCTCCAAAGTCTTTCTGATTCATGGAGACCATTGTAATATAAATAACTAATGTAGAATGAATAGTTCTGGCCATTATTGTTTAAGTTCACAGTAGGAGAATTGGTTTTGTGTGAGGATTGTTGGCATTTTTTTAAACTCAGAAATACTCGGCACATTCACACAATTAAATTGAAACAAACCCTTTTTCAAAAGTACTCATTGTTTAGAGGCCCTGCAAGAAAATGCCCTTTCTAGTATTTTTCACATTGTCAAGTGAATGTTCTGTTCAAAAAGTGTTCCATGTTCAAGCAGGTTTAGAGAACACTGCATGCTTAATCCCCACCTTAGAAATTTACAATGCACATTTATATATCAGAAGAATCTTAAAGTGATGGATCTTGGTTATCTTTATTTGAAAAGAAAAATTATTTGAAACTTTTTTCATTAGTATTTAGAGAAAACTACTCAGAAGTATTTTACATGGTCTTCAGATTTTTAGCAAATGATAATACATTGCACCTGTATGCATATATAAATACCTTCTCTTTAGTTACTTGAAACCAACACATCAAAACACCAAACAAAACAGATGGGCACCAGAGTGGCTCAGTTGGTTAAGCCGTTAAGTGGCTGACTCTTGGTTTTGGCTCAAGTAATGATCTCATGGTTTGTGGGATTGAGCCCTGCGTCAGGCTCTGCGCTGATAGCACAGAGCCTACTTGGGATTCTCTCTCTCTCCATCTCTCTTTGCCCGTCCTCCCCTCCTATGCTTTCTCAAAATAAATAAATAAACTTAAAAAAAGAGGTAGTAGAGGTGTGAATTTAGGGAAAATTTGAAAAGGAAACTAGGAAATACAAATGACTTGCCCAAGTTCACAGTGACAAAGAATGAACAATAATCAAGTTGCCTTTGTTCCTATCTTTTCCAACTCAAATAAATTTATGAATGAGAAACTGTTTCTTATTAGTTATATTGCACATATCTGTTTCTTAAAAACTTGTTTTTTCTTGTGGGGTGAGACCTCTATTTCATAAGATGAGGGAAAGGTCAGCCAAATATCCTGAGACACCTTCTAGACCACATAGGGACTTGCACTGGGTTTTATGAAAGCTACCTGTTAAAAAAATAAGTGCTTTTTTGTACTTCATCATTCTCCCATCCCTGGCATTTCTCTGTAAAAGTGAGGTGATATCAGCGATAGCCCTTGAGGTAGATTCACATAAAAATTATCATTTTGGGAATTGTACTCATGATTATGGGTATAAGTGTTAACGAAACCTATGTTGCAGGAGAAAGTGACTTATGGCTAAGTTTGCTATGCTAGAAGCCAGATAAGATGGTTATATGTCAACTGTTTTACTAGGTAAAAATGCCTCCTAATGAGTAAACTTGATCTAAGCTTGGAAGAACCATAATAGATGATCAAAAGTCATAGCTTTTGGCTTACTTGCGTACAGGGACTCGATATGGGGCCTGTCCCTTTGAGGACATCGAAAGCTATGCCAGTAGAGTTGTTTCAAGTGACATTGGTGTCTGTGAGGAGTGAGACTTGTTCTAATTCAGGGCAGTTACCCAACTGGCTGATGTAGAATGTCTCCTTGAACCTGAACTGTATCACCTGGGGAGGGCATAGCTCCCAGAGCAGTGTGAAGTGTCAGTTACATGAACTGCTACACAGATTCTCTCGGAAAGGACCTCTGTCACCTTACCTGTATGTGCTGAGTAGCCTCATGGCAGATGAGAATTGTCATAGTCGTGAAAGTCTGTATATTTAGTTGAATCTGAGAGGAACCCCTAGAAGGTATTACAGTGATATTTCTCTGCTCTCCAAATATACAGCTTCATTCTTACCCTCTGTGTTATCATTTATAAAATGCAAAGAAGAGAGAAGGGTGTCTCAAAGTGTGGACCTCAGATAACGCTCAACAGAACCACCTAGAGTACAGATTCCCACGTAATTAAATCAGAATCAAATTCCCATAGAATTAAATCAGGATCTTTGGGGTGGTGGCCCTGTGAGCTTCACTTAACTCCTTCTACCTATAATATGTTGGTACCTAGCTGGACAAGACAGTCTTTACATTATTTTCTAATTCCAGCCCTATACAATCTTTTAAGTATAATGGTTCATTCCTCTCAGTCTGCGTAGTGTTTTAGTGCAATTCTTAAGAAGATCATCAAAGGAGTAAGTAACTAAAAGTGTCAGAAATGTCAACAGACTGGAAAGGGTGATCTTTTTAGTTCATTCAGGTTTTGAGGAACCTCTCGACAGTTTGCTGTAATTGTCCACCTTTTTCAAATTCTTCTTGGTCCTCTCTGATCCTCATGATTATTAAGACATATAGCTTCTTTATACTATATGATAATTCTTTTCAAACTATTGATTTGTCATTTTCAACATGCTATCACTGCTGTCACTGTTGCCTTAATTGTAAGGTAGTGACTCTTGCGCTGGAAGGTCAGAGATATATTAGGTCTCACCAAACAAGTGAAAATCAATATTTTCACTCTCTTTAGGAGAATTAGTTTCATATATACTTGAGATAAAAGAAAAAGTCCCTTTGTTCTGCTGAAGTTGTCAAGTTTTCCATTAGTCTAGGTTAAGTTTCTGGAGCTTTGAATTTAATTTTGGTTTCTAATATTGATTTATATTTCATAAAGACTTTGTTGGTTACAAAAAAAAAGAAGCCTTCAGTAAATTCTTCTACTTCTAGGGCCCTGCTTTAGTTCAAAATTTGAAGTGTTTCTCGGTGATTTGGTTTCCATTTCAAGACTTAAAATTATCAGTAAAAAGAAAATTACTATGAATTACAAAAGATTATTAGACAATGATGCAGGCCACCCAGAGTTATATATTTATTATAGGCTCTCGAACTTAAGAAAAATGAATGAGTTCCAATCTTATTTTCTCTGTTTTATCACAGTGTTATTGAAAGTTGGTTAAGATTTTATACTCCTGGAGGGCATATGTCTTTGACATCTTTGTATCTTCATTTGCATTTTTTACACTGCAGATACTTTATGCACATTTCAAAATGAGTGAACAAATAGATGTTATGAGAAAAAAATGAAAATGACAAATAAATAAGGCTTCAAACTGCAGGCTCAAGTAAAAACAACACTTAGCAGTCCTCCATATACTATTACACCTCCCCCCCAACTGCTAGCTCCACACATTCCCTTCTCTCTCTCACGCACGTTGTCAGAAGTCCTCAGATTTTTTCCCTCTGTTCCCTAGCTTGGCCAAAACCCCCAAGAGTAGTGACCCATGATCCAAAAGCAAGTATCTCTTTCTCTAACAATCAAACTTCCTATTCCCTCAGTACCCCAATCCACACTTGCTGTCCTAAGAAGAATGAACTGGGCAATGAGGAGACATAGCTATAAGAATTACATTAGCAAGTTTATCCTCACTGTGGGAATTTTGTATTTTAAAAGATAATGGTGGAAAAATACAATGATAGAAGCCTTAACTCTTTCCCATGGTAGAATTTCAGGTACTATGGCATATAAAAAGGCATTTTGTGCCAGGATCATAAAATCATGTAAGGAAGGTGGCCTCCTTTTCTACCCCCAAGTACTGCTGGTTCTACTATAACCTAATGTGATTTTTTTTTAATCTCTACAGTACTTCTTTATAAGTACCCTTCTTCAGTAGAGGTAAGAGAGTGGATTGGGAAGGATGAATAATTTATCATTCCTTTGTACCAGTTATTCTCAACCTTGGCTGTACATTAGAATAATGTGGGAGATTTTAAAGATTCTGATGTCCAGGCCATACTTTAAACCAATTAAATTGGGTTCTCTGGGGGTGGAGTGTAGGCACCAGTGTCTTTAAAGCTCCCAGAACCACTGCTCTGCAATGAGCTGTGTATGAGGAATGCAGTGTATGTCAGATGCCTGTAGAGGACAAATAGTTATCTTAAGAAGCCACATAATAAAAATTGGAAAGGGTCGAGACTGTGAGAACTGAAAACCAAAGATAGTGGCTCCTCAGCTCCAACCAGTGTTGAAGGGAGAGAAGCAGGTTGATGAAGAGGGTGGGCTGCAGTGACCGATCCCCTGGGGGCAAAGCACTTTTATGCCCTTTACTTTGTGAGCTGGAGCGAGTGACTTCTTTGTGCTTTGGTTTTCTTATTGGTAAAATGAAGGTAATAATTATACTATCTCTTAAGGTTGTTGTGAGGAGTAAATGAAGTCATAAAGTATAAAGTACTTAGCCTTATGTCGGGCACATAACAAACACATTCTACACATGTGTCACGTGTGCTAATTTTGATGATGAGCTCAGAAATACCAGACCAATACATTGTCGTCTTTTCAATAAACAGTTGTTTTCCGTTCTATGGAGAAGAAAGGAAGAACATCCCAGAGCTAGGGAGATGAGAATCAAACGTTTCTGAGCATGATCTTGTTTTTTTTCAACTGTTTTCCTTATTTTTTTATGACCTTGTTTCCACTCTCAGCCCCCAAGAATTTCTTGCTATCTTTGTATCCTGCTATTTCTTCCTTTTTTAGATTCTTAGACCTTCAGTTTCATGATACTTTCAACAGATTGGAAATAATGTGCTAATACGAGTGGATGAATTAGTAGCTATATCAGTTTAGAACTTGCTGTGTAGCAAACTGCTTGAGAACAAACAGTAACTATTTTGCAGCTGAACACAACAACCATTTTGTGTTTGCTTCCTTTATACTTGAAGTTGGCAATTTGGCCTGTGGTCGGTCGGCCAGGTGGTTGTTTTGCTGGCCTTGCTCATGCATCTATGTCAGCTGTTGGTCATCAGGGTGGTTCTTTATTTTGGGGTTGGCCGGCTGTGGCTGGGGTGAGAGGGATGACAGAGCCACGTGTCTCTCATCATCTAACACATTAGCCTGGGCATTTTTACATGCTGGTGAAAGTTTCCAGGAATGGAAGAGTGGAAGTTCTTGAGATCAGGGTTCAGAATCGACACTACGCCATTTCTGCCACATTCTTTTGGTCAGAGGAGATCCCTTGGCTAGCCCATATTCAAGGGATATGGAAAAGCCCTTCACCTTTGGTGAGACTTACTGCAAAGGATTGTGGCCATTTTTTGTAATCTTTCCCATTAGCCTGTTGTGACAGAGCCAGTAGGAAGAAATGAGGTCAGAATGAGAGTGAAGGCATGGGGCATATAAATGGCATATTAGAGGTAGGGTTTGGCGAATGATCAGGCATGCATGGTGAGGGACAGAGGATTTAAGTGAAATGTGAGACCTCAGTTATTACGAGAATTGAACTTTGATTAACTGAGATAGGAAAGCCAGAAGGTGGCAAAGGAGCACAGAAAGTTATCTGTGTTCTCTTGCAGCAGGCCCTGGACTGTGATCCCTTTCTGAAGTTGAACTCTTTTTTTCTATAACAATTTTCTCACAGGGACAGGGCATATTTTAAAACTCATTAGGGACTGAAATGACCAGTTAGATATTCTCTTTCTCAGTTGATTCCTTCATGAACTTTTCGAATGTTAATAAAACGTATAAATAATGTACGTAGTTTGTAGTTCAAAAGGATGTTCCTCTAATCTCAACTCCAAAGCAGGTTATTCAGTTTCATAACCAAAATATGTACCAAAGTCTATGTAACATCTTAAGAGAATCTGAGAGAAATTTATGAGAATAAAAAAGATACAGTGGCACTTAGCCATTTTCTTTATTTGTGTATTGAATCTGTATAGAATTCTTCTTCTCCAAAATTTATAGACATATTTGTTATAGATTCTCTTCAATGAATATGGTTTTAAATTACGTTGCTCTTATATAACCATTTTATATAGGCCACTAGACTGTGAAATAAAATCAGACAAAGGTAGATGTTGTTTTTTTCCTACCCTGAGTTAGTACTCACAATCATTTTACGATAGCAATATGGTCTCCCTTTTTTCCTTTGTGGTGTTTTGCCCCAGAAGTCTTTCTTTGCGCTTTGATGTACCATAATTCAAGTACTTTTAAAATAGCATGTTTTCCTGAATTAAAATTATTTAATATTAGCTTAGAAATATCCAGTACCAGAAAAAAAATAAATATCCAGTACCACTTATACTAGTGTTTTTTGATTGACTGTTGTTATTACTTACCATCATTATGTAAAATGTGGTTTTAAATAATTAAAAAAGAAATTACTTTTTCCTCTTTTTTTTCCTCCATAAAATTTAGGCACATTTTACTAGCCCTGTTTGTATGTATGTATGTATGTATGTATGTATGTATGTATGTTTGTGTGTATGTATTTATGTATGTATGTATTTATGTTTGTGTGTATCTATGTATGTATTTATGTTTGTATGCATGTGTTTCTACATGAAGAGCTAGCTTTGCAGGATGGGATCGTCTGTGTTACTAGCTCAGGCAGAAGAACGATTTATTTTTATTCCCTTATAGCCTTCCCTTCATCTGTTACTTAGTCACTTCCCCATTACTTCAAACTCTCTGAAAACTCAATAGCTTCCAACAACAATCCGTACTTCTCATTCAAGCATCTGTGGATCTGTGGGTATTGGGTAATCTAGACTGGGCACTGCTACATTTAGACTCCAAGAAACAGGTTGGATTTAGGTCACTGCCACGTGTCTCTTCTCCTCCTTGGACCCATTCGAGGTTTTTGAGCACGGTATGTTTTAAGGGGATGGCTCTGACATCACAGTTTCTCTATTTGCCAGTATGAACAAAGACACCTAGATGTCTCAGTATATAACATGCGAAGACAGAATGCAGCATGCAAGTATGCCTTACTCACTTAAACAACAAGCAATCCCATTTTCCTTTGCTATTGAATTCTCCCCTCTCTTTGTGAATTAGAGCCTTCATCAATTTATGGAATTCACATATGACTCATTTCGTCTTAATCTAAGTCTGAAATAACTTCATATTATGGAAATAAAACATCTTCTATTTCAGTATAGTCCAAAATAGGTTCAATGAGATGGCTTCCCCTGAGCAAGCAGAGCAGGTCTGCAATATAGCTTTCTGCACATATATTATGTCATGTCTTCTTTTAGCATTTATATGAGTTGTATACATCACACAATATGCATCTGTAAATGCAAAAACAGCAAAGATACTGACACAATATACACTTTCAAACTGCTTTATTGTTTTTGGATTTTGCTGATTTAAAAAGCAATCTACAAATATTTTTCATGTAAGTGAGGGCTGTGAGCTAGAATTCTAAACTTGTTGACACTAAAAGTGATTTTGGAGATTATGTAATCCAACTCCCACACTTGTCAGATTAAGGAGTACAACTCACACGTGTCAAGAGGCTTCTCATAAGTTACATTGTGAGTTAGTGGAAGAACTGAAAATGAAATCCAGCTCTCCTGACTACTTGATACGCTTTTCTCTGCCTTGCTTCCATACCTCCCAGACTCTTGCTGGGACAAAATGCCAACTGAGTTTGTAGAGAGAAAAATGAGATGCAGTTGTGTCCTTGACTCTATTATTGTAGAGGCTCTGGAACATGTGTTGTAAATCCTAACCTATTCTTGAAGGCACCTCACTGCTAAGAGCATGTCCTTTTGAAACCTTCCCAGAAATCCTGTAGTTGACCCTGATGTTTCTTATCTTTGAAGTCTTGGAGCACTTATATATTTTGTCATGGGAATAAAGTTCTTAAGGATAGGAAATATACCTCTTGTTCCTTTATACCCGGTCACAGAGATTAGGGCAGTTCTGGCTATTTAATGTTATTGACTGTCAACTTCCCCAAAAGACAACCAGAATAACCTGTTGATTGAGAAAAGCTATGTTTATTAGATCTACTGTGGTAAAGGGAGTACACCATCTGGATGGAGTCTTGGTAGTATGTCAAAAGGGGATGTTTTAGGGATTTTGAGCTCAGACTGGATAATTTTATGGCGGGTCTTGCAAAATGGGGAGATGTTGGTGACTGGGCTGAGTTTTTGTCTTAATAGTTTTAGATGAGTAGACACCCAGTATAAGGATCTTTATATGATTATTAATGAGTAAGGTGTTGGTCTTGTTAAATAAAGTATTTGCTTGGTTCACAGTCTTCATGTCCAAGAGAAAATATTTCTAGGAACAAGAAGTTAAGTGATAGTGATCTGACAAAACAATTTTTAGTGCAAAACCAGGAAAGTATATATCATCGCATAATTGCTTAGCACAAGAAAATATGTTGGTGTCAGTTTTCAGTATTTATTAACTGATCATCATTTCATCACCCAAAATATGATACTGGGCCAACCCCAAATTACATGTGAGGGACATTTCTCAATAACACTCTGAAATTTGCAACCACGTGATTTAGTCTACAGGCATTCATGCACTAAAGTGGAGGTAGGTCTTAAGTGGAGCTGGTTCTGACAACAGGTGCCATTTGAGTTGTAAGGAGCAAAAGAGAAGTTTACTCAGTTCTTCTTCCACGTGTTCTTGAAACTCATATCTTGAGTGCCTGTCTCATAACTAAAGCAGTGAAAGGAATGTGGGAGAGTTCTGTCTAGACCCAGTTCCAGTTTTCCCCCCTTCCTGAAAAATGACACTTGGCAAAAACCTTTGTTTTTATAAGTTGGCCCAAAAGAGAGAAACCACTGGGATTCCCCCTTTGCTGTCACTCTTCCCTGGAAAAACTGCTCTCAAAGGCAAAATAAGAAGCCACATGTTCCAAATGCGTAAATGTTACCAGTTGGCCTCTGCTCACAAATATCTTCTGTTCACATTCTGCCAATTGCAACAGCATTCTTGAGTCATGAAACTGTACACCATTAAAGGCCAAATACAACATTGCCCCTCTGATTTTCTGTATTCAAACTATTGCAGAAACTTTACTTGCACATTTTTGTTTCGTTTTAGCTATCCAATGCTAGTATTTGTCTCTGATTCCACCATACACACAGATACATCTCCAGCACTGAAATCTTGTAGAAAAGCTTACTTATATGGTAGTTAATTTTTTTGGATTATCTCCAAAATGAAAATACATTATTTTTAAATCTCTCATGACCTCTTAAAATTCAGTTTAAGAAATACTGTCTTAAGATCTACTAGCATAAGTATCTATATCTTCTCTTTTAATATGCAGACATTTATTTATTCAGTAAATCTTTACTGAGCACCTATTATGTGTCAGACTCTGTGGTTGGTATTGGGGAGCCAATGGTAAGCAACAATAGATAAGTCATCTGTCCCTGTGAATTTACTGTATGGTGGATAAGGCTTTTTTTTTTTTTTGGAGTGAACCAAAATGATAATGAACTGGGTAACGAGGAGCATGGCCATATTTGTATGTAGTGATAGTCACTATCACTGAGAGTGAATGGCAGCTGTGAGTCATAGGCAACTTAGAGTGAAGTTGCTTGAGTTGTTGAGGGTACCAAGAAATGGAAGAGAAGCATAAGGAGAAAATGGGTAGAGCAATAAATACAGGCTTGGCCTCTGAGTTTTTTCTAGTAGTAGGTGCCTGGGCATCATCTGGGTGAAGTTCTGGCAGATGGTCAAAAGTTGCTGATGTTTGGTGAATTATGTTTAAGTAAAACTACACACCAGCTGAGTTAAAACAAATTATTCAGTAGAATGCTCGTATATGTTAATAACATCAGGTCTGATTGTTCATGTTAATTACATTCAGTGTTGTTCTGTGCAAGCCATGGTGCCTGTTCTCCAGATCCTAAGGGAGAAGTAGCCCAAGAATAATTTATACCATCCAGAAGAGCCCATCCTTGCTACTCAAAGTATAATCCTTGAATCATCAGCATGGACATCATCTGCAGGCTTGCTAAGGATGCAGGTTTCTATGCCCCACCCATACGGAACCAAAATCTGCATTATTTCAAGATCTCCAGGTGATTTGGAAGAACATTAAAGTTTGAGAAGCACAGGTCTGGTAAATTGGCTCTCTCTTAGCTCTCCTATTGCATTTTCCAAGCGATTGGTTCTATACCAAATAGTCCCTTTCTTCTTAACTCAGTGTATAGAGTTCCCAGGATTTATTGTGTTTCCTGGGTTCACAGGAAGTCTTTAAGTTGATTCACGTATCCTTTCACTCATTCATTCAATGTTCTCATAGTTTTTCAACATCTTCTGTGTCCATCACTGCTCCAGGTGCTGGGGACAGAGGAGGGATCCCAAAAGCCATGTCCCTGACTTCATGAAGTTTTTACATTAGTGTATTTTCTGTGGCAGTCCTATTTTCAGATATACTCTTTGGCTTCAGACCATTGGTCCTAATTGTTGGTATAAAAGGTTATACAGCATGGCAATACAAAGTTTATTAAAGAGAGCTTGAAAGAGGAGAATGTTTTGAGTCTGACAGACCTCTGTTACATTCCTGAATGCACTATGGCTTACTAGCTATGTGCTCTTTGGAAAGTTACTTAATCTCCTTGATTCAGTTTCCTCAACTGTAGTATTAAGAGTTAGTTCATAGGATGAAATAAAATTACATATATTAAATGTCTAGTAGAGCACCTGGCCTAAGAGACTCAATAAATTGGAAGAAGAGTAACTTTAGCTGTTACTATTAGAGCTTATATGAGAAACAGCATGAAGTTCTTTGAGACTAGTTCGTTAAATCCAATGAAGCCTTTATTACATATAATGAAATTACACACCTTTTAGAAATGCACAAAAAGGTCTTAACTTGGGTGGGTTGATGCTTTCCCAAGGGCAGTGATTCTCACTCTCTACCTGCCTTCCTCCCCTCGGTGGAGGATTCCTGTGCACGTGTAGGAGGGGGATTTGGCAGGGGCTGCATTTACACCCATGCTGTGCTGGCCATGGCCCCCACGTTTCCTGTGAAATCCTCAAGCACAGCTGGAGCACAGTTCTTAAAGGGATGGTAGTAGTGCTCTGCCCGATTGTCCAAAGCCTCTGTGACTGAAGATGGCTTGCCAACACAAAGTCACTGAAGCTCCACCTCCAAATTCTACCTTGGACGCTGAATAGTCTGAGGGAGCTCACAAAGCTTGGCTCCCTCCAGGTGTCACAGTGATCATTATTTGTTGGTTCCTGCATGGACTGTAGGGTTTGATGACCTGATGACACATACCTACTAACCCGACATGGTTTACCTACCTATTATGCCTTCTCCTGTCTTTAATAAATTCCTCTGGTGTGTTTTCCTGTGAAATATCCAGGAGACTATGTTTTGTGCTTACAACAATCACAGCTATAAGCCAAAATAAATAGTTTTTAAAAATCAAACAGCTGTTTAACATGTCGAGATCTGAGTATAATGATTAGTTTTCTGTCATTACACACCCTAGAAGCCTTCACTATAGGCTGAAGGACATTGGACTCTGAGAAACCAATAGCCTGGACATACAAATATGTTTACTTTGGGGCAGGGGAGGGGAAGGGAGGTGATAATTTTTCTCTCCTGTGATTAGCTAAAGGTGATCTCAACCTGCAGTTGCTGGGAAAAGGCCTTCTTGCTACTCAGTGAACAGAAGAGTAAGGGCTGAGCTTGGCTAAGGGTAGGAGGGCTTCATGGCTCTCTATAACAAATCTCAAATTTGTAGGGTGAACATTTTGACAGCGAAGTTACTTTAAAGATGAGGTTTAATGGGCACGACATGGCAAGAAACTTTTCTTGGATTCTATACACACACATATTCCGCCAAGCTCTAAGTACAACCTCAACAGTATTTCCTTCATTCTTAGGGCACTCCTGTGAATTGGCTGAAGGCCAAATCATATCCTTGTGCTTACACAGATGGTGGAAGGAAGCAGAGAGAGAGTGAATCCCCAGGCACAGGAAGCAGAGAGGAAACCAGGCTGAGGCCTGTCTGTTTCCTGGGTGTACCTCTGGCTTCTTCCTCTGCATGGCACTCTTCTGTTTCTCCCTAGGGTTCACCGGTACCTGGCCCAGGCACACAGCCATCACATGAGAACCAGGCCAGGGGCACCTGGGGAAGCACAACTAAGCATCTGGTCTATGGGAGGGAGAGACATGACCCTATTTATTATGGGTGTACTCTTTGCTGGGCACTGTGTTACGTAGCAGTTTGCACCCATATGTTGATTTAATCTTTGAGAAAACCCAAAGACGAGAGGAACTCTTATTATCCCCATTTCACACATGAGGAAAATGCTGTTTCGAGCGAATAGAGGAATGTCCAAGATCACGTGACCAGAAAGCGATGAACTGAAGATGCTGAACTCAGGTCGTTTGATCCCATTGTTCCAGCTGGCTAGGGACCCTCTAAGCAGCTCTCTATGATAGGCCAGGGGCCTGTGGGGGGCAGGGCGGCTTGCACATACGGTGAACAGTAGAAAATGTCAAATGTTGACAGTCACAGGGGAGGGGTTAGTTTTCTACAATGTTTCAAGTGACACCTTTTATTCTTTTAACAATTTCACACAGAATGTAAGAGCCTTTATTAAATTGCATGTTCTTTTGAGTCCAGCACTTGAGACAGAACTTACATAGAATATACTATACCTCTCAAAACCTATATTCAGCCATTGATAATTCTGTGCTGCTTCATCAAATATGTGATTTTTGGATAGATTAGGTGTCTTGTCTGAGTATGAGATTGATAATTGTGTTTGCAGTGATGTGCATTTATAAATAACTCCCTTCATAAATAATTGATAACAGTTGAGAACTGCTTGAATTGCATGTCTTATGCCAGATAATACCTTATATATAATATTACTGTTTTATTTACCACTGTCTATGAAGAAAGCAGAACGATGTATTCCTCGGGAAGAATCACTAGCTAATAATCCCTGCTTCAAGTCCTTTTCTGTAATGAGACAGAGGATAAACAAATAATGCATGAAACGAACTTGGCTGTAATTCCTGGTTTTGTATATTTCTTTGTGGTTTCCTCCATCATTCTTCAGTCTTCCTATAAAAGCTCCTGCTCTTTTAAGTTCATGTCAGCTGTTCTGACACCGTCTCCTCTCCCACCCTCATTGCTACCACCTTCTGATCTTTAAACATCATGAATAAAGTCTTTGGCACTTCATGATATTCAGTTCCACCCCATCTACCATCACCAGACCAAGAAATCTCAATAGGCCAAGAGGGCCCCAGGCCAACATCCTGGCCTCACAAGGACTTGAGTCCCTCAGAGCTAATGAGGAAGTCTTCTCTACCCACCACCCAAGCCAACTCCTCCTACCATGGCCACTCCCTGAACTGTCACCATTAGAAACTGCTCCTCTCTGAAATCGATAAATCCAGGACCCCACAGTGGCCATACCTTCTTTTCCCTCATGGATACTGGACATAGTGTTCTTCCTGTAGAAGATGGTCCACACAGCTTACAGGGAACTGCTTGCCTCTTGAAGACTGTAAACAAGTCAGCTTCCTATGACTAGAGGAGTTCCCATTGTTCCTTTCCCAGGCATAGTGTTTGTTAGTTTGCTCTTATAGGCCCCTGCTTGGTTTTCCTGTTGCCAAGCGCATCTGAACATACCAGTGCTCATTCCCATCCACTTAACCCCATTCTCCAGCCCCTCAGGGAGCTGTGTTTGTGACTCCTAAACTTAGTGATGTCGTTGGTGTCACTGATCCCTGACCAGGCAGGGGCATATAAGTATCTCAGGTAGGAACATAGTCACCCTAATGACTGGACCGTCATCATGAGGGAATGTTAACTTTCTATTCGACTTTAACATTATAGAAAAATTAATAAGAGTTTTAATACAAAACATTACCTTGTCTAGAGGACAGTGCTCTAGGTTCTCTGATTCTAGCCTTACATTTTCTTTGAGCTCATTTACATGACTTTGTTAGTTGTAGGTCACTGGTAGACATGCTCAGTGTTCAGGAGAGGTTCAAGTATCCCCTCTCATGTCGTAATGAAACCAGATTTACATCATCTCTTTACCTAATCATTTCAGTACTGTTGATCAACATTCCAGTCTATATTCTTTGGATTCCTTTTTTAACCTGTTATGATACCTCTCCATTCAGTCGTGAGTTGAATTAGAATCTTGTAACAGGTGTTCATTTCATATCTGTGTGAGTGTCATGACTCTATCCTGTTTGAAAAATATCTTTTCACTGTTTGGAAGTTGCAACAAGATGTCCAATAGATTCACTTGACAGAGCCAGGTAAACTTCCATGACAGAGAGGTGCACTTTATATGTGGTTGAAGCCCAGATGTGCTTTTCTGGGCTCTCATTAGGTGAATCCAAAGCACCAAGAGAATATTGTTGACTCTGTTTTTCTGGTTTTAATTTTCCTCTCTACTAGTTTTGTGTCTTTGTTTCGTGTGGCTCATTTACAGCCAATAAGTTATTACCCACTGTTGGCAGCAGTGATTGGGAACTTGATTTTAAGGTCTGACAATTTGGAGATTCCTTTAAATGGATTAATGGTATATAGAAATCTAATCTCTGTTGAGTGAGATACAACAAAAAATCTGGTTTGTTAGTCTTTTTGTTTGTCGCTTTTTGAGCTGAAATGAGTGGAGAAAGTCACGCTGTCTGGGAGGAGAATATCTCTTTCATTTGGACCAGTTTTTCTGTTCTGCTGTTGACTCTTGTCCCATTGTTGAAATTGTAGAATTGAAGTTATAAGCTATGTTTTACTGTCTATGCATCTGTTGCTCAGAAATATCTTCACCTGTGGCTGTGTGAGTGGATAATGTTGTCCTACTTCCAGGTGATATTAATCTATTTGTAAAGTCCTATAAGTTAGGGGAGCCAATTCTGATTGGCATGTTGAAATACTTGCTTATATTGATTGAATTTTCCTAAAATTCCCTGAAAATAAGGAAATTGAACCACTGATCCTTTAAGTATACTGATTTAAAAAACATGTTCTCCAAAAAACCAACTCAGAACCATTTTGAGAATTCAAATTAATATGACTTAGGTAAAGTAGTTGGAAAATAAGTTTAGTCTTTAGCATTTAATAAAAACAGCTATACCTTCTCCAATTTGTCGGTGTTAGCATAGTATCAGTATCATACAAGCATACTTTTTTTCCCCTACTTGGGTATGTTTTTCCTAAAAGTATACAGCTTAACTGATCACATAAATTAGTTATTACTTCTATGTATTGTTTAACATTATGAAAAATGTAAATATTTGGCCCACCTGAGTCATTTGTCTGACAATCTTTTACTTCCACGGTAATTATGTTTAGGAATATGTCAGCTTGAAGAGAATTTCCAAGATGTTTAGATAACTCTTGACAGATACTATATTGAGTTAATTGATGGACATTCTTTGGATAACTAGGTCATTTATATGTCAGAATACTGAAGAATTGAATGTTTAGCATACTTTTGAGTTTATATACTTTTGCTCCTTGTATATGCTACAGGAAGCTACATATTTGGGTTTGTCATTGAACATGTCCTTGCCATGTCCAAAATTGTATGAGAGAACTGTGCTGCTGTGCAAAGCTGGATTATGTGTATTCTGAGTTGTGCTAGTCCAGCAGAAATGATGGACTATTCACATTTATCACCATCTTGTTTTCCTTGTGAAATAGAAGTGACTTTGCATAAAAGTTATAATTAATAGATGACTGTGAGGGGTGCCTGGGTGGCCCATTCAGTTAAGTGTCCAACTTGGGCTCAGGTCATTATCTCACACTTCGTGGGTTCGAGCCACATGTCAGGCTCTGTGCTGACAGTGCAGAGCCTGGAGCCTGCTTCTGGTTCTGTGTCTCCCTCTCTACCCTTCCCCACTCACACTCTTCCTCTCTCTGTCTCAAAAATCAATAAACATTAAAAAAAGTTTTTTTTAATTAAAGACAAAATAGATGACTGTGAGACTACTCATGGGAGAGTACTAGGAGTCTCAAGATAATAGGGCATGTTTTGGTTAAGGAAAAAGAGGGAATTTGCTTCTGTCTTGAAATAAAATGACTTTTGTTCCAGAACAAGAAAGAGCATGGTAAAGGACTACACTGGGCATATTGATAGATCTGTAGAACATTCATGGAAATAGAATCTGAAAAGGAGAATAAATTTTTGTTAAAATTTTACCAAAGCTGGCCCAGTTTGTGATGGATCTTTTCACAAGATTATTAAAAAAAGCTGTGGCTCCTTTGAATCAAATGTTTTAGTCATGCACACTCAGAATTTGGTTTCCTCTCTATGAAAATCACAAAGTTTCCTTATTTTTCTGCTCTTAGTTGTAAAAGTTGTAAAAGGTTGTAAAAGTTTGTTCTTCACCTTAGAAGCTAATTTACCCAATAGCAGAGTTTCTATATCCCATGAGAATGACTTTTCCATGCCCTTGATTATTCTCCTTAAAGTAAAAGAAGTAACAAATGTTCTTCATTTCTGAAAGTGTTAAGGATTTTTATGTAAATATTGTGTTGTCACTTTAATAAGCAGCTAAGTCACAGCCATTCATGTTCTCAACTACCCATGATGATTCCTGTCTGAAGTGCTCAAATCTCCTGTCAAATTTTGATTTTTGCCTTCCTCAAATCAAATTCTGATTGAAAAAATGCAATAAAAAATATGAAACTTCCACATAGGTTTATTTGTTATGTTACTATTGATGAGCTTCATAATTGTCAGGTCAAAAGAGGTGCTACTTAGTACATCTAAGGACCAGTCTGAATTCAGATGTGTCATGAAATCATCATTTGCGAATGAATGAGAATGGACAGTATCTAAAAATATGCTAAAGGTATACAAATGATTGAACGTGGCACTGTCAACCCCTTCCCTCTTTCAGACTTCTTCAGGTAGCTGACGTAATGTGTCTTGTAAGTGTCTCTTATGGACTGAGGATCAAGGTCAATCAAGGTCAATCTATATTTGAAATGTTAGTAAAGCTTTAATTTAAAAAAAAAATTAATGTTTATTTTTGAGAGAGAGAGAGAGAGCGCACGTGCCAGAGCTTGAGCAGGGGAGGGACAGAGAGGGGGGAGATATAAAATCCAAAGCAGACTCGAGGCTCTAAGCTGACAGCACAGAGCCAAACATGGGTCTTGAACTCACGAACTGTGAGATCGTGACCTGAGCCGAAGTTGAATGCTTAACCGACTGAGCCACCCAGGTGCCCCTAAAGCTTTAATTTTTTTAAATAAAAATGAATAAAATAAAAATATTTCTAACACTTTTTTTTCTTATATTCCAATAGATTGGCTTGCATGCCTCATTTTCATAAGTCAGTGGAATAAATTGCTACTTTTGTATACTCACTTTTCACTTTATGGTGGTAGCAAATTATTAAGAGTTGCCATTGTAATAGAAGTGTATATAGCATGTAAGTCATTTTTTAATATTCCAGCAACCCAAACACGCCAGGCCATAAAATCAAACTGAAAATGAAAATGGAATGTGGCTTTTGAACATTCAAAGTCACAAGCCTTCCTTTCAAAGATGTCACTGGTTACCTATCATATTCCCCAACTTTGTTTTTCTTACACAACCTTTCGTTTATTCAAGATCCACCTTCTTCTTCTTCTCTTTCCTCTCCTCCTCTTCCTCCCTCCTCTTCTCCTCCTCCTTTTTCTTTTTCCTCTTCTCCTTTTTCTCCCTCTTCTCTTCATCCCCTTCCTCTTCTTCCTCTTCCTCCTCCTCCTCCTCCTTCTTCTGCTGCTTCTGCTTCTTCTTCTTCTTCTTCTTCTTCTTCTTCTTCTTCTTCTTTTTTAAGATTCACTGTCTTCTGATTGACCAGGTGCTGTGAGGACAAACTGACTCATCTTCCCACCTAGGCCAAAATGTCTAAGTTAACCATGACAGACTCATTCCCCATGTCTGTGATTCATTTTGGAATGGGTACATATTACAAGGTGGCTGATGAGTTGAGAGGCATAGACTTTTGGGGAAGGATGCATCTGTGAAAAACGTTATTAAATCTTGAAAAACATATACATTAAAGAAAGAGAAAGGTATATTTTCCTCTTTTGTACATTGTCCAAAGGATATGATGCACGGAGATGCAGTAGCCATCTGGGAGGCAAGCTAACAGGTGAATAAGGCCAAAGATAGCAGACTGGACTTAGAGTTATGCATGTTAATAACTCCCCCTTATTTTTTTAGTGGTTGAGTTAAAGTTTTCTTATTCTTATAATTTATAACCTGCTAACAGATAACAGACAAGTTTGCTTGTCTAGTTTTCCCACACATAGAACTTTCAAACCATGAAATGTTAAGATTAATGTCAAGTAAGAGACTATAAAAAAGCAGCAGATGACAGCAGGAGATGTCAAAGCTGACAGGCTACCTATAAAGGAAGGTGAGGCTAAACAGGCAAAGAGCTGGGAGACATAGAATTCTATCAAAATACACAAAATTATGTATTTTAATTATGATGACTTTGAGACATCAAGAGAAAAGTTAAATTATCCTTTCTATATACAAACTGGGAAGTTTATATGTTGAAAAGACTGTCATCAAAAAAAATCTTAAAACATAATAAATGTTGTTTGAACGGGAAGGTTATGTAGAATGTTGATTGACAAGATATTCTTCATTTCCCAACATCTAGCACAGAGAAAGGCATGGAAGGGATAGTTAGACATTTGTTAAATGAATAAATAAATGGATATAGAGGACAGATGATATATAATTACAGCCCAATCGCATTTTGTGTGTTTCCATAACTCATCTGACATATAAATGATCACTTCTTTCCCCTCTTAATTTTCCATGAAGTTTATCCCCTCAATCTATCTTTTTTGGGTATTTAAGAAAAAAATATTGCAAAAGACTTTTGAAGGTTTTCCACTATGCATTATACATAGAAATGCACCTACAAAATTTTGAATTTCTTGTCAAATTCCATTCATGTAGCAAGATGGGATTTCAGGGTCAAAATGAAAGGCTAACAATGGGAAAAAGGTGTTGGTAAGTCAATTCATATCACTGGTGCACAGAATGAGAAATAATGGGGAGCAATTCTAATGGGCAGGCATTAAGGGGGTAAAATGCCCATAGAATGATTTACAAGCAATAAAAAAATTGACTAGAATTTGGTTTGCTTTTTACTGTCACCATGCACCAGCAAGTCTAAACAATGTGATAAAATATTTCTTCACCCCAAAATATTTTGCTGGTCTAATTTTAAACAATTGATGTGCCTATTTATGAGTTTATAAGCTTCAAATTAACACATTTTTATTACTTATCCTTGAATAAACATTTAATTCTGCATAGCAGTTAACTCAAAGCCCTCCGAATTACACATTAGGTCCCCAGCATACGGTCTCAGCTGCAATGCAGTTATTTATAGAGTAAACTGATAATAGTTTGGAGTCATTTGAGTTGACTTTGGAAAAAGTTGGTGCCTCCACCCCAAGTGGTGCTTGATATTTCTTTATTTAAACAGGTGATTTGATATAAACAATGATGGCACAGTGACTGTAAAGATGAATAAATAGAACTTGAGTTACTTCAGTGTTGACATTGTATGTGACCCCTTAGGGTTTTTATTTGTGTTTAAAATTTAAAACAATGAAGGGTGAACTGCAGGGAATAATATTTTTGTCTGCGTTTTACACATGAGCTATGTTACTAAATTTGAAAAATACCTTTAAAATCAAAATTTACTTTTCCTTATTGTTTTGAAACTAACGAATAAGCCCAGAGTTTAAGGAGTATTACTGATTATTACATGATTTTTACTAACATGAACCTTATCAAATAAAAGAAGGGGGTGTTAAAATATGAGCCACTTCAGGAATCAAATACCCTACTTACTCTACCTTCTATGTAACATGCACACTGCTATGGCATGAATTATTCCTAATTATCATGGAAGTCATGATAATGAAACCTCAAATAAGCCACTGCTACAATTTTCCAGTCTCCACAGATCAGTTTGGGAACCAGCAAAAGGGTCACAACGAGCCTCACCAAATATAGAAAATCTTTCAATTAGTCATGCCCCTGCAATTAATTGAAACCATAAGTCTCTCTGCTTGTTCATTTTCTGTCTTGAAATGATTGTATTCAAGATCAAATATGCATAAGCATTTACTTGGTGGAAGACAACATGGATAGGTTAATGACATGACATCAAATATGTGTTCCCTGAAGAAATTAATTCTCCGGGTGATGTTATTAATGTTAAGCTTCTTGGAGGCGTTTTTTATTCTGCTTGTAAACTGTACCCTGTCATCATACTTCCTGGCAACATCTCACAGGAGTCCGTGTTTCTCCTTCGTGAGACATTTCTCTGGGCCTTAGTGAATCCACACTCTTTCTGTTTTTCTGGCTTTTCTGTTTCCTTTGCTGCCTCCTATTTCTCTTACTATTCTTTCCATGTGAAAGTTTGTTGTGACTGTAACCTAGACTCTTTCCTCATCTCATTTTATATTCTTGTCATAGATATTCCCACACATGTTCTTGACTTCAGTCACCATTGATGAGTGAATAGCTTCAAAATCTGTATCTCCAGTTTTTCTGTGAGTTCTATGTAGCCACTCCCAGCTGGAGATCTCTGTCTGACTGTGTCAGGGACACCTCAAACTCAACCTTTCTATTTCAGTTTCTAGTGTTTCATAAATATAGTAGCCAGAACAGTAAAGATCTGTAATATTTTAGAATTCTGTGCATTAACTGGGTGGATTTTCTGTTCCACTTGGTGTCGGCTGTAGGGTTGTATAGCTGCTTTTAGCTGGAGGCTAGGCTGGCCTAGAAGGCCTAAGATGGCTCCCCTCCCACTTTGTGCCTCTTCCTCCAGGACCCCTCCATGTGGCCTCTCTCTTCAAGAGAGAGATTCAACTTCCTTATAGCGTGGCTGTTGGGTTCCATGAAGGCAAGGTAGAAGTTGCCAGGCCTCCTAAGTGCTGGGCCCAGAACTATCACAAATCAGAGAAGCCTATTGCTTTAGCCAAATGCAAGTACCTATAAAAACATTCTTACTGTTTTAGAGATAGAGTAGCCATTGCCACGGTCAACCAAAGTTTCCAAAGAAAGGAAGGAAGGAAAATAATCTTCAGTCCACGTCTCAAAATAAGAGGAACAAATATTCGGCAATAGGAATCATTGATACACTATGGTATATTAACTTTATTAGTGTTGGGAGTGAGAGCTGCTTGTCAATAATCACACTGCTATGGATCAAAAAAGGCACAGTGGGAAAAAAAATTACATACACATTATAATTACCCGAATAGTTTTTTTTTCCTTGGGCTTCCAAGTTCAAAGTATTATTGGTTTTCCATAATTTCTGCTAATACCTTTGAAATCATGGTTTGGTTGATTTAACCCTCTCCCTCCACATGAATTCAGTCATTTATCAGGTCTTACAGAGTCTCCATTTGTGTGATTTCTCCCATCAAGTAGTCCACTGACATTTTCTCCACCATTATCCTGCTCTATTTTCATTCTACCTCAACTCTTAGGTATTATGGAAATCTCATAACTGCCTACCCTGGCATAATCTTGCCCTGAGTCAAGCCATTTTATACATTAAAGTAATTACGTGGATCCCATTGCCTGCCCGATACAGTCCAAACATTTTAGCGTGGCACTGAGTGTCCTCTTCAAGTTGTTGCTGCCACATTATTCCTAGCTTTCTCATACATATACTCTCCCTGCTAGCCAGCTGGATAGGTTTCCTCCTCGTAATTGGCCAAGCTCTTCCTCACCTGAATTGTTCCTCCTGCCTATCAATTTTCTCAAAATCTCCCCCTTTTTTTTTTTTTTGAGTTTTGGTGTAAGTCCCATCTTACATCTCTCTGGACTACTCCAGCCCTTGATCTTCTCAGCCATCAGTGTTCCTCTTGAAATCAGAGCCAGTTGACCTTTCGTCTAAATCAACTTACTATTTTTTAGTTTCACATACCTCAAATTAGATAATATTGTCTTCTGAGACAGAACAATATTTTGAGCCCTCATTAACTGATGGAGAATAGATGCTCAACTTTTTTGAACTTTTGAGGAATAAATAAATTAGTAGTCTCAGATTGTGTATCCACTTTATAAAGATCCACTCTCTGCCACTGAATTTATTGTAAATCAAAGAAACAGCGTAAGAACCTGATTTAAGGAAGATTCGGGGACAGAGCAACTCTGGGATCTCCAGTCTCCTCAGGGACTGACTACCAGAATGGATGAAATCCTCATTTTTCATTTTTCTGTTACACTCTGTTTATAAGAGTTAAATTGGAAGAAAGAGTCTGATTGTCACAGCAGGAACCATGTATTCTCTTGTCTTGAAGTGTATGGGTGGCGAATCCAAAGTGAACTTGATTGACCTCACGTTAAGACTTTATGGAGTGAGTGAGAGTTAATTTTCCAAAGCACACTTGGGGAGCCGTTACCAGAAAAGAGGGGAGCAAATTTTGGGCAAGCATCTAATTCTTCCTTTATATCAAATCATATGAGGTATCTATATTAAATACATTCAGAGCCAAAAGTGATAGAGCTGACCTTAGAAAGCAAGGGCGTTTAATGATTTGGTTAGGATGATTGGAGGTGGGGGCAGAGGAACAATTTAAAAGACCGTTGGGACCTCTTTTAAAATTTTGATCATGGCCAGAATTACTTCCCCAAATACATTATTTCTGATAAATAAGAAACTGGCATTTCAAACATTTTGTGTGTTAAATTATTTTTTATCTTTATGTGAAATCTCTAAGAAAGTTCTAGAAAGTCAAACATTAGTTAATATGTGGAAAACAGAAAAGGATCCAATGCTTTCCAGCCAAAGGATAGCTCCCCATAATGTTGAAATCAGAGCAAGAGGTCATTATTTTACTGTCACCCCAATCTGCTTAATGTTGCAGTAGAACAGTGGCTAAGTAATATGTTTTAGTCAATGGGTCACTTTGAGATACTGATGGCAGCCACAGTATTCTTTCCTAAAACATACATTTGCACAGATACACACAATATTAGAGGATTTATATGTCCCTGAAGCCCATCTATGGATGTCAAATTTAGGACCTTTTTGTTATTGTGTACACACACACACACACACACACAACACACACACACACACACACACACACACACACACAATACAAGGGCACAGAAAAGAGATACCTTTCTTTGATGAGAATACATACTTTTTACTTTTGGTCAGATTTCTCTAAGTTATCTCCTAGCCAATACTTGGTTCCATCCCTATGTTATATAGCAGCAAATGTCACTAACATGGAACCGGAATGCAGATCCCAGACTGTCACTTCTCTATCCAACTCCCTTCTGTGGTATATATTTTAAAAAAACATCTCTAGTAAGTTTCTGAGACTTCTTCATAATTCAGTTGTGCACTTTACCAACAGTGATCTTTAATTACTTCTTAAGAATTCATTTTTGAATCAGAAATATTTAGGGAACTTAATATAATTATACCTTAGTATAATTGACACACAGCATTTTATTAATTTCAGGTGTCCAACATGATATGACATTTGTATACCTTGTGATAGAATAACAATAAGTATTTTCTGTCTGTCAATATACAAAGTTATAAATTTTTTTCTTGTGCTGAGAACTTTCAGTTTTTGCTTTCTTAGCAACTTTCAAGTTTGCAATACAGTATTATTGACTATAGTCCCCATGCTGTGCATTACATCCCCATGACTTATTTATTTTATAACTGGAAGTTTGTATGTCTTGACCCCTTTAACCTGTTTTGCTTACCCCCCAATACCTCTCCCCTCTGGCAACCACCAATCTGTTTTCTGTATCTATGAGTTTGGTTTTGTTTTGTTTATTTTGTTTGTTACATTATACATATAAATGAAATCATACAGTATTTGTCTTTCTCTGTCTGGCTTATTTCACTTAACATAATATTATCAAGATCCATTCTTGTTGCAAATGGCAAGGTTTCATTCTTTTTTACGGCTGAGTAGTATTCCATTGTGTGTATGTACCACATATTCTTTATCCATTCATCCATTGATGGACACTTAGGTTGTCTCCTTGTCTTGGCTACTGTCAATAATGCTACCATGAACATAGGGGTGCATGTATCTTTTTGAATTAGTGTTTTTGTTTTCTTTGGATAAATACGCAGAAGTGAAATGTGGTAGTTCTGTTTTTCATTTTTTGAAGAACCTCCATACATTTTTCCCTAGTGGGTGCACCCATTTACATTCCCATCAACAGTGCACAAGGGTTCCCTTTCTCCACATTTTCGCCAACACTTGTTGTTTCTTGTCTTTTTGGTAATAGCCATTCTGACAGGTACGAGACAATAACTCACTGTGGTTTTGATTTGCATTTCCCTCATGATTAGTGATATTCAGCATTTTTTTCGTATGCCTATTGGCCATCTGTACGTATTCTTTGGAAAAAATGTTTATTTACATCCTCTTCCTGGTTTTTAATCAGATTGGTTTTTTTGATATTGAGTTGTATGAGTTTCTAATATACTTTGGATATTAACCCCTTAGTGGATATATAATATACAATTGTCTTCTTTCATTCATTAGATTGCCTTTTCACTTTGTTGATGGTTTCCTTCACTGTGCACAAGCTTTTTAGCTTGATGTAGTCCCATTTGTTTATTCTTCCTGTTGTTGCCCTTGCCTTTGGAGTCAGATCCAAAAACCATCGCCAAGGGCAATGTCAAGGAGCTTGCTGCCTATGTTTTCTTCTAGGATTTTTGCGGTTTTCGGTCTTACATTCACGTTTCATCTATCTTGAATTAATTTTTGTGTATGGCATAAGATAGTGGTCCAGTTTCATTCTTTTGCATGTGGCTGTTCAGTATCCCAGGATTGGTTATTGAACAGACTTTAATATAGTGTTTAAAAAAATTTTGGTGACCTACAACCAAATACTTTTTCTCTCTGCTTACTTCATAATTCTAGTTTGAGTGATTCATTATTCATTAGTCATATATTTATTTACTGAGAACTTAGTGTATGTCAGAAACTGCGCTTGGCACTGAGAATATGCAGATGAATAAGACACACTAGGTTCCTGCCTTCAGTGAATGGGTATTCTTAATATACTGGCTTTTCAATTCACCATATACCTCTGTTAATTTGACCATCTTAAACCTAAAGTTAATCGGCTTAAAATTTCTATTACTCATTCCTTCTGAACTGGGTCTTCTAAATCAGCAGTATCAAATAGAAATATAATGCTAGCCATAATATGTGATTTTAAATATACTAGTAGTCACATTAAAATAAAAGTAAAAAGAAATATGTGAAATTAATTTTAGTAATATGTTTTGTCCAGCCAAGTAGTTCCAAAATATTGTCTTTTCAATACGTAATCATCATGAAAATTTATTCATGAGATATTTTTATAGTCCTATTTGTACTGAGCCTTCAAAATCCAGCCACATTTCAAGGGCTCAATAGCCACATGTGGCTAATAACTACCCTGTTGGATAGGCCACAGTGTTCGACTCTACCTACTTGCTCTTCCTCTGAGGCCTTCAGTTTCTCAGAATTTCTTATGCAGGTCTGTTTGGTTCTTTGCATTGTGTCTTAAAATTTCAATACCTATTCTCTCTTTTCTTTCTCTCTCCAAACTGCTTAATCATATCCTTATGTGTAACAAAAGAAGAAAGAAAGAAAGGGAAGGGAAGGGAAGGGAAGGGAAGGGAAAGGAAGGGAAGGGAAGGGAAGGGAAGAGAAAGGAAGGAAAACAAAGACCATTACCATGAACTGTCTGCCAGGGAAGGCATTGAAGGTTCATAAATTCAACAATGACAAACAAAAAAGTTTGCTATAAATGATAGAGCTGAAAGGGATCATGAGCTTCAGTCAGGGAAACTGGATATGGAAGGACCTGAACAGTCAACAGTGACTGATTTTTAAAATACTTTGTTAGGGTGTTACTGACCACTTATTTGTCATCTGCTGTACTCAGAATTAGGGCCAAGGATCTTTTAAGAGATTTAACTCACACGGAATAATTACACCAGCTACCAAATTCACACATACAGTTCCAATGGTCTACTTACCTTATTTGCTCAACTTCCAGCTCTTAGGCAAACTGTCAGATTCTCAAGGTAATATATGTGAACCAGATGAAAGTCTGGTGTGCACAAATCCCTATTGTGACAGCTCCCTTTGGTGCTTATATGGCCTAATGAAGTGGAAATAAGGATGAAAGATTTCAAGATTTTGAAAAGTCGTTTTGACTATTTAAAAAGTCATTATTCCAAAATGATTTGTTTTATAGCATTTAGAGTTTAAAGAACTAAATAAAATTCTAGAAACTAGCTCACTTAGCATTCTTCTGCAGATTCTGAATAGGAAATACTTGTTAACTGAGATAAAGAAAGACAGTGAGTCACATTTTCTTTCTTTAGTAAAAAAAAGTCAAACATAAAATAGACTCACCTCTTTTATTTACACATGAAGTTAATATTACTGTATGGTATAGTTTTCCATGCAACTAGGAAAGGAACAAAAAAGTGCATTGTTTGCTTTGAAAGCTGTCTGAACAAATATGTGGTATTCTTCTGAGCAGAGAATGATGTCTGCACAGCAAAAAGAGCTATTCTAAGCAAGAATAAATGAGAATAGATTATGTCTATTATTTAAGTTGATGGGAAATTTTTTTAGAAAACAAATGAAATATTTTCTCAAGAATATTCTGTAACCTCATTTTCAAAGTTCTCAGAATTCCAATGTACTTGGTGGAGTATGCACATACAGGTGGGCACAAACACACAAAAGTGGCATGGACTGAGTTAATCAGTACCTCCAAACATCTGTAGACTGACTGTGTGGTTATTTCTTTTTAATGAGTGGTAAAAAAAAAATAGAAGCATGTTTACAAAAAGCACATATTATATAACTGCTCTAAATGTGAGTATCTGCGCAAGGGAGTAAATAGGAAAAGCCTTGTCAATGCAAATTTAATTCTCCTGCCAGAGAGGGGAAAAAATGTGGTATGGCTTTGCTTGATATTATGATTTTCCAAGGAGTTATGCTATATGGCTTAATAGACCACCATTTCCAAAAATACATACTGTTTATAACTTATTTTCTGAGCTGTTTGCACAGAGCCCAATGTGGAGCCCGAACCCATGAACAGTGAGATCATGACCTGAGCTGAAGTCGGATGCTTAATCAACTGAGCCACCTGGGCACCCCCATACTACTTATAAATCTCAAGAATCAGAAAGTTTTTCAATCCAAATGAAGTTGAAGAACAACAAATTAATAAACCTAAATACTATATATACAAAGTGTTATGTAGCATAGCATTTTAATCATATAAAAATGACATGAATATACTTTTGTTTCTCCCTCATAGTGAAAGCACTGCTTGGGGATGGAAGTGTGGAGAGGGAGGTTCTGGGAGGGTTCTTCAAGTAAACATGGGGTGTGGGAGCCTAGGAATATATTGTTCCAACATCCTATTTCTGCATTTGTTCTCACTGCTAGATTATAGGCAATGCATGGTGTGCCTTGAATGGATGGGTGTTAAGGGGGGCCCTCCAGCGAGTGAGGCTCATTGGAGTTTGCAGAGACCATCAAATCCTGGAGACCACACGCTCAGTTCTAGTAGGAACAGGAAACAGGGTCCCTACAAAAGTATCATTGTGGATACTAGAGCATGTGAGTAAACTCATTTTTGTAAGTGAGGCCATAGCGGTCAGGGTGTCAACATTGCTCTGGGACAGAGGCAAGTCAGAAATAAATTTTCTGGGATACTGCTTTTGAGGCAAAGAGGAGCAAAGAGTCTTCAAAATTTCTGGTCTGTTTCTAAACTCTAGTACAGCTAGCAGTGTTCGTGGTGCACTGTGTTGTTATGCCAATTGAGGATCCCTAGAGGCCCATCAAAGCCCTGATTTGGAGACAACAGAATGAATGGGCATCACTAGAGGATCCAAGACAGATTTTTCAGGGAAGCCTGGCACAGGGAGTGGATGTGCAGTAGGAAAATCCAGTCCAGACTCCCTGACAGGTGTGCTTGCCATAGGAGGTGATGCTGGGGAACTCTGTTGAGGGTGGCAATATCCAAACTAGGCATTAGGTGGAAAATTACTTGAAAGGATAAGAGACCCATTGCTTTTGTCACATATACCTGGACTGTTATAAGAGCTTCGTGTCTGATTTCTTCCTAGATCACCTGTGTCTCCCTTTGCAACTCTGTCCTATGAGATTACTCATTCACTGGATAACTATTTAGTGGTCACCTATACATCAGGCACTATTGTATATTTTCCTAATACAACAGTAAGAATAAGTCTCTGTCCTCATAGAGCCGCCACTTTAAGCAATCCCATTAAAGTGGGAGAACTGTCATAGGGTAGATAGGTGCATGTAGCAGAGACTTTCTAGTATCTGATTATCATTTTTTTAGAGATGCCAGGATTGATCAGTGGCTTCAGGCAGTGACAACCTGATCTTTGCATTGCAAAAGCCTGCACCAGCCTAATGATCCCTAGGATTTAAAGGTTCTAGATAATGGTTGCTTAAGACTTACTCAGAGTTTCCTTCCATTCATGGAGAGAGCAAACATGTATTCAGTTTATGTGAAATACTAGGGACTATGTGGGTGCTAGAGGCATAAAAGTAAATGAGTCAAGGTATATGTAGAAAAGACAGATAAATGAACGACTTCAGTGCAATATGAAACATGTGCATGGGCCAGATATGGAGTCCTCTGGGAACACAGAACAAGTAAGGTCCCTAATGATGGAAATCTCTTGCAGTCAAGGTGGAATTCCTTTAGGTCAGGAGCTCTTAGTTGTTATACATTATCAATCAGTCACCATCCACCCAGGAAACTGAACTGGGCAGCTTGAATTCCTGCCTCAAAGCCAGCCCCCAAAGAAACTTTCATTAGAGGCCTGATACATCAGACTGTCCAGATTCATCTAGCTGGCTCTATCATTTTTTTTTTTAAACTAAAGTTCACATATCTGCAATGGACAACTGTGCTTTGCTCTTGCGAAAAACAGGTCAGGATGCTCCAAGATTATGGACTAGTGGCTTTATTTCTATAGACTTCCTAGAATTGTTTACATCAGTAATTTAAGGAAGAATATTCCAGGTAGTCCACTTTACCCCCTAGATCCTCCTAATATAGCATTTTCAGTTAATGAACTGTTGTTTCTTACCACTCCCAACATTGAGGTTTGACCAAAGGAAATGAGTTTTCATAGGAGAATCGTGTTTCCTGGAGCACCTGGGTGGCTTTGTCTGTTAGGCATTCATTGGACTCTTAATTTTGACTCAGGTCATGATCTCAGAGTTCTAGAGATCGAGCCCCGCATTGGGCTCTGTGCTGACAGTGTGGAGCCTGCTTGGGATTCTCTCTCTCCCTCTCTCTGTACCCATCCCCAGTGCCCTTTCTCTCTCTCTCAAAATAAATAAATGAACTTAAAAAAAAAAAAGAATGTTATTGCCTGCTGTTGGTTCAGCTGCACTGCAAAGCACAGATTCTGCAAATTGCAAATAATATCCACTCTTTCAACCCAAAAAGAAGCCCTACTTTTCCATTGGATCTTATATTCTAGAGTCAGCCATTTACTTAATCTTTAAAAAAAAAAACACTACAAGAGAATACTGAATGTTTTATCAGAAATACAGCAATACTGAAAATGTTACTTAAACTATAACAGGAAATGCCAAAAGAATTCATAACTATCCTTGAAATTCTTAGGGTTTTAACATTAAATTGTTTTAAAATGCTGATTATCCATTAAGTTTCCACCCCTGCCCCAAGCAAACAGCAATTGATTTTGTTGCATGCCGGGTAGATTATAAACAACGGAAATTTGTTTCTCACGGTTCTGGAGCCTGGAAGTCCTAGATCAGGGCACCAGTGTGGTTGGGTGAGGCTTCTTCGCACTACAGACCTCTGGCTATGTCCTCACATGATGTAAGCGACAAGGGAATTCTCTCAAATATCTTTTTCATAAGGCCATTAATCTCATTCATGAGCATTCTGCCCTCACCACCTGATAGCCACCCAAAGCTCTATCTCCTACTACAATCCCATTAGGCATTAAGATTTTAATGTATGACTTCTGGAAGGACACAAACATTCAGACCATAGCACTGGGTCAGTATCCTATGTCACATGATACTTTAAAATATTTTACTTCTGGTAAAGATAATATTTTTTCCAAATATTGTAGGTGGATTAGTTTCTTGTGAGTGCTGTAACAAATTACCACAAACTTGATGGTGTAAAAAAATACACGTTTATTCACTTTCAATTCTAGAGGGCAGAAGTTCAGAATCAGTTTCACTGGACCAAAGTCAAAGTGTCAGCAGGGCTGTCCTTCATCTGGAGACTCTAGGGGAGAATCAGTTTCTTGCTTTATCTAAGTCTAGAGCTGCATTCCTTCATTCCGTAGCCCTGTCTTTCATCTTCAAAAACACCAGTAGAGCATCTTGCTTCTCTAATCCCATTGGCTTCTGTCTCTTTTCCCATAGCTCTCTTAGCTTCCCTCTTCAAAGGAGACCTGTGATTAAATGTAGGGCCACCTGGATAATGCAGGATAACCTCCCCATCTCACAACCCTTCATTCAATCATATCTATAAAGTTCCTTTTGCCAAACAGAGTAATATTCACAAGGTACGGGGATTAGGACCTGAATATTTTTGAGGGTCGTTATTCAGTTTACCACACTAGGTAATTAAGACATTATTCTAATCTGAAGTCCATCTTCTCATATAATACAGGACCTTTGGTCTACCAAGGTTATTTTAAACAATTTTCTTTTCTCAAGATATCTCTCAAACTTTGCAGATGGAGCTACAACAAAATGCCTTTTAGCTTCTTATTGCTGTTTGACATACAAAATGGTCAACTGAACCATGTTTCAGTGACTTCTTTAAAATCCAGTTGAATATTCAAAAAGCCATCCATTATGTCATTGAGTGTTCTTTACATCAAAATTCATGATCTTAAAAATCTTTGTCCCTTAGATTTAGAACTTGCATTTGTCTCCTGAAGAACTAAAGAACTGTGCAACTCGATCTCTACAACTCATCCTGATTTTTTTAAAATTTGTCTTGGCTTCTGGGAAGTACAGGCTAAATTCAATATATAATTAAAGTAACTATTCTTAGCTAGTATTTTTACTAATTATGTGTTCTTTAACCCACTCCCAATAACCATTTTTCTACTCCTTACTATGATGCTTTTGGCAATTTATCTTCGTTTTAACAAGCCTATTGCATGGGCCTTTTATTAAAATCTACCTCAAAATCCTTTTTGGAAGCAACAGACATACATAAAGCAAACAAAATAAACAAACTTGGAAAATATATAGACCCTATGAGTTATGGCCTGTCTGCATCTTTGTTGAGTACCAGAGGCATAAATTCAGCTACAGCTACGTTTTGTTACTACAAAAGCATTTCAAAATTGTATTTCTGTGCATTACACAGCTTATTAGAGTAGATAGATAGATAACTTTAGATGCCAAGGATATGCTAATTAATGCCACTATCGCCTGTAGCTTTCTTGATTTCACACAATACCTTCCAATTTTAATAATTTACACCTGGTATCAATGGCAGTAATAAAATTTAAAATGGAAATGTATATGAGCTGTTTTTGTTAATAATTCCTGCAGCAAAGAGATCTAAACACAGTTTTGAAATCATGAGTATATTTTCTGAAAGGTTTACACAAGATAAGGGCTTCATTTTGGGCCTATTTTATACAAGTTCCTCTCCCCACCCCTCAGCTCACATTTAGTTTATTAGAACTGAACATAATATATGCATAGGGCTAAATAATTTGTGTATATCAGAGGTCAAGCATATTGGCTATTATGGAAGGTTTAAAACCCTTTCCTAATAAGAAATTTTTAAATATAGGCCTTAAAAATCACAGTCTGCTTTCTCATTTATTCTGTTAATCTAGTTTCTGATAGTTCCTCATCATGTGAGGATTTCTCATTATATCTCCCACAAGTGTACATGATGACTAACTTAAAAAAACGGGTATATACGAAGACTTAATTCCAATACGGCAACCTAAACATGTTTGAATAGGACTTAAGATTAGCTCAGAAAAGAAATTTTGATCTTATAAAGAGCATTTTGACTCAGAGAAGTAAGCATTAACTTGTCATTCGGAGGCTCTGAGTTCAAATTCCATGTTCACGGACTCCTCTGTCCTTTTGAGGTATCAATATGTTGAAAAATATATTTAACACCAAAAGTGTTTACATAGACCGAATTCTTTCTGTGAGTTTAGAGTTATAGTTGTCTTAAAAAACTACAGTAATAATTCCCTATATTTTCAGTTAATTATCTCTTTTTTAACTTTAAGCATATGAAATATTCAAACAGATAAAAATAGTAGAGAATAACACAATGCAGTATCTTTAAAACATTTTTACCCAAAATTCAGAGTAAGCAAAGATAGTTTAGATCATATTCACATACATACATAAACATACAAATAACTGAAGCAAACTATCTGCAGAACACTGCTTAGATGTACTTCAGCTTACACTGGTATTTCCTATTTCGTCTTACTTTATTCTTCTTAAAAACATTAGCCACAGTCTTTTAAAGTGATTTCACACCCACTATTTGGGTATCATTCCACACTGTGAAAAACAGTGACATACTATGAACATTTTTATGTGCCCACTATTCATTCAACATTATAAGATGTTAACATTTTGCCATATTTGCTTCAAATTAAATGAAAACATTAGATAAATTCCAAGTCTTCCTATGTACTCTTCCTTTTCCCTTTTCCTACTTTCACTTCAGAAGTAACTGTTCTTTTAAATTTGATGTTTGTTTTTATGTGTCTTTAATAGTTTTAACTTGTTTCAGATATACCCATAAAAATGTATAGCATACTTTTGCATATTTTAAAGTTTATATAAAGGTATTATGCTCATCTAATTTTCTGCAACCTGTCTTTTTTTTGGTTCGTCATTATGTGTTATAATTGATCAAGTTTGTCACCTACAGGTCAAGTGTACCCATTTTAAGTGCTCTGTATTGGGGGCTCCTGGGTGGCTCAGTCAGTTAAGTGTCCAACTTCGGCTCAGGTCATGATCTCACAGTTCGTGAGTTTGAGCCCCACGACGGGCTCTGTGCTGATGGCTCAGAGCCTGGAGCCTGCTTTGGATTCTGTGTTTCCCTCTCTCTGCACCTCCCCTGCTCACACATGTGCATTCGCTTGCTCTCCCGCTCTCTGTCTCTCTCCTTCAAAAATAAATAAACATTACAAAAAATTGTAAGTACTCTATAGTAGCACATTCAATGAATATTCCTCATTTTTTATTAATCAATCTACTGTGGTTGGTAATTTAGATTTTGTTGTTATTGTTTTGGCCTGATGATTAATACTGTAGTGGACAGGCATCTTATTGCTCAAGAATAAGTGTTTCACTAGCGTCTATAACAACAACTGGAAGCATGAAGCAATAAAACTTACAGATCTTTGACCTTATATATGCTTCCAAATTGTTCTCAAAAATAGTTGTTCTGATTTCTATATGCACAAACATTGTATAAGAGTTACTGTTTTTCCATATCCTTGTCAATTATAAGTATGATTAAAAAGTAATGTGAATTAAATCTTGTTTTATTTTATTTAATTTTTTTTAACATTTATTTATTTTTGAGACAGAGAGAGACAGAGCATGAACGGGGGGAGGGCCAGAGAGAGAGGGAGACACAGAATCCAAAGCAGGCTCCAGGCTCTGAGCTGTCAGCACAGAGCCTGATGCGGGGCTCGAACTCACAGACCGTGAGATCGTGACCTGAGCGAAGTCGGACGCTCAACCGACTGAGCCACCCAGGCGCCCCTAAATCTTGTTTTATTTTAATTTGCATTTTATTAATTAGTAGTTTTTTGGTCATTTGAATCCCCTCTTATATAAATATTCTCCATTTTCCATTTTCCATTTTTCAATGGGATTCATATAATATATATACATATATATATATATATATATACGTATATATGCATTGAATATTTTTCGTCATTTTTCTATTTGTAAGAGTGAGGCCAATTCTATACTATCATTATGGTAGTGAAAATTAATTATGCAAATGAACAAAAGAAAGGTCTCAGACCTGCTATTTATGCTTACGACTTAAGTGTATTCTTCTGGTTTGTTTTGTTTTTCATAGTTGGTTCCTCTGCAAGAACACCATTAAAAGTGGGGTTTGAGGCCCAAGCTGACCTGAGTTAAGCTCATAATAACAGCTCTTCACGTGGGATAATATAATGCATACACTTAAACGTGTTCTTGTATTTCTGAATCTTGAGTACTGCTTCTGTGGGTCAAATTTCTGTGGTTTGGATAATTTCCCGCTCCCAATTCATTGTTGCCTCTGAATTTAAGCGATTTGTTCTTTTTCTTTATTAGTTTCCCCCGGCTTTATTGAGATATAATTCACATATAACATTGTGTAAGTTTAGGGTATACAACATGGCGGTAAGGTATGATCATGCATGATAATCATTGCAAAATTATTACCATAATAAGGTTTCATTACCATATCCATCATTTCACATTATTACAATGTTTTGTGTCTGTGGTGAGAACATTTAAGATTACTCTCTTAGCAATACTCAAGTATATAATACCATATTGTTAACTGTAGTCACCATGCTGAGTATTAGATCCCCAGACCTTCTTCATTTTACAACTGGAAGTTTGTACCCTTTGACCAACATCTCCTTCATTTCCCCCAACCCCCAAGCCCTGGAAACCATTTTACTTAATGTTTCTGTGAGTTTGGTTTGTTCTTAACTTGCTCTCATTCCAAATTATTGTGGATGCCAATTATAACATGCATGAAGAAAACATACATCTAATATATACCTGCTATGGGTGGAATATTGTACTGGAATGGATAGGTATAGATACATGATATAATATCTTACTTCAGCCACAGTATGATTTCAATCTAAGGCCAGTATGCATAAATGCAGGGACTGTGTTAGAATGAATCTGAATCTGAGGCTTTACCTTCTAGTCCCATTCTTTGATGGCCATGTCATCTTAGTTGTCATTTCCCCTATGGTTCCTCAATACTTACGTAACCCAAAACCACTTTTTTTTTTTAGAATATAAGGAAAAATAATGATAGCCCAAATCAGGATCATGAATATCTCTTTTTTCCATTCTACCAATAGCTCTTTGAGTGACTGCATAAATTCAGTTGTAAATGATAGTAAGTATAAATTTAAATTATTCAATCTGAGGCATGAGCCAAGTTATATATTGCTCATATCCTTCTCCAAATACCATGGAATTGAGTCTGACCTTGCTTCAGTTGACTTACTGACTTGGAAGAGCCCATCCACCTCTAGCATCCTGTGGTTTTAAAGATGTTCTCTTGTTGGTTATATGCAGTGTTATCCACACATAGCATCATTTTCAAAAACCGTCTTATTTGACCTTGATGGGCCCTTTGACATACTTGAATATACAGCACCTCTTCTGCTCTGTTGTTTCTTGACAATAAAGTTTCAGAGAAAACACATTCCCACATTATCCCAAACTCTTCATTATAGAGCTATCAATATTTTTAACTCTTCAGGAAGTTAAGATTTTTATGTGTTTTGGTGGCGGGATATAATTTTGTGATAAAATAAACATCTGGTTTGCTCAAACACATTGGCATCCTACAAACATGAATTCATTAGAGAGGGATTCCACATGCATTGCATCTGAGCTACGCTTCTGTGCACCAAAAGAACTATGTTCCTTAATGCCTCAGAAGTGTTTAAATGTGAAGTGTAAGAAATTGTCAGTGTTTTGAAAGCAGAAATAACGTCTTATCTTTTGTTCTTCCTGAGCCCGACACAGGGCTCAATCCCATGACCCTGAGATCATGACCTGAGCCAAAATCAAGAGTCAGACACTCCAATGACTAAGCCACCCAGGTGTCCCTGTCTTGTCCTTTTTGTAGGCCCTATGGTTATCTGGAGCTTGCCTCACAGGAAGAGATCAGTAAAAATATTCATGCATTGGGGTGCAAGGCATTAATTTTCAAACCTGCATCCTTTGAATAATGAAGGATTTTATTCCATTTTTTCTCAACTAGATAGATATGTGGGCCTTTACCCTTGCTTTATGTTTCTTTAGAGCTGTGATACAAGATAAAGCATTTTTTAGGAAATGTGACTTCTAAAATATTTTTGTTAATGTTTCCAATATGCAGTTAGAGTACTGAAGATTGTCACAACATAGGTAACTGCCTGTGACATCCGTATTTTACAGTGGTAACCATTGTCCACATGTTTCAAGTACTGCCTGCATGATTTTGTTCCCTTATGTGAGAAACACGAGTAAATCAACATTTAAAAAAGGATAGGAAGTGAGAACCTTCTATTCTCACTTGACTGTTTTTATTACTAGATGCTTATAATCATGTCACATGCAATATCCCATTTGATTATGGAAGAATTTTAGAATGATTAAGGTACATTAATTGATATTTATGAAATAACCATGACTGATAAAAGATGGCTAGGACCATTTGGAAACATGCCCTAAGTCAGTGTTCTGCAAATTTTTTCAGGAGGGACCAGATAGTACATATTTTAGGCTTATGGGATATACGGTTTCAGTTGCAACTACTCACATTTGCCTTTGTATCCCCAAAGCAACCATAATCAGTGCATAAAAGAATGGGCGTGGCTATGTTCCAATGAAACTTTATAAATACAGTCACAGGCCACAGATTGCTGACCCTTGCTCTAAAAATACACTGATCTAGTCCAATTTTAAGAATTAGAAAATTTTAGTAAAAATCTATTGTATTTTTGCATATACCTTTTAAGAGCAGTAAATTTTAAAAGAAAACATAAATATGGGGCGCCTGGGTGGCTCAGTCGGTTAAGCATCCAACTTCGGCTCAGGTCATGATCTCACAGTCCGTGAGTTCGAGCCCCGCGTCAGGCTCTGTGCTGACAGCTGGGAGCCTGGAGCCTGCTTCGGATTCTGTGTCTCCCTTTCTCTGACCCTTCCGCATTCATGCTCTGTCTGTCTCTCTCTGTCTCAAAAATAGAGAAACATTTTTTAAAAATTAAAAAATAATAATAATAAACATAAATAAATTAATCTGAAAATAATTGAATATAAACATATTGATCTAAATTTAGTTGCTGATATCACTAGACTAGCTGTTACTAAAGATATTTAGACAGTAATTTTTTATATTATTTTCTCTAGAATGTACTCTAACCTTGGACAAATGTCTCATCATTGAACTTTTGGTTTCATGTCCACTAAATAAAGGGTTGGTCATGATTTCTACAAGGTATCTTCAAACTGTGCAATTCTGTACTTCTATGAGTGTCCTATCATTTGCCAGTAGGAAGGATGTCTTTGTTTATAGTTCTTTTTGAATTCTTTTATTGAAAATGTCATTTCTCCAAGAGATCTTTTTCTCTTTGAAAGTCACTTCTAGTTTCCATATGAAAAAAAGTCTTTTAAAATCAATACCAGTGAAAGCTAATCAGTGATAGAATGATTACAGGATTCTTTGCTTATCATTGCAAGGCTGAGATAGTTATCTCTGTGATTATCCTCATATCTGATTTGAGAGGACAGAGGGGCAGCTATTTCTGGCCATACCACTCCTAATTTGTGAAATGTCCCCTTCATAATGCTGTCGTAAGATGGCAGCCTGCCTTTATTGCCATATTCTAAAGAGATTAGTCAATATTATGCCCAAGTGCCCAGGATATCACCAGCCCTACTCCCATCTTAAATTTATCATAGAGTCAACATAGTCATAAAGGGAATAATCTGAAAATCCTCTCACATCCTATCTCATTATATTATTGTACAGAAGGAATAAATAGTTTTAAAGTATAAAGAAGAATGAATTGGGTCATGCAGCTGCTTCCCAAATGCTGAATTTCCATTTCCAATGCCTCCTTTATTCTTCCACACTGAAATGCAGAAATTACTCATATTGAGATACAACTGATTTCCCCCTAGCCAAGTCTTCAGTGCCTGCTATTCTGTTAGCTCATAATAAGAGGTAATTGAAAGAGGTAAATGCAAGTGGCAGGCAAAAATCACCAGGTCCACTCTTCCTAAACTGTTCTGCCGGGTTTTGCCCTCCAAGGACACCCTGTATCTCTGGGAACTCGCTTTTCCTTCTGCCTCCTCCTTTTGAATGGTTACAGAGAAAGCAGCCACAATTTTATAAGGTGACCCCACCTCATCTGTAGAGATGAAGCCAGAGATTGGCTCCTAGCCAACACCGAGCTAATCGGAGTCCATTCTCAGATTTTTAGAGTTGAAACTGGGAAATGACCACCCAGGAAATTCTGAGGTCTTAAATGGAAATGATGCAAACTCATAAGCACTAGGACAGTAGCTATTTTCTGACTTCTGCTTTTAGAAATAGAAAAAGCCATGTGGGGTGAATGAAACAAATATGCGAAGAGAGGCAGGGTTGAGATACTAAGAGCAAACTGCTGGTTTCTCTCCAGTTTTTGGGTCAGGTTGCAGTTCACCCCATCACCCAGGTGAAACCCTGCCCATGGGTTGTGTGAGATAGCCACATATGTGTTTCATGAACTCTCTTTTGCTAAAACTAGTTCAAAAAGGTTTCCAACACTTAGAGCCAAAAGAACTGATTGTGAAGTTTATTTCATACTCCACATTCTATAAACTACAGAATTAAATACAATGCCTGCATAAATGGTTTTATGGTTTAATAACTTATTAAACAAAATTAATTACCCAAGAGATACTACCCAGAGAAAGAGACCACAAAGTTTGTGTATATGTGTGTATATAACTTTGGGGGGTTGATATTTATTTATTTATTTATTTATTTATTTATTTATTTATTTGAAGGGAAGGAGGGAGTGCTAGCAGGGGAGGGAGGCAAAGAGAGAGGGTGAGAGAGAGAATCTCAAGCAGGCTCTGAACTGTCAGTGCAGAGCCTGATGTAGGGCTCAATCTCACAACCAAGAGATCATGACCTAAGCCGAAATCAAAAGTTCCTTAGCCAACTAAGCCACCTAGGTGTCCCTGTGTGTATATTTTCAAAAAATAGGTTTTGAGCGACTCCTATGAACCAGACCACAGTGTTAGGTAGGCAACAGTGAACAAATACAAAAGTGAGTGCCTAATCTATTGAGGGGAGAGATATATGAACCAAAGAATCACAAAAATTAGACTGTGGTAAATAGTGTGAAGAATAAGGCACAGGGAGCCAGGTATAGGAAAGCAGGCCATTTGAAGGCCCTATGGCTAATTCAACAAATTCTGGTGTTACTAATCAGAAAAGCCACTTTTTTCAGAAAGCCATTTATTAATTAAGGCCTAAAATCATCATTTCTATTTTCTAAACTGTATTCAGCTCTCATGTAGGAAGAGCATTTTTGTTTGTGTTTCAAATTTATTTCTCAAATAATATAGAACCGCTATTTCCTTAACATTATTCAAGGCTGAAAAATCTATAAAGAACTCACCAAACTCCACACCTGAAAAACAAATAATCCAGTAAATAAATGGGCAGAAAACATGAATAGACCCCTCTAAAGAAGACATCCAGATGGCCAACAGGCACATGAAACGATGCTCAACGTCGCTCCTCATCAGGGAAATACAAATCAAAACCACACTGAGATACCACCTCATGCCAGTCAGAGTGGCTAAAATGAACAAATCAGGAGACTATAGATGCTGGAGAGGATGTGGAGAAACAGGAACCCTCTTGCACTGTTGGTGGGAATGCAAACTGGTGCAGCCACTCTGGAAAACTGTGTGGAGGTTCCTCAAAAAATTAAAAATAGATCTACCCTATGACCCAGCAATAGCACTGCTAGGAATTTACCCAAGGGATACAGGAGTGCTGATACATAGGGGCACTTATACCCCAATGTTTATAGCAGCACTCTCAACAATAGCCAAATTATGGAAAGAGCCTAAGTGTGCATCAACTGATGAATGGATAAAGAAATTGTGGTTTATATCCACAATGGAATACTACGTGGCAATGAGAAAGAATGAAATCTGGCCTTTTGTAGCAACGTGGATGGAACTGGAGAGTGTTATGCTAAGTGAAATAAGTCATACAGAGAAAGACAGATACCGTATGTTTTCACTCTTATGTGGATCCTGAGAAACTTAACAGAAACCCATGGGGGAGGGGAAGGGGAAAAAAAGTTACAGAGAGGGAAGGAGGCAAACCGTAGGAGACTCTTAAAAACTGAGAATAAACTGAGGGTTGATGGGGGATGGGAGGGTGGGAAGGGTGGGTGATGGGCATTGAGGAGGGCACCTGTTGGGAGGAGCACTGGGTGTTGTATGGAAACCCATTTGACAATAAATTTCATATTAAAAAATAAATAAATAAATAAAAATGTTAAGAGTGCATTGAAATTATACAGTGTAGGATTAAATAGTTGATTCATAGGTGGCCAGCTATTAAAAATATGTTCCTATGCTAATAATTTGTTTAGTGACAGGAATAATACAAGTAAATGGAAGCATTATATTGTGACCTTTAATTAAACAAGCCATTCTTGTAATTGTAAGTTACCTTAGGGCTAGTATGTGTGACTACTAATTTGTTTCCACCACGACTTGACACCTAGTTGAAAACACATGCCATATGTCACAGGTATTCAGTTAAAATAGTTCAGTGCGATTATCATTAACTAAATCACGCACACAATCACAAAACTCTATTCAAGTAATATTTGGTACAAAACTAAAGCGTACCAAAAGGAATAAAGCGGGAAGGGTCAGAGAGCACTTCCCCTGATTTTCCCAACACACTCTAATCTCTGTCAATTGAACTTACAGGTACTAGTTAATGTGACAAAAAAGTGAAGCCCTATCTCACCTTACTTCGACTGATTATATACTTATATGAGTTTTAAGCTCCTTCCATTCAACTTCAAAATGGTGCCTCAAGGTTATGAAGCCCCTCAGAAGCTTACAGATAAGGCAGATATAGTTTTGTAATTCTTAATAAAATATTTCATTGAATTCAATGCCTTAAAGGTATGTATTGTTAGTTTGTAGGCACTGGAAAACATGTACTTAAAATTAAGTTATTTGTGTCTGTGGGATCATCAGAATGCTGTTACTCTGGTGATAATGACATCCAGTGGATTTGAAGTAGCATTCTTCATGTTTTGTCTCTAATGTCTGTATATTAGCTTTGTCATGTATGTAGACAAAGGGTTGCATCTTGGCCACTGCATAAAATCCGAGTTCTGTCTGAGTAAGAGTTCCAGCTGTGGAAAGGAATCATGTCATTTTTCAGCCTTTCCCAAACCTCTGTAGTGATGCAATATTGAATGGATATATAAAGCACTAATGATTTGATGTTCATCAAACCCATGCCACAAATATTTGGCTGCTACATGCTGCCCATTCTTAATGATGGCACCAGCAAGATACCTAAACCTTTCTGAATAACTTGAATACTCATAATAGGATTGTATATTAGCATGATAATTTTGTAAAACTGCTAGTATCTACTAAAGCTGAATACCTACAACCTGTCCTTTCCCCTCCTGTGTAATAATCCAACAGAAATATACAAAACAGGTACAAGAATGTTCATAGCAGCACTACTGGTGGTTGCCCCAAAGTTGAAAACTACATAAAGGTCTATGAACAACAGAAGGAATAAATAAATTGTGGTATGGTCACCTAATGAAATAATCTACATTAATAAAAGTGAATAAACTTTAGTTATACACAGTAATATGAATGAATCTAATAAATATAATATTATATGAATAATGCCAGACCAAAATAGTGCACAACATACGATTTCATTTATCTAAATTTTAAAAAGAACAAAATTAGTCAATGTTGTTAGAAATCAGAATAGTCATTGCTTTTGTTGAGGAGAGAAGCGATGGCAAGGGACCAGAGGAAGACTTCTGGGATGTTGACAAAATGTTCTATTTCTCTGTCTGCTTGCTGGTTACATGGGGATGTTTAGTTTGTAATGATTCATCAAGATATACACTTATGATTTGTGCACTCTTATACATATATGTATATATATGTATACACTTATGTATATACATATATATATATATTATATTTCAATAAGACACTTAAATTCTGAAAAAGTTCTGAGCTTAATTATGGTAAATTGAGCTAAGTGCCTCTTTGTGCTTATGTTAGTTTCCTAGGCCTACTGTAACAAATTACCACAAACTGGGTGGTGGCTTAAAACAATAGAAATTCATTTTGAGGCAAGATGGCGGCTTAGGAGGACGCTGGGCTCACCGCACGTCCTGCTGATCACTTAGATTCCATCTACACCTGCCTAAATAACCCAGAAAACCACCAGAGGATTAGCAGAACGGAGTCGCCGGAGCCAAACGCAGACGAGAGGCCCACGGAAGAGGGTAGGAAGGGCGGCGAGGCGGTGCGCACTCCACGGACTGGCGGGAGGGAGCCGGGGCGGAGGGGCGGCTCACCGGCCAAGCAGAGCCCCTGAGTCTGGCTTGCAAAAGCTGAGGGGCCTGGCGGACTGTGTTCCCACAACAAGCGCGACTTAGCGTCTGGGAGGTCATAAGTTAACAGCTCTGCTCGGAAAGCGGGAAGGCTGGAGGACAAAGGGAGGGAGAGCTGCTGAGCCCCCGGACGACAGAACTCAGTTTGGTGGGGAACAAAGGCGCTCGCCAGCGCCATCTCCCCCGCCCATCCCCCAGCCAAAATCCCAAAGAGAACCAGTTCCTGCCAGGGAACTTGCTCGCTCCGCGCAAACACCCAACTCTGCGCTTCTGCGGAGCCAAACCTCCGGCAGCGGATCTGACTCCCTCCCGCTGCCACAGGGCCCCTCCTGAAGTGGATCACCTAAGGAGAAGCGATCTAAGCCTGCCCCTCCTGCCCCCGTGCACCTTGCCTACCCACCCCAGCTAACACGCCAGATCCCCAGCATCACAAGCCTGGCAGGGTGCAAGTAGCCCAGACAAGCCACACCACCCCACAGTGAATCCCGCCACTAGGAGAGGGGAAGAGAAGGCACACACCAGTCTGACTGTGGCCCCAGCGGTGGGCTGGGGGCAGACATCAGGTCTGACTGCGGCCCCGCCCACCAACTCCAGTTATACACCGCAGCACAGGGGAAGTGCCCTGCAGGTCCTCACCACGCCAGGGACTATCCAAAATGACCAAGCGGAAGAATTTCCCTCAGAAGAATCTCCAGGAAATAACAACAGCTAATGAGCTGATCAAAAAGGATTTAAATTATATAACAGAAAGTGAATTTAGAATAATAGTCATAAAATTAATCGCTGGGCTTGAAAACAGTATACAGGACAGCAGAGAATCTCTTGCTACAGAGATCAAGGGACTAACGAACAGTCACGAGGAGCTGGAAAACGCTTTAAACGAAATGCATAACAAAATGGAAACCACCACAGCTCGGCTTGAAGAGGCAGAGGAGAGAATAGGTGAACTAGAAGATAAAGTTATGGAAAAAGAGGAAGCTGAGAAAAAGAGAGATAAAAAAATCCAGGAGTATGAGGGGAAAATTAGAGAACTAAGTGATACACTAAAAAGAAATAATATATGCATAATTGGTATCCCAGAGGAGGAAGAGAGAGGGAAAGGTGCTGAAGGGGTACTTGAAGAAATCATAGCTGAGAACTTCCCTGAACTGGGGAAGGAAAAAGGCATTGAAATCCAAGAGGCACAGAGAACTCCCTTCAGACGTAACTTGAATCGATCTTCTGCACGACATATCATAGTGAAACTGGCAAAATACAAGGATAAAGAGAAAATTCTGAAAGCAGCAAGGGGTAAACGTGCCCTCACATATAAAGGGAGACCTATAAGACTCGTGACTGATCTCTCTTTTGAAACTTGGCAGGCCAGAAAGAATTGGCACGAGATTTTCAGGGTGCTAGACAGAAAAAATATGCAGCCAAGAATCCTTTATCCAGCAAGTCTGTCATTTAGAATAGAAGGAGAGATAAAGGTCTTCCCAAACAAACAAAAACTGAAGGAATTTGTCACCACTAAACCAGCCCTACAAGAGATCCTAAGGGGGACCCTGTGAGACAAAGTCCCAGAGACGTCACTACAAGCATAAAACATACAGACATCACAATGACTCTAAACCCGTATCTTTCTATAATAACACTGAATGTAAATGGATTAAATGCGCCAACCAAAAGACATAGGGTATCAGAATGGATAAAAAAACAAGACCCAACTATTTGCTGTCTACAAGAGACTCATTTTAGACCTGAGGACACCTTTAGATTGAGAGTGAGGGGATGGAGAACTATTTATCATGCGACTGGAAACCAAAAGAAAGCTGGAGTAGCCATACTTATATCAGACAAACTAGACTTTAAATTAAAGGCTGTAACAAGAGATGAAGAAGGACATTATATAATAGTTACAGGGTCTATCCATCAGGAAGAGCTAACAATTATAAATGTCTATGTGCCGAATACCGGAGCCCCCAAATATATAAAACAATTACTCATAAGCATAAGCAACCTTATTGAGAAGAATGTGGTAATTGCAGGGGACTTTAACACCCCACTTACAGACATGGATAGATCATCTAGACACACGGTCAATAAAGAAACAAGGGCCCTGAATGAGACATTGGATCAGATGGACTTGACAGATATATTTAGAACTCTGCATCCCAAAGCAACAGAATATACTTTCTTCTCGAGTGCACATGGAACATTCTCCAAGATAGATCATATACTGGGTCACAAAACAGCCCTTCATAAGTTTACAAGAATTGAAATTATACCATGCTTACTTTCAGACCACAATGCTATGAAGCTTGAAATCAACCACAGAAAAAAGTCTGGAAAACCTCCAAAAGCATGGAGGTTAAAGAACACCCTACTAACGAATGAGTGGGTCAACCAGGCAATTAGAGAAGAAATTAAAAAATATATGGAAACAAACGAAAATGAAAATACAACAATCCAAACGCTTTGGGACGCAGCAAAGGCAGTCCTGAGAGGAAAATACATTGCAATCCAGGCCTATCTCAAGAAACAAGAAAAATCCCAAATACAAAATCTAACAGCACACCTAAAGGAACTAGAAGCAGAACAGCAAAGGCAGCCTAAACCCAGCAGAAGAAGAGAAATAATAAAGATCAGAGCAGAAATAAACAATATAGAATCTAAAAAAACTGTAGAGCAGATCAACGAAACCAAGAGTTGGTTTTTTGAAAAAATAAACAAAATTGACAAACCTCTAGCCAGGCTTCTCAAAAAGAAAAGGGAGATGACCCAAATAGATAAAATCATGAATGAAAATGGAATTATTACAACCAATCCCTCAGAGATACAAACAATTATCAGGGAATACTATGAAAAATTATATGCCAACAAATTGGACAACCTGGAAGAAATGGACAAATTCCTGAACACCCACACTCTTCCAAAACTCAATCAGGAGGAAATAGAAAGCTTGAACAGACCCATAACCAGCGAAGGAATTGAATCGGTTATCAAAAATCTCCCAACAAATAAGAATCCAGGACCAGATGGCTTCCCAGGGGAGTTCTACCAGACGTTTAAAGCAGAGATAATACCTATCCATCTCAAGCTATTCCAAGAAATAGAAAGGGAAGGAAAACTCCCAGACTCATTCTATGAAGCCAGTATTACTTTGATTCCTAAACCAGACAGAGACCCAGTAAAAAAAGAGTACTACAGGCCAATATCCCTGATGAATATGGATGCAAAAATTCTCAATAAGATACTAGCAAATCGAATTCAACGGCATATAAAAAGAATTATTCACCATGATCAAGTGGGATTCATTCCTGGGATGCAGGGCTGGTTCAACATTCGCAAATCAATCAACGTGATACATCACATTAACAAAAAAAAGAGAAGAACCATATGATCCTGTCAATTGATGCAGAAAAGGTCTTCGACAAAATCCAGCACCCTTTCTTAATAAAAACCCTTGAGAAAGTCGGGATAGAAGGAACATACTTAAAGATCATAAAAGCCATTTATGAAAAGCCCACAGCTAACATCATCCTCAACGGGGAAAAACTGAGAGCTTTTTCCCTGAGATCAGGAACACGACAAGGATGCCCACTCTCACCGCTGCTGTTTAACATAGTGCGGGAAGTGCTAGCATCAGCAATCAGACAACAAAAGGAAATCAAAGGCATCAAAATTGGCAAAGATGAAGTCAAGCTTTCGCTTTTTGCAGATGACATGATATTATACATGGAAAATCCCAGAGACTCCACCAAAAATCTGCTAGAACTGATACATGAATTCAGCAAAGTTGCAGGATACAAAATCAATGTACAGAAATCAGTTGCATTCTTATACACTAACAATGAAGCAACAGAAAGACAAATAAAGAAACTGATCCCATTCACAATTGCACCAAGACGCATAAAATACCTATCAATAAATCTAACCAAAGATGTAAAGGATCTGTATGCTGAAAACTATAGAAAGCTTATGAAGGAAATTGAAGAAGATTTAAAGAAATGGAAAGACATTCCCAGCTCATGGATTGGAAAAATAAATATTGTCAAAATGTCAATACTACCCAAAGCTATCTACACATTCAATGCAATCCCAATCAAAATTGCACCATCATTCTCGAAACTAGAACAAGCAATCCTAAAATTCATATGGAACCACAAAAGGCCCCGAATAGCCAAAGTAATTTTGAAGAAGAAGACCAAAGCAGGAGGCATCACAATCCCAGACTTTAGCCTCTACTACAAAGCTGTCATCATCAAGACAGCATGGTATTGGCACAAAAACAGACACATAGACCAATGGAATAGAATAGAAACCCCAGAACTAGACCCACAAACATATGGCCAACTCATCTTTGACAAAGCAGGAAAGAACATCCAATGGAAAAAAGACAGCCTCTTTAACAAATGGTGCTGGGAGAACTGGACAGCAACATGCAGAAGGTTGAAACTAGACCACTTTCTCACACCATTCACAAAAATAAACTCAAAATGGATAAAGGACCTAAATGTGAGACAGGAAACCATCAAAACCTTAGAGGAGAAAGCAGGAAAAGACCTCTCTGACCTCAGCCGTAGCAATCTCTTACTCGACACATCCCCAAAGGCAAGGGAATTAAAAGCAAAAGTGAATTACTGGGACCTTATGAAGATAAAAAGCTTCTGCACAGCAAAGGAAACAACCAACAAAACTAAAAGGCAACCAATGGAATGGGAAAAGATATTCGCAAATGACATATCGGACAAAGGGCTAGTATCCAAAATCTATAAAGAGCTCACCAAACTCCACACCCAAAAAACAAATAACCCAGTGAAGAAATGGGCAGAAAACATGAATAGACACTTCTCTAAAGAAGACATCCGGATGGCCAACAGGCACATGAAAAGATGTTCAGCGTCGCTCCTTACCAGGGAAATACAAATCAAAACCACACTCAGGTATCACCTCATGCCAGTCAGAGTGGCCAAAATGAACAAATCAGGAGACTATAGATGCTGGGGAGGATGTGGAGAAACGGGAACCCTCCTGCACTGTTGGTGGGAATGCAAATTGGTGCAGCCGCTCTGGAAAGCAGTGTGGAGGTTCCTCAGAAAATTAAAAATAGACCTACCCTATGACCCAGCAATAGCACTGCTAGGAATTTATCCAAGGGATACAGGAGTACTGATGCATAGGGCCACTTGTACCCCAACGTTCATAGCAGCACTCTCAACAATAGCCAAATTATGGAAAGAGCCTAAATGTCCATCAACTGATGAATGGATAAAGAAATTGTGGTTTATATACACAATGGAATATTACGTGGCAATGAGAAAAAATGAAATATGGCCTTTTGCAGCAACATGGATGGAACTGGAGAGTGTGATGCTAAGTGAAATAAGCCATACAGAGAAAGACAGATACCATATGGTTTCACTCTTATGTGGATCCTGAGAAACTTAACAGGAACCCATGGGGGAGGGGAAGGAAAAAAAAAAAGAGGTTAGAATGGGAGAGAGCCAAAGCATAAGAGACTGTTAAAAACTGAGAACAAACTGAGGGTTGATGGGGGGTGGGAGGGCGGAGAGGGTGGGTGATGGGTATTGAGGAGGGCACCTTTTGGGATGAGCACTGGGTGTTGTATGGAAACCAATTTGTCAATAAATTTCATTAAAAAAAAAAGTCATATTATGTAAGTCTTCGAAAAAAAAAAAAACAATAGAAATTCACTGTCTCACAGTGCGGAAAGCCAGAAGTCTCAAATCAGCATGTTGACAGAATTGTTTTCTTTTGGATAATCTAAGAGAGAAATTGTTCCAGTGTCTCTCCTAGCTTCTGGTGACTGTTGGCAGTCTTTGCCATTCCTTGACGTATAGACACATCATCCCAATCTCTGCTTCCTCCTTCACAGGATTTTTCTCCTATATTTCCTCTCTATGTTTCCAACAAGGATACTGGCCATTGGAGTTAGGGCCCGCCTGGGTAATTGAAATTTTTAACTTAATTTCATCTACAAAGATCTTTCTTCCACATAAGTTCACATTTACAGGTTCTTGGTGGTCATACGTTTTTAATGGAGGCACTATTCAATCTACTACAATGTTCCCTCCCAAGTCTCCAGAGAAACTATAGTAATATAAATATAAAAATATTACACAGACAGGAAAATATGAGAAAAGTAGGAAACCTAAGGCCTATTGTCAAGATTTTAGAAGATGGAAAGTGCGTATTTAGCAGAATGCAGGAAATTAAAATTGAAGTACCCCCAAGCAGGCTCAGGATTTGGAGATACCAAGTACTTCCAGAAGAGGGTAAGGGGTGGGGCTGAAAATAGTAACTTTGGTCAGAAGTGTATATAAGGAAGTTAAAGCCTCAGATAGCCTCTCCCACCCTAGGCATCCAACTGACCAGTCATCCCATGCCTAACCAGAAAGAAAATTAACAATAAGTACAAAAGAGAAGAATCAAAGTGGCTCTGGGCTTGTGGACATGAGGAATTGCTGAGGGAGGGGCTGAGGTGCTATATGGAAATAGGAGAATTACGAAATAGTCTATATTTTGAATAGTGCAGACTCCCTCCCACTAGCCCTCTGTGCTCATCTACGAGGACACCGGCAGTTGGCCTGCTTCTCTAGTTAGGTGATTGGAAGATTCTTCTCTGGGGAAAACACTGCAGCCGAAGAGAAAAGACCTGCCTTTGTCAAGGTTGTCTCCAAATGAAAAGACTAATACTTCCCTGATCACATATACCCAGTTTTCAGTCATCCCAGTGTGCACACAGAGCTTTCATTCAGCTTTTCATTACCTGACTTTTACATAGCAGTGGTCAGCCAAGGGTTACAAGATATTCAAGGAAAGCTCACAGTTTAAGAGAGATTGAAAAAAAGAAGAAGAAGAAGCATTCAAATAAAAAGAACTGTAATGAAACAAAGACTGTTCAGGGAGATGAACAGTTCAAAAAAATATAATGAATATTCGCAAATACATTAAAGAAGCAATTTATAGCATCCAGGATGCTATAAAAATGGACATTCAGGGAACTCGTAAGAACTCTTGAGAGATTAAAATATTATACCACAAATCTCCCAGAATGTAGAACAAATTATCAAAGAGATGAGAAAAATTTTTTTTCAAAGGGGGATCGATAAGGAGGTCTAATTGGAATTTTAAAGAGCTAGGAAAAATGGAGAACACAGAGAAGAAGAAATTATCAAGTAATGCAAGAAAGTTTTCCTTAGCTGATGAACTTGATTTTCCATATTTAAAGGGTTCAACCCAGGTGGCCAGTAAAAGGAGTTGAAGAAGGTTCATATCAAGGCATGTCAGTCAGAAATTTTAGGACACCAAAGATTAACATTCTAAAAACTTTTCAAAAGGGGTGGAAGCAGGTCATACACAACATCACAGGAATCAGAATAGCATCAGACTTCTCAAGAGCAACATCTGAAGTCAAAAGTCAACAAAATCATGTTTTCAGAATTTTAAGGAAAAATCAGTATTTGCTTTCTACCTCCAATTCTATATCCCGACAGTTAATCGGTTAACCTGTGGGAATGGATACATATAATTTTCAGAACTACAAGGTCTCAATAATATGTTTATAATATGCCCTTTCACAATAAGGTCCCAGAGGATGTAGTTTACCAAAATGGCTGAGTCAACCAACAATGAAGGAATGAGAACCAGAAAACAGGGTATACATTCATTACAAAGGGGAAGGGAAAGAAAACCTCTTCACAGAAATATATGGCTTATAAGCAGTAAAAGAGAAAAGTGAAAACATAGAATAAAATAGTTTTCAGTGAAAGAAGCCAATAGGGAATTTAGATGATATATATACAGATGCAATGCTCCCGGAAAAATGGACCACTCAAGTCTCTAAAAGCCTGCTATGTATTTTTGCCTTTTCTATTTCCACAGTTGATATGCCCTTTCTTGATCCTCATCGTTGATACCCTAGTCCTTAAAAGACCTGATTCGAGATATAGTACCCTCCAGCATGTAGGAAAATATCTATATGTCCTTGATTAAGGAACGCTTTCTTAACAGACACTAAATATAGCCACGAAAATGGAAGCTAACATCTGATCACATTATAATTCTAAACTCTTGCAAAGCAAAAAACATATCATAAACAAGCTTAGGAGGAAAATGATGGAGTGGATAATTGTATTTCCAGTGGATATCATGATTAAAAAATGTTATACACAAATCTGTAAAGAATTCCAAGGCAATAATATATAAAATACAATAAAACAAATTTGTTTTTCAAATGTTAGGAAAGTTATGGGGATAAAAACTATACCGTCAGATGGTGCTGGTGGAAGGTATAAATTGGTGCAACTACTTGGGGGAACTGTTGGCAATAGCCCATAAAACTGAAAAACTGTATGCCTTATTATTAAGATGAATATATGACTTACTGTTTAATCTCGTACACCTTTGAACATGAAATGGTCACTATTAAATTTTATGCCACAACAAAGGTGTAAATTATCCCAGGCCATCTGGTTGTCATGTCACCCTGGTGTAGACCCTTTGTGTATAGACCCTAGATAACCTCTTGCCTGTGTGTACTATATGTGTGAGGTTTATAACAGCAAAAAATTAGTAACAACCTGTCAAAAGAGAACTCCATAGCTAAAATATATAATGCAGAATCCTGAACAGCAAACTAAAGAGATGAACTGGATTTCTCTATATATCGATATCAGTAGATATGCAGAACATAAACTTCAGGTGTGAATAGAAAATTCCAGAATGTTATACACATAGATATATAGATATATAATGTTAATTGATACATGCTCAGTTACAAAAATGGAATAGAAAAAGACACCCCAAAATTATAATAGCGGTTGCTTCTGGCAATTGGAAAGGGAGTTCCGGTCATGGTTTAAAGGGAACTAAGCTAGGGGAGCCTAGTTGGCTCAGTTGGTTGAGTGTTGGACTTCGGCTCAGGTCATGATCTCACACTTTGTGAGTTTGAGCCCCACATCGGGCTCGCTGCTGTCAGCATGGAGCCTGCTTCAGAGCCTCATCCCCTACCCTTTTCCCTTCCCCAACTTGTGCTCCCTCAAAAATAAAAATAGACATTAAAAAGGGGGATTTAAGCTATATTAGTAATATCTTATTTACTGTTTTAAAATAATGTGAAGCAAATATGATAGATGTTAAAATCGATAGGTCTGGATCAGGAGAGGTATAAGCATATTTAAAAGGATTTGGCTTTGTATTTTTAGTAACTTTTATTTCTCAAAATAAAAACAAAATGATACCTTCTCCATGAAGCCTTTCTTGATCTCTTTAAGCCAAACATTATGTCTCTCATTCCAGATGGAAAGAATAGTGCCTTGTCCCTTTTTGTACCCACCTCACACACCTGGCCAGATATCTGATACACAGGAAACACCCAATAAACTTTATTAAATGAAAACCAGAAAGAATGGGATGGTTTACATAGAAACCCTTGTCTCTCTTTCAATGACTAGAAAATTTTTAAATTTTCAAGTTTTTCAAGCTTTTCTTTGCATATTGGACCTATGTTTTGTGCCAAATTCTACCGACATACATCAGAATGAATGCAGGCTAGCATGGTCATTAAAAGGACCCACTCCACTTCGCCCTGTCTCATAAATACCAACCCTTTGTCTCAGTGCTGAGTTCTAGACTGTGGAATGAACTGCGGCATTTTTCTCCGTTACCTCTTTGCATCAGTTTAGCCCTATCTGCCACTTCAGTAATGTTAACTTCTGCCTGTCAAAACCAATTAATATGTTTTTTTTTTTAACATTTACTGGGTCCATAGCAGAATTTCAGTTACCTGTGGTTCATTTTTGAGTCGAGTTGTTAAGCAAGGCTTGAATACAATATGGCATTTGCTTTGCATTTTTTGTTTCATTTCAAGTTTCATCGTTTCAGTTTTACCATTCTCATAAATAAAACATATGCTTTTATTTTTTTCAAAGTTATCAGAGTTTGTTCAGTTGAACAATGCCCAACTCGCAAATGAATACTTTTGAAAATACATATGGTGGGTATATAAGTACATATGTGAATTCATTTGGCTCCAACGCGAATTTATTAAACGTGCTATGCTGGGTTATCTTTTATCAAAAGAACTGTTAGTAAGTGAAGACAAGGGCCTGTGCTCAGACATACATAAAATGCTAAATTTAGGTTTTAGTACTGGCTTTTAAAATGACTTCTTTGCCTGCCATTTATACTCAAAGGATGCCTTTATTCTTGAAAGTGAAATATGTTTTTAAAGAATACTTCGCTTAATTTCTTTGAGATTCTTTTTTTTGTTTCCAGTTCTCACTGCTGCTTCAGACATAGAACCAGACATGCCCGCCTGCATTTGGCTGCTTCGATCATTATCCGGCTTTCCTTTGAGACAGGACTTTGCTGGCAGTGTGTTTTCTTAGCCAATGGATTCCTGCGATTGCCAGACTCTATGCACTATGTGATGTGTCTCACAATTATAGGAGCCTAGTGACCCTGGCTCTTTGCAAGTGTTGTTTCCAGGGGCTCTTTCACACATACGCACAAAAGATGTGCTGATGATGGCAATGACTTTTCACAGTGATCCTGCCATGATAATTACCATTTAAAAAATCCCTGAATTGAAATACATTGTTCCACATGGCTTTGATGCCTCTGTAGTATGAAGGGCAGGAACAGCCTTGGGAAACACTTGCTGATGTGGCAGCATGAAGCAAGGCACAGGACACGCACCTTGCTTGCACCGTCGCTGAATAGAAAAGCAAGCTGATTTCATTCACTTTACCCCCCACTATCCTACATGGACTGGCTGTTCAGTCACTTACTCATGTTGTCAGAGTTGACCCCTAAAGACGGCCCATCGATTGTCTTATGCCTGAAGTATGAGATAATACATCTGAGGTGGTCAGGGTTTTAAGGCAGGAGCTCTATTACAGGTTGCTGGCATTTTGCAGGCTCTTATGAGCACACTGTTAGGCGTTCAGGTATCAGAAGGATTTTGAAAATTCTGCTCAGCCCCTGGCATCTCTTCGGCCCTCTCTAGATGTCTAGTCCAGCTGTTCAATGAAAAGAAATGAAGCAAAAGAGGCATCAGCGTGGCTACAGCTACAGGAGGTTGGCGTTATGCTACCAGCTAACGCACGCATTATTTTTACTCATGTGGAAGGCGGCCTTGCTGTGTATTTCCAAGGCTGTCAGAAAGATTGATTCTTGAAACACTTCGAAAAAATGCTAAGTACTAGCTACTTTGGGTATTTACCCAGGGGCATTGCAGCTGCCTGGCATTGCTGGGTGGCAGCTGAGCAGTAATCGCGGGCTATTTCTCTCTTTGTCTCTTTGTCAGCAACAGAGAGGAGGGAGGTTCAAACCCAGAGTGGGGCCCTTGCCTCCCAGCATTCTCATCTAACCCTTGGCTTTAAACACTCTCTGAGTTGCTAATGACTCCCAAGTTTATGTTTCTGGTCCTCGTGTTATCCCTAAATCATGCAACCATTTATCCACCTGCCTACTCGATGGCTCAGATTTGATGTCTAAAAGGGATCTCGACCTTAAAATGAACGAAACCAAACTCCTAATCATCTATGCATATGCACCCCCGACTGCTTCTCCTGCCATCTTCCCAGAGCAGGAAATGGCAATTCTCTTTCATGTGGTTGCTCCAGCCAAAACTTTGCAGTCATCCTTAACCCCTCCCTTCATCCTGTGTCCTAAAGCTCAGTGATCCACCTTGAAAGTAGATTTAGTCCATGAACACCTCTCTGCCACTGCCACTGCCGCCTTAATCCAAGCCAACAACGAATCTCCTCTGGATTGTTAGAATTGGCTTCTAACACACCAGCCTGCTTTCCCTATCCCAGCAGTGCACTTTCCCACAGCAGCAGAAGTGAATCCTAAAACACAACTTACGTCATGTCATTCTCGGTTCAGAAATCACCAATGGCTTTCAATCCCAAGCTCCAAACCAAATGTGCAAAGCCGTAAGTGTTCTGGCGCTCTGATATTTCTTGCACTTCATACCTTTCTACTTTCTCCTTAGCTCATTTCCTCAACTTATTCACCTCTACATACAATGGACTCTTCACTGGTTCTCCTATACTCCAAGCTTGGCCCCACCTAAGTGTTTTTAAACTTGCCCTCCTCTTTGCCTGGGATGCTCTTCTCCTAGGTATTGGCATGTCCTATTTCCCCATTTCCTTTAGGTTTCCACTGAAAGGTCGACTTATCAGTAAGATCTTCCCTCACCAGCCTTTATAAAATAGAGCACTGTTATCAATGTCCTCTTTCCTCGCCATATTTTCTTATTGGCCTCTGTAACCTCACACTGTCTTCTTCCCCTGCTTGCAGGCTTTGTCTTGTTCACTGCCAATTCTCTAGCACTACGAACAGTGCCTGGTGCATAGAGGTCTTCGCTGAGTATTGCAGAAGGCACAGCCGTGTGACTCTCCTACCTCTATCACCACCAGTCATAACATGGCACTTAGAGGACCACCGGTTATAACTTGGCGCTTAGAGTACCTGATTCCTTTTTTACGTTCCTGAGAATAGCTCTGTGATACCTTTTGCTCTTCAGTAGAAAAGCCCATTAAAACCCAAGACCTCACAGAGCTCATTTCTCCATCTCTGATTTGACTCATCCGTGAAACACATGCTTCTGGAAACTGGGGATATGAAAAGCAGGTCTTGCATTTCTTGGATGTGCTGGCACTTAGTGCCATAGTGATAGTGCCTGGATACCAGAGATTTTTGCAATGATCTAAACTCATTATAAAGAAGAGACATGTCCTGTATCTTGGGGAGAAACCTGAATGTTCACACATACATTAGTGCTGAGAATTTCCTAGAGTTGCTATTCGCTCGTCAAACTACTGCAGTGTCTGTAACTCGTCTGTGTGTACCACAAACAATCCACCTTAGATTTTCTTCCTCATCTCTTTGTTTTAAATAGAAGACATCTTCTTCTTTTGTCTTAAAAACCTTTCCTAACATTTCCGAAATTCTATTTTATGATTTAGTTAGATTTCAGAAGTGAGAGGGCGGTTTTGTTCCACATTGCCAGTGAGTTTTCTGGTTCTTTCTCGGGTGGGAAACATGAAATTCATTACCAGTGCTAGTCTTAACACTCAGCAAAGGCCTGGCCTGTGGTACAAAATCAGTGATATTTGTTACTGTGGGATTTAGCCTTCTTCAAAGATCTTTGACATGATGATTACGTGTTTTTAATTAGAAATACAAACGTGATTAGTAATTGTTTTTCAAGAGGACAAGCCGCTGCACTTCTCTTATGATATTGGACTGGATTTTAACTAAAGCACAGGTTTCCATCTGTTATTTAGTGACACGTGCCTGTACCTCAAACAGATTGCAGGTGTGCTAAGATAACAACTCTTCTATGCTCTCAAGGGCAGCTGGAGCCCCTAGACCAGTCAGTTCTTTTTGTTAGTTGATGTGCAGTTGACATATACTATTATATTAGTTTCGGGTACAATGCAGTGATTCAACAGTTACATGCATCACAGAATTCTCACCACAGTAAGTGCAGTTACCAATGACTCCTGACCATAAGACCATTTACCCCAGAATGCCCCACAAATATAATTTCCAAATGTCTCATGGACTAAGAATGGTTGAGGGTAACTCTAGTCCAGCCCTGGCTCATAGAACTTTTTGTAGTAATTCTTAGGAACCAAAGATGAAAAATAAGCACAATTTAGCAGTTTATCAGGCTCAACAAATATTAATTTGAAGTGTTGGCAACTCATAGTGGGACCAGCAGGCACAAATGAATTAATAGAGCACTAACTTAAGAATACAGGCATCAAAGTAGACCTAGCTTTTGATGTGGCTAACATAGTTGGGTACTTGCTGGCTGACTCTGGCTGTGTTCTGTTTCTCTCTTGTCTTCTTTTTGTTTGATAATGTGGCAGACGACAGTGCCATCGCCTGAAAGTGGCTTCAAAGTCACACCTGCAGGCCTTACCTTATGGAGTTCGAGTGAACTGTGGTATCTCGCTGTTCTTCTAATGGGCCCTGAAGCAATCTAATAGTTTGCCTTTGGGTCCTACAGACCATGTTGTGTTTACCACCCACCTCTGCATCTAAAATGATGTGGCAGTCACTGATGAGGCCAGTGCTCTGTATTTCCCGATGCTCCTAATGCTAGGTTAATCGATATGGAATTAGCTTTTGTTTCCAGCCATTGTCTTTGAAGCCTGGTTTCATTCAAGCAAGAGCATTCTGGAATATGTAGATTTGTTCATCAAAATTTGCAACCTAATTCCAGTTTACAACAAAGAAAAGCAGGTTAGACAACCTATTGTTTATTCGTAAATTAATAGTAGGAGGTGATTAGCGCCTGGCCTTCACCTCATGATTCGTATGTTTGTTAATTCTTTTCAGTAAAATGTTGTCAAGGTGACTCTGATCCATTGTGTCCCACTGCCTCATTAACCTCTCTGTTTATATCAAGTCCAGCTCTCTTTCTTTACTCGTGTTGTTCCCTTTTTTGGAATGACCCATCCTTCCTTTCTTCTCAGGGATATTTTAGTCTTGTGTCTGAAGGCATTTAAATCCGTAATACTGGTAATAATGCACACTAACATTTATGGAGTGTATTTTTTGTTCTAGGCATAATACCAGATACCCTTATGTTCATTGAAACTTCACAACAAGCCTTTAAAAATCTATTTTTTCCAAGAAATATATTTAATGTCCTTTATGGAGGAGGAAACTGAGTTTCAAACCTGTGACTCAGTTAGCATAAAACAATTATGTAATGAAGCAGAGTCATCATTCGAAACTGACTTCCTGACTCTAAAGCTTTTGCTTTTTCTGTTGCAGATAAAGGAGGCAAAGAGGTCTATTAAAGGAGTCTAATAAAGAATTCTGCTAGCTATTAATCTCGTACTCATTTGGAATATACTTTGTGGCTTTATGGCTTGCTTGTTTGGCTTCTTGATTTCCAAGTCTTGTTTTCATTCTTACTTCCTACCTTATGACATATCTTCATACCAACACAACCATTTATTTGCCAAGTGTGTGAGAGAGAGCATGGTAGACAGGGAAAGTCTTGGTCCTTCCTGGGCAACCTGATTCAGGTATAGTTACCCACTGTGCCTGTTACATGTCCCGCATTCTCGAATCTCTTTCCAATTCATATCCTGTCTTTTTCATCTATCCCTTAACTTTTAACTACAACATCACCCATAGCCAGGACCATGTAGTGCCCCTTACTGTGAAAAAGTGTCTTTAATTTGTTGTTGAATTATTCATCATGTCTTTTCAACCAGAGTGTAAATTACTTGTGTGTGGGTATCTCGTTTTGCACTCATTTTGGCCTTGCCCTATGCCACCAGCCCAAATGCTAGGCTAATCACTAGCGGTTCTTACATATTGCTGATTGGGTGATTGATTATCTTCAGCTGTGTGTTATAAGTAGACAAAAAGAGAAATGAAAAAATTAAAAGTTACTCAGCATAGTTTGTGGTCATAAATCACTTAAAGGATGACATATTTTTCATAAAACTATACGAAAGCTGGTGCTTAATATTTTTGAAAGGATATTAATAGTTATTTTCTGGATTCATGTAGTCTATTTTCTAGATGGGGAAGTTTTTTAAAGTAACTGAAGCTTATCTCATTGACCAAAAAGGTATTTTTAATGAACAGTGTTTAATGCAAATCTTTAGGGAAAAGGAACATGCAATTACTGTATTTTAAAATAGAATGCATGAAATATAATGAAGTCTTTCCTTGACTAGCCATTCAAAGAATTTTTGGGACATTCACTATGTTCTACCTGTTATGGAAAACACTAAACACATGAGTGGCATTAAGGTTAAAAAAATTTTTAACAACCATAATCCCTATTCTTAGTGAGTTCACAGTCTCAAAGGGAAGTCACATTTATAGAAGGCAAAGTTACATCCCAGCCTCTTCAAGGCTGGATAGAGGTAAGGAGGTTGTATTTGGGGGCCCTCAGAGGTCAGGAAAGTTTTACCTAATAATTGATATCTTTAGTAGTTATGGAAGTTGAGTTAGGATATAGTGATGTGGCATTCCAGAAGGATCAATGGAGGCACGTTCCAAAAGAATCTGAGAGAATGGTGAACTAGGGAAAGAGCAGAATATTCAGTGTGCTTCATACAGAACAGCCCAAGGCTAGTTCTAGACTTTAAATGAGCATGTAAAAAATCACATTGGGAGGCACCTGGGTGGCTCAATCAGTTAAGCGTCCATCTTTGGCTCAGGTCATGATCTCATGGTTTGTGAGCTTGAACCCTGCATGGGCTCTGCGCTGGCAGTGCAGAGCCTGGTTGGGATTCTCTGTCTACCCTTACCTCTGCCCCCAAAATAAAAAATAAACTTAAAAAAAAAAACTCTGCCTGTTCATAAAAAAAAATAAAAATAAGTCACATCGGATCATGTTATCTCCCTGCTTGCACTGATCTGCTATCAGTTACTGGATGACACTCTTAGGTTGCTAAAGTGTAGGAAATTTAAGCAAGCCCAGACCAGATGAACAAAACCACATATTTGACCTGTAGTTGACCACAGATGCACCAGCAAAGTCTTTTCAGGTTGGGCCAGATCCTTTGAACCTCCCAGCTGTCTTGTAGACTTAAAAATAATAAATGGCCTTGGGTGGGTCAGTCGGTTAAGCGTCCAACTTTGGCTCCAGTCATGATCGCACAGCTTGTGAGTTTGAGCCCCGCATTGGGCTCTGTGCTGACAGCTCAGAGCCTGGAGCCTGCTTCAGAATCTGTATCTCCCTCTCTCTGCCCCTCCCTCACTCATGCTCGCTCTCTCTCTCTCTCTCTCCCCTTCAAAATAAACATTAAAAAATAATAAATGGCCACTATTTTAAGCTACTAAGATTTAGGGTAATTTATAACTCACTAATATTTAATCGATAGATTGTATTAGTGTTTTTCAATTTTTTTCCCTAAAGTAAAATGCTTTTGCTATATTTATTAGAAAGAAAAAAATGTGAAGATGTAACAGAAACAAATTTTGCTGAGCAAAGAGAGCTGTGATATTGCTTTGAGCTGGCACAGATGCAATTTAATTTCATCTCATTTCTTGTTAGACACTTGGCTCGAAATTTATAATTTATACTTCACTATATGGACATATGTAGATATATGCACATATTCATGGTATATATAATGCTCAAACAATTTATGAAATCCTAAAGTTTTCGTATCCATGACATTTAAAAAAACATTTTTATTTTGGACAATTTCAAGCATAACAGACACAAAAATAGAGGGAATAAATAGAATTACGAAATTTCTGTTCACCCATCACTCAGCTTCAGTAATTATCAACATTTGGTGTATATTGTTGTTTGTAACACCCTTTTGTTTTCTTTTCTTTTGAGGATATGAGTGGCGTTCGATGCAACTAAGAACAAATTTGCAGTTTGTTCCTGCATTGCTGAAACAAAAATTCTTAAAATGACTAACCTTTGTTTGTTGCCAAGTAACTCTTGGCTATGCACCGATAGCAAAAGTAATATAACAGCGTTCGCAGCATAATTAGATTTGAATAGCAAGTTTTATTTAAAGAGTGCCTGATCTTATTGCTCATAGGCATGCTTTTCTTTCTTGTTTTGTGTTTTCGGCAGTAATCACGTTTTTAATGACTTGTGATAGACTTTTGTTTTATGAAACAATAGAAAACCGCCATAGGAACTGTTTAGTAGGCTTTTAGACGTTGTTGAAGCTGCTTAAAATCCATTTAGGTAGGAGGTTATTATTTGTTAAATACTCGTTTTTATACAATGACTTCTGCACAAAAGATTATTCTCAACAACATTACTTGGATGATAACAAATAATCTAAACAGGCAAACATGATGATGATGTAGTAAGTCACAGCTGCTCCATTTATTGAATGAGAGTTTAGGGTTCTGTTTTTGTCTCTACCCAGAATAGAGAAAATGAAATGCTATTTCTTCAGTCTGCCTTCCAGATATATTTGGAGGGAAGGACGAAGTATGAAATGAAAGGAGGGAGAGAGAGGAGAAGGCAGAAAGAAAGAAGGAGGGAAAGCAAGATGGGAGGAAGAGCAGGTGAACGGCCAGAAGAGAAGAAGGAAGGGAGGGAGGGAGACCAATTATTTGAAGGTATACTTCTTTAACCACTAATGCTGTTAAATATTACAGGTAGGCTTAATTTAACACGTAATATTTTTCTTACTTCTTATTGGAATTTCAGGATTCCCACTATGTATACAGTTAGCTTAGATTCATAGAATATCCAATATCTAGTGTAGCCTCATCGTTGACGTGTGTCAAGAATCTTAAAACAAGTGCAAAAGGTGAATGTATCAACATTGGACAAATCTACTCTTACTGTCCCATAAGAAGCTGACCACCAATGAAGCTTAATTCGTCTAGAAGAATGCAGTGTAGAATTGTTCAATTTGTGTGTATACATTTTGGACCAAAATTTTATATTTTACAAGATTTGGGTTGTTATGAAATGTCACTCTTAAGGACAGTCCTAATATTATATACAATTATTGCAAAAATTTAAAAACTTTGATTCATATTCATAAACCTTGAATTTCAATGGAGAACATTCTTATTACGGTTTCTTTTCTCTTTTGCAACAGTTTTAATGGGATTCTTAGAATGCTTGGGTGTTTTTTGGTCCACTGTCATAAGTAGATCCTCAAATTGTATGTCATCATCAAGTCTTATAACCAATAAAGGGTTTCTGCTCAGGAGAGTCAATGACAGATGTAATCCTCCCTTCCAATCTTAGGAAAGCAGTGTTAGACTTATTCAGATTCTACAGTAAAAGCTTCACTCTTGTCCAAGACAGTTAAATCTTAATGAGGCCCATTAAATTCACACAGAACTTTTCATCTGTCTTTCCAACTACTATCAAAATAATGTTTTCCCCCAGTCTGCTCTGTATCATCAGAAACTCCACTGGAAACAAGGTGTCTAATAGAAACTGCATTAAAAAATCACGAATGTTGAAAGCAGTCTGTGGAAATGGAGAGCATGTGACCATTAAAACGAGACACTGTGGGTTCAGATCTTGGCTTCTATCCTTACTGGCTGTTCGTTTTAGCCGAAATTCTAGACCCTTTCATCGTAGCAAATTGATGGTCAAATGAAATAATGTAACCGCACACCCCAAAATACAGTGTTTGTTTTTTTTATATATACATACACTTATTTTCTACCTTATGTTTATGTTCTTATGGCTTAAAAGCCTTAAATTTATGCTGGAAGTTCCAGCTAATGACAGGCCAACTTAATAGTTGGTGACTGAAATTAAACAAAGGGTGCTATTTTAACTTTACTGATAAATTGAGATATTACATGGGCTACTTTGTTCTTAATCCCTGAGTAGCTCCTTTGAATACTTATTGCCACTTACCAAAAAAGTTAGTTTCAGGCTCCTTCCTTTGGTAAATATGTGTTCGGTGGTTGCCAACAGCTTCCATATTAAATGAAGTATAATAGTATTAGGAAGCTTTTGCTATGAAATAGTTCTGTAATACCTCAACAGCTAAATGTTTTATAATACATTAGTATTATGTCTGCATTTCTGCAATTTCTCTGCTATTCTGCATTAAATGGTTCATTCTTTGTCTTTAGAGAAGGACCTCTTAATTTTTAGGCGTTTGGGTGGGGGCAAGAGGCCTTGGCGCTGGTCATTCTTCCGGTGAGGGTTTAGAAGGAGAAAGAGGTTGTTATTCGTTCTTTACATGGAGTCTTTTTTGTTTTAATATATGAAATTTATTGTCAAATTGGTTTCCATACAACACCCAGTGCTCATCCCAAAAGATGCCCTCTTCAATACCCATCACCTACCCTCCCCTCCCTTCCACCCCCCATCAACCCCCTGTTTGTTCTCAGTTTTTAAGAGTCTCTTATGCTTTGGCTCTCTTCCACTCTAACCTCTTTTTTCCCCCTTCCCTTCCCCTGTGGTCTTCTGTTAAGTGTCTCAGGATCCACATAAGAGTGAAAACATATGGTATCTGTCTTTCTCTGTATGGCTTATTTCACTTAGCATCACACTCTCCAGTTCCACCCATGTTGTTGCAAACGGCCAGATTTCATTCTTTATCATTGCCACCTAGTACTCCATTGTGTATATAAACCACAATTTCTTTGTCCATTCATCAGTTGATGGACATTTACGCTTTTTCCACAATTTGGCTATTGTTGAGAGTGCTGCTATAAACATTGGGGTACAAGTGCCCCTATGCATCAGTACTCCTGTATCCCTTGGGTAAATTCCTAGCAGTGCTATTGCTGGGTCATAGGGTAGGTTTATTTTTAATTTTTTGAGGAACCTCCACACTGTTTTCCAGAGCGCCTGCACCAATTTGCATTCCCACCAATAGTGCAAGAGGGTTCCCATTTCTCCACATCCTCTCCAGCATCTATAGTCTCATGGAGTCTTAATTAATTCTTCTCAGGTGGCCTCTCATCTCTCCCCTGCACCCTGTCATACCTGACCTTTTTGGGTACTAAGCCCACACGGTTTTGTACACCCTCATGGCTTGCTTCTTGGCTGTGGTTTGCTCTATGATAGCCCAGACTACAGTGTCCTCCACTGTTCCATCAATCCCCATGTGTCCAGTAGCTTTTTGTCTTCCAAAAAGTTGAAACCTCTTGTCCAATTTGGGCTGAAAATATAGTTAATAAGATCACTTTTAATTTATGGTTATCACATAGCATGGTTTCTCAACCTTAGCACTCTTGATATCTGGGATGGGATGATTCTCGTGGGGATCTTTCCTATAAATTGTAGGAAGCTAAGCAGCTTCCCTTGTCACATGGCACTCCCTCACACCAGTTGTGAAACCCCAGCTGAGAACCACTGTCGGAGAGCCATACCAGTGGGTAAATGTGCCAGATTCTGCATCATGAAGAAAAAGCCAAGAAATGCAAATACCTTCTGCATTGAAGTACAGTATAAATAAGCCAACCTAATATAATCTGGAAGGCCATTAAATTGCATTACACTATACTATGGAGATGTAATGTCTTATTGTGATAGTCCAGGCCAAGCAGTAATTATAAATTTTCTGACTTTCAGTAATAACATGACGCCTTTTGTCTACTCCACAATTTTCCTTTAATAAGCATTTCCAAATATCCTGGGATTTATAATTTTCATTTCTTGTAGACCTTTTATCCACTAATAGAAAAAGAAAAAATGATATGCTGTGATAGTTTTGTTTATTTCTCATTGCTAGGGAAGAGATACTTTCCCTCACAGGACATTGCAATTTTTTGGAAAGCACTGTTGTTCCTAGAAGCTAATTGGTGACTGCTAATTTTTTCCTTGCCTGTCAACAGAAGTCAAAAGAGTAGTTGGCATGCTCACCTCCTTGATTATAGCTATTACATCAATCAGCATCCTTTTCTTGGTGTGCATCATAATTCCTGTAGATAATTATGTATTGTTTCAGTTTTCTCACCATTGTTTTCTGCTTTAGCTTCGACTACACACAAATTTATTTTAAATGGTTGAAATCAGTCATGCAATCAGTGAGAATTCATCCCCACAACATTTATGCAAAATCCACTGCAGCAATTGTTTTGAAAATAATAAGTTTTTAAAATTTATTTATTTAAATTCAAGTTAGTTAACATACTGTATAGTATTGGTTTCAGGAGTAGAACCCAGTGATTCATCTCTCACACTGAACACCCAGTGCTCATCCCACCAAGCACCCTCTTTAATGACCATCACCCATTTAGCCCATCTCCCCACCTACCTTTCCTCCAGCAACTCTCAGTCTGTTCTCTGTATTTAAGAGTCTCTTTGGGTTTTCCTCCCTCTCTCATTTTATTTTATTTTTCCTTCCTTTCCCCTGTGTTCATTTGTTTTGTTGCTTAAATTCTACATATGAATGAAATCATATGACATTTGTCTTTCTCTGACTTATTTCGCTTAGTGTAATATACTCTAGTTCCATCCACATTGTTACAAATGCAAAGATTTCATTCTTTTTGATCACTGGGTAATATTTCGCTGTATATATGTACCCCCTCTTCTTTATCCATTCATTATTTGATGAACATTTGGGCTCTCTCCATAATTGGGCTATTGTTGATAACACTGCCAGAAATATTGGGGTGCATGTGCCCCTTCGAATCATCATTTTTATATCCTTTGGATAAATACCTAGTAATGCAATTGCTGGGTCATAGGGTAGTTCTAAAACACCTTTATTTATTCTGTCTACCCATGCTCTCTTTTGTTTGTCCCCCATATTTTTCTCAGCTCATTTGGTAGAATGAGGGTACAGTGAGTGACTGAGTGAGTTCTCAGATCAGCAGGAGTCTGGGTTTGACAAGCAGGGTGGCACACACTGGAAGCAGGGGCTCTAGAGACCATTGCAGAGGGTGGCAAATGAACGGGGAACCTGAGCCCTAATATTAGCGCCATAGAAAAATTAACTTTTTCTATGATATTCTTGACTGATTCTATTTTAAAAACAATTATTCAATGAATATAATCTCTTCACTGTTCATGTTACCTGAGAGGTTTATCAAGAGATTGGAAAGTGATTAAATATAAATTCTATCACTCCTATGTTAGAACAGTACTTCATAATAGATATTTTTTTAAAGAAGAAAAACTAAATTAAATATGATGATATTAAATTTGCCAATTGAACATGTTCCGCACATCTTTGCACCAAGGGAGGACTGGAGAACTGTTCTTTGTTTTTAAATTATTTTCATGTTTATTATTCAGAATGAGAGACACAGGGCATGAGCAGGGGAGGGGCAAAGAGAGAGGTAGACACAGAATCAGAAGCAGACTCCAGGCTCCGAGCTATAGTAAGCACAGAGCCCAATGCAGGGCCTGAACCCACAAACTCTAAGACCATGACCTGAGCCACAGTCAGGCAATCAACCAACTGAGGCACCCAGGTGCCCCTTGAAAACGGTTCTTAACATCTTGGCTAACCATGGCTCTGATTCTATTAGTCAAAATAAGTTTGGGGGTATATATTTTGTACCTTATGCATTATGTTAAAGCAAAAGATAGTAGAGATTAGCCAGAATTTATCTCATGATAAATTAATATGAAATTTGCCTGAAATATGAAACTCTTTTAGCCCATTTTCTCAGTCTTTTAGGGGGTCAGAAGGAAAAGATGAGTTATCAGTCAGTGGCTTAATTTTTCAAAATTTAAATCAATGATCAATAGTAAAATTTTCTAGCCTCCTTGATTACAGGGAGGTAACTGAATTGATTTATAAAAGCTTGTTTCTTTTTTTTTTTTTTCATTTATTTTTGGGACAGAGAGAGACAGAGCATGAACGGGGGAGGGGCAGAGAGAGAGGGAGACACAGAATCGGAAGCTGGCTCCAGGCTCTGAGCCATCAGCCCAGAGCCTGACGCGGGGCTCGAACTCACGGACCGCGAGATCGTGACCTGGCTGAAGTCGGACGCTTAACCGACTGCGCCACCCAGGCGCCCCATAAAAGCTTGTTTCTTAATTCCTCTTACCCTTGTACAGCTGCCCCCCATATCGTTAAATGACATTGCCCTTCATGTATTTGCTCAAGACCGTAAGTGGGGATCCCTAGATTTTCATTCATATTCCACATTAAGTCCATCAGTAAACTTAACTTGGTGAATTCTACCTACCAAATAGATACTTAAAGGAAAAAAATCCTACCATTTCTGTCACCATCACCAATGTTCCATCACCTCTTTGTGGACTACTTCAATGCCATTCTTACTGGTTTTCCTGCCTCCACTCTGCCTTATTGCCTTCATACTACTCCCTTCTCCTGGACTTGAACACCAAGGTGCCACAGTCATACTTCTGGCATATAAATGCTCCCAGGTGCTCTCTCTGAAATTCTCCAGGGCATTTTCACTATGTTTAGAATAAAACCCAACTCTTTTCCACATTCTACAAGGCTCTGCCTGGCCCATGGCTGTCTCTGAGCTCATTGCCACTCTTTCCCTATGTCAGTATGGCTGTAATGACCTGGACTACCCTTTAAACATACTAGGCGCATTCCCATCTCAGGGACTTTGCACCTGCTCTTCCCTCTGCCCACCATAATCTTCCTTTTGGTATGCACATGGCTCATTTCCTCCCTTCACACAAATCTCTTTCAAATGATCTTCAGAACAAACTTTACTGACATCCCTTTCTAAAATAGCACCTACATTAGTCTTTCTCCTCAGCTGCTTTATTTTTTTAATAATACTTATAACTGCCTGATATTATATTATGCATATATTCATTTACATGTATATTTTCCATCTCCTTCTCTGGAATGCAAGCTCCATGAAAGCAAGGAATTTTGTCTGCCTGCTTCACTGTTATACCCCTCAGTAACTAGAAAAGTGTCTGGCAAACAGGAGATATCTTTAAAATATTTGTTGAATGAATGATTGAACATATTTGTTCTGTTTGCATTATAAGAAACATTGATCATACCATATGAATAAAATATTAAGTATCAAAGCTAGTCAAATGAATTTCTTGATTTTCCTGAATACATGCATTTTGATAGCTATAGTAAGAGTTACATCCTTGAAAGTATTTGCTCTATCACTTTGACATGACTCTTAGATCAAGGTTATCTTGTACATGGTATTCGTTTGTTCATAAACTGCTCTCCCTGCAGTTTTCTGCTCAGTTGCTTTGCCACTCCTCGCTCTTTGAGGCTTCTGAGGCTCCGTGACTCTGTTGTGAGCCACCATAATTGTTTGCAACAGAAAGTAGAAATTTTGCCAATCCCAGTGCATTAGAGATAAGTGAAAAAGAGAGCACCCGTTTGTCCCCAAATGGCTTTACCCAGTACATGTTAATATTTTCTCCTGTCCATTCATTTTTTTTCTCACAAGAAACATGGGATTATGTCTGCTTGCTGTAACACTCATAGGCTCTATGCCCCACTGTTAGAAAATAACGTTAAAACATTCTAGGCCAAAGAAAGCAGAACTAAAACCCCATTCTGCATCTTTGAAGCTCTGTGGTTAATCCACATTACCTTGACTTGCTAGGAAAACAGGCAATCCTTGGTCAACTCTTTTAAGTTAAAAAAATACATACAGGCAACAAAACAAACAAGACACATTATAAAACGGGGTATGTTGACGGGATTGCCACAAAGCATGTTTTATCATCAGGTGTATAAATCTGTGAATATTATTTTGTAACCAGTTTGGTTGATAGATTTAAATGGAGTCAGAAAGAAATTCCTTCTGAGTATAGCACTAAGCACAGTGTATCATATATATGCTCTCATCTCTCACATTCTTAAATACGATTCTATGTCTCATTGATCTCTTTCTTTCTAATAGTCTTACTATTGAAAAGTACTTCATAAATGGTCTTGAAATTGACTTATAGAGTTATAGTATGATTATTTACCTGCTTGTAAGCTCTGTCAAGGTTAAAAGCTGTGTTTTGTTTACCTTTGAGGGGTTTTTTTTTTTGCAATCTTAGTATATTACTTGCATATTTAAAAGTCTTCAAAATGGTTTTGTTGAATTGTGTTTTTGAAGATAGGTCAGTTCTCCTGTTATGGAAGCTAATGTAGGAAATATTAATGGTGCTTAAATTCAGGATCTAAGGGCCTTTTGAGCCATTAACTAAGCATCCAGTTCATCATTTTATAAATAAAAATATTTTTTTATCAGACTATAGAGAATGTCAAATGCTGTTGTCCCAAACTTTGATGGGTATTATTAGAGCAGATTTATTTTCCATCTACCATAGTCAGGTACTTAGGGCACCTGGATGTCTCAGTCAGTTAAGGGTCTAACTCTTGGTTTCAGCTCAGGTCATGATCTCACGTTTCATGGGTTCGAGTCCCATGTTGAGCTCTGCGCTGGCAGTGTGGAGCCTGCTTGAGATTCTCTCTCCCCTGTCTCTCTGCCCCTACCCAACTCACACTTTCTCTCTCTCAAAATAAATAAACTTAAGAAAAATAAAATATAATCAGGCACTTAATCCGTTATCCTATTTAACCTTCACAACAAGCCATAAAGGAAAATTATTTATGTCACATTCTGTATATAAGGAGACTGAGACTCAGAGAGTTTAAATAACTTCTATAACTATCCAAATCAACAAGGCAGAGTCAGGAATTATTAGGCCCATATCTCCCTGAAAGGTAAGTGTATTATCTTTCTTACTCTACCATAATGCTTCTAAGAAACAAAGCAGTGAAGGCACCAATTAAAATACACTTTGAAAATTATCTGACTTTGAAAATTTTTGTGGTAGGATGATTACAGGTATCCAGGAAGTATTGAGTATTCTCAGTAGTATTTGAGGGATTAATATTTGAGGTACTAAAATTAAATTTTGGACAAGTGATTGGTCAACAGAGAAAGACATGCTCATCTTAAATATCTTCACATTTCTCAGGGCGCCCAGGTGGCTCAGTTGGTTGAGTGTCTGACTCCTGATTTCGGCTTAGGTCATGATCTCACAGTTCATGGGATGGAGCACAAAGCCTGCTTGAGATTCTCTCTCTCCCTCTCTCTCTGCCCCTTCCCCACTTGTGCATGCTCTCTCTCTCTCTCTCAAATAAATATTTTTAATATCTCAACCTTTCTTTCCTGTAAGAACATTAAAATAACCATATTTTTTAATTTTTTTAATGTTTATTTGAGAGAGAGAGAGAGAGAGAGAGAGAGAGAGAGAACGAGTGGGGGAGGGGCAGAGAGAGAGGAAGACACAGAATCCGAAGCAGGCTCCAGGCTCTGAGCTGCCAGCACAGAGTCCGACACGGGGCTCGAACTCACAAACCGCCAGATAGATCATGACCTGAGCCAAAGTCAGATGCTTAACCAACTGAGCCACCCAGGTGCCCCTCCTGTAAGAACATTAGAAAAACTCAAGAATAGTGGCCACATGAACCTGGTCTTTTGTTACTTTTCTTTTTGGAAGCCAGAATCCTATTTTTTACTATTTGATAACTCAAATATACATGAAATAGGAAAAAAGGGAGAGACTGAATCCTTTCATGATTAGTTAGGGAACCTTAACATAGATAAAGAATCAATCCTATGCACAATTTCATATATACTCACTTCTAGAAGTTTCTCTCTAACTGGCAGCAAAACAAATGTCCTTAAAATTCCTCTTTTCTCTGCAGAACAGTTTTGTCAATTGGGACGTCTTAATAATTGGGAGAGACCTGTAAGAGAGGTTTGGTTTTATTTTAAATAACTATATCAGCTTTACTGTTTTCCATTGATAGGGTGCTCTGAAGAATAAAATGAGGGCTTGAAAATACTTCTGGTGGTGGATACATAGAAATACTTTCAGGCATAATTAGCAGAAACACTTTTCTACTGTAAGGTTGTAAGGTTTTATTTAGGTGGTAAAATATGATTAGGATTTAAAATCAACCTGTGCTTCATGTCACTACTGTCAGGCTTTCTGTGGTTTTTTTTCTATGATGTCACTTTAGTGGGTGTGTCGTGTCTTTGGGTGGGGGGAGGGGGCAGGTAGAAAAAGAGAAGGAAAGAGAGTGTTCCGAGAGGCAAGTTGTTTTCTTGACAATAAAATGTCAGTTGGTCTAGTCATGGTCTGATGCTAATTAGTTTGGGTTTTTTTTATTGTGAGTAATTTGAATTTCCTTGCGGTCTCACCTTTACCTGTGAAGAAATTAAGAAGGCTTTGTGTTTGTGTGGGTTCCTTTTGTTTGGATATTAACATTCCTGCACTTGTTTGTGAGTTCTGTCTTCTCTCCATTCAATTCGACTAATATTCACCATAAGGTGTCAAAAACATTCTCGTAATTGATGATTCAGCCCATGTCCTTTATTGGTGGCAGCAAAATTGGTCACTCTCAAATGAATGCTGAGCTGAGCTACAGCTTCTCTGTAACAGTCACTTCTTTTCACAGTTATTTTGCCATTGTGTCAGACCTATAGTTCAGATGTTGTACTATCTGGTAGTTTCCATTCACTTTTAACAAAGATAGGTGAATCATTCTAGAAGCATGTGTAACTGATAAATAAACTGTCATAGCGTAATATCAAAACATGACACACCAGACTATACAGTAAGAGTGTTCTGCTCTCAGTTGAGGTCACTTAGCTGCACGTTTTTGCTCTCTTAACAGATTGCTCACACCTTGAGACGAAACCTGCGCAGAGCCATAGCACTCACTTGACAGAATATTCCAGGAGCAGGTCACAAAGAATTGGGAGGCAGAGATCTAGCGAGGACTCTAGCTTCCATGTTCTTTTCACACCCCAGATCGTGCATCTCTAAAACAAGGGGGTTGAGTCAGCCCGGATTTTTAATTACTTTTAACTTCTGATTATTGTAAAATACAAGGGCAGGAACCAGAGATATCCCAAAACCCCATCACAATGCCTACCACATTATAGTGTCCATATGTATCAGTTGAATTGAATTGATTTTTTTGGGGGGGTGGGATGAAAACCTTAGGTGAAATACTGGTGTATATATAAGATGACTAAAAGCAAAACTACTTTTGGGGGAGAGGGGTACAGCAAGTCAAGCCACACAGAACACCCTTTATCTCAATCTTCACTTCTCCTGCCCGGAGGGGCACTATGGGAATCGCAGGGCTTTAGGGAACACAATTTAAAAATCAAAGGATTTAATAAGCATATGATTTTCTCTGGCTCCAACATTCTTTGATTCCTCTGGTAACTTGGAGTCATCACACAGGGAGTAATATGAAAGGTCTTAAAGATGTCACATTATGCCACAGGGTGGGTGGTGGGTTGAGGTAGAGAACCACAAAGCCATTTTACATTTCTGAAATAATGTGCTGCATTTTGATTTTTATTATCTTTCTCCACAGTTTTTTTCTCTTACTGGAAATCAGTGTGGGATGTGTTTGAACAGAGAACATTTCTCTCAGCTGCTTTCTGTAACAAACTGTTGGGTTGTCTACTTGTAACTGCATAATCACAAAATTTTATAAATTGACTTAACTTACTGAATAAGCCAGCTATTTTGATACCATAGTTGCTTTTGAAGTTCACTGAAATTATCTGATAACCCCGAGCCTAAGAAATGCAGCTTTTTGACCTATTAATGGTCAACTATTTTTCCAACATTTAGTGAATAGCCTGCTTATTTAGCTGGTCGGGGAATAAAAATTGGTTAATTTCACTTTAGGCAAGAACTAAGAGTAGGGTTAATCGGAGATGTCAAATCTTTGAGATGAATTTCAGAGTGATTTATGTCATCCCATTACCCCAACTTTCCTTTCCCCTTCATTCCCATTCCTGTGTTAAAGGCTAAGGAAGGTCAATGAATAATGCATTCAATTAGTTGCAAATAAAAGGTATTGATCTTATGTGAGGGTGGTCTCCCAAACCAAGACTCTTAAAACTCATCCCTGTTTTTCTGCGTTGGGGGGTGCATGATTCACTTGCACTGACTGTGTTTTCTGTTAAAGAGAGATGAAGGTGAGCTGCCAAAGCAGATTGAATTCTTGAATCCTCTGGCGATGAGGACACATAGCCAACTCCAGGCACCGCTGTCTAGATCAGCCTTCCTGTTATCACCCAAACTGGCATGTCCTCCTGGCAAGGAAGGAATAAAGCCCTCGAAGTGAAAACATTTTAGTTCAGCAACCCTTAATTGATCATTTCTGTACTTGTTACAGAGTGGAAGTTGCAGCGACAGGTTTCAAGGGACCTGGGAGATTCAATAAGAGAGGGTAGGGAGGGAGGCTTAATGAAGGAGAACTGCCTGTTTGTCTAAATTCCAGACAGTCTAGTTTAGCGAGGAATGAAGTCTGCAATGGGAAAACCTATCTTCAAGATGCTTAATAGTACACTCTTAGATCCATAGGCTGATCATTGATAAATCAATGAGAGTGCACAGCAGAAATGTGTGGAAGCTGAAAAATCAAAGAGAGTATATCATGCAAATTAGCAACAAATACTACAAAATGTAATGGATAATAGTAATAAGGGGTTTTGAGTAAATGGAAGGTACCATTTCAAATATTATCTTGGTGAATGTTTATGTGCATGTTTGAGTGTGCAGCTTGTACTTGTACTAATTGAATGCCACATTGCTATCCCATTTAGAGACTGTGTGTGTAAGAAATACTTAATCTAATTTGTAAGTTATGGGTATGAGGCAGTGTGATCCAGGGTATGGAAACTTGGAAAGGGATTAAGAAGAATAAGACATTATGCCCCCCAAATCGTTGGAATGCACAATACAGATATCATGTGTAGCTTTAATTAACACAGGGAAAACATGGGGTACACTTTAAAGCAGAAAACAAGGTGCAAGTTGAAAAAATTTGGTGAAGCACAGTCATATGTTCTTAAGGACTGGCCAATCCTGATTCGGACTTCAACAGTCATGTGACTGTCAATTTGGAAATGTTATATTTGACTTGTGTACAATCTAATAGCTTTTCAGCTCGCCTGAAGGTACTACCTGCAATATGTAAGTCATTACCTGGTAGAATGCTTTGACACACTACTGTGAGAATGAAAAATATTTGGGAAAATAAATTGTGTTCTATCATTCAGCTCATGCAGCATAACTATAAGTCTGTATCGTTATTCTTGTTTTTCAGCCCCTCTGACGGATAAGCCACCCAAGCTTTTGTATCCTGTGGAAAGTAAACTGACAATTCAGGAGACTCAGCTGGGTGAGTAATTCCTTAATTCCAGTTAATACACTTCTCTCAATACAGTCTGACAGTTAATAAGCCTAGATTGTACCCTCATGTAATACTCTAAGCTAAACTTATGTGTACTTAAAGGGAGCAAAATTAGAAAATACCAGCAAACGTGGCCCATTCCATCCCCCACAGTGTATGCATTAGGACCAAGCTGGACATATGGATATAAGAACTCATATGTTTTTTAGGTGCTTGTTAGGAAATGAGATGGGCTGAAGGTTTTACTGGTGGCATTATGTTGTTGTTTTATAAGGCTTGAATTGGTTTTACAATGGGCACTATGGAACTCTTTGACTTACAATATACCATTAAAACATTAAAATATAATTTTTGAAAATGGGGAGAAAAGGTACAGGTTCATTAAGATAAATGTGACTATCACAGTTAAAAATCATTTTTATCTAATCAAATGGAAAGGACATTATGCTACTTAAGTTATGGATAATATTTAATAAAATGTGAGCAAGTGGCTTTTGGGTAAAGGACCAACAGGTTTAAGACATAAGAACATGGACAAAATGCTTTCGTAAATATCCAGTTATCAACACATCGGAATCTGACATAATTATTTTAGGGTTCAGTCTAGAATTTCTAGTGGTTTATCTCTGTTCGGTATAATTTTAACCATACATTTATGTTTTTTAAGGAACTTTTTCCTACACTAACCACTTGACAGTAGAAATGTTTTACTGTATACAACTAAAAAGGAATCGATAGCCCATCCCTTAAGTTATTAATATTATTATTGTTTTTGGAGTGAGAATTTAGATTAAAACTGTAAATCATCTTTAAGATTACTGATGAATCTTTGCGAATAGCATATTCAAAGCTACAGTGCAAAAAAAGGTGTGATGGTTTTAGAACCTATAAAATTATTATAGTCAACAGATTTCTAACATTGGATATATTTAGTAACTTAAGGCATGAGCATGTATAGGATTTATACAAGTCACGGTATCAATATGCTTTTTTGATGGTAAACCCAAGCCCTTGAATTGATGCCATACACATGCAAGTAGTACTCTAATTGTCATTAAGCACCATTAAGGCAATGTTTATGAAACAAACATATATTAAAATTGCATCATGCTCTTTACTCATGTTATGGTATATTGAAGTATATTAGATTTTAGTGCTACTTTCTGAGGAAATTTTGAAATGTAGATTCTCCTTAGTGGCCACACTCATACAGACCTTTCAGTAACTCCAAAGGGTATGTATTTGTCAGGAGTTATACGAAACGTTCTTGGGAAAGAAGAAACGGCTTATGGTACCAGTTACCAAGTAGGAACATAGTGAAATTGAAATTAATTGTGGCTCTTTCCTTGACAACATGATTAAAAGAATTGTATGATTGATGGTTGCCAATTGGGTTTCCCTATATTATCTAGTGTTCTCTCCGTTCTACTAATGTGTTCTACACAATGGAATCATTTGTAAAACTTTCTTTGTTAAAAAATACTTTTTGTTGAACAAAAATTATAAAGACTAATCAAATAGTTGTGAAAGTATGAAAATTTCTTATGCAAATTGCAAGTTTCCACTGTATATTCATTTGAAGAAAGATGGGCATGTGTGTTAGCAAAATCCTCTGAGAAGTACCCTACCTCCTTTATTACCACTGCCAAAGGAACATGAGTTCTCTTTAAAAACCAAGTAACTAGAGACATCAACTTGGGATTTGAATTCTTTTAAACAACTTTTGTTTCATCGTACTTTCTGATTCCAGTTCTCAGTGTGTAGGATAAATTATTTACTAGTTAGAGAAATTTAACCAGAGTCCTTGAATTCTGGGACCAACAGTAGATTTGAAAAAACTACCTTTGGGGCGCCTGGGTGGCACAGTCGGTTAAGCGTCCGACTTCAGCCAGGTCACGATCTTGCGGTCCGTGAGTTCGAGCCCCGCGTCGGGCTCTGGGCTGATGGCTCGGAGCCTGGAGCCTGTTTCCGATTCTGTGTCTCCCTCTCTCTCTCTGCCCCTCCCCCGTTCATGCTCTGTCTCTCTCTGTCCCAAAAATAAATAAACGTTGAAAAAAAAAAAAAAGAAAAAAAAGAAAAAACTACCTTTGCGAATAGCATATTCAAAAGTGTTGTTACTGCAATAGTATTGGAGTAGGTGAACAGCTGATCACAAAGGGTAAGTGAAAATAGGAAGTAATCTTAAGGACCAAAAAAAAAAAAAAAAAACTCCAGGTGTCTAAAATATATTCATTTCCTACAATATGTACTTAGATTTTTCACCTCCTGGGGATTGAATTTTTGCCTTTTTCTAGATTTTAAAAAAGCTGTCAATTTCAATAGGGCCAAATGTGTTATATCCTAAGAAAGGGGGACTGAATGAAGTTTCATGGGGCAGGAGTAAGGAGGATGGCCAGGACCAGTGAAGGAGATCTTGGTGGTGCCTACTCTTAGGAGAAGGTGAGAATCTCCAAGAGTTTCACTGGCCAGGAGCTCAGGGGTCTGACTCAACCTTGTCCTAAATTGAGGCTTGACCTCAGAGGATAATAAAAGTACCATATGGACTACATTATAAGAACAATCATCAGTGACTACACAAAGCTGAGTTGGTATATATCTGGTGACCTAACTTGAACGTCCTGGCAAACTTATGCACACATCCATCTGACCTTGATAACTATAAACCCATCAGTTCTCCAGTTTGTCTGTAAATATATAAAACTTAATAATAATAATGTTATAGATTAAATCATAAAATGCATGGATTTGTTTTCATCACCAGGTTCTCCTTCCTCTGCCATTTGTGGGCTGTGCCCACCTTTCCCTTTCTGTGTCCCTTGTGGCTTCCTATTCCTCCCAATTCCTCCATCTTCTCAAAAACTGGAAAGATTATGATAGCGATCATTTAAACCATTCCAGTGTAGAAAGGAAAAGGCACAAAGAAGCAAAGAACAAATATATATAATATAAATATATAATAGTAACTCAATTCATATAAAATATGTAAATTGGTGGGTTTGAATTTTAATCACTTTTAATGTGGTTACAGCCTAGCATTTCCACTCTAAGTGGCATCAGTGTGTTACTTCACAATGTGAGAAAAGAACTTTGTCCTTTTTGAATAACTTTCAGACATCAGCAAACGTCTGGACAGCACTTTCTTGGGTAAAATCCCAGAAATCATGCTGTACAATTCTGAAGGTCAGTCTAGGAGGTGAGCCTGACTTGATCCTTTCAAGGCGCAGTAATCAAGGGAATCAAAAGACAGATGCCGTAATCTTGCTAAGGTTGAGTCTTGAGGATGTCAGTCAAAAATGTGGCCTTCTTGTTATGGCCAGGAACCCATTTTCAGAACCTCCCAGGACAGAGGATGTTCATCATTACCAGACTTTCAAACTTTCACTTTATTTAAAGTTTGTTTTTTGCTTATAAAATCATTATACAGGTTACTGGTAGAAATTTTGAGAAATACAGGAAAAAATCTTGTTTCTTTACGTTGTAATAACATTCTGCTGCTTTTTCTTATTCCAGGTTTTATTTAAATTGACATTAGTTGACATATAGTGTAGTATTGGTTTCAGGAGTAGGATTTAGTGATTCACCACCTACGTATAATACCCAGTGCTCATCCCAACAAATGCCCTCCTTAATTAATGCCCATCACCCATTTAGCCCTTCCCCCCACCCCTTACCTCTAGCAACCCTTAGTTTGTTCTCTATAATTAAGTCTCTTATGGCTGTATTAAATATTAAATTAAATATTCTATTAAAAACTACTAAACAAAATATTTTTAATGACCACATGATATCCATCTGAAGGTCCTATAATTTTATATGTATTGCTGGAAATTTGGATTTTTCCAAATTTCATCATCCTAAATAATGATGTGGTGATCTTCACCTATACATTTTCCCTTAACTTTATAATTATTTCAACAGGTCACATTCCTAAAAGGAAAAATACTTGTAAAAGTAACTAATTTTATTAAAGTTTCTTGCTATATTTTCAGAATTTTTACCAAAGAAGTTGTATACACTCTCACCAGAAGTATATAATGGCTCTAATACATTTTAAAATCTTTTCAATTCAACTTGTTTAAGCTAAAAAAAAAAGGGCTCACCCACTTCTCCCACTGTCTAGCCCCCGCCTCTTGCAACTACCAGTCTGTTCTCTGAATCTTTGAACTTGTTTTTTGTTTCATTTTGGGTTTTGTTTTTTCTTTTTTTTAGATTCCAAATGTAAGAGAGATCATACTTTTTCTCTGACTTATTTCACTTAGCTTAGTACCTTCACAGTCCATCCAGGCTGTCACAAATTGCAAGATTTCAATCTTTTTAATGGCTGAGTAGTATTGCAATGTATATTTATACCACATCTTCTTTATCCATTCATCCACTGATGGACATGGTTGTTTCCATATCTTGACTATTGAAAACAATGCTGTAATGAACTTGCAGATGTACATATCATTTCAAATTATTGTTTTCATTATCTTCATATGAATACCCTGAAGTGGAATTGCCAGCTCATATGGTAGTTTTTTTTAACTTTTAATTTTAACAAAATTTTAACAAAAATTTTTAATTTTTTGAGGAAACTCCGTACTGTTTTCCATAGTGGTTGCACCCATTTACATTCCCACCAGCAGTGCACAAGTTTCCCTTTTTTCAACATCTTTGTCAACATTTATTATTTGTTGTCTTTGTGATAGTAGCCTTTCTGACAGGTGTGAGGTGATTTCTCATTGTGGTTTTGTTTGCATTTCCCTGATGATTAATAATGTGGAGCATCTTTTTATGTTCCTGTTGACCATTTGTATGCCTTCTTTGAGCAATGTCTATTCAGATCTTCTGTCAACTTTTAAAATCACTTTGGGGGTGTTTTTATTGTTGGTATTATTAAGTTGCCTGAGTTCTTTGTATATTCTGAATATTAGCTCCTCAGAGACATGATTTGTAATTATTTTCTCTGATTCATTAGGTTTCCTTTTTGTTTTGTGAATGGCTTCCTTTGCCATGCAGAAGCTTTTTAGTTTGATGTTATCCCACTTGTATATTTTTGCCTTTGTTTCTTTTGCTTTTGGGGTCAGATCCAAAAATTCCATGTCAAAACTAATATCGAGCTTATGGCCTTTGTTTTTCCTTTCGAAGTTTTATGGTTTCAAGTCTTACATTCAAGCTGGTAACCCATTTTGAGTTAATGTTTGTGTAGGGTGTAAGATAGAAATCCAGTTTTCCCAATACCATTTATTAAAGAGATTGAGTTTTTTCCCATTGTATACTGCTTGGCTCCTTTTTCATAAATTAATAGAATATATACGTGGGGGGGGTCATTTCAGGGCTCTCTATTCTTTTCCATTGATCTGTGTCTGTTTTTATGCCAATACATACTTCTTAATTACTCTAATTCTGTAACATAGTTTGAAATCCAGCATGATGCCTCCAGCTTTGTTCTTCTTTATCAAGATGGCATTTGCTATTGGTAGTCTTTTGTGGTTCCATACAAATTTTAGAATTGATTGTTCTATTTTTGTGAAAAATCCAATTGGAATTTTATAGGGATTCCATTAAATCTGTATGTTGCTTTGGGAAGTTTGGAGATTTCAACAATATTAATTCTTCCAGTCCATGAACACAGAGTATCTTTTTACTTATATATTTATTTATTTTTGTCTTCAATTTATTTCATTAATGTCTTACATTTTTCAATATACAGGTCTTTCACCTGCTGGGTTAAACTTATTCCTAGGTATTTCATTCTTTTTGATGTAGTTGTAAGTGGGATTGCTTTCTTAATACCTCTTTCATAGAGTTAATTATTAGTGTTTAGAAAAGCAACAAATTTGTGTGTGTTGATTTTGTATCCTGCAACTTTACTCAATTCATTTATTAGTTCTAACAGGCTTTACAGTTTAGAGTTCTAATGAGTATAATAACTTTTTAACCTTTGATAAGATCAATAACATTATACATCTTTGTAATGTAGTGTTTTTGAAGGAAAAGTCAATTTCCTTTGATTTAGGAATTACTTCTTCCTCTCCCTTCTTACCTCTTTCTCTCACTCTGTACTCATTGCATACAAGTGGCCTCTCCTTTCTCAGAATTAGCCACATTTGGAGGATTTCAAATGAATCTAGTCTGTTTAGGCAAATGCCTATGGTTGATGAAATATGGAAACCTAATTGAATGTTTACACTCTCTGCTTTCTTCTCCTGCTTATACTAACACTCAACTGAGAACTTTCTCTAGATTCTATGTCTCTTAATAAAGCTCACAGTAATCTGATAATGTACTGTAGGCACAGGAAATGCCAATACATACTAATTGGTGACATGGTGTGCATGCCACAAAAGGCACACATCTCCAAATTTTCTGTAAAAGAAAATAATGACACTGAATTGAGTAATCTGCCCAGTATTGCTCTTATTTTTCTTTAATATCTAATATGTTTATTAACTTTGTTAAAAAAACAAACACTTCTATATCTGAGGAAATAAGAATTCCCCACACGTTAACCTGCAGAGGAAAGTGGTTGATGACAATATTGAAACTTCAGATTTTTCACGATCTGTCCAAGTAAAGAGACACACATACATGTAACTATCCAATTTAGCTACAGGCTAATTAAAATAAAATGGCACACTGGAACTTAACTAGCACATCTTGCCTATTTTACCATATTATAGTTTGCAAAATTTTAAATTTCAACTAGACTGAAGGAAAAATGTTCATATCTTATATAATAGATCCTGACTGATATCTTTATAGGAAAACTCCTTGTCATGCAAATTATACATTCAATTTACTGTGATGCTAAAATAATTAGTTATTGAAAACATGCTCAACTTCATTGCTTTTTCTTTAGTAGAGTTGACACAAGATATTGCATTAGTTTCACGTATACGACATAGTGATTCATCAACTCAATACATTATGCTGGGCTCACTACAAGTGTAACTACCATCTGTCACCATACAACACTATTACGATACAATTGACTATATTCCCTTGTACTGTATCTTTTATTCCCATGACTTATTCATTCCATAACTCAGAGCCTTATATGTCCTGGAACTATGTATATAAATATATTGTGCCTGGAATGTGTTTTACTACAAATACACTAGTTGAATTTTTTAAGTTTATTTATTTTGAAAGAGAGAGAGAGAGAGGATCCTAAGCAGGCTGTGTGCCGCCAGCTCAGAGCCCAGCGTAGTACTCGAACTCATGAACCGAGATATCATGACCTAAGCTGAAACCAAGAGCTGGACACTTAACCACTGGAGCCACCCACGAGCCCCACTAGTTGAGTTTTTAATCCAAGGAGACACGATACGGAATTATTATCTAATATTTGCTAGCTAGGTGTATATTTTAATAACTTGAAACAAAACATATTTTTCTGAATAGTTACTACTCTGACTAAAATTGCGAAGCCTCTTTGTTTCCTTTTTCAGGGAGGGAAATACAGTAAAACTTTGGATTGCAAGTAAGTTGTTCTGTGAGTGTTCCATAAGACAAGCAAACATTTCTAATAAATTTTAACTTGGTAAATGAGCGATGTCTTGCAATACGAGCCGTCCATGATGCCAGATGTCACATGACCACAACTGAGCCAATCGTTCTTGAAATTCACTTTAATATACAAGTGTTTATGGATTACCAGCATGTTTCCGGAATGAATTATGCTTGCAAATCAAGATTTTACTGTACTAATTATCAGTATCTTAGAAACAAGGAACAATTCAAGTGTTCAATTTGATATGTAATTCTGAAAGTGGCATATAATACTGTTGACTCTAAAAAAATACTTTGTTGCTGAGTCATGAAAGTGATGCATACTGGAGCTTCGTTTCCAAGAGGTAGGGAAGTTAGTGTTGACTGAGTTTGTCCATCCACATTTACTCTTCTGGTTGTTTTTGACTTTATTCTTATTGCCACATAGGGAATTTACAAGACATATTTTCACTGACAGACTCGTATAAAATAACCCATAAAACTTTCCTTTCACTCTGGATGAAAACATGTATATCCAAGGTCCAAGTTTTAGATGAAAAATGATGTACTTGTTGCTGGCTTAAGAAAGATGGGCAGATCAACATGGCTCTATTGACTGACATAAAGCTTGTTAGGCATAAATCGGAGCTTCTGGACAAATAGGCATCATAATTAAAGCATGTAAAAGCAAATAAAGACTGGTATTATAATTATATAAAGTGATGGCATTCAGTTCTACTCAATCCAAATTTATCATGCCATGATAAATGAAAGTAATAACTTTTGACAGCTGTTGTGGTCTGATAGCTTACTTTTGCAAGCAAAAGCGCCTTAAAAATTATGATTCTAACCTGAGGAGAAATATTTCTCATATCAGTATTTAGTTACTATTTCATATCCTTAAGCAAATGAGAAATCAACAAATGGAACCTACTATTAGTATTCTAGGATCATTATATGCTGCAACTTATATGAATCTCACAGATTTCAAAATCAAAGTCTTCTTTTAGCGCTAGAGAGGAGAAATAGGCTGGGTAAAAATGCAACTTGAATGTTTGCATTAAAAATTGCTATCTAAGCAGAAGTCACACTTCCTTTTTAAGTGTTAAATGCTCGAGGTCTAATGCTTGACAGGCTAGAAACCCAAAGAAAGATGGAGATGGAGGTTAGAACAGCTGCTATGGGTCATTGATATCTGAAAATTTGGAAGGCAGCTGAAGTGCTTGTTAAGATGCATTAAAAACTGGAATAGAGGGGCGCCTGGGTGGCGCAGTCGGTTAAGCATCCGACTTCAGCCAGGTCATGATCTCGCGGTCCGGGAGTTCGAGCCCCGCGTCGGGCTCTGGGCTGATGGCTCAGAGCCTGTAGCCTGTTTCCGATTCTGTGTCTCCCTCTCTCTCTCTCTGCCCCTCCCCCGTTCATGCTCTGTCTCTCTCTGTCCCAAAAATAAATAAACGTTGAAAAAAAAATTTAAAAAAAAAAAAAAAAACTGGAATAGAGACCATGTAAGTGCGCCTGCTTTTTCTTACCTTGGAAAGGGGACGGAAGGGGGAGAAGATGGGAAGAAAGAAAAGATCCAAGAGAAAGTGTTGCCACAAAACCAATACAGAGAGTTCGTTGAAATTCCCAGATTTTGGTCTAGTTCCAGTCTAGTTTGTTGGACTTGGACACGAATCATGCAGATTACTCTTTTGTTATAAGACGGAGAGTACTATTTTATATGTTGTTGACTAGATATGTATAATTCTTCACAACTCTAAATTTAGGAATTTTATGAAGTAGAGGGGCTTTGGTAGTTATCAAGTCAAATCTTTCCTTTAACTGATGAGAAAACAGAGACCAAAAATTCCTATATGCTTTTATATCTCAAATTTTACAAAAAGAAAATTTAATATCATTGTTACGGTTTTATTATTGTTGTTGTTCAATTGTTTGGGTTACGATAAAAAGGAGGCATGTGACACCAATTCCCATTTCAGCACATTCTGTCACACAGACCTAGATGACAGTCCAGCTCTGCCACTTACTACTAGTATAACCTTGAACAAGCAGCCCTCGTTTACCTAAGTGATAAAAAAGGCACTATGATAAGACACGTCTATGGAGTTAGTGTGGGTATATAATGAGATAATGCATGTAAAGATTAGTGCATTGCCTGGTATATAGTAAGTAGTCAGTACCTCCTTGCTGCTAGTAGTTGAGGTTTTCTTTTTTTAAGTTTACTTATTTACTTTGAGAGAGAGAGCAAGCATGAGTAGGGGAAGGGCAGAGAGAGGGAGAGAGAGAGTATCCCAAGCAGGCTTCCCACGGTCAACACAGAGCCCAACGCAGGGCTCGATCCCACAAGCTGTAAGATCATAACCTGAGCCGAAATCAAGAGTCAGCCACTTAACGGACTGAATTACCCAGGCACCCAGTAGTTGAGATATTTTAATGCTATACATTGAATGCTGTATATAGAAGATCCCTGAAATGCATTTTGCATGCCAATGATTACTTGATCATGTTTCTATTCTTACTAGCGTAACATACTTTGGTAGCAGATGTGAGTTTCATTATAGGATGGATAATATTTTAGAAAATTAATTTCTATCTCCCCTCTAACAACAACATGAGCACTAAGTTTTTCTACTGAAATTAGATTTTATCTTAAAGACGTTACTGATTTTAGATTACTTACTTCAACAAGTCTACCCAAGTGCATATAGTAAATACATAGTTCTTTTTTTTTTTATTTTTTTATTTATTTTTTTTTTAATTTTTTTTTTCAACGTTGATTTATTTTTGGGACCAAGAGAGACAGAGCATGAATGGGGGAGGGGCAGAGAGAGAGGGAGACACAGAATTGGAAACAGGCTCCAGGCTCTGAGCCATCAGCCCAGAGCCCGACGCGGGGCTCGAACCCACGGACCGCGAGGTCGTGACCTGGCTGAAGTCGGACGCTTAACCGACTGCGCCACCCAGGTGCCCCAATTTTTTTAACGTTTTATTTAATTTTGAGACAGGGAGAGACAGAGCATGAACAGGGTAGGGTCAGAGAGAGGGAGACACAGAATCTGAAACAGGCTCCAGGCTCTGAGCTGTCAGCACAGAGCCCCAATTTTTTTAACGTTTTATTTAATTTTGAGACAGGGAGAGACAGAGCATGAACAGGGTAGGGTCAGAGAGAGGGAGACACAGAATCTGAAACAGGCTCCAGGCTCTGAGCTGTCAGCACAGAGCCCGACGTGGGGCTCGAACTCATGGACCGCGAGATCATGACCTGAGCCTGAGTCGGCCGCTTAACCGACTGAGCCACCCAGGCGCCCCGGTAAATACATAGTTCTAACAGAAGAAAAGTATTCCCTTTTTTTTTTTTTTAATGACCGTGTAATGGATGCTATGCCACACAAATATATAAATGGCCATCAAGGAGAAAGTGAGATTGAAAAACATTATTTTTCTAAACTAAAGAAACTCAGATATAATATTCTTAAGACAAAGGACATGAGGATAATTTTACAAAACAGAGCATCAAACCATTATGCCTGTCAAGTTCCTCCTGAAGGTTTTGGCAATAGTCATATTCATTTTACAGGAAAATACTGCTCTTCCTCTGACAAGCACCTTTATCACAAAGCTTTCCGAGTCATTCGTAATGATTGAAGTTTACTAGCATAGAAACATGCAGTGAGTATCCTATGTTAACAAGAGCTCCTTTTGAATTCGCAAAGTAAATGCCAATTTATCAGAAATAAACCTATCAAAAGACATTGTGGTGCAGAATACTAAAAGAGGTTTCAGAATAAGAGTATGTACCACATGACTGACGTTCATTAAAACAGAAACTATAAAAAGACCCATATCATTTAAAATTTGAATATAAAGAGAGATGTTCATCTATAAATTTCCTCCTGAATTTTGGCTAAATAACTGAGCATCCCTAAATTATATGCAAACTCTTCATGAAAAATAACTTGTTCTTGAATATGATTATGAAAATAGGATACCACTATTTTATGGTTTAACGTTAAAACACTTAGCATTCCAGTCATATCGTACTCTACTAACTTAATATGTTCCTACAGATTTGTGGGTAAATTGAAACATCATAATTTCTGAGAAGTTGTTCCTTTCATTTTTGATTGATCTTTAATTAGTAGTGGCTTAACATGTCAGTTTTAAGAGGCTCTGTCCCCCAGTCTCTCTTAAGCAGCTAATGATCAATGAAAGATTTATATGCACAAGAGAAACACGCTATTTAAAGGAATTCTGTGGTGAATCATTTTATATAAGAATCCTTTTGTAATTGGGGTGCCTGGGTGGCTCAGTCGGTTGAACGCCGGACTTCAGCTCAGGTCATGATCTCACACTCTGTGAGTTCGAGCTCCGTGTGGGGCTCTGTGCTGACAGCTCGGAGCCCGGAGCCTGCTTCGGGTTCTGTGTCTCCCTTTTTCTCTGCCCCTCCCCTGCTCATGCTCTGTCTTTCTCTGTCTCAAAAATAAATAAGAACATTAAAAAAATGTTTTTTAAAAAATGAATCCTTTTGTAATTGAAGAATCACCCCCATGACTTTTCTCTGTGGTAGCTCACAGTTTGACATTTTTCTGAGATGAGGTTCATCCCTATGAAACTTCAAGCGGTATTTCTCACTAACCCTGGTAAAGGATCAGCCGCCCATCACTTCATATGACTTCCCCTTGTCTACCAGTGAAAACTCACGTCCCCATTGTGGCTTTTTGCCTTCTCACTGAGGAAATATTAAATTTTATTCACCGGCTTCAGAATGAACAATATTTTCTTTTCATCTAATTCTTTGAAAATTGCTGTGGTAGTGTAGACTATTTGACCGGAATATCTCAGGTTCACTTATGACAAAACACTTTATTGTCCTAAGGGAGACACTTTGAAGGCCATCATACTACCTTCTTTGCCTTGGTTTTGTGGAAATGTCCCCTAAAGAATGACTGCCAGTGGTGTCATTTGTTTTTCCACATCTATAATTGTGATGAGAGTTCTTATTTCCAAGTTTAAAGGGAGCATTTTGTATTTTGATTCTTCTGGAATTTATATGGCCATTTACATTACATCCTTCAGCTGATCACTTAATTTTTTCTAAATGTATTCATATCTTTTAGGAATGATTTTCTTTTTAATAGGACAAAATATATATACAATGATGTATATATGATATATATACAATGAAATTGTAGATTTGAAATTGTATATTCAATTTGATGAAATTGAAATTTGATGTGCTACTTTCTGAATGCCTAAACATTCACCTCTCAAGATGTGCCTAAATGGTACACTCCAAAGATGCAAGATAAGCCCAAGGTATAGAATATCCAGAAGGCTTTAAAACCTGAGTCTCACAGTGAAGTCTCCTGAAGAGGCCTCTTTTCCAATTCACTGCACACAAGACCGGTGTTACTTTCTCAGAAACAGTAAGGATTTTTAAAAATTTTCTAGTTTAAATTCGTAAAAATCTAGTTACAGCGTATATTATCCAATTGAATAACTTTTAAAAAGAAAATTAAAAGCTTATCAGAGTTTTTACTTTCCAAAATTCAACTGTATTTAAGAAGTCTTGCTTCATTGGTCTGGTCAGCAGGTACCTCCCGCTTCGCCTTCTGGTCCACAGTGAGCCTGAAAGAAAGGCTTCAAGCTCCTTAGGATTCCAGAAGAGTCAGCAATTCCCTCGCCCATTCACCGTCCTCGCAATGGTCTTATCAAGCTTATAGGCAGGGTGCAAGCTTTCTCAGTCTCCAAGAATTTTTGTTTCTAGTTTAATAAAAGCAGGACACCCACCTCAGGCTTGCTTGCTGAAGAATTGTGTTTACAGAAACTTGGCAGCTCTTTGAGTAGGAAGAGAACAAAGGGAAGTGCATTGCTTTTCTGGAAAAATTAAATCGAACGCATCTTGTCACATCAAGCCATCACAAGAAATAGGAAACTTACGATATGATGAGTTTCAGGAAAATTTGAGATTATTACTACAAATATTCAGTAAGAAGCCATTATGTGAAATAGCTTTGGGAAAGTTCAGTAAGTCTTTTTGTGTTCTCTTCTTTAAAAAAAACTTTTAGTGTTTCTGATGAATGCTGAATATCTGATTTGATAACGTCAATTATCTTGGCAACTTTAAGACTTTTAAGTCATCAATTAAAAATTTTAAATGCTTTCTGAATAATGTACCTCATTTTGGCTAAAATTACTTGAGATGCAATTAGACTATTATGCAGATGCAGTCTACTTATTATGTACAGCCTGTTTATAAGTAGTATGGATATTTGCTTCAGAATTATATGCCACATATTATATTTATAGAAAGACTTATACAAGGATTTTTTTTAGATATAAATGTAATTTGTAGTGACTATTTTTCAGGGGAAAAAAACCCTTCTCTATTTCCCATGAACAATCTATTTTCCGTCCAATGCTATTTATTAGGATTTGCTACTAATTAGAGAGTGGGAGTAACATTTTTATATAATGAGGGATCAATAAAATAAATGAGTCTTATATTAGACGAATGCATGAGCTGGTAGCTGCAGGTGAAGTTAAGTGTCACAGAGAACATCAGTTACTGTATGTGAAAGAAATGTCAAATCAAGAGAGAATTATATCATTGACAGATTCGGGGTAGACAGGTCTTTATTTTCTTTCAGTCACTATTATATGTGCATGAAATAAAATAGAGAATTGAGCAAGCAGATAAACAATGTAGAAGGAAAATAATCCAAAAATGTTTCTTTTTTGTCTCAAATAGATGGCTATTTCAAGCAAGAGTTAATTTGCGGATTTTTTGTGTTTTTTTTGATCAGCTTCCTGTGCCAAGACAATTTATGTTTAAGGAATCACAGGTTCTGATAGTGCATTACCAGGGCTCTGATCACAAGTGACAGGAATGGGACTGGCCTCAAGGATGAGTGGAACAATGCGTGAATTTTCTCCGTTTTTCTTCTCTGCCTCTCTCTGCATGTCACCATTTTTAGAGGCGGAACGTGGCAGGGTGTGGGCGAGCCCACAGGGTGAAAGCAGTGCTCTGCTCAGTTCTACTCAGGAGGAAAAGTAGAGTCTGGAAGTCTAGCTGGAGTTGGAGATTCTCTGAGGGGGAATTCCGATGGGCCTAGCTTAGGTCACAGATCTAAATTTTGAACAGATTGCTATGGCGTCACAGTGAGGTGTGTTAGCTCAGCCCTATCTCCCATGGCAGGGAAGCCTGTATGTTTATGTGAGTACATGAATGTTGGGCGGGGGGAGTAATGGGGCTTGTGCCAAATGAAGGAGATGAAGCGATAGTTACTACAGGGGCCAAGTTTTCATATTCGGTATTCATTTTATGTAAAGTCCTTGGTTAGTCCACATCCTATCAATTTAGCTGCCATTTTTATTATGTCTCTTCATTAGCTTGGAGGGGCCACAATTAGCCAGACTGATGCCTTTGAGTGCAGTCTCTCTCACGCTGAAAACTCTTCCTTTCCTTGCCTCTCCTCTCAACCACTCCTGACATCCCCTCTGTGTCTGAGGTGCGTACTTAGCTCCACCTGCATTCACCTCACCGCTGTCTCTGTGTCTTATGTTGTCTCTCACCCTTGAGCCTAATGTCAACCCCAAACTAAATGTCAGCTTCCCGGCCGTTAAAGACATTTTCAGGTAAAAGGTATGGTTCCCAAAAAGATAGAAATGCTACATCTTGGCTTATACAGTAACGTTCATGTAATGTAAGTGAGTAGAGTAAGGTCAGGTATGATGTAATAAAGAGCATAGGTCCCACTTAAAGGAATCCACATTCATTTTTGTAAATTATATGGGTCTTGTAAAACACGTCTGGCACATGGTTTTACTTTAATGGCCTCAATGTCTAGTCCCTTGGTTTGTAGATTTAGCGTTCATATCAGCAAATACAGTTGCATTGTGGTGCCACCTTAAAAATCGTGTAGGTTTACAATAGGATCTGGATTCAGAATTGCTACCGTGTTCATGATCTATGAATGGGTTCTAATGTGCTATAGGTTGGAACGTGCTTCAGACTGATGTGTAACATGTTTGGAACAACTAACATAATAAGCTCCATCATCAGAGAATCAGGGAGTTAAGAGCAACACAGTTAGTTATAAAGGGAGAATCACCCCATCAGGTGATATAGGAATCATGGAGGTAGAATCAAGTGATAAATTCTCTTTAGCAATCGGGCCCCACAGAAAGGTAATCATGCCTATTTTGTTATCACAGACTTGCTAAGTTAACAAAAGTAAAAACACCTATCAACTATGCCAGCAGACGTTTTTACTTCTTTCTCCGCAAATTTTTCCTGGACGTATCTTTGCTTCTCGGGTGCCATACTTAAGAATGGGCAATATCTAATTTACTAGCAAAGACATACCAAGAAAAGGATGGACTATAGGATCTGTGATTATCCTGGCCTTATTAATTAGAGCTTACGTGCAGTGGCCTTCATGAGTTTAATGCAATCGTCATTTCTATGTATAATCATCAGAGTCAAGAGTTGAAGCGACAGAGAGTAGAAATCCTATAATGGACATAAGAATTTTGAGTTCAAAATACCAACAATTAAAATAAAATCCGTTTGTCAGACTCTTAGTTTTATTTTGGTCAGAAAAATCATCTTTGTAAAATTGGAGTAATGCTAGATTCACTGTTTAAAAATATCATGTTTGCCTCTTGGCTCGAAGATAAAGGCCAGTCCCTTCACCATCTGATTCCGTTTTATCTTCATCATTTCATTTACCGTCCTACTAGGTTTATACTATGTGCCAGACACTCTTGACCGTACCGTGGGTTTCCATGAATCTACCCTTTGCACATGTAATGCCTGCCATTTGGAATTCCCTCTCCTGCCTCTATGCCCTGTGCCTATTTACTCAAATTTTAAGATGCATGTCAGTGTCAACTTTAAGACTTCCCTGACTCCGCTCCTACTAGACAGAATTAAATAACACTTTTCAAGTACTAGCAAGTTTCTTTTTCACACTTTTGTTAGAGCATTTCTCTCATTTGGTGTATATATCATCATGCGTCAATTTCCCCTACCGCGCTTGGAACTCTTAAAGAAGGGGCTACCATCTTTTCATCTTCGCCTCCTGAATGTATAGGTAAATACCTGATATGCAGAAATAAATGAATGAACAAATCATGTACCATTTACTCAGGTTTAGTACTCATAAATAAAATCCAACTTTATAACTCATCCTTTTCCGTAGCTATATACTACAGAGTAATAGAGCCACAACAAACTGTTGGTTTTGATTTGATTGCCTGGTATGATTGAAGATCCTATTTTATGGATGAAGGAGACAGATAAAAAAAGGGCCCAGGAGTCTGGCTGAGCTATGAAGATCTAACTGGGAAGCCCAGCAATAAATCAAATCCGAATCAGACAGAGGAGGAAACATCCAGTGGCCATTAAAGGTCAACAGACCTGTAAATAGGGGTTAAAAAAATAGTTACTTATCACAGTTCAGCCAGGAAACTGGTCTGGGTTAGAGGGTTAACTGGCATCTTGAGTTTAACGCAGATCTGTAAAGTTTAGTCAAATAGACTTTATACTTTTAGGGGCCCAGAATAAGAGATGAGTTCACTGGTTCCATTTACTACTTTGTTATTGAGTGTCTACCAGGCACAAAGTCTGCTAAAACCTAGGTAGGTAGGTAGGTAGGTAGGTAGGTAGGTAGGTAGAAGCCTGTCTCCAAAGACTTGATATTACATTCTTGGTTAACCTCAGGGATGATCCTTGTTCCTCAAGAAGAGGCCAAGACTTTCTGTCCTTGTTTATAATTTCAGCCATGAGTGAATGACAGCTCCCATTCAAAAGAGTATTTTAATCAACCAGAAAGTCAAGATGCTGTAGGTGCAGCTTTCCTTGATTAATGATCATAATTTCTCTTTTGCATTTGGAGTGTCTTGTATTTGCAAGGCATTTTCGTATGGTGTCTCATTTCATCTTTTTAATAGTCTGTTACATCTGTATTATGCCTCCATTTTACAGATTGTGACTGAAGCTTATATGCTGCACTCTTGGGATATTTCTATACACTAGTGTATTGATTACTGTTTCCTTCTTCATTCCTTTGTTAAATTCTAATTGTGAGTGCTGCTCTCTTGAATCCATGACCCTTCTGTAATGTTTAGAATGGTCTCATCTTTATGGACCACTTCATTTCTATTTTATCCCACTGTTAATAGATCCTGTGTCCTATCAAATAGAACATCCGGTAATAATACTTGAATATGAACTTGTCCTTGAAATGTTTCTCAGGGTTTTTTTTTTTTCCTATTCAATTGCTTGTCGTCTGGATCTGCTTCTGTTCATCTCTGCCTCCTGTTTTTTCATTCCCATTTTTTTGTACTTCTGCCCTCTCAAGTACATTTTAACAGACACTTTTCTTCTTCCACTGATCTTCAAGCATGAAATTTCTTTTCAAGGCACTTAAGAAAATGGAAGTGGTTAGAGCATTCATGAACAGAATGTCTTGTGAGCTGCAAAAGTTAATGTGAGAAAAGCAGATAGAAGAGTGGCTAGTTCATCAGAGTTTTTGCTCTGTAAAAAGCAGCAAATTATAGTCTTTTCTTAAATAGCAAGCAAAAAGCAAGTGGTCTCATTTCATTTCTTAAAATAGGCAAAGTGAAACTAATAATTGATTTGTCAATTTGCTGTGACTATTAATTCCCTGCACCCAAAGTTGGCTTTTGTTAATTTAGGATTTACACTTTCTTTCTGAATATAATTATCTGACTATATATAGATAAGTAATTTAAAGCCAGCTAATGATTGTTTGAGCATTAAAGTTAAGAACTATCTAGACATTAGTAAATTATCCATTTAGAAAACCTGTAATAATTGGATCAAAATTAATTTTAGCTCAGAAGTTAAATTGTACTTAAGGTAATTTTATGACATTTACAGTGTATCTTGTATGTGGCTTGTAAAACCATATGTTCACTTTAAAGAACTTGATAAAGTTTTTATAGAAATAGAAATGCTTTTATAATGTAAACGTATGCTTCATTAACCTAATAAGGTAATTTGAGAGTTTTCCTTTGGGCTGACATTTACTAAGTCAAGGCCCCATAAGCATTCGTGTCACAAAACTTCCACCAATTGTGAAAATGATTATAAGAATGAAAGTAGCATAGTAACTAAGTGAACATTCTATTTTAAACTTCAGTAAGTCAAAGAATGTAAGCATTAATTTATTGCATTTTCACAGTAGCATAATATTGAGAATAAGATAGAGATTGACTTCATTGTGGCTTATGAGACTAGTTTCTCAATGGAGAGATATGACTTAGATTCTCAAAGGTTATTGAAATAATGATCAATTCAATCCTTAAATATGGGAGAGCATTTTACCTTCAGTTTGGTAATTCAGAACACATGTATTTTAATATGTTAACATTGTAAGTTGACATTTTCACTTTTAATTTATTTTCTTTTTTTCTATAATTTATTTATTTCTTATAATTTACATCCAAGTTAGCACATGCTGCAACCATGATTTCAGGAGTAGATTCCTTAAGCCCCTTACCCAATTAGCCCATCCCCCTTCCCACAACCCCTCCAGCAACTCTCTGTTCTCCATATTTATGAGTCTCTTATGTTTTGTCCCCTCCCTGTTTTTATATTATTTTTGCTTACTTTATTTTCTTCCTTCAAATGAATAGGTCCTTGGTATTGTCACCTACTGACACAAGCCATTGGGTCAGTCTTGCCACCGACTAATAAAGTGAGAATCTCAGTGGCCTGAACATCTTCATCTCCAGCTGTCTTTGGCAATGATTTATTTTATTTTATTTTTTTCTTTTATTTGAGAGAGAGAGCGTGTGAGCAGCACAGAGGGACACAGGGAGAAAGGCAGAGGGAGAGAGAGAGAATCTCAAGCAGGATCCATACCCAGTGCAGAGCCCACTGTGGGGCCCAATCCCATGACCCTGGCATCATGACCTGAGCCAAAATCAAGAGCCAGATGTTCTACTGACTGAGCCATCCATGCGCCTCTCTATGGTAATGATTTTTAAGAATGGACATCATAAATACCTGTAGAGTTTTTGCAAAACATATGCACTCATTTTCTCAACTCCCCTGCCTCCCCCTAGACCTGAAATTTTACTCTATTAGTTCTGGAATAGAGGCTGGGAATCACTGTTACGTGTTCTGCTGGGAATTTTACGGCCTACAAACAAAAATCTTACAGTCATATATCCATACTTATGTATCTCTATCTATATATCTGTCTGTATTTGTTCTGAACTGATGGTTCTGATATTTTTTTTAGTCGTAATCACGATCACTTTACTTTCTGGAGCTCTTTGCTGTGCACGCGAGGGATCTAACAGACACAGACACATCTGGGTTATCTCACCAGTCAGGCTGCTCTTGTCAAGGAAGCAAGACTCTCACTCAGGCCCAGAGGGTACACATAAGATCTGAATATCCTTCCAAGTGGAATCTAGCTACTGGGGAAAGAGGTGGGGATCACTTGGGTAAAGAAGGCACTTCTCAAAGTGTAGCAGAAATACAGCAACAGTTTGTGTCGCTTAGCTTACTAAAAACCCATCTTGGTATCTTTATTGTTTCCTGTGGCTGCTGTAACAAATTACCATGATGCAGGTGCCTTAAAACAGGAAAACTGCACTCTCTTACAGTTCTGGAAACCAGTGGTCTGAAATCAAGGACTGCACTGCATCTGGAGACACTAGGGAAGGAATTTCGCTTCCTCTGGCATCTGGAGATTGTCAGTATCCCTTGACTTGCAGCCACATCACTCCTGTGCTGCCTCTGTGGTCACCAATGCCCACCTTCCCTCCTTTGTGTTTTTTCTCTTCTGTCTGTTTCAGATCTCCCTCTGCCTTTTCTTTATAAGACATTTGTTGTAGGATTTAGGACCCACGTGAGTGGGCCTGAATTTAATGGCATCTGCAAAAACCTTTTTTCCCAATAAAGTAACATTCACAGCTTCCAGAGATTAAGATGGGACGTATTTTAGGGGCCACCTTCCAACCCACTACAGTATCTGTCACATGTTCTACTACACTCACAGAAACTGTGATACTAAGTAAAGAAGCTCACAAGGTGAATGAACAGCAAAGTATCAACACAAGCCCCATTCAGTAATTATCAGGCCTGCTCACGTGTGGATGTGCACAGAGTATGCATATGTGTATGTACACGTGTGTGTGTGTGTGTGTGTGTGTGTGTGTTGTGTTTTGTGGTCTTTTCTTTTTACCTGAAGGATCCCTCTTCTAGGTAGCCCTTGAGGTTACCGTTTGGGGAAGAAATCATTAGAGGTCATCCATAGCACAAGAGTTTTAAAATGCCCAATAAATGGCACAAAGAGAAGGATTCCTTTACCCCTTTCCAAGGAGAAAAAAAACCACACATGATAGTCCTGCTGGTTCTGAGAGAGCAAAGAAAGTTCGATCTTAACTCTTCAGAGGTGAATCTGGCAATATTAAGTTGTTCTTTTACATTTGGCAAGAGTTAATCCACCTGCAGTGGAAAGAATGTCTGGTTATAAATGGATTGGCGGTTCTGTCTACTAAGAAATGGTCTTCTGGACCTTGTTCTGGTCTCCTGGTCTTCACAAATAAAATGTTACAAATAATATGCCTTTCTCCATTAGCAGACACCCTGGTATCTAGTCATAACAGTTATAGGCAAAGCTTTTTAAAACTATGGAGATGGTCATTTACATTGTCCAGCATCCTAGGTCTTTTGATTCTCTAGCAGAGTTACAATATTAAAGTCTTTCAAGGTACTAGTAAGAAGCTATTCATTGAAACAAGCATTTGTTGAATGCTTGCCATATATGCAGCATAGCATTAGACAAAGTTGTACATGAAACCGAAAAGAATGCACTGTATGAATTTAGAGAAGAACTGATTTTATTTTACTTTACTTTTTAAAGTTTATTTTGGGGTGGGGGGATGAAAGTGAGGGAAGGACAGAGAGAGAGAGAGAGAGAGAGAGAGAGAGAGAGAGAATACCAAGCAGGCTCTGCGCTGACATTGAGTTCGCTAACATGAACCGTGAGACCATGACCTGAGCCAAAGTTGGATGCTTAACCGACTGAATCACCCACGTGCCCCCAAGGAGAGCTGATTTTAAAAGCAGGATCAAGCAAGTCCTCACTGTGAATGTGTTATGTGAGATACACCTTGTTTAAGGGGTAGGATTTAGGCCAGTGAAGTAGAAGGGACAGAGATAAGAAGACATATGTTGACTTTGGAAGCTGGGCAGTATGACAACCAACTGAAGCAATTCAGCCAAGTGACCTGATAGAAAATGTAGTGCCAGAAAAATGATAATAAAGGTACATTTTCACTAAAGTGAAAGCACTCCAGTGAGGTGTAATTTTTTTTTAATGTTTTTATTTATTTTTGAGACAGAGAGAGACAGAGCATGAGCAAGGGTAGGGGCAGAGAGAGAGGGAGACACAGAATCCGAAGGAGGCCCCAGACTCCAAGCTGTCAGCACAGAGCCCGACGCGGGGCTCGAACTCACAGACTGTGAGATCATGACCTGAGTTGAAGTCGGACGCTTAACCGACTGAGCCACCCAGGCGCCCCTGTAATTTTTTTTTTTAAAGAGGAAGCAAGAGAGCCTGATTGGCAAGGTAGTCTCATAGTAGACTATAAGAGAATAAAGAAACCAATCAGGAGACTAATTGTCTAGGTGAAAAATAAGAGATTAGAATCTGAAAAAGGACAGATTTTGGTGGCGGTGGTTGTAGTGGTGGTACTCTTTCAGAGGAAGTCAGAGCTATAAATCTTATCGATGTATCAACTTTGAGGAAGTAAAGTTAACAGAAAGAGGAATCACAGGAAATAAGGGTTAACTATCACTGACTGGGAGGATGGTGATGCCAGTAAGAAGGAGGATCCAAAAAGATAAGCAATATTCAGGGGAAATATGTTGAATCAGACTGTGGCTACAGGACTGTGGTGGCACATTTTGGCAAGGCTCTCTCTCAGTTGGAAACGTGGGCATAGCTTGAGTGAGATGTTTGGGCCAGACAAGCATTTGAGAGATCCTCCTCCTGGAGAGGAAGCCGGATAATTATTGATTGGTCTGAGAGATAACTTACATTTTTTTTTTTTACTTTGTCTCAAACTATTATTGTAATAATTAAGTATACAAGATTCTGAAAGTCTTATTTTCCTCTTGAGGACAGAAGATGAGTTTCATTTATCTCTGAATGACCAATAGATAGATTATGTTCAATAAATACTTGTTCAATGACTGAAGTTGAATGATAGTGTTTCTGAGATTATCTTGTTTTTCCAAGTACAGTGGAAACTCTTTCATATTTACTGTCATGTCCTGTGAAAAGCACTTTTAGGAGTTTTGCTGCCATTATATTATCGTCTTTCAAGTTTCCAGGTATTTTTAAATTTATTTTAATTATTTAAAAACATGATTGTAAGATGTAACTAAGAAAACTGCCTGTTGAGGCGCCTGGGTGGCGCAGTCGGTTAAGCGTCCGACTTCAGCCAGGTCACGATCTCGCGGTCCGTGAGTTCGAGCCCCGCGTCGGGCTCTGGGCTGATGGCTCAGAGCCTGGAGCCTGTTTCCGATTCTGTGTCTCCCTCTCTCTCTGCCCCTCCCCCGTTCATGCTCTGTCTCTCTCTGTCCCAAATAAATAAATAAACGTTGAAAAAAAAATTTAAAAAAAAAGAAAACTGCCTGTTATTTCCACAACTGAGTTATATCCATTGAAACTCACTCATCCACAAATATATATTATCAGATTAATATCTCGGTAGAGACTTTATGAATGATGCCTTTTCTTTTCCCTACTGCTTCATTTTCTTGTCTTTCTGTTCAGGAAAGAAAGGTATATATACATGTTGTTAAAATATTTAGTAACTGAATAATTTAGGCAAAAGTTTAAATAAATGGGAATATGGTGGGAAATTCTTAAAAAGTTAATTAACTCAATTCTTTTCCATAATTTCTTTAAAAGAAATGGAGACAGACACATATTTGATTGGTATTGATTTGGAACTGTGTCTGTTTACATTTGAATTCCTGTGACCTGCTTACCACTTTTAAGTTTTGTATTGTTTTCTTCTTCTTTTCTCTATCTTTCTATGCTATATTGATTTCTGAGCTTTTGAGGGACTTCCATTTTCCAGCTCATTTAAGTACATTTCATCCTGCTGTGTTGGTCATCAGGAAGTCACAAAAATGGTACACAAATGGCCATATAATGCAATGTGATTTGAAACAAAGAGGAATTGCACTTGTGTGCACACACGGGGTTTTTGTCCTGAGTTGTTGTAGTTAGAAAGTAAAGAGTTATCAGATTTTTTTCATGAAAGTAATGACAATTTTGAGTGCCATTTAGAACAGTGGTTCTAAAACATTTAGATTTCAAGAACCAGTTGAACTATTTGAATGAATTATGAATGAATGGATGAAGTGGATGCCCACAAAGTTGTCAATTTATCTAGTTTGCCAAATGATATTATTAAAACAAAATAAAAAAGTATCATCTGTCATCAGTGTAAGTTGTAATTTCTTAAAAGAGCAATTTGAAATCCAAAACTTAGGTTTCTCAAAGAAAAGGGCAGTCCTTTGCATTGAACACATTCAGTTTTATATACATTTTTAAAAGCTCACGGTCTCATCCTCTCCATTTCCCCAAATTTTGTTTCGAAGAGTATCTCAAGACTGTTACTGATCATGCCCTGCTTCCGGGAAAGACTATAGTCATAATACCTTTTGTTTTTTCCGCACTAAGGTGAAACATTTGCCGCTGGAAACTAATTAGAATTCACAATTACATTTCTCCTGTATTTCCGAATGGGATGTCCTCATTGATATGTGTGTTTGCGTATTTCACCTACAATGTATGTGCCACTACTTTTGTCATAGGTACATGTACATATGCTTAGGGGACATGTTATAGAAGCCATCTGATATAAAACAGAAGCACCTCCTCTCCTCCCCCGCACACAGTGCTATCCTACTTGACAGAGGTAACCACCTGCATCTGTTACGGCTGACTGTTGTTATTTACTTCCATGTCTTTAATAACACGCTTGTACCACAACTTCCTTTTCTTGTTTATTGAAATTGATCTATTGATTTAATCTATTGACTTCAGGTTATTATAGATAAAGATATAGTTCTCTTTTACATTCTCAATTTGTGCATGTCCTGCCTGCTCAGCCTCCTCTCTGGTGATTTTCGCTCCATCATCCACCAGTTGTTTCTGAGTATGGAAACGCTAATCAAAGCCGAGCCATTCCATATAGTACTTTTCTATCTCTCTCTTCTGCTTTGATTTCTGGGAGACTTCCTGACTTTATCTTCCAACCCTCTGGCTGATTTTTTCATTTTCTGATACATATTTTTGTTTTTCAGTGTTTTTCTTGTTTTCTACAGTCATCATTCCTCTAGCAGTCTGTTCTTGTCACACAGAGGCACTAGCATCTCCTCTCTGAGAGCATTTAAGTTAGTTTTTCTGTTTTGTTTCAGGAGGTTGCTTTTCTCTCTCTATACTCTTCATCCTCCCCAAAGTCCCTATTGACTGTTTGTGTGTTTGGGTCTCCCCCATGCCCAAGACTTCCTACAATTGTTTGGTAGTCTTTGTCATTAAGTGTAAGGGAGTAAAAAGGTACTTGGGAACTTTCACATGGGGTTCATGGTTTGTTTGTCTGGCTAGCTGGGAAACCCCTGCTCTCAGTGTCTTCGGGCCTTTAGTTTTGCACTGGTCACATTCACAGTATTCCTAGTATTCTGTTTTATCTATTGGCTTCTGAGAGGTGAATGAGAAAGGATGTTACATTCATCATAAAAACATGCCTAAACATGCCTTTGGCTGTGCAGAGATTCCCTTTCCTTCTCTCCAGGGAATAAACTTCTAGTCTCTGCCACAGTGGAGAAGGGAATCAATCTCATTGATTCTTTAAAAGATTTTGAACAATTTCTCCTATTTTTGTCCCATTCTCATCCTCCCTTGCATAGATACCTAGTGTGATCAATTCCTTACCTTTTGAAGAGTTCTGCTATTGGTAATCGTGTTGTTTCTTGGCATCGTTGTCAGTTAGATTAGGGCTCAGCATTTTCAGGTCTTCTGAGTAAGTTACTACTTGTTCATTAACTATCTAGCTTTTAAAATTCTGCTTTGAGTCCTCTCCTGTTTCCTTTGTCATTATGGGTTTGTGCCTAACTAAAACTCCCTTTATATTTCTTTCTTTTCACAGAAGGAAAAACGACTCTATTTCTGTGTTTGTTCCACCATCATTACCTGATAATTTGCATGTGACTTTAGGAAATTGGTTCTTGACATTTTATAAGATGATGGCATAAAAGTAAATTGTCAACAAGTCTTCATAGAGGATTTATGAACTTGAGCAATAATGGTGATACTCTGTATTAGCTAATCTGACACAACTCTAAATTAAAGTGAACCTAGTAATGTTTGCTATTGTTGATATGCTCTGAACATTGTGAGTGGCAGTCATTTTAATTAGTCTGTGGATAGTTACAGTCATGTACCTAAATCCCTTTAGTGGTCGCTTTTTAACATCTATAACATGGCAGTACTGAAACCACTGTTTTCTCTTTGAGTTTTTTTTGTTGTTGTTTTTTGTTTGTTTGTTTTTTACTGTGGTGGAGAAGGTCAACCATGCTTTGTGGGTCAGAATTATTGAGAGGGTGCTTTTATTTGGCTTAGCATTTTCATATCTTTTTAGCTTAACTGTCCACCGTGAGACTAAGCTTATTACGGTCATATAAGATTTGTTAAGCAGCACTAGTCATATCTAAAATCCACCACATGAGTGGTTTATCCTCATTTCAGGAAAACCCATATACCAGATTTAACAAGCAGTGTTTCTTCTTGTTAAATTTTTAATACATGTTGTGGACAGTCGAATCAAACCAAAACCTGTTGTATCATCTGTTTAGAAGAACTCAGGCACTTTGTATACACTTGGAGAAAGTGTGTCCTCGAACTAGCTATAAATGGATCCTGCTGAATTCTGCTTTTTTCTCCATGATCTTATCCTGTCAAACATGAAACTTTCCTCTTCTTCAGTTTCTCAACCATAAGAATTTAACTTCAGCTTGCCCATTCAATTTTATCCTTTATTCCTGGAGCAAGAGATGTCCCAGTACTGATTCAGGTTCCACATTTATGGAGGGCCCAGTATGCCTGCCATGTGTGTACAGGTGTCAACCAGGGAGCATGTCCCTCCAGCCAGGGAGGCTGGTGTCTGTGTGTATATGTATATGTGAATAATAATTCAGTATGAAGGATGTGAATAGAGATCTTTAGGTCTTGGTGTGGGTAAAGATCTTTAAGGACAGCATAGATGAGAAAGCTGTGTCTGCTCAGGGAGGATACACAAGGCTCTTTCAGGGAGATAGTGTTGGCTTTGGGACTCAGGAGTTGAGTATAATTTCTCCAGGTAGAGAAACACACCCTAGACCAAAAAATAGTATCAGCAAAGGCTTGTGAGTGGCAATAAATCTGAGTGGCTGCAATAAAGAAATACCCTGGCATATAATTAATAAAAATTCACCATTAGGTCTAACTGTAACAGGAACTCACACTGAGTATTTCTTCTGTGTCAGACCCCATGCTAAGAGCTTTTCCTGAGTAATCTCATATAAAACATAAACTGTATCATCAACTACATTTTACAGATGAGGAGCTCGAGGCACAGATAAGTTTCCCAAGTTCACATAGTTACTGGTGAAAATGAGACTTGAACCCAAGTAGTCTGATGCTAAGACTCATGTTCTTCATTGCTGTGCTAACAGCAACTGACAGAAATACTTACCTCTGTCAACTATAATTATTCTTTGGCCTCCAATTATGTAATTTGAGTATATGGGGCACCCAGGAACACATCCCATGTGGGATTGTGGTTGGTGATGGTGTCAAAGATGCTTAACCTCTTTTTCTGTTTGGGCTAACTAATAAGCACTCTTGATATGTTAGTGGACAGCTTCACTATAGATAGCAATGTAGCTTTTCATAATAGAAATAAATAACATCTCTTTTGGTAAATTTGAATACCTCCTAATCAAGTGGGTGATTTATGAAATGCTTTTCCCTGTGAATAAAAATTTAAAGCAAGGAGAGACCTTAGAACACAGTTTCTCAACCTCAGCACTATTGACATTTTAGGGAAAATAATTATTTGTTGTGGAGGTAGGGGGGTGTCTACTAGGGTCACTGGGTGTTGTATGTAAGCGATCAATCACAGGAATCTACCCCCCCAAAACCAAGGGCACATTGTGTACACTGTATGTTAGCCAACTTGACACTAAATTATATTTTAAAAAAGGATAATTAGGAATATTCACAGCCTCTACCCACTAGATGCCAGTAACACTCAGACAATTGCAATAACCAAAAATGCCTCCAGACATAGCCAAATATCCCCTGTAGGCTGAAAAAGCTCCTACCACTCAGGTTGAGAAACCACTGCCTTAGAAAAATCCTTGTGATCCCCTTAGCTTTACACAAGAAGAGAATTGAAGTGCTGTAATGAAGGTCACACACTCAACATGGGCCGAATTTTGATAGATCTCAGGACTCCTAATCCCAAATCCATATTTCACATACAAGCTGCCTAAGGCTGTGTCTTCAATTTAAAACAATACCTCCAGAAAGTATGGTTTAAAAAGAGTTCCTACACCATCCATAACAACTCAGTAAGATAGGTGGTATAAACCCAATTTTATCAGTGCAAATGCATAACAGAAAAAGTTATGATGTCTCCAAGGTCACATATCTAGTGGGGAAAAGAACCTGGACCCAAGATTTCAGATAACAATTCCATTACTCTTTCCAAAATTGACGCTTGTCCCCCTTGGTCAGCATGGGCTTGATTTGAGAAAGGAACAACAGAAAAACTCTTGAGGGACATTTCTGCATAAAGTTTTTTTATTTCCAGCACTCTGATTCTGAAATTTTTTTTGCAGCAGAATAATAGCAGTAGCATATTTTAATTAGTGAGGAGAAGTGAGTCATAATACCAACATGGATATTTGCTATTTACTAGCTTGTGTCTAGCTATAATTTTCTCTTATACCTGAATGATTAAGAACAAATCACCTCAAAAACATAAAAATTATTTAAATTATTTCATAGTATGGATGCCTCAACTATACAGACCTAAATACTAGTGATTTCCCAAGACTTAGAGAAGAGCATGAATGAAGTCATATTTCAAAGATTTTGCTGTCTTGAATTGTATAATAGGTCTCTGTCACGTAGTGATATGCAATCTAAATATTTAACTACCTACCTCTTTCCATCCATCACTGGGCTCCCAAATGAAAGGCCTCTATGGAGAGAATCTCTCTTTGGTCAAATCCTAGCAGGTCAACATGGTAAAGTGTCAACCCTTTCTGAGAAGTCAAGAGTAAGCAGTTCTGAACAGGCCTCCCAGCTATAACTGAGCACACAGGGCTATTTCTCTATTAAAAACAAATTTAGTCTCAAAGTTTAAATTCCATTTAGTTTGTGTAGTGGCTTACATGAAACTACACAAATGAGTAAAAGAAAACACCAAGAACAAGGTTTTTATATATGCATAGTAATGTTTAAATTTTTAACGGCCCTAAGCTAACACAAGACCTGTCCACTGTGTTTGTAAATTACATATTGCCATGTCTGGGCAAAATATGTATGTGTTTGTGTGTGTGTGTGTGTGTGTGTGTGTGTGTGTGTGCATCATATATTACCTAAAACTAAAATCAGTGTAAGAAAATAAAATTAGTATCTGTAAATATCTGGAATAAATGAAAAAATGTTCTGTACATACTCCAGAAAATTTCAGAATAGGAAATTCAAATGAAAGGATTTATTTGTTTGTTTTCAAAATAAAAGGGTTTTAAAACTTCTCCCTGCAGTGATCAATTCTGAAGCCGCTAGAAAAGGATGCACATCTGACTCCTCACATACAATGAATCACTAGGTTCTGTTGACCACATTTCCTCAATATATCACAAACCTGCTCACTCCTCTCCTTCACAGTGGACATGAGCACATCAGCCTGTCAGCATCTCATTAGGAGTATTCCACTTGCTTTTTAATTGTTCTTTCACATCTACTCTTGCCCCCTTCTAATTTGGCCCAAAGCAACCACCATGAGGTTTCCAAAATGTAAAATGGATCATGGCCTCATTCTTCTTAAATCCCTTCCATGGCTTTCCTTTGAACTTGGGATAAAATTCTTAATACAGATCATAAAGCCATATACCCTTGCTGTCCCCAGTGTCTTCTTTGGCCAGTTTTTCCCTCGTCACTATTCTCCATGCACACCCCACCATGGATCAGATTCCTCCCAACTAGAGCCTTCATACTTGCTCTTTCCTATTCCTGAAATTTTCCTTTTTCATGCCTTCATTTGGCCCATTTTGACTCATTATTCAAGTCTAAGCTTAAATACCACAGCCTCTAGGAATTTTCCAAGACTATCCCAGAGTATCCTAGAATCTCCCAGATTGTCCCAGAATCCTGGGTATTCACTCTCTTAGTATCCTGTTCGTCCTTATTGCAACAAAAATCTCATGTAACTCTGGAATCATTTGTTAAATGTCTGTCTTTCTCAGTAAGCTTCAAGATGGCAAAGTTCTAAGTCTGTTTTTCCCACAGTACACTACTAGTAGCTAGCACGGTGCTCAACATATAGTAGGCATGCCATAAGAGATTGTTGGATGGATCCAGAAAAAAGAAAGAAGGAAAGAAAGAAAGAAAGAAAGAAAGAAAGAAAGAAAGAAAGAAGGAGGAAGGAAGGATGGAAAGAGGGAGGGGAGGGAAGGGAAGGAATTTGTAAGTGGGAAGCTCCTGCCTTTAGTATTCTAACTCTAAACTTCTTTAATTTCTATTACTTTCTCCATGCAGATAGCAGTCCTGTATGCAATGAACATTCCTAACTTGATAACTGAAATAACTTTCAGAAATAGGCCAATAATTTTAACTTTTGAATATAGACTTAAAGAAAATATTATATGTACATGTAGGACCTATAAAAATAGTCAAATTTATTATGAAGTATAGAATTTCTGTTTTTATTTTATTTTGCAGAATTTAATTCATCTTTATGAATGGTAATTCTTTTGATAGAATGTAATTCAAAAGTTATGGAAGGATATATATAATCAAAAGTTTATGTCCTAACCCGAACTACCCATTTCTCTCCAAAAGCAACCGGGTCTCCAATTGCGTGCCATAATTTGATTTTGATTTAATGATTTCTGAATTGGTTCACTGTTTGGTTTCCTTTTGTTTTGCTTTGTTATTCTCAGCCTTGGCTTTTGTCAGCACTGAAATAGTTGCTTTAATGGTAATTACTATTACATAACTCATGTGAGTGTAACATGTATGGATATAAATATCTTCCAGTATGCTGGATTCTATTATACAGTCATTTCATTTTCAAATATTTTTCTGTCTTGTAAAACAGTCATTTATCAAATGACCTTGCTTTTACAATCATACAGGGAGATAGTTATTGGACTTCAAAAACATTATTAAAATGATTGCTGAAGTTCTTTGCAGAAAATTTTTCAAGGTTTTATTCCAAAGACTCTATTCTTTAGAAACCCCAGCCAGAAATTCTACTTCATAAGTCTTGTCACAGCAAATTAGGTCTTAACTTTCTGTTCCCTGTAAAAAGTGACTAACTCCCTAATCAAGACATTTTTCTCATGTTTTGATTGGTCTGACCTTTTCAAGTTGACTAAATGTTAGTGATTTTTAAAATAGCTTTCAACAGATTCCTTGTGATTGGCCACATCTCGACTGGCCCAAAAGGAAGGGATGACTTCACCCTTTATGAAAGCAGAATACTGACAGCCTTTTTCTTCATAAGCTGAAATTTTAAAATAGAAATATGGTGCCACTATTTGCTGTGTTGCCTCTTTCTGCTGGGGGCTGTGGACATGGTAAAGAATATTAAAGATGGAAGAATCAAGAAATAAGCTTCTTGTCCCTCCTTGGTTTCTCTCTGTGTGATTTTGTGTTATCGGGTTAACCAGTTGGTACCTCTTTTTTCTCTTCTTTAAAAGGAGAGGCAGGGACTAGATTATCTCTAGAAATTCCCAAAGGGAACGAAAGGGAGATGAATGAAATAAAGGCAAAAAATGTAGTAACTTAGATGGCAAAGACCACTTTGCTTTCTTGTTATTTGATATAAAATGCACATCATACAATTTGCACTTTGATCCCACTAGGGTCTATTAGAAATCGTAGTATCACATCATGTAAAACATGAAATCTTTGTTTGACACTAATTCAGAAATTATAGAACATTTTGTATATATGTACATGTGTGTGGCCCACTAAGTATTTTATATCGGAGGTCATTTATTTACACAAAGGGGGTTCACATTATAGATTTACTTTTCAGTCCAAAAGTTTCTCCCATTATAACCTATTTGCTTCACTTCTTTTTGCAGATACTAAATACCTTTTCTTGATATTATTAGTCTCTTCCGGTTTTTTTCCCTGTCTCATTATATGATCAATTGATGTGAAAAATGAAAGTGTCATGGAATGTGCAATCTTTGGATAATCTTTAAAATTGTTAACTGTTGTTTCATTGAAGAAGTTTTTAACAGACATTTTACTAAAATTGTATTTATTTGTTCACTCTCATCAGTGTAATAGTATTACAGCTTTGCAAAAAGTTTATATTGAAAGATAAATGACATAAATCCTCACATCGTTTATTTGTAAAGGAAGAATACGTTGACAATTTTTCTTTTTGTGACACATTGGAAGTTGCAAGGGACTGAGCCATATGCAATTATTGTTTGACTGAATAAAATTACCATTTGAAAAGTGTTCACTTAAAAATATTAAAGAAAATTAATTTGTATATACATATCAGAAGACATTGTATTTTAGTCTAAAAAACAGCTGAACTTTTAGCAAAATGGAAAGTTTCATGATTGGCCATAAATATAAATTTATCTATAAAGAGTATGACACTTTGATATAATCAAGAACTCAGTGTAGTGTGCTGAATCAAAAACCCTTTCAGGAATATTGATTATAAATAAAACCAAAGAAAGGAGAACTGAAATTTCATGTGATAAAATTGTTCTGCCAACACATTCAATCCATTGTTAGAATAAGTCAAACGGGGTCATTTTTATATCTTACACTTAAAATAACTATTCACTGATTCATCTAGAAGTGGATTATCAGAGTGGTTCAAAAGATGAGCTCTCAAGCCAGACTGGTTTCAAAATCTGGCAATGTTTTTTAACACCTTGCTGGGATTCAATTCATCCATCTTGAAAATGTGGTAACATTGGTGTTTAGTTCATAGGATTGTTGAGAGGACAACATAGGCTAATATGAATAAAGATGGGAGAACCATGATAGGCACAAAGTAACATTTCAAGAAATGTTACTGTTTTTGTTACTGTTGTTGTTATTAGTAGTAGTATTTAATAGGATGTGAAAATTGAAGTTTTGCTGCAAGTGCCTATATATGGTAATTATCAGATACCCAGTTGAATGTGAAACAGAATACACAGGAAGAATGTTCAAAGTAGATAAATCAAAAGATGTTGCATGACCCTTAAAACCTTCACCCACGGCTGGCAAGATTTTTTTAATTTTATTTATTTTTTAAAATTCCAGTATAATTAACATACAGTGTTATATTAGTTTCAAGTGTACAATATAGTGATTCAACAATCCTGTACATTACTCAGTGCTCATCATAATAAGTGTACTATTAACCCCCTTCCCCTATTTCACCCATCCCCCTACCCGCTACCCCTCTGGCAACCACCAGTATGTTCTCTATATTCAAGAGACTAGGGTTTTTTGTTATTGTTATTTGTCTCTTTTTTGTTTATTTGTTTTGTTTCTTATGAATGAAATCATATGGGATTTGTCTTTCTCTGAATGATATATTTCACTTAGCATTATACCCTCTAGATTCATCCATATTGCTGCAAATGGCAAGATTTCATTCTTTTTTATGGCTAGGTAATATTCCAGTGTGTGTGTGTGTGTGTGTGTGTGTGTGTGTGTGTGTGTGTGTGTGTATGTAGATAGCTAGATACGTGTGTATATATGCATACATACTACATCTGCTTTATCCATTCATCTATGGACTGACCCTTGAGTTTCTGCCATATCTTGCAAGATTTCTTGTTTGTGGGGTGCAAGGTTTCTTTAGAGAGCTGCTAGGCTGTCTCATCCACTTCTGGTGGAATGAGCAGGCTACCTTCTTTACCACAATTCTAAAGAGCAGAAGCTTTAGTGAGACTACTCAAAGAAGTTAATGTGAGTTTCTTAAAGTTGAGAGAAGCAGTGTCCTTATGCCTTATCCATACCTGTGAAAATTAAAGCATGTAGGCTCGTATGTGTGAGGGGTGAGAGAGAGAGTAGGAGAGTAGAAAATGATACTCCTATGGGGCAGGGGGGTGGAGGTGGGGGTAAGAAGCCATGCGTGTTTTCCTTTCCATGAAACAGAGTTGGTCCTCATGGAAAAGAAAGCCTGTTTGGAGAGGTTTTAAGCCCTGCCCAGGAAGAGATAAGTCCTCGGAGATACTTGGTCTGAGGTAACAGTGATCAACCAAAGAGAAGGCCTCTCACCATCTCAGAAGCTTAGTCCAAGCTGGAGACCAATGACAAATGCACAGACATACACTGAAGTTAAAGATTCAGCTTTACACATTTGCCAGTCATCAACCAAATAAAATATTTCTATCCCTATGTCTTTTTATTCCTCCCTGCCTCTTTGTTTCTGGGTGTGGACATGATCATAAAGGCAGGTAAAGCTGGTCACATACGTCACCTCCCATAAGGCATGTCCAGAAGGATGGAAGGAGAGCTTTTAGCTTTGACTGAAGATTGAATGATTACTGTGATCTTAGATGACATACTGAGGCAACACTTGTAATTGAGAGTGACTATATGACCGTATATTTTCTAAGAGCATGGAATCATGGGAATTTCTAAGTTTTCAATCAGTAGTAGGAGAAATTAAGGAATAGTCCTTAAAAGAAAAGAAATCAAAAGTTACCCTAAGTTTGAAATGCTTATGCTATTCTGGTGGTTTCTTAAAACAAAATAGAAAGCAGCCATAAACTATATATACAGAGCACATGAATAAATAGCCAGAGTTGTGGCTTGATACAGCATCGATAAACTAAATACGTAAATGATTCAGTGTGTGGGCTACCACATGAATTAAAAATTGTCATATGTAATGAGTTAATTTCCAACATAAATAGAAGGAAGGGGGGGGGGGGAACCTTAACATCTCCCTACTTTAAATGAATAGAAAAGAGGTCAGTAAGACCTGACATGGCTTCCAGATTATTAGAATGTGTTGAAAATGTAGTGTATAAATTATAATTTGTAAACTTTCTCCTAGATTTTACATATGTAACACTGCATTAAATATTTTAATGGATATTTTTCCTCTACTTTTTGAAGGTTAGATCCCAGAATAGGCTGTTGATTTAGATAAGTCCTAGTGAAAACTATATATATTAATTGATGATGCTTAGCACAGAGTCATGCACATGGAAGATATATGTTACTACTAAGTTTTAATTTATTTTAGTTTGATTTTAAGTGTGATAGAAATATAGAATTCATATATTTGCTTACGGATAAAGGATTTTCACTTCAAAAATATGAAATAAAATTTACTGTACTTTCCTTTGCAGTAGATATTTCAAGTGTTGAAACTAGAGGCCTAAATCTTTAAAGAGTCATGAGTATTTTTGTCATAAAAAATATCTCCAGGAATTCTAACCATCAGACTTTTAATTTTTTATTTGAGATTTATTTATTTATTTTAAGAGACAGGGAGAGTGAGCAGGGGAGGGGCAGAGAGAGAGAGAGGGAGAGAGATGATCTCAGGAAGGCTCCACACTGTCAACATGGAGCCCAAAGCAGAGCTCGAACTCACAAACTGTGAGATCATGACCAGAGCCAAAACCAGGAGTTGGACACTTAACCCACTGAGCCATCCAAGACCCAATAAACATCAGACTTTTTAAAAAATCTTACCATACTGGTGCTTGTGATATCAAGTTTTGTCTTTTTAATTTTAATTGTAGTTATCTTAAAAGTTTCTTCTTATATTTTAATAAAATGTATTTTATATTAATTAGTGCTTAAAGGATAAGATACTGACATTGTCTGTCAGGAAGTCTACTACCATGTTAAAAGATATAAATAGAAAATGTACTTTAGAAGTACAGAAAGTTTGGGGTGCCTGGGTGGCTCAGTCGGTTAAGCGGCCGACTCAGGCTCAGGTCATGATCTCACGGTCCGTGAGTTCGAGCCCCGCGTCGGGCTCTGTGCTCAGAGCCTGGAGCCTGTTTCAGGTTCTGTGTCTCCCTCTCTCTGACCCTCCCCTGTTCATGCTCTGTCTCTCTCTGTCTCAAAAATAAATAAACATTAAAAAAAATTTAAAAATAGAAGTACAGAAAGTTCCACAAGGCTGAACTAAGTCAGGCTTACTTTTCTTCAATGTACTATAAGAGAGATTAGATGTCAGAAATTTCGTTCAAAAATATTGAATTCTATTGGATTATATATTGCCTTGTCTAAAAATGTTTTGCTCCAGCTCTTTTTATAACTATAATTGCATTGTAACATTATTACAACTCAGTGAGCAAAGTATTCTACCTTTCAAATATTAAATGATTCAGTTTTAATAAATTTGTTATGATTTTGTAAATCACTATTGGAAGCACCAATCATAGAAGATACAGGAGTAAGGGATGATAAGATCGTAGAGTAATAATCATGGCCACCTGTGCTTTAATATCCTGGACAAGCCTTAATTGGTTATATGAGTTGCATATATCATTATTCCACTCTTTGGCTTTGTTTTTCGCTTGGATTCTGATGGCTTTTGCTATCATTAATGCTAATATAATCAAAATTGATCTTTCTTTTGGTTTAAGTTTTTTTCCTTTAAGGAATACTTTCCTTTCTCAGAATCATAAGTATATTCACATGTATTTCAAAACTGAAAAACTTTTTCTTTCACTCTGAGCCTTTTCACTGTTAGACTTATTTTTGTACTTATTGATGAGCTGGAAGTATCTTGTATTTTGTACTTAGATAATTGTCTCAAAACCCTTTATTGAATAGTTTTTCTTTTCTTATTTTTTATGGCACCTTCATCCCTTAATAAGTTTCCATATAGGTGTGGATCTGATCCTGGTTTAACTATTTTTATATCATTGGTCTATTTGTCTGTTCATGTGTGCATATCTTACTGCCTTAACTGCCACAGTTGCATGTAAAAAGTTTACAGTAAAACTTGATATCTGATAGATATCAAAAGAATTACTCCTTGTTAGTCTTCCTAATTTCTTGACCCTTTCTATTAAATGTGAATTTTAAGGCTAGTTTATCAAATTCTTGAACAATTCCTATCAAAAAATTTTTTAAATTTTAATCCAATTTAGAAATTTGGAGAATCACCATCTTTTTTTTTTTTTTTTTTACATTTTGGTAAATAAACTTTATTTTTTTTTAATATATGAAATTTATTGACAAATTGGTTTCCATACAACACCCAGTGCTCATCCCAAAAGGTGCCCTCCTCAATACCCATCACCCACCCTCCCCTCCCTCCCACCCCCCATCAACCCTCAGTTTGTTCTCAGTTTTTAACAGTCTCTTATGCTTTGGCTCTCTCCCACTGTAACCTCTTTTTTTTTTTTTTCCTTCCCCTCCCCCATGGGTTCCTGTTAAGTTTCTCAGGATCCACATAAGAGTGAAACCATATGGTATCTGTCTTTCTCTGTATGGCTTATTTCACTTAGCATCACACTCTCCAGTTCCATCCACGTTGCTACAAAAGGCCATATTTCATTTTTTCTCATTGCCACGTAATATTCCATTGTGTATATAAACCACAATTTCTTTATCCATTCATCACCATTTATGTATAAATTTAAGTCTTAGGTATATCTCTTAATAAGATTGTTTTGTTTGGAAACATTTTAGACCTTTTTTGTTCACTTCATCAGGTCCAAGCTTTCTTATTTGTAAATTCAAAATAATTGTTTTTCTTGCTTATATTTCAGGGCTATTTTGAAGATAAAATGGAATGATGCTTATGAAACAAATAAATAAATCATAAGACTTTGTGTTTTTTTATTATTTTTAACCAAAGGTATGGATATATTATATGCTTGGTGATATGCCATGATTTTATGAGACTCTATTTAATTATTCTCTTTTCCTCCAAGGGTGAAAGTTTGGATCTTATAATTATTTAAAGTAGTTGTTATTCCTCAACACTAAATAAAGCCATTGTTCTATTTAATGATTTCTACAATGTTCAGTGAGCTGTGACTTTTTATTAATTCTATAAGTCTTTGATTAATGAGGAATATGAAAGTTAATTTCATCAAGTATTTATTGTATCACATATATTTCTAGCAATGAATCCATTTTGAGATAATTATTTTTGTTTTTAGGAAAAAAAATGAAATGCAATAAGAAGTTTTAGGAGCTGGTTACCAATAAATGTTTTTGAGGATCATCAGTCTAAGAGTTTCTAATAAATATGGACGTTGTAAGCACTATTTTTATTATTGCTATTTTTAGGAGAAAGATGATTCCAAATTTTCTTGTAACTTTTTTTGGGAGAGGGTGGTAATAAGTGAAGCAAAATATAAAGTTTATATTTCTTTTGTCTCCTTTTAATTAATCACCTTAATAACATATAAAACCTATACCTGCCAAATCAACTATGTAATCATTTCTTCTTTCTATTTTTATCAATATATTATCTGAAAACTAAAATAATATCAGAAAATATTAACAAATGAATGAGCATGACTTAAAAATATATATATTTCAAAATATACATATATTTTAATAGAGAATTTCTAAAGAAAACATAAGATTCCAAAGAATGAAGGCATATCAAGTTAGCATATTAATAAATGCTTTTTATTTTTTAATTCCAGTAAAATTAACATACAGTGTTATGTTAGTTTCAGGTGTACAATATAGTGATTCACAACTTTATGTGTTACTCAGGGCTCATCATGATAAATTTCCTCTTAATCCCTTTCACCTATTTCACCCATCCCTCCAATCCACCTTCCCTCTGGTAGCCATCTGTTTGTTTTCTACAGTTTAGAGATAGTTTTTTGGTTTCTCTTTTTTTTCCCCTTTGCTCATTTGTTTTCTTTCTTATATTACACATATGAGTGAAATCATATGGTATTTTCTATCTCTGACTGACTTATTCACTTAGCATTATACCCTCTAGATCCATCTACAATGTTGCAAATAGCAAGATTTCATTTTTTATGGCTGTGTAATATTCTAGTGTGTGTGTGTGTGTGTGTGTGTGTGTGTGTGTGTGTGTGTGTGTATGCATACCACATCTTCTTTATGCATCTATGAATGGACACGGGTTTCTTCCATAATTTGAGTATTATAAAAAATGCTGCAATAAACGTAGGGGTGTCTATATCTTTTCAAATTAGTGCTTTCATATTCTTTGGGTAAATACCCAGTTGTGGAGTTATTGGATCCTCCGATAATTCTATTTTTAATTTTTGGGGGGAATCTCAATACTGTTTTCCACAGTGGCTGCCCCAGTTTGCATTCTCACCAACAGTGCATGAGAGTTCCATTGTCTCCACATCCTCACCAACACTTGTTTCTTATGTTGTTGATTTTAGCCATTCTGACAGTTGTGAGGTAAAGTTTTGATTTGCATTTCCCTGATAATGAGTGATGTCAAGGATCTGTTCCTGTGTCCTTTAGCCATCTGTATTTCTTCTTTGGAGAAATGTCTGTTTATGTCTTCTCCCCATTTTTAATTCAATCATTTGTTTTTTGGGGTGTTGAGTTATGTAAGTGCTTTATACATTTTAGATGCTAACCCTTTATCAGATATATCATTTGCAAATATCTTCTCCCATTCTGTGGGTTACCGTTTAGGTTTGTTGATTGTTTTTGTCACTATGCAGAAGCTTTTTATTTTGATGTAGTCATAATAATTTATTTTTGCTTTTATTTCCCTTGCCTTAAGAGATATGTCTAGAAAAGTGTTGCTGTGGCTGATGTCAGAGAAGTTGCTGCCTACGTTCCCTTCTAGGATTTGTATGGTTTCAGGTCTCACATTTAGGTCTTTGATCCATTTTGATTTTATTTTTGTGTATGGTGTAAGAAAGTGGCCCAGTTTCATTCTCTTACATGTACTTGTTCAATTTTCCCAGCATCATTTGTTGAAGACAGTCTTTTTCCCATTGGATGTTTTTCCTGCTTTCTCAAAGATTAGTTGACCATATAATCATGGGTTTATTTCTGGGCTGTCAATTCTGTTCTTTTGATCTATGTATCTGTGTTTGTGCCACTACCATACTGTCTTAATTACTACAGCTTGGTAGTATGTCTTGAAATCTGGGATTGCGACCCCTCCAGTTTTGTTCTTATTTTTCAAAATAGCTTAGCCTATTCAGGTTCTTTTGTGGTTCCATACAAATTTTAGGATCATTTGTGAATTATAAATATATTTAAATAGGACAAGAAAACTTATACATTAGAGAATCATATCAAGATGCAAAAATATTTTAATAGATTAAAATAACGAGTTAAATCTGGGGCCCTGAGGTGGCTCAGTCAATTGGGCATGCAACTAGATACCGACTCATGTGATGATCTTGCGATTGTGGGATTGAGCCCTGTGCCAGGCTGTGCTCTGAGCATGAAGCCTGCTTGGGATTCTCTTTCTCCCTCTCTCTCCACCCTTCCCCCACTCATATTCTCTCTCTCTCTCAAAATAATAAAACAAACGTTTAAAAAAATAAATAAATAAAATAAAATAAAAAAGAGTTAAATCTAAAAGGGAGCATTTGTCAGGTCTAAATATGAAATTGTGCACTCAGCTTCAATAAATGTTATATAAATGCAGAGTCAAATGTATTAATGATGTTAGGAGCTAATTGATGGAGAGAGACCATATATAAGTGAGCTTTGTAAATTTAAACATTTCATGGATACTTAGCCCATATGGTTAGAAGACATTTCCAATCAAAGAAGGGAGTATTCTTTGTAAATTCTTTACTGGCATGCTATGTTAAAATATGGAACCAATTTTTAGAGGGGTGTTAAAAAATCAAACTGTATTCTGATGTAAGTAATTAGATTGAAAAAGATCTGATGAACTCTTATATGAGAATGGATTGGAGGTCTAGACTTTTTTGCATGTGTTTATTTGTTTTTGAGATGGCAGTGGGGCAGAGAGAGAGGGAGACAGGATCTGAGGTGGATTCTATGCTGACAGCAGAGTCTGATGTAGGGCTCAAACTCACTAATGATGAGATCATGATCTGAGCCTACATCAGATGCTTAACTGACTGAGCCACCCAAGCACCCCAGGTCTAGAAGATATTACACTGAAAGAGGAAGGTTTGTGTGTGGACACATGAGTTCAAATATTTTAGTATCTATTATTACATGGAACCAGATTAAGTTTAATATACTCCATAAATCAGCAGTTTCAATTAAATTAAAAGGCAATTTCAATTCAACCTCAGTTATTTTTTTTTGAACCAATAAATTATCTTAACATGATAAAGCCTAGATTGTAATTAGTGGAGAAACTTCCTGATTTGAGTGGAAGGCTGAACTCCATCAGCCATTTATTTAACAAATATGCATGAAGTCCTGACAATGTGCTAGGTGTTGAAATTAAAAAAAAAAAATCACTGATAGAGAGGTGCCTGGGTGGCTCATTTAGTTGAGCATCTGACTTTGGCTCAAGTCATGATCTCACAGTTCATGGGTTTGAGCCCCGCGTCAGGCTCTGTGCTGACAGCTCGGAGCCTGGAGCCTGCTTCGGATTCTGTGTCTCCCTCTCTCTCTGCCCCTCCCCTGCTCAGACTCTGTCTCTCTCTCTCTCTTTCTCTCTCTCTCTCTCAAAAATAAATAAACATTAAATTTTTTTTAAATCACTGATCATTAATGGTATATGATTCTACATTTTCATCTATAAAGATGTATTTACAGCCATTTACTACATATAAATTTTTAATAAACTGATAATTATTACATTATTGCATATATTACATAGAGTTGACTGTATACAAGGTCTACAGTTCTGCACCAAGTGCAGTGAGTAATATGTAAATACTGACACTGGAGGATAGCATTTGATTAAATTTAAGGATGGATTCAGTGGTTGCATTTGTCTAGAGCAGAGCTTTTTTCTTAGGAGGAATGACAAAAGTGATCTGATAAAGTGGTGGTTGAAGAAAAGCAAAGAATGGAAAAGACAGAGCAGGGGTCCCAAAGTGTAGCACCTAGACCAGCAGCCTAAAGATCACCTGGGAACTTTTTAAAAATGCACATTCCTGTATCCCACTCAAGACCTACTAAATCACAAACTCTGGGGTGGGGTCCAGCAAGCCATAGTTTAACAAGCCCTCCAGGTGATTATAATTCATGCTCAATTTGAGAACCACTCATGTAGACGGCTGGTGTGAAGTAGAGCTAAAATATGATTCAGAAAGCAATTCGTGGTCACTGCATCTCAGTAGAAATAAAAGACGCAGAGATCCCATGGCTTGTCGTGGGAAGGTGATTTATTGGCTAACTTATGTAATGTGTAACCCAGAGAGCACTTAAAATAGCCAGTGTTGAAATTCTTGCTTTGGAAAAAATTATCGATAGGTTTTTTTTTTTTTAATTTTTCATCTAGCATTTCAAATGTTAGAGCTGGGTATTGTTGTCTGCCAGAAACAAGGCCTATATATTTTGTTTCACAGATAATGAATTCTTTCTTCCTCTAAAACAGTATTGGGTAATGTTCCAAAAAAGTAATTACAGGCCAGTTAGTAAATATATGCTGAGACAGTAGAGTGCCAGATAGAAACAGCTATATGTCTGCCACTGCTGATTAATCAGCTAGAGAACAGGCCTATTTTTTGACTTAATATGGGACAGGGACTCCATTAAGGGTAGAATCTGTATCTCAGTGACTAAACATGTTCTCCCAACTGTTTTCATTTTCTTCGGTGTATATTTTCTTTTCTTCTGTTGCCTAATAGAATGACAGGGCTGCATACTTTTAACAAATTGTTCCTTCGCCTCCTGTCTCCCTCTTCTATTCAATAGGCTTGGCAAAGCTGTAAGAGATTATGAAGGTTTGGGGAGTTAGAAATCACAGCCAGTTCAATCTCATTTTCATATAAACCGAACAGTAAATTATTATATTGTAACAGCTTATCACTTTGGACCTAAATAACAGAAAAGTAGTCTGTAAATCCCGGAGCAAAGATGGAATAATCCTTTTATGTAGGCACGTTTCTTAGAGTGTGCTCTAACTCTGCTGGGCTTTCTGATTCTGTTTTTCTCTAACCTTAGTTGCTGAAGCTAGTTAGAGACCCATTTTAGGTTCAGGTGCTTCATATTCAAGGATTATTTCTGTTTTAGGTCAAGTGAAATATAAGAAGCACCATGTCTGGAAATGGAAGAGTTGCCATTAACTCAACCTTGTTGCTTGTCTCATAATTGGACTCTTGCCATGCCATTTATGATCAGAACTGTTCCTCTTTACTCATTAATGGTCTAGAGCTCTGCCCTGATTTTCAGTCTTGCCCTCTGTTCCCTAAAAAAAATTCTAGGGAATTCTCTCCTTTATCTCCGATCTCACTGTCTCCCCAGACACTGACTACCTGTTCACGCAAACAGGTATGAGATCATTCTGAGTACCGCAACTTGATTTACACTAATGCTGTGTCATCCTGCTTTGTGATCTAAAGGATTTATGTGAATATATTTCTTGTTGTCTGTTATATTGGAAAATTCCTTGAGTGTCAACCTTTGTGGATGCTGTTGGTACCCCACCTAGATGCTCTTAACCTGCAAGCGCACCCATTCTCCATCTGGTGGGAATTTTGAGTTATCAGTCATAGCTATCATCACCACCACCACCATCACCCTTCTCTGGACAACTGCTTTACGCCAGTGGTTCCCAAACTTAACTTGCTTCTAAATCACATAGAAGACTTGTCAACACAGATGGCTGAGCTCAGCTCCCAGAGTTTATAATTGAGTAGGTCTGTAACGGGGCCCGCAAATTTGTATTTTTAACAACTTCCCAATGATGCTGATGCTGTTGTTCTGGATAACAAACTTTGAGGGTAACTGGTCTAGTCTAAATAACAGTTTCTTTGTCTCTGGAGGCCATCTGTCCCATCTTCCCTTCTCAGGGCGGACCATTATCAGTGACTCATTGCAAGCAGCTTGTAAAAGGCAGGCCCTCTTGTCTCAAGGTGGGAATCTGTCGGTGTTTTATCCATGCTCCAGAACTTCCTGGTAGGATCAGAATCAAATAGTCACCATTAGACACCACGATTTCACTTAGTTTTTTTCTTCCCCCCTATGTGTCCTGCTTCTTTCACTCTTCTCCTAAAAGTACTCTGTCAATAAATTCCCTGAACAAATCTCCATCTCAGACCACCGTCTCTGAGGGACACAACCAGAGCCTTATACCTGTGGATTTCTGGTTTCCAGTCTCTTTAGTTCAATTTATTCAACAAATTCGTATCTAATGCCTTTGCATGTACCAGGCAGTACATGATATATGCGAAGGAAGGCCCGGTCTTTCTCTCAAATAGCCCACCATTTAGTCAAAGAGTGGATAAGTAAATGTACAATTACAAAACAATATGGTTGATGCTATGCTACATCAATCCTGAGAATTTGAAGCCAGAGGTGCTTTTATCTCAACTTTGGAAGATAGCATAAGCTGGGTTCCTTGGGGAAAGAGACTGAGATGGCGATTTTTTAGGTAGGAGGTTTATTGGGGCATATTCTTGAAAACACCAATGAGGAAGTAAGGGAAGCATAGTTGTGCAAATGGAGAGGTTGGATGAGGCTGCAGGCTAACCCATGGGAAGCTCGAGATGTCCAGAATTCACAAGATGCAGACTGCCCACCCAGGGGCATTAACTTTGGGAGAAGCAACTCTCTTGAGCTAAGGGATGCTCAAAGAGGGACTCTGCTGTGAGGTATCATTAGCCAGTTCTCTCAGCTGCTCAGAAAGTAGATGCCTCAGTCCTGTGGTAGAGATCAGGATGGTGAGCCACAGCATCCCATACAGGGGAACGATAGAATCAAGGGAAGATAGTCTTCAGCCGTTTCAACCGAGGACCACAGAAAGTAGGTTGGAGCTCATAAGAAAAAGTTTGGGGATCCAGCATGAATACACACACACACACACACACACACACACACACACACACACACGGTTCCTGGAGACACGTGATTGTGATCATCTCAGTCATATACAGTGGCTTCCCACCAGACAACCATCAATCCTGCTCCACCCAATGGGAATTTTAATTGAGTTTTTTAAGCACTAAGTTTCTCAAATATCACAAGTGCTAAATATAAGGTAAACCTGAGGTTTCCTGAAAATCCATCATGTAGACAGACCTGAAAGAGTTGCAAGCCTTGTTGAAATGCCTCTGAGGAGCAATGCAGCAGGTAACAAATCTGCTGACAAGCAGCAATCTTCAGAATAAACATATGTAGGACCAGAGTTCAGAGGCTAAAGTCAATTTAATGAGAAAGCTGTCGCTATTATTTTTTATGTGAATTAAATGTATTCCAAGTAGCCAGAGTCACAGCCTCACGGTAAATAGTGTGGCTGCAGAGCTGAGCATTTGTTTTATGCTGTTCCTCGGGGTCACCTAAAGATGAATGTGAGTTACCTAGATTGAACAGAATTCTATCCAGTGTGTTCTAATGTGTGGTGATAAAATTCACAGACCTAATTAGAGAGAACTGATTTGAATGTAAAATTGTTTATTTTGCAGTACATCTATGCCAAACATTGAAATTTTCCATTGAGATAAAAACAGCACATAATTTGTAAAGAGGAATATAAAGTCTTCATGAATCACGGGCAGCCTATTAATAAGTCTTTGTGAAGAGAATTACACAGTGTTAAGACAACAGAGGGAAGACACAAGTAACCTCCTACCTGGGCAGAGTAAATGTTACAGAAATTCACAAGTTTCATTTTGCATAATTAGGGCCAGAGATGCAGCCCAGGCGCACACACACACAGAAGAATGAAATAGGTCTCCATCTCTCCTTGCATTAACTGAAATCTGTCCTGATGGAATGGCCTCTGGCAATATTATGAATCAGCATGAAAGAATAGCAGACCTGGCCTCTCAAAACTCTCTCCCCTCTGAAATGTGTGTTTAAATTACCTCATGGCAAGGCCAGTGACATTCAAGGATTGAGAATGAGGTTAGAAAAATGGAAGTGTTTCTCCACTTCACAGACGGTCTATTGCCTGATGAACATTATGTAAACAACTTTCCAAAGAAAGAGTAGCACCAAACTTGAGCAGCCAGATTATTAGAGAGCAACAGACTCCTTGTATGCCCCGTATGCTCTAGTCCAAGGGTCTGCAAAGGGACCCTTGGGCCACATCCAGCCTACCACTCATTTTTGTAAATATGGTTGTAGTGGAACACAGCTATGCTCATTTTCTGTGTACTATGGCTATTTTTGCACCACGGTGGCAGGGTTGAGCAGTGCAAAAGAGACCATATGGCTCACCTAGCCTATAATACTTACTGCGTAGCCCTTTACAGGGAAAGGTTGCTGACCCCCTGCTCTAGTCTGTTAGAGTTCAGTGTGTTCTGGATTTACTGATGATAAGAATAACCTGGAGTACATGTTAAACCTACAGCTTCTCAAGCCCCTCCTTTGGAGATTCTGATTCAGTAATTCTGAATGAGACACAGGAATATGTATCTTTAACGAGTACCAAACTTTTGAGAAACATCAGTCTAGTCATTTTACTCTCTGGTTCTGTTGCATACCATTTTTATGTTCATCAAGTCCACATTCTTTTCTTTAGATTCCTCCTCATCTCCCCACATAAGTGCAAGTTACAGACCAGTGTACTGTGTGACGTTGTCATGGGTGGGGTTTGCCAGAAGCAGAGCTAATGACACAGATTTGGGTGCATGGTGTTTATCAAGGGAGCATTCACAGGAGCAAAGAAGTTAGGGAAGCAAGGATAGGAGAAAAAGCTAAGCAAGGATGTGGTCTCAGCTGGGGATATACTTCAGTCTGATCCCCCAGGAACCTCTGCAGCAAGAATTGCACCCAGTGATCCCACTGGGAGGCAAGGATGGCCAGCCCTTTGTATACTCTCCCTCAGTTCCATCAGTCAGTCATTTGGGTGTAGGGGCCTCTCGAACAGGGGACAGCCGAGAGCCATTAACAGCAGTAACTGGGGCAACGGAGGATTCAGACAGATGTACAGCATCTAGTAAGGGAGTCACACCCCCCAAATGAATGACATTTAAGTAGATTTGGAATGTGCCTTCCAGAAAGTCATATCTGTGATAGTCTTTAAAAGACAATTTGCAGTATGTTTTTAAATTATCAAATCTTTGGAAAGAATAAGTACATTTGCTAGAATTGAGACCTTCAGCCTTCTTCTATCTTTGAAAAGGAAAAGGAAAATATGTCAGAGAGAAGTGACTTTTCCAGTAAATAATCAGTTTTGTTGACCCCTTTCTTTGCCCAGATGCTTGGTAAGATCTGCTGGTTATGATTGCCTCAGTTAGGATGACGTGAGATTCTTATGAACTTGAATGCATGCAAACATTGCAGAGGCCCACTTGGAATAGGACTGCTGTCCGAGCAAGTATTTTTGCTAGTCCCCAACATTGCATAGTAGACCCACTAGCGTCTTAGAAGACTCATGCGACAAAGGTACATCACGGGAATGTAAAATGAAGTTCAACCCTCCATAATTATGTTTTACCTTCCAAGGGATCATTGTGGCCAACCCTACTTGCTAATTCCCCCAACCAGCAAGGTAGCCATCAATTCTCTCGTCCTTACCCAGAGTCACATAGCCAGTCAGTGGTAGTGTTGAAAGTTCTGAAGAAAGGATTCCACATACCCTATTAACAAGCTGTCTCTCAGGGCGGCTGGGTGGCTCAGTTGAGCATCCAGATCTTGGTTTCTGCTCAGGTCATGATCTCATGGTTCATGAGATCAAGCCCTGCATCAGGCTATGCACTCATTGTGTGGAGCCTGCTTGGGACTCTATCTCTCCCTCTCTCCCCTTCTGCCTCTTGCTCTCTCACTCTCGCTGTCTCTCAAAATAAATAATTAAACTTAAAAAAAAAAGTTGTCTCTCTTCTGTAACCCAAACTGTTTGAATAACCCTAGGATTTACAAGCCTAGAATGAAGACATTTCCAAATTATTTCTTGGGGTGTGTAGCATACCCTTTAAACTCTCAAGAGAAGTTGGTGAGGGGAGGAAAGGGGAAATATAATATGGTAAGAGTTATTCTCTTCCCATGCTAAGCCCAATTCTCCCTTTCTCTCTGAAAGAGGAACAGAGAAAAAAATCTGTGACCTCACAAGAGGTTGTTTGACCTGAGCACCTCCCAGGATCCTTTGCACAGCTTTCCCCCTGTGAAGACTGTGGGGGCAGCTCAGGCAAAGAAGGCAGACAGTATTATACTATTTTATAGACCTGGCAGAATCAACTTAAAAAGAGCACCTAGAGTCTTATCTCACTTTATTCTCTTTTCTGTCTCCTTGAGGCAAAGTTGACTTAACCTTTTCTTAAAGTGAACACTGTGAAATAAGAATATTTCTCCAAACAACTTAAGGACATTTTCAACAACTTGTAAACAGAAAAAGAGCTAACAGGATACAGTTACTCAGAGTAACTGTAAGTTGGTAGCAAAAATAGAACTTTGATTTTACGTAACGTATTTTAGAAAGAAAGCAAAAATGTGATGGTCAGTGAAGAAAAGAGAAAACTGGCAGGGTCTAGGGTTTTCCCAAGATTCTGCTGTGAGCTTGAAATTCCAAACCAACCCCAGATGATTTGGAAGTCAGTGTTCTTTCCAATTTGCCGTGCCAATTTCTTACAACTCTCCTCAGGCTAGGACCGGGAGAGGCATCCCTGAAATTGCTTCTTGGTAAGGAGCTAGTATGGGGACCAGTGAACCACCACGGGGGGTTGAAAACAAGGCCCAGCATGGGCTTCTGGGTCACCTCGTCCATGAAGCCTTTCCTTTGTCTCTAGTAAATGTAGGTGACTCTTCTCTTTCTATATAATTGTAGTGCTTGCATGTTCCTCTATTTTAGAACCTGGCACATGGATATACCTCTTCTAAGCCTCTTTTTTCAATGTGCTAGATTAGGAGCCCACCAAAAGGAGGTTTCGTGTTGTGTTCAATTTTGTATGTGGTGCTCCATGAATTCATTCAGTCATTCAAATGCTATTCATCAACTGTTTACTATGTGACAGGTATTATTTTAGGTGTTGCAGATAGGACAGTGAATGAAACAGACCAAAATTATTTTAGGGGCTCCTGGGTGGCTCACTCAATTGAGCAGCCAACTTCAGCTCAGGTCATGATCTCATGGTTCGTGAGTTTGAGCCCCACATTGGGCTCTCAGCTCTCACTGCAGAGCCTGCTTCGGATCCTTTGTCCCCTTCTCTCTCTGCCCCTCCTTCTCTCTCTCTCTCTCTCTCTCTCTCTCTCTCTCTCTCAAAAAATATATTTTATTTAAGGAGCTTATACTTTAGTGATGGAGACGATATATTGTAGATTCTCTACAGATAAGTGGTCTGAGGTCTAAAAATTAAGCTAGAAAAGGAGACTTGAATGTGTGGGGCAGAGTTGACATTTTAGACAGGATAAGGGAAAGCCTCACAGAGAAGATAACGTTTGATTAAACCCTGAAGGAAATGAGAAAAGCAGTCTGCAGAAATTTGGAAGAAGAGAAGTCCAAGAAGAAGGATAAAGATAAAGACCTGGAAATAGGGAGCAATAGCACTGTTGTCGAGAAACAGTAAGGAAGCTTTTTAGGTCTAGAATAGAGTACACAAAGGGAAGAATAATGGGAAATGAGACCTGAAAGAAAGGACAGGATGAGGGCAGAGATCACATGTGGCCTTGGAAAGCACAGTCATAACTTTTTCTTGGTCTTTAAATAAGTTTAGAAACCATTGGAGGGTTTTGAGCAAAAGAATTATATGAACTTTCAGTTTTAACAGGATCACTAATATTTAATGAATTAATAAAGTAACTAATTAACTTGTCCATCTAAGAAGTGCCTAAAGAAGCCAGATAATGGATTTGAGTAATGGATCAGATAAAGCGTAAGCACACATTCCTGGAAGCTGAGGGTTCAAAACCACACCATGAGTCTCATCAAGTAGACAAGGAGAAGGCAGCCACAACTGATGAACGTGAGATAAGACCCAACTGCCCTGGACGTCTTGTATAACTCCTGCTGCCACTATCATATCAAATAACTGGCTTCTTGGGGCAACATCAACCCAGGTTTGGAATATAGGCAATTCCTACATAGCAAAAAGCTAGGTGAGGAAAATTATGATAAGAAGATGCATCCCACTTGTCTCTCCAGCATCCAAGACTGGGAACCTCTATCCTGACAAACTATAGCCTAGATTAGAGGGCTCTGCACCATTTGGGACCTTTAAATATACTCAATGACATGCTGAGTTCTCTTTTCTTTAAATTGTCATTGAGTATTTTCTTGGCCAACTGACAGTGTAAAACCTTTTAATACACATGCTTCCAGAAATGTTCACAGGTAAGAAAGAATTAAAGAACTGAAGATGAATGGCAGCAATGGACACCCTCACCCCCACCATCACCCCCATCACCACCACTGGAGAACTTCATGTTCAAAATTGAACATTCGTTTTTTTTTTTCTTCCTTTTGCGTTTTTAAAACCAATGTAGTCTTTCCCATTTTATGTGTCTTTTTTAAATTGAATCATCTTCACCCATTTCACCCACCCACCCCCAATTCCCCTTCTCTGGCAACCACCAATCTGTTCTTTTTTTAAACTATGAGTTCAGGGTTTTTTTTTCATATTCTACATATAAGTAAGATCATACAGTATTTGCCTTTCTTTGACTTATTTCACTTAGCATGATACTTTGAGAGTTCATGTTGTAGCAAATGGCAAGAGTTCCTTCTCTTTATGACTGAACTGTATCAGTCACATTTTCTTTATCCATTCATCTGTCATTGGACACTTAGGTTGCATCCATGTCTTGGCTATTGTATCTAATGCTGCCGTGAACATATGGGTGCAGGTATCTTTTTAAAATAGTGATTTCAGGGGTGCCTGGGTGGCTCTGTTGGTTAAGCATCCGACTTTGGCCCGGGTCATGATCTCATGGTTTGTGAGTTCAAGCCCGCGTTGGGCTATCTCCTGTCAGCACAGAGCCCATTGCGGTTCCTTTACCCCCCTCTCTTTCTGCTCCTCCCCTGCTTGTGCTCTCTCTCAAAAATAAGCATCAAAAAAAAAAAAGATAGTGATTTCATTTCCTTCTGATAAAAGTTTTAATTTTTATACATTATAGTGATTAATTTTTTAATGTTTATTTGTATTTAATTTGTAAATTGTCTTTTACTATCTTTTTGCCCACTTTTATGTTTGCATGCTCATTCTTTTCTTATTGATTTGTATAAATATTTTATATGTCACTGATATCAGCAACCCATTTCAAACATTTCTTTTGATTTGTCTTATGCCTTAAAATGTACTTTAAAACTTAATTGAAATATATATTTTTCAGATAAATTGTACCCTACCTCTGAGTATCTGTTTAGAAAGCTTGTTTTTAATATTTTCTTCCAGTGCTTTTAAAATTAACTCTTAAAATTCACTTTTGTGACCAGACTATCTTTTTTCTTTATTTCTTCCAAATGAGTGACACATTTTTTTCAACCCATTATTTGAGTGGTAAATCCTTTCCCCACTGCTATGAGATGCTATCTGTAGTGTATAATAAGTTCTTACATATGCTTGGCCTGGTTCTAGATTTTTCTCTTATGCTTGACATCTCTGTTCTTAATTCTACAGCACATCAGGAACATTCTTTTAATTATTATAGCTTTGATTTACATTTTGAAGTCTCCTGCTTTAAGCCTGTCAAACTTTCATGCCTATACTTGCACATTTAATTTGTACAGACTGTTTTAGCAAGCACTTTAAAATGCCATTGGGATTTTTGTTGAAATTGCATTCAAATATTTTGATTAATTTAGGAACAATCGGCAGTTTCACCATATTAACTTTCCATCCAGGACATATGCTTTCTCTATTTTTCCAAGTGTTACTTTGTTTTAAAGTAAACTCTACCGCCAACGTGGGGCTCAAACTCACAACCCCAAGATCAAGAGTCATTTGCTCTACTGACAGAGCCAGCCAGGCACCCCTATTTTTCCAAGTCTTTAAAAAATTTTCTCACTGTAAATTGTTATAGTTTTCTTAAACTACACTTAGAATAAACTGCATTTATTCCCATTCATCTTATAACTTTGTTACTATTATAGGTGATTATTTTTCTAATCATATTTCTAACTCTTATTCCTAGGTATATAAGGAAACTGTAGCTTTATACGCCTATTTTTTTACAAGTGTTTCCTCAAATTGGATGGAATGAGGATCTTGCCGATTTTGATGTAGCTGTAAATAGAACATTAGTACACTTGTACCTTCTCAAAGATTTTTAAACAATAATCCCTTCGATAATGAGTTATTCCTGAGAGCTTTACCTATAACTTTTCATTTCTTTTTGTGAATACTTTACCTCCCATCTGTGGCTGATAGAACAAAGGAAAAGTGAAAAGCAATGTGGTTAATGCTAGGGTTGGCCATCGGTTTATAGAAAGCTATAGTACTTCAAAATGAGATAATTCATGTTTTCCAGATAATTTAGCTACCGAGTGAGAAATAATGAAGTAAATAAACTTCATTTTCATGAAGTTGATACTTGAGGTTTTCTCAGTCACACAGTGGTGTACTATGTCTTTACTATTAATTAATATGAAAATATCGATACGCTTGCATGACCCCCTCCCTGGGATTGATAGAGGTTACAAATCAAACATGACTCCTTGTTCTGCCTGATTCTTTTCATTGTACCTTTGTTCACATTCTCCTCCAACAGATGTCTGAGGGCCACTGACCACTCCCTCAGGAAATCTCCAAAGCTACATACGCACCAGGCATCGATAGAAATGAATTGTAAGCTATTCTTCTAGCTCTCTAATTAGACTTTCCAGCCTCATTGTAGGACATGAAATCAAGGGAGATCAAATTTACCCAGATGCACAGACTTTAGAATCAGTACAAAGCAATACACTGACAAGCACAAAAGCAGCATGCTCCTGGGAGGAAAACTGAACCTTCCTCTGCCTCTTCGGAGTATCAGATGGGGAAAAGAATATCTTGTTTCCCTGTTTCACATGCTTGTCTGCCGGTTTTACAGAAGAAAATGCAGATAAACACACTGTAAGGCGGCCCATGTAACATGTAATTATTTAGACTGTAGAGCCAGACCTCAGTTCAAATCCTGACTCTATCACTTCAGAAAAATTAGGATAATTATAGAACCTACTGAATAGAGTTGTTTTGATGATAAATGAGATTATAAATAAATGCAGGTTTTGTCCTAATGCATGACACATAGTAACCATGCCCTAATATTTTATATTGCTATTTTTGTCTTTGCTAATATCTAACTTCTTTTAAAGCATAGAAGAATATAATTTATTTTTAAAGAATACAGACTTATGCAGACAGAAGTGAAATTCTCAAGAAATTTTTTCCCAGAAATTAATTTTGAAAAGGATTTTGATGAACATATTACATTTAAAGTGTAGTAAACAGTCAACTATAAAAAATTATATATATATGTATGTATATACACATACATACTACATACATATATATACATATACATACATATATATGTATATACACATACATACTATAGAAAGAGAGAGTATGTCTGGAAACACCATTCATTCCTGTGGTATTATAAGAGGTGCTGAAAAAATGTTGTTCCTTTATTTTATCGTAAACTGATTTGGTCTCCTTTATGAGCCCTCATCTTTTATATACTAGAGGAAAACTAAATTCTCATTCTGGTTTAAGCTTATTATTTAGAGTACCATCTCTCATAGGCGGGGAGACTCATTCTCTCATTTCGGCTTTCTCAGCCTCTGCCTGCTGCAAATAAGATGTTGCTCAGATATATGGGGTAAAGGGGGAGGCTTCCCAAGCTTGCACGGTTGCAAGGAAGAATTGGTGCCCTTCGGCATTGTGCCCCTTGATTTCTGAGATAGGATCCCTTGTACTCTAGCCGTTGATGAACTTGTTAGCTGGCAGAACCCATAGTCATTCTGCTAACTGGATTGGTTAAGAGTCCAATGTCGCTTTCTGATTCTTCTGGATTCCCCTTAGACTGCAATGTCTCCAGACCCCCACGCCTCTGCTGTTTCCTGTGCAGTCTTCTGGCAAGTGGTCCAGCCCCAGCCTTCTCCATTGGGCCAACAAGTTCTGCCACTGCAGGCCCACAACAAGCTCTTTGGCAGCATCTGGCTAGAATTCATTATTCCTGTTGATGTGTGTGTGTGTGTGTGTGTGTGTGTGTGTGTGTGTGCGTGCGCATGCGCACAAGTGTGTATATCCACCTTTATCCATATCTATATCTATACATTAGACTGTCTCACAAAATTTATATAGGGTAGGTTGTGAAATATTACAAAGAAGAGATTATGTCTCACTCATTTTGGATTCTTTAGCCCCTCACCAGATACTTGGAATAAATTGAAATAATATGTACTCTCTTCATGATTGGGAAAATTTCTCCATTCTCAGTGATGGCAGGTTTGTGACCACTATACACGAACATGGTATTGGTGCAAATGCACAAAATATTGAAGCAACAGTACGGATGGGAAAAAAAATCTTTGAGGGATGTGTTTGGATAATACATTTTGGAGGGTTCTTTAGCTTTTGATCTGGCTTCTGAATTTATAATGTAAAAATGGCATTTGTACTTAATCGATTCCTTTGGTCTGTAGAACTCTTGTAGTGATTCTGGATCAAAACTCAAAGAACACAGACTAGCAGAGTCTCTTCTCCTTTTTCTCTAGTCATTTTTATGTAGTGCTGAAGATATAAGTGGTACTTTATAAAGTACATGGAAGGGATCAAGTCACTGATCTCAAATACTTACCAGGAGAGGCTTTAAACATTTTTTTTTTTAGTTTTCCTTAAAAAAAAGAAAGAAAGAAAAACCTCAATTGAAAAGGGAGTGTGCGGGGGAGGGGGAGGAAGAAAACAACAAGAAGGAATTCAGAGGTGGGTTGCCATTTTGAGGTTAAACTGAACCGACGCCTTCATTGCAATGAGCGCTTTGGACATCTGTCGAAGGAGGTACACAGTCATTGACAATGACTGCATTCTCTCCTGCTTCGGGCTCACATTGCTTCCAGTGCTCTGTTATTTAGAACTGAATAACTGTTGTCACTGCTCTATAATTTGGCCTTGAGATATCTGGTTACTTTCAGACAAAAGAAAATGTCTCATAATAATGGGGTTTTGTGTGAGTCTGCTCTTTCTCCAGGAAAAAAAAAAATGTATTTAAGGATTTATCTCTGCTCACATCGAGGAAGAAAATAAACTTTAAAAAGTTTTACTCCTTGCTCAATATAGCAATTCTTGTCTAGCTTTCCATCAGGGGGAAATGTTACCTTCAGCATATTCTGCATATGAAATAGACAGTACCAGATGCTTCAAATGGTCATAATTGTGAAGAATATGGAAAAGGAGGCATCTTCCTATTGTGTTTCATTTAAATGTGGAGGGGAAAAGCCCTTTGGGTAAATTAGCACTGGGAGGATTTAGCAAAAGTGAATTAACTATGACAGAGTCCCCTAACACATCTATTTGATGGTCTTGCGAGCCTTTTCCCGGTTACCTGGGATACTACCCTGCTTTGGGATGCCATAGGGTCATTAAAATGTGAGACAGATTCTCCAGAAGAGAAAAACCAGATGAATCTTGACTTGCAGACAGTATGTCTTGCTTAATAGCATTTCCTGTGACCGGCCCTACCTTTCCCTTGGTGCTAAATTTCTCTCTGACACACTCATCTGAAAAAAACAAAGAGCTGCCTGTGAATTTCAGCTGCCAGAGCCAAAAGACTGTTGCAAAGGATCTTTACAAGCAATTATCAAGCGTACTCTCAAATGCTAAATATATTGATGATTTTTTTATTTATAAATTAGTATTAAAAGCTAACATCTATCATGTTACAGGAATAAAAAGATAAACGAAGGCAGAAGCATGTGGTAAAAATGAGTCTACTATCCCATATACACAATCAACAATAACTAGACTCTTGGTGGCGATCACTTTGTAACACATGCCGCTATTGAATTATAATGTACACCTGAAACTTAAATCATTTTACATGGGAATTTTACCTCAAAAAAAAAGCCTGAAAAATCAAATGTGTCTGTGGTAACCCATTCAATCTGACTTGCATGGTTTTGGTCGCCAAACCTTAGCTGACCTACTGTGAATTATTTATCTTTACCTGTCTCGAAGGAACTATTCATATGCTTCATAGCAGAAATATTAGTGTACTTGATCACAGGGCTATTGCAGACCCTGCCAAGGATCCTGTATAATAGGTATGATGTCACTTTTCATAAATATGAAAGATGTTTAATTTGGGAACAGAAAATTCTGAATATCGACGCTTTTCTTATTGCTCTGTGCGAAGTCATGCTAGCCGCTCTTTACACACTTGCTATCACTGAAGCCTCACAACTTCCCTGAAAGCTAGGCATCACTGTGATCTCCACTTTCTAGGTGAGGAAACTAAGGATGGGAGACGTGGCATAAGCTACTTAAGACCACTCTTCCTGTTGTGTATTTTTGCGTACTAAGCGTCCCTGAAATGTAGTGATTAAAACCAAAGCTTGGTGGTTTGACTGGACTCAACGGAGTTGTTCCCACATTATAGCTGCTATCACTTAGAAGCTAGGGATGGAATCATCTGGAGGCATCTTCACAAGAAATGGAATTTGCCAGTGTGTTAAATGCTGGGCTCAGAAAATGGTACAGTGTCATTTCTCTTTCTGTCTGGGTGGAAACAGAGAGATCACCCGAAGGGGACATAGACTCCAACTCTCTATGCAGGAATGGAGGCTGCTCGGCTTTTCAAGGAACATCTGGTACTTGAATTTAGGCCTACCTAGTGCCTAGATTTATCCACAGGAGAGTAAAGCCCACCTCTCACCCATTCCTCCCTCCGAATGCCACCCACCTTATTTCTGCTGCTTAATAGTCCACTTTTCCCTCCATTTTCCTATAATCTACCTCTTCCAGGTAGTTTTGAGAAGAATGCTCTGAGGATGTCAAAACAGAGACCTTTGGCATATTTAAGGGGATGCATAGCGAGAATTCCTTCTCCTCTCCTTGTCCTGCTCTTACCTCAGTGATCCTGACTTCATCTCATTTTTAAAATCCCCACATCAGTAGTGGAGAATTTATAAGTAAACAAGGAGGAGAGATTCAAAGAAGAGTTAATATGAGGATTAGACAGGAGAAAAAAAGGAAGGCCATGTATTCTGGAGCATTCCAATTACATTGGGGACCTATATACCTCCTTTTACCTCCCCTCTACCCCAAACCTCTAATGGATCCCTACTACTAAAATGTAACACATTTCATATGTAGTTTTGTAAATATTTGTCGCAGCTCCTAGCACAGTGACTTGCTCGTACTGGTTCCCATTTCTGTGGCAGAAATGCATGCATGGAGCTCCACAGGCCAGCTGATATCCCTCCCAGACTTCTCACTTATGGCCTGGGTTAGGTATGCCCTCTTTCCACCCAGAGAGTAGGAAAACAATAGTTGGGTTCTGCTTGTTAGCTGACAAGATTTTCGTTTCAGCTATAATGAGACCTTGCACTGCTTTTGCCTTTGTGAGTTAAGGTTCACAGTCTGGTCAACTTGAAGACAAACAGAGGGGACCTTGAGAATTGAGGCCCCGTAGTGATTTATGATAGAATAATCACAGTGCTGTTCAGAAGGAGAGTTTATGCACTAGAGGTCTCTCTAGAGAAAATCAAAGCTTCGCTGGGATTTAGCTAACGGGCAGTCATAATTTTGAACTTTATCCTCATTTGGCCAGGCCTATCATATGTGTCAAAGGGACGTAGCTCTTTCAGGGGGCTTTTGGGAGTGACACCCCCAGGGGACAGCTACGCTGATAAAATCCAGCTGAACAGTAGCACTCCGTCAGGCAGCCTTCCTCAGACATCTGGTGTTTGCTTTCTGCCTCCTTTCTCTCCTGACCCTTACCTCCTGGATGCTGAACACAAAAGCAGCCTTCCTTGCCCTGTCTTCCCCTACCCTCCCGATTACTACAGGACTTAATTCTTGTTTTTTAAACAAACTTCATGGTTTTGTGACTCCTCCCAGGTTTTCTTGTCAAATGAAAATGAAAAATGGCTCTTTCTTGCAAAAGCTAATCTCACTGCCTGGAGCATCCCTGAATTCTACATCATTAGCACAGGGTACAAACATCAAGTGTGTGTAGCTTTTTAGGGCTTACCCTTCTTTAAGGGTAAAGATGCTATAGTAGCTGAGAACATTTTCTACGAGACAATACTAGTCCTCGGGGCCGAGAAAGTATGTTAAGTCCAACGGTCATGGTTGCTATGCTACAAACACCAAGGGAGAGTTTGCTGCGTTCCCAAGTAGTACAGTTGTCACATGTCAACATAGCAGGGGGCCTTTGGGATTTCCTCATCCAGATGCCTCATGTTGCCTGTTGGGAAATTGAGACCTGGGTAGATAAATCCATCTTCTCAGAGACCTGCAATGACACAGTGAGGCTGTGACCCAATCCTCCTGATCCCTCCTAGCTCAGCCACCATTTCACAATGCCGTATTTGAATTAGAATTCCTGCCTTTGTCTGTCAACACATCGTGAGTGTTTTCCTCTGTACTACACTTGCATACCCCCGTGAATTATTCTCCTGTGAATACAAAGCTACCTTTAATTTTCTACATCTCCTTGAAACGGTGGGTGTATTGGCCAAGGGAGCTTTCCTTTTTCTTGGTTCATTGGCTACCAATATGTACGTCCCTGCCCTCTGTCCTTATTGAGCAGTTGAGCCCATGTTGCCAGGGAAACTGACTTCCCTTTGGTCAAAAGATAAAATGGGAGAGAGTGAGATTGGATCTGCTGGCCATCATTTCACCCTCCCTTTAGTGTGACCAGGCCTGGCTCATAGAGGAAATATGCCCCCTCAGCAAACATCATAACTCGGGCAAATAGTGGATTGTATCACCCACTCTATACGAGGTTGCGAGGAGGCCCATGCATTATCGAAGGGCCGCTGAGTACGGTATAGCTCTCTGCAGAATCTACAGCAGAATCTTATAATTAGGGCTTGTGTCCCAGACGTCTGATGTGGAGATCCACTCTTCTCCTGCTCAGGGTCTGAGAGACAGCAGCTCCAGTCCTGGTGTCTTCATGGCAGTCTTAGAACTTGCAAAAACAGTGCAGAGTGAAAGGGAGATACCCTTGTCTTTGACCTTCCAGTTCCATCTAGTACACTTACCTTTGTCAGGAAAAGAGGTTGGAGTTAGCTTTTTGTTTTTGGAAGCTAGGGTCTCAGGTAAGGGACTGGTCATGTGTTCTGACAGCAGAAAGAGGATTTCATCCCCTAGCTGGGAGGTCAAGGGGAAGCCTGTCTTCTGCAAGTTGTTAGCATGCTTGAAGAACATTATGTTGAATACCAGAGCTTGATTTTCCTGCACCTGCAGCCCATTTACAGAGAAAGGGCTGAGGAGGGAACCGAAGTGTGTCTAGAAAAGAACCTCCTCAAAGGGTCTTAAAGCAGAACCTCAAAACACTAGAACTGGGGCGGAAATTCTTTCTTCTCTGCTTCTAGTCAACAGAGGCTCCTTTACTTCCTTCAGCCAGCTAATGAACCACAAAAAAAGCAGGTATGCTTACTATTGAGTGTTGAGACCAGGGAACTTTATCTTCCTACTCTTCTAAATTTGAACAGCATATTCCTCAAAAAAAATAGATATTTACTACCCTCAAAAGGACTGGCAAACTTAGAAGGATATGGAGCAAGAAATGGCCTATTTACATCTAAATAACAAATACCATTAATGGAGTGCTACTGTGTGATAGAAAGGCAGAGAAGTGTTCCTTGGGAATAACATATGAGAGGATATTGTTCATTGTCAATATTTTTTCTTTTTCTCCACTCACCCCCTCTCCCATTCATAACTCTCATGGTAGCTGGTACCATACAGTATAGGGTAAAATGGTTAATCTCATCATAATGTCACTGGTTTTCAGTCCTAATCTCAAAATTTGCTAGAGACCTAAAGGTCAAACACCATTAGTAGCCTCATATCCTCCAAAATGTGACCTCAGTCTTCCTCTCACGCATCAACTCAACGGCCCTTCCCTTCTATGCCCTGATTCTACCAAACTAACTGACAAATGCTATGGACTTTGAATAAACAGCATGTATTTGTTCTTCACTATAATGTGCATCTCCTTTGCTCCTACCTAATAAACTATTACTTGTCCTGTAAGTTCCATCTGACTTATTTCTCCTTGTGCACAGATCTTGTTATGGACATTATCTTATCTTTCTGCCACCTCTCCTTTATGAATACACCTTGGAGACCATCTCTGGCTCAGAGCAGTTTTACTTCTCCCAAACGATTGGTTTATATTTGTCTTAGCAATACTCAGTACTGACATCCACCAGGTTTTCCCTTTCACAATGGTTGCCAGAATTCTCAGAGAAGATTTATAGCCCATGTTCAATCAAGAGTATTAATTTTACCACACTTTGCTTTTCTTTTACATGTGATAACTTTCATTTTTTTGTATCATTTTGTGGAACTCCTTTCTGGAACCAAGTGGCCAGGGATAGAGGGGAGGGAAGGAAAGAGAGGGGAATTCAAACCCCAAAGCTACTTTATATATGATTCCATCACCTAGAAAAATTAATAATTTTCCCTCTGAGCTCTCCTAGCACTTTGAAGGACTCTCAGTTATAATACATACATCATTACACATCAATTTATTTTTCTTTACTTGGTCTTTTTTTTCTCCTACATGACTGCAAATTCTTTAAAAACAAGGGCTACCTCTTACTTTTCTTGGTATTCCCAGCTTCTGGCTCAGTTCCTGACTCCAGTAACTGCTCAATATATGTTTATTGAGTGAACAGTAGCTGAAAAGTAGCTCCAAAGATTTAATCCAATTACATAAATTGATTTAACTAATTGGAGTTCTGTTCAAGATTTAGACTCATTCTCTGAATCAGACTTCTGACCTTCAGAACTTTATATGTGACTAGTCAGTCATATTTTTCATTGTACTTGTCTCCAACCGACTTTTAGCAAATAACCTGCAGCTTTATTTAATACAAATCAGATCATATTAAATATAATTAAAAATCTCTCCATGAAATAGGATAAGATCCCATTGGGGCACCAGAAAACACAATTATACCTTCATGGCATATGCTCTTTTTAAGCAAATCCATTCATGAATATTAAACTCTGACAATCTTTTCTCAAAGTTGATACCGTCCTATAAATAATGCCATACACCAAATGGGAATTAAGAAGCCATTGTAGTATCTCTATCCTGGATTATTTCTTTAAGCAGAACCATCAGCATGGGTACATGCCAGGGATTTATTTGAATTTAATGGCGAAACAGTTACATCAGTATAACAGTTAATTATATTCATTCTCTTTAATAGGTGATGAAATTCTGCAATATGGATATCCCAGTGAGCACAGGGCAGGTACAAACTTACTTTCTTTGCGAGTTGAAACAGGTTTGACCACTAGAACATTTGTTCATTTAGGTCTTCCAGGTCACTGCTAGGGCAATTGCCTGAAATGTCATGTGAAACATAAAAATAAAATAGTCTGAAGAAATTATTACTGATTCTGATTTTCTCTCTGTTATTTGCAGAAGTTGTAGGCATAGGAAGAAAAAAGAGGATATTGTTAGCTGGAGAATGGAGAAACATTGTTTTTCAAGTTAGGAGAATAGAAGGATTTGACAGTGTCTTCAGACAGTCAGGGACATATTGTCATTTAAATAAAGGGAGGACCAAAAGTGAATTAACCATTAACACAGATGTGTGTTACATACACATGCGTTCACAGGCATAAACAGATAAACTTGTGGGTCAGAGCTGCCTCTGGGTATATTGTAATGGTGTCACAGTAGTTTCCAAAAGTGACCAGACACCAGGAGAGTGTTATACAGAACGATCTGCTGCTCAGTTAGCTCTGGCTCCCCACCTTACCGGCATGCCGCCATGCTGAGTTTCGGTAAAAGAGGAGGAAATTAATCAGTATCTGCAGCAGATGGTGTCTGGAAATTTGCTTCCTAATCTAGTCAATAACTGTAGTTCTTTCAAAGATGCATAGGTTTCTTGATAAGATATCTCATCGGTGACTTAACCATTTAGAAACATCTCTTTTAAGTTTAGTGTTTGGTGCGCTCAAAATAACAGTGGTTTCAGCCAGATCAAGGCAAGCCAACGCTCCTTTTTGGTTTCCTTCTTCCTTGGTCTTGCACCAACCAAAATTGGAGGGCAGGGTAGAGAATATTGTAATGTAAGAAGGGAAAACGTAAGGTCTTACGATGACTGTGGCCTCTTGGCCCCCAGTTGCCTGGGGGAAAGCACCTATCTTAAACCTTTCACAAGGAGCCTCCTTAATGTCACATCCTTATCTTCTCTTGTTTCAAATTCCTAACAATTAAATCATTCTTCTAAGGTGAATATTTTTTTTCTAAGGTATATGTATCAGTTTCTATTGCTGGTGTAACATTTGCCACAAACGTAGTGATTTTAAATAATACCAATTTCTTATTTCAAGGTTCTGAAGGTCAGAGGTATTGAATAGATCTCACTAAGCTAAAATCAGTGTATTGACATGGCTGCATTCATTTCTATAGGGTCCAGGGGAGGACTGGTTTCTTTGCTTTTTTTAGATTCTAGGGGCAGCCCACATTCCTTGACTCATTGCCTCTGTCTTGAAAGCCAGCCAAGGCCAGTTGAGTGTTTGTCGTGTTGCATCCCTCTCACACTGAGTCTCCTGCCTCCTTCCTCATATAAGGACCCTTGGTCCACTCAGATAACCCAGGATAGTGTCCCTATTTTAAAGTTAGCCAATTTGTAAGCTCAGTTCCATCTGCTACCTGAATTCCTCTTTGCCATGTAACATCATATATTCAGAGTTTTATATGAATACATAGAGCTGATATTTTAGGTTAGGAAGTGGACATCTTTGGGGTGCCATTATTGTATCTAATAGGGCATCTTTCTGGACTCCTTACCTTCTACTCAGAGAGACTAACCTCCATCTAGGGGCCACATCTCTCCTCCCCATTTGTGAATTTCTTCAGTTGGAGACCTTCACTCATTCACTCTGGAGCTGGAGTAAGTAGCTGGATTAGGAGCCCAAGATGCTGCTGCCATTGCAAGACACAGAGGTAGAGTGTGTGAGGGCCCCTTGAACTTGAGATCTTTGTCTCTTTGCGTTCCACCAGGATGTCTTCATTTTCTTGGCATTATTTTTAATAGTTATTGGAACCACTGTCAGCTACAGATTTGCAACCAGTGGAAGTTTAGTTCCTAGAAACAGACACTGCCAACAAATGGTCATCAGGTCAGATGCATTTTTAAAAACCAGTATACAGGGGCACCTGGGCGGCTCATTTGGTTGAGCATCTGACTTCGGCTCAGCTCATGATCTCACAATTCGTGAGTTTGAGCCCCATGTCGGGCTCTGTGCTGACAGCTCAGAGTCTGGAGCCTGCTTCACATTCTGTGTCTCCCTCTCTCTCTGCCCCTCCCCCACTCATGCTCTGTCTCTCTCTCTCAAAAATAAACATTAAAATAAATAAACAAACAATATATGACTCTAAATATATAACAGGGGCACCTAGGTGGCTCAGTCGGTTAAGTGTCCGACTTCAGCTCAGGTCATGATCTCACAGTTTGTGGGTTCGAGCCCCACATGGGGTTCTTTGCTGAATGCTTGGTCAGAGCCTGGAGCCTGCTTTCAGTTCTGTGTCTCCTTTTCTCTCTGCCCCTCCCCTGTTCACACTCTGTCTCTCAAAGATAAATAAATGTAAAAAAAAATTTTTAAATAAAGATATAACGGACATTGTAGTGCTAGTTCTAGCTGTAAAACCAGTGAAACCGGCTAGATCACAAGGAGAAAGGAAACCTGTGAGAACACTGACACTTGACACTGTGTCCATGAAGAATAGGTTCTAAGGTGGAGGGCCTGCATCCCCAAGATTACTCAAGATCACTTATTGAAGTGCAGGAAGACAGTGTAAGCATCTCTATATCCAGATCTCTATTTTAAGTAAGAACTTCAATTTTACTAACATTTAAAACACAGATTAACACTGTCATGATCACCTGTTTTGTATTGTGGCCGCTCATATATCACACACTTGAGTTAAAGAATTTGTTTGAGGGGCACCTGGGTGGCTCAGTTGGTTAAGTGACTGAGTCTTGATCTTGGCTCAGGTCATGATCTCATGGGTTCGTAAGATCGAGCCCCGTGTCAGGCTCTGTGGTAACAGTGTGGAGCCTGCTTGGGGTTCTCTCTCTCCCTCTCTCTCTCTGTCTGCCCCTTCCCCACTCGTTCTCTCTCTCTCTCTCTCCCTCCCTCCCTCCCTCTCTCTCAAAATAAATAAAATAAAACTTAAAAAAATAAAAATATAAAAAAAGTGTTTGTTTGAAAAAAAGTAGGATTCCCACCCTGCAGGGAAGTTGACCAAGGTACCCTCACTTACATGCTGTCACCTTAATGTGACTCATTGCAATACTTATGAAACTGATAAGTGGATTGTTAGATTATCTAGTTTTAAGTACATGAATGCTCATACAATGGACAAGTGATCTAAAAATAGGCAAGTGTTTAAAGACGCTCATATGAGACTATGTATGAAGCTACTACTAATAAGATGAACACAGGTAAACACCATGCAAATGGAAGAAATGATGTATTTCCAACCTCCGGTCCTATCTTTATCGGTCACAAAAAATACCACTAATCTGGTCAGATTTGGTCAAAACGTTAAATTTTGAGCAGAAAAATATTTTGTGTGTGTTTTAAATGAATATAACAAAATAAAATCATTTTGCATTAATACTTATTTCCTCTTAGCTGCATTTAATTTTCCATTTCGTGCATATTTTATAATGTTTGTATATCCTAGTACAATAGTCCATGTTTGTACTTTATAAATACATACACACACATATTCTGAGGACACATGTTGACATTTGTTTTACAGATAAGTGTGCGTCATCAAATTGCACACTGATGTGCTAAGGGACAGAACTTGTGGAGGGAGGCAGCAAAGACCAAAGAAACGGTTGGACCTGGAGAGAAGTGTAAAAGGTCATCAAAAGAAATGTAGAAGGAACCCCAGTGTAGGTCACAGGACAGTCATGAGTTTGTCCCGATCTGGCATTGCCAGGAACCAAAGTCTTATACTGACCTTTGTGTAGTACTTCTATCCTATATAATAGGGTCCGTGACATATTTGGTCAACAGAAGAAGCCATAGGGGTCTCAGAAAAATCCTTAAAGTGTTAAATTTCTACTTTGTTTCCAATGCTCAGAAAATAAACTGCTGCAAAGGTTACAGCAAAATAATTATTTTCCTATGACTGGGAACCATGAAGCATCTCAGAATCAGATTCATTTCAACATTTGACCATCAAATAATCACATTTTATGCAAAATGGAATTAACTGGTAACTTAGCTGTGGTTAGTGTATAATGAGTCCATCTTATAATCAGTGAGTCTCCCTTCTGGACACAGTGATCTTACATTCAGCTATTCTTTTAATAACTTCTTTTTAAAAACATAACAATGTGCGTTTCATAGGAAATGACTGGAGAATTTCAGCTACAAAGGTTGATTATTTTATAGTTTAGAAGATTTCCATAACTTCTGTTCCAACATAATACCGACACATCCTTTAGAATGTTATCTTTAAGATCACGGAAGCTAAGAGATTTCAATTTCAAAGTGAGTATGATCCATTTTCTGTTCATTTTTCTCACTTCCAGGCAAGCTCTCTGATGGCCTCATCATTTGTTTAATGTTTTTCATTCTTCCAGTTGCTTTGGGAATCAATTCCAGATCACAGAGGAAAGAAAACCTTTTTCCTTCCTCCTGCCCCGAGCTCACCTTCCCAGCAAAGATTTTTGTCTGCATTAAATAGATTCATTGACCCAAGACCGGCAACCTACCCAGAGCAGCAGCTTCTGTGGTGCTCAGTGGAGCATGGGAAAGGCTCCTAATGCCTGATTAAAGCCATCCAGAAAGCCTGAGTTCATTCTAAAGGGGGAAATCAGGGGCAGAGTGGCCCTACAGGCCATTCTCGTAAGTCCATGTCACTTTTTACCATTAGTACTTTCCTTCAGCTCTTGCCCCCACTGCAGAGAATAGTGGGGATTTGAACAGAGCTCACATGAAGAATTGCACAGTCTGTGTGCTGGGACAGAGAGAGAAACCCTTCCTGCCCGATAAGATGCCCTGGCAGAAGTTCCAGGTGTTTCCTCCAGGACGTATCACATTAGTACTTGCTTTAGGGATAATGTTTTGGATTGGACCACAGAACAAAGGATTTGGGCAGATAATCTAGCAAGAATGATGAGAGCCGACCTGAACATTGATGGGGTTCTTTCATGTTATCTCATTTCATCCTCACAGATGAGAGAAACCCAATTAGGTAGTATTTCCCCACTTCATAGACCAGGGAAGGAAATACCTGAAAGGTTAATTGATGTGCTGAAGGGGCACATAATAAAGTGCCAGGCTCAGTCCCACATCTGGCTCCTAATTCCTTTTTAGTTCTTCTACATTATGCTGTCCCTTCTGAATGGGTTATTAGGGCGATAATGTTACCATTATTAATTCTGCCCAAATAATGGATAACAGGCAGATCACACATTTAGGATGTTGGCATTCATCTCCATTTTATTATCATCTGTAACTGAAAATGTTCAGAAGTTCTTGATAATCATAATTTTTGGTGAAACAACTTTATATATTGTTTCTTCAGTATTTTTTTAATCAAATATTTTCCCCCTTTGGCTCTAACAATCTTCAGGGTTGATTCTCTCTGCTGAAGTCTTAACTCTCTCTTTTAACCAGTGGTCACCATGGAAACACTCACACAACACATCCTACTCCTCTAAATGCAGTTACTTACAAGTTGCAATCAATTGATACAGAGAGTATTTATGTGAATATTTAATTGATAAAATAAGGCAGTTGTGCTTACTTTGAAAATATCTCATTGCTCTGTGGTCATGGCTACAGAAAGTGCCAAGAAATGGGATTAAGAGATGACATGTTGGAAATTTAGAGCACCTGGCTCCAAGCCAGTTGTAAATATTTATTAATTCCATAGCAAAATGTTTTTAGTCAGTTTGTATGCACCACGCATCAAATCATACCCGTGTCCCAGTTCACTTCACACATCCAAAGCCCAATGTGATATAGTAAGTAATTTCTACTTTGAAGATCTGGTATAATCTCAGAATTTAATCTTTCACCTGTGTAAAAGTTACTCTTAAATCATATTGTGACCCAGACAACTGTCCAGAACTTCAGTACCTCATCTCTAGTTTCCTAGTAGAAATATCCAACTAGGTGTCCCACTGGCCCATCCATTTCAATTTGACCAAAACCAAACTCATTTCTTTCCGCCAAAGTTAAAGTCCTTTCAGAATTTCCTTATCTCAGTCTCCAGTCTGACCATTCTCTTTGTTACTCAGGTTTGGACCACAATCATGCAATATCCATTTTTTTTCCCATATTCTCTCGTGTCCTATGTCCTATAAATCATTCTGAGCCTATCTATAGTAACGTTTCCATTGTCATACCCTCCCTCGTTACCTTGCTGGGACTACACTCTAGTGCCTTTCCTCAGTCTTCTTTGTCCTGTCTCTCTTCTCCTTCTCCCTGGCTTCCTAACTACTCCAAGGTTGATCTCTTTCAATCAACATTTTGCCTATACCCCTCACCTCCTCAAAAATACACATCTCTTCTAAAATTAAACCCAGATAGACCACCATTTAAAAATTCCTACTTACAGCTAACCACTGTTGCTACAACGTGTGCATTGCTCTTCAACTTGATGGGAGCTGAACCACAACTCCTTGCCCACATGCCATTCTCATCTCCATCCTGACTCCTTACTTATGACCTGCATCATGACGGCACCAAATTTTCCGTTGTTGGTAATGAATAATGACAGGTCAACCCTCTATCACAAGCAGTTCTATGGCTCTTTTGGAGAAAAACAAATACACAGAAATAGTCTAAAGGAAAAAAAGAAACATTCTAAACATTAGTCTTCTTACATCTGTGTAATATTCCTACTGGAGCAGCTTTTGCTTGAAATAAAGTATAGATTATATATTAGCTTTAATTTGTACAATTTGACAATCTCAAACAACTCATTTACATCATTTGGAGTATTCTTTTTGAGCGTGTGTAGTTTTCCAAAATTAAAATTAGAGTTCCACGTGTTCCCACGGAAGACCCTTTTTAGTTATGTTCAAGTCAACAATCACTTTTAAAGTTTTGCTTTAGAGATTAGAGAGAGATCCAACTAACATTGCCAGTCCAGCCAACAGACTGCGTGAGCATACAGCTGGCCGTGTGCCCATCATTTTAAGCAATTATTGGTCAGTTTATTTCAGTATTTTTTTTTCCTTCAGCCATTATAAAAGTAAAACCCAGACCTAGAGTCTGGCCTATGAATCTTGCAAGCAAGGGATTCTTAACTAAGAGTCACTCTGCAAGGTTCTCACATCTTCAGGACCGTGTGCCGTAAGAGGTCCGAGGAGAAAAGCTCCATGTCTCTTTGCTGACCACGTACAGTCTTTTAATTAGACCACTGTTGTTGCATTTCAGCCATCTTACAAAACTGTACGCCCATCGTTCTGAAATCATTTTGTCTTTCCTAGAGAGGCTGAAAGGTGAAACAGATTCCTGGGTTCATACCCTGGTGCTTGTGTATTATTAGGAAGCTGGTAGGAAAGACAGCCTCTTACAAGGACTGTGAACTTTATTTGGGGAGGAGGAAAAGCTATCGTGATGTTTCCTAAACCTAAGTTATAATGAAAACCCAGGTAAATGAATTTGTAATGGCTACAGAAAATGAAACAGGAATCTCGGTGAGTAAGTACTGAGGTTCTTTTCAAGTCATTTACCTCTAGACTCTCAGAGAACACATTAGCTAATTTGGCGGCCAGACTATGGTGTAAACGGAGCTAAGGTCAGAGTTAGATTCTATGTAGGGCCAAAGAAAAACCTGGCTATGGCCGTAGTTTGTACTCGTAAAACCAAGTTACCAAGTCTTTCGTGTTACAAGATATATGATGAAAAAAAGACTGATTACTTAAAAAAATAAAATAAAAACCCTAAATATCAAAACACATGACTTACAATGGTTGTTTGTTGCGAAAGCTTTCCATAAAAACAAGCAGAATTTGAAAAATCAACATGATGCGTTGTACCAATCATACAGATTATTTCAGTATTGCCCCCAGAAGTCATCTTATCAAAATCCCAACAGTTTTAGTTTTTGGATGATTAGTGGTAGTCAACATTCAGTCATCACACTTCAAATGTGAATATCCTGTCTTGGTTACTAATATGTAAAATCAACCTGCATTTTTTTAATTTATTTGGGAAGAGGACTTGACAGCAAAAGTGGTTGTGGCACAGGGGAAGACCAGAGGTCTTAGGTAACGTCAGATTTAGTTTTCAGTTTCTGTTCTGTCCTTTCCTAGCTGTGTGCCCTTGGTCAAAGCAACTAACCTCCCTGAGTCCTATCCCTTCACCTCAAAGTGTAGAAAAAATGGCGCTTTATAACTAATCATTTTACAAATATATATATGACATATATTGATAACATATGTAATATAATATTTAAGATAATAAAAGTACTTCTGTGTTATATGTTAAGATAATGTATCATATATTAATATAAATACATGTATATTAGTTAAAGTTTATAAACAGTATATATTATGTAGCATTATATATATCATTACAGTACTCCTCTATGATCCCATACATGTTACAAAGCGCGTATGTAGAATATATATATTTATGTATATGTACATATATAATGTATGTGGGATCTTTGATGAGTACTCCAGTTATTGTTATTTCCACTGAGAACTTTATGATTGAAAGATCTTTAATCAGTATTATTAGACTAAAGGCAACTTTATGTTGCTGGCTTCTAATGTAATTTACTTTGGAAAAAGCCATTGATGAGATAATCTCTCTTTCTGTTTTCAACTTTGTTTACAATACCTGGCTTGACTCTTAATGCTGTTATATTAGGTAAGCATTAATTTTCCACCGAAGCAGATTGCCAACAAGCATACGCATACAAATAGTTCGCTGAGGGGTATGGAGCCAGTGCCTGAGTTCTTTTTCTGGAAGGTAATAGAGCTTTTCTCATTACTGCAAATGCATGAATGAATGAACAACAGACATTCCATACATCCTCTCATCAAACAGCCCCATCATTTGCTCAGTACTTTTTTCTGTTCAGCGTTATTGATTTTTCCAACAATTGAGTTTGTTTGCAATAAGCTGAACCAGAGCATACCCCTTCCATTAATTAGAAAAAATGTATGGGTATTAGCTTCGGGAAGCAGTAACACTCGTTTTGTGTTTTCTAGTGCAAACTCAGGGTGATGTTTTGTTTGATTGCTATTGTTTCTTTTTTCCCTTGGACCAGTGTTGTTAAGTCTGATGCAAAAAAGCCTGAAAACCTTTTAAATAGCTTGTGCCCATTCCAGGAAGAAAAAAAAAAAGGTCTACCAAGGTCAGCTGTGAATGGATGTGAAACTAGCATCTTAGAATACAAATCTGTGCCATTACTCTCCTATACTCCTAAGCCTTTTACAGTTGTTTTTATACTCTAGTCCACACTGAAAGCAAACCCCTTAATTATCTTCTTTGTTGTAACCACACAATTTAGAAAATATTCTTTGATTCATATTTGTACTCCATAGGTAATTATCACTATGAAAGCATGTTGAACTAAGAAGCTAGAAAAGGTGTATGTGTGATTTGCTGTTTAGGTTTTCACCGTTTCTGCTCAGGCTGATTGAATTAACCAATGCAGATTTTTTTTTTTTTTTTTTGCTCAGCAAAGCTTAATCATGTAAGTAATTTCAAGTATATAATAATAAAAGCTGCTTTACCTCAGCATATTCACAGTGCTCTATTTTTGCTGCACAGTGATTCAAAATGACTCATTTTTCTTAAATTTTGAAATTTGACAGTATTCTTTGAATGAAATAATTTGTGGTATAAATACATTGAAAATGAGGACAAGCAGGGTGCAAACAGCTGCGACAGAATAAAGGTAAAATGCAACTTGAAATTACTGACCAGATATCAACATGCCTGTAAAAATATAGATCAGAAGGTGTTAGAGAAATCTCTCGTAGGAAAATGAAGCCAGAAATCACCACGTTAGCACTACCATGAGATGTAATTCTATTTCTGTAATGTAAACAGGGAAGCATCGTGACTCCACCATTCATATTAAAAAAACTAAACTAAACAGATAATGGTCTGGAATCCATTTCTTTTTGAAAACCTTCACAGCATAGAGTAAGTATTTGGAGATGCATTCTTGGCTGAACAAAACTCCTCATGACAGATAGGGTGCTATCACTAAACAACAACAATGCTGCTTGCCAAGATGCCTGGGTGGCTCAGTCAGTTAAGCATCTGACTCTTGATTTAGGCTCAGGTCATGATCTCGCAGTTTGTGAGATCAAACCCCACATCCGGCTCTGCACCGACAGCACAGAACCTACTTAGGATTCTCTTTCTCTCAAAATAAATGAAGAAACATTTTTTTTTTTTTTAATTTTTTTTTTCAACGTTTATTTATTTATTTGGGACAGAGAGAGACAGAGCATGAACGGGGGAGGGGCAGAGAGAGAGGGAGACACAGAATCGGAAGCAGGCTCCAGGCTCTGAGCCATCAGCCCAGAGCCTGACGCGGGGCTCGAACTCACGGACCGCGAGATCGTGACCTGGCTGAAGTCGGACGCCTAACCGACTGCGCCACCCAGGCGCCCCAAGAAACATTTTTTTTTTTAATGCTACATGCTAAGAATAAGTTATTTTCTCCAAGTTCCATTGCCTAAAAGTCATCTCATTCTCTCAAGATCATTGTCAGAAGGGGGATTCCACGTGTGACATCTGAGAGCAAGCATGTTATTAGTGGAACAACAGTGTCTCTGTGAGAATGAGTAGCAGGGACAGAAGTGAACTTTCTCTATCTTCTGGGATTTGTAAAATAGCTTTGTCTTCACTCGTGTTACCACATGGTCATACTTAAAAGTTGACTGCTCATGGGAAGTATAAACCCTATTTAAAATGTATCATAAGGAAAAGGTCTCTGCTTTTTGCCATGCCAACGTGGGTTTGGGTCACCATCAGGTTCCTTTAGTTCTCAGGGCATAAAACGATCATATTCTCCATGATACCTTACTACTAACACACTGTCATTATTAAGATACACATTACTTTTGGACATCAAAATTCCTAGTCTACTCTTTTATATGACATTAACTCAATGTCAAAGGACAAATTTACTTTCCCTCTTTTTAGAATGTGTGTTTCCCGGGTAAAAAAAAATAATCGTAGCCTATTTTGGCCCTTGTGGAACTAACTAGCAGTATGTAAATTTCCAAATTGCTTTCTGTTAAAATGTTCCTATTCTTCAAATACTAATAATTTTCTAAGAAATTATAATAATAATAATAATAATAATGTATTTTTAAAGAATTTTTGCTCAGTGCAGAGAGAATTTTGAAATATTAATACATTAGCAAAACATATCAATTAGAGAAATAATTTTACTGTGAAGAAAGAACTTAGAAATTTGATAATAAGCATAATTTGATGAATATTCTGGAGTGAGTCATCATTTCTGTGCAGTAAAAAGAATTTCCCTCTGTGCACTCATGGAGCAAGTTCTTGTAAAAGAATCCAAAACCTGTGAGGAGAAGCTAAAGGGTTACTAAAAATGTTCCCAGCCTCTTTGAAGTTTTATACGATATTTGATAATACACTGAATGCCTCTTTGTGAAACATTTAATAGCAGGGAGTGCAGTAGAAAGCTTATTATTTATCACTCCTGATACTCTTTTTCAAGTAAACGGCAGTAAGTCGTTAGGTTGTGTTTCTTCACTCATAGCACTGCATGGAACATAGTAGGCCCTTCATAAATAATTGTTGAAATAACCACAGGATTAGACTCCATCCACAAAGGCTGAAATGGATTGAGGTGATTCAGGATGGAAGCCGCTGAATAATCAAGCACATAATGTTGGCCTTCATTATATGGCTGTTCCAGAGTTGAAAGGGGACGAAGGGACTGAAGCATCTTGATGCTCGGCCACTGGGCTACTTGCATAGCCATGGGCTTTTTGCTCTTATTCCACTGTGGATCTTTGGAGCAGAGACAGTCTAATTAGACACAGAGCAGATCTTATAAATATGTTGCTATGGTGAATGCAAACATTTCCTATAGTGATAATGTTTCATACCAATTAAGTGGAAATTCCAAAGACTATGCCAATAAAACTTAAACTACCATTATTCCATTGGCTTGCCCATGAAGGCATAAGTAATGCATCTTTATTTATTTACCTAGAGGGCTCTTATTGAACACACTGAGCTGTCTATTATTTATCTCCCTTGTGCAGTGTACCAACTCATTAGGAAGATTCCACAAAGTAACAGTAGAGTCACTGTGAAATGACTTCATTGCAACACAGATCCTTTGTAAAAAGGTTTTTGGTATGCAGTCTTTCCCCATGGAGTTTAGGTTATCTTTTAGGAAGTAAAAAGGAATGGATAAAAAATACAGGAACACTCTGGTTTTCCAAATAATTTCTTAATCACTTCTAAAAAGTGATCACTTTTAAATCACTTCTGAAAAGTGGAGACAGTAGCTGTAAGTAAAAACTAGCAAACTAAATTAATTCTCCAGCTATTTTGTATGATGTGGAAGACATTTACAGAGTCAATGTGCCTAGTTACTTACTGTAAGCATTCATCCCCATATTTGACTTCCCTGGCAAAGGTGACACCTTACAAAAGAAATGAGGCCATTTCAGACTTTAGTGCTGCAGTGCTTGGGTTTTTTGCCAGTCTTAAGAGACTCCGTGTATATTTTAGTGTCAGATTTTAGAATTTAACATATCAAGACATGATTACTAAAGACTGATAATCTTTGTGTCTGCTACCTTCCCAGTTGCATGATGGCCATGCGGTCTTGGGACACTCTTAAAGCAAGAAACGGCAACTGGAATAGAATGTGGGCACTAGATGCCACTAGCTTCACTGCTCATAGTAGCAGGCGTGTTCCAGAGTATTTGTGAACTAGAGCGTGCCTCCAACGTTCACGAAGGTATCTTTTTCTCTCTTTCTGAAAAAGGTATCATCCATGGCAACTAGCATAATGAATAGATCATTCAGTAAAAACATTCGATCACCATATATAGTCCAGGCACCAAAAACTTTCTGGGAGTGCACAGCTAAGTGTAAATCCAGTAAGAGGGCCAGACATGAACATATCTGACTGTAATCTACTGAAGTGTGCAATAACAGAACTATGCACTTAGTGCATTGCAACACAGGTGATGATGCCATTAATTTTTCTTTGGGAAGTGATAAATATCACACCTAATATTAACTGTGTAATTACCATGGGTCACATTGTCTCTCAAGTGCTTTACTTTTTTTTTTAATTTTTAAAGTTTATTTATTTTTGAGAGAAAGAAAGAGAGTGTGAGTGGGGAGGGGCAGAGAGAAAGGGAGACACAGAATCAGAAGCAGGCTCCAGGTTCTGATGTGTCAGCACAGAGCCCAGCGCGAGACTCGAACTCACAAACCGTGAGATCATGACCTGAGCCAAAGTCAGATCCTCAATCGACGAAGCCATCCAGGCGCCCCTCTCTTAAGTGATTTACATGCACTAACAGAACTAAGAAGAAATGGATATCTCCATATTTTTCGACTCTAAATGATAATGCATCTTGCCTATGGCCATGGAGTTAATAGGCAGTGGAGCTAGGATTTGAACTTAGGCAGTATGGTTCCAAAGCCAATGCTCTTGATTCCCAGATCACACTGCTTCTCCGTTTTCCTTTGGAGTCATCTGGGAGAGACTCGGGGGCAAGTTCATATGTGTGTTAAAAGCCCAAATCTAATGATGGCTTTATCAATTATAGAAAGTGGATAAAGAGAATTTTGAACAAAGAAAACACAATGAGCCAAACCAGGAAGAAATGAAAGAAGGGAGACACAGTTGGGAAGTTGCTCAACGTCTGAGTTGTTAGACTGGAGGGCAACGAGGAGGCAGCATTGAGGGAGGTGGGATGAGGTTGTAAAGTTAGAAGGAGCCCTGACTGGGAGTGGCCCAGTAGGCCATGAGAAAGGATTTGGGCCTTAACCTGGGGGCTCACTTAGAGGATAGTGTTATGCTCACTCTCAGATTTATGCTGACTTCCTAGCCAGGTCAAAATACAATTTAAGCTATCAATGAAAATTATAGCCTTTAATTTTTGTCACCATTAAAAAAAATTTTTTTTTAATCTTTATTTTTGAGAGAGAGAGACAGTGTGTGAGCAGGGGAGGAGCAGAGAGAGAGAGAGAGAGAGACAGAACTGGAAGCAGGCTCCAGGCTCTAAGCTGTCAGCACAGAGCGCGACTTGGGGCTTGAACCCATGAACCGTGACATCATGACCTGAGCTGAAGTCGGACGCTCAACTGACTGAGCCACCCAGGCGCCCCTTGTCACCATTTTTAAAGTGCTGTATGGTATTGAGAGAATTAGCCACATGTGGACATAAAAGGACATTTTATTCTCAACATTTTAAAGCTGTTTGAATAATAAATGCATTAAATGTATTCCTTTCACATAATCTATATAAACTCTCTGTGAAATATGAGGTATTACTTAAGAAACTTTTATGTTAAAAATTTCAGTATTTTTTTAAAATTAAAATACTCTTCCTGAAGCCCCCAAATCACACATACTGCATGTCATTTTGTGTGTTGGAAATGCCTATGATAAAAATGAAACAGGAGGCACCTGGGTGGCTCATTTGGACATCCAACTCTTTAAAAAAAAATTTTTTAACGTTTATTCATTTTTGAGAGACAGAGTGTGAGTGGGGGAGGGGAAGAGAGGGGGATACACAGAATCCGAAGCAGGCTCCAAGCTCTGAGCTGTCAGCACAGAGCCTGACACAGGGCTCGAACTCATAGACCGCGAGCGAGATCATAAGCTGAGCCGAAGTCGGACGCTCAACCGACTGAGCCAACCAGGCGTCCCTGGGCATCTGACTCTTGATTTCAGCTCAGGTCATGATCTCGCGGTTTGTGAGCTCTGGCCTCGTATCGGGATCCGTGCTGACAGCGTGGAGCCGCTTGGGATTTTCTCTGCCTCTCTCTCTGTCTCAAAAATAAAATAAATAAATAAATAAATAGAAGGAACAGGACAGAACAACAACCACAAACAACAATAACAAGAAAATGTCATTTGGAAGGGATCGCTTAGCTTGAAACTTTATGCAACTTTCAGATAGCCAGATCTTTGTGAAAAGCATCCAATCCAATGTTTAGAAAGTGTTGTGAACAAAAAGCACCATCAGCTCATATTAAGTTTGAAAGTTGCATATGATGGCTAAGAAACTTATAATGCCCCAGTCTCTTGAGGCTTACTTAGCATGAACAATGCTCCATCTAACTCTCTTATAATCCATATGGTAATATGGGGGAATCTACCTGCCTCGAGAGCCTCTGGGCTTCTGTTCTCATCCTCATCCTCTGGTACCCCATAGGAGAGCCCCTTTTCTCAACTTTGCATTTGTGGGCTCTCTAGTTTTTGCCCTTCCCTGGTGGCTTTGTTTAGTTTTCAGTTAACTACATCTTACCTGAGCACATCCAGAATCTTCTTGGAAGAAGCATTCACTCTATTCTTTCCTCATGGCCCCTCAATTCTCCATTCCCTCATTCTGGTTCAGCTTTCCCTCTCTCTTGGGAAGTGCAAGAAACAGCAAAAAGCACCCCCTGTACATGTCCTTTTCCTTTAAAATTTTTTTTTTATCTTTGAGAAGATGTTGCTACTTTGCATCCAAGGTGAAAACCTCTTATCCGTGTTTCTATTCTAAGAAAAACTGGATAATTTGAGAATATGACACATCAAGAAGCAGATAGGCAGTGTATTAGAGATAAGGTGTTTCACAGTTGCATCATCTGCCCCTTTCCCCACTTTCTTTCCCCAGAAATCAAGTATGGCTTTGTACCCAAATGTTTAGGAAATACGTAATTGAGAATAAGTAATAATAATAGGTTACATCTCAAAAGATATTTGCATTTTATGTGTTAAATCAAAATATGGATGGGGATGCCTGGGTGGCTCAGTGGGTTGAGTGTCTGACTCTTGATGGCAGCTCAGGTCATGATCTCCTGGTTGGTGAGATGGAGCCCTGCATCAGGCTCAGTGCTGACAGTTCTGTGCCTGCTTAGGATTCTCTCTCTCCCTCTCACTGCCCCCCCCCCCAAATAAATAAATAAACTTAAAAAAACTAAATAAATACAGATGCCTAGGGTGTAATTTGGAGAAAAATTATTCACATCATCATTTCTCAGTCATTACAAATAATTACCAGTAGTCACGCTAAGAGGTAAAAGATTACGAGTCTCATAAAGGATACTTTTTTTGCACTATTAAAAGACTATACCACATTTCACTAGGTCACTTGTCTTTTCCTTGTTGGGTATTGAAAACAGCTAAATCTGTAATGACCTGTGACATTTATATTTTCACTACAAATAACTGAAGTTCATTTTTGTGAACCATTTAATGTATTTTTTAACCAAACAGGATCTATTTAAATTTCTTCCTATAATTATATCACCCTAAAACATTTGCAGTCTGATCATGTGCCATTTTTCACAAGAAAGGATGGAATTAGAGCCACAGGCTAGCTTAGGTAGTGATGGCCTTGAGACTGAAGCATGTGTGAATGCCATTTATCTCATGTGACTCAACAGGAAAAGGCATGAGAAAAGCTGTCCAAAATAGGTCACTAAGCATTATAGGTATGCTTAAATTCAGTTCTCAAACTATGACTTTGAATCAGCAGAAGTCCAGTGTCTGTTGAGGGGTAAAATAATCTGCTCAACTTAATCTCTGCTTATTGCTATATGCAAAGTCAAATACCTACTTCATTCTAGAACTTACGTGTGTGTGTGTATTTTCTTAGGAATAGGAGATAAATATGCAGATTATATAAGAGCAAACAGGAATTTAAAACTGGATTCCAGTTAATATTTCAACAAATATTAATTAAAAACCTACTATGTGGTCGGAAACTGCTGAGACTATTAGAATCAAATTAGACATAATCTCTTCTTAACTATTCAGTCTCTTTGGGAGAGGGGCATTAAATAAATTATCATGCTTTCACCAAAATAAATAGATGGTTATCAGTACTCAGTTTCTCATGTTCTTGCAAAAACACTTTGGAAAAACTTTAAGGATAAATATGCTCCAGAATATGGTAGTTTGGTCACCACCTAAAATGAAATCTGTAATAATTGAGGATGAAAATATATTTTAAAATAATGTAAAAATAATAGTGTTGAAATAAAGGCTAAACCTTCTAACAAGTGATTTTATTTTTGATCATGTAACTTGAAAAGTATGGGATGTAAATCTAAATGTATGTATGTATATAAGCTTATTCCATAGATCTGAAATATTTTTGTATGCTTTTATTATAAATAAGCATTACTGGAATTGGGTATCAAAAACGTTATATTAAATCTTGCTAAATATGAGAAGGTCAACTGAGGGAAGTCATTAAATCTGCTTCTCTAGATAAGATTCTTTTTTTAAATTTTTTTTAATGTTTATTCATTTTTGAGAGATGGAGACAGAGCGTGAGCACAGGAAGGGCAGAGAGAAAGGGAGACACAGAATCCAAAGGAGGCTCCAGCCTCTGAGCTGTCAGCACAGAGCGTGATGCGGGACTCGAACCCACAAACCTTGAGATCGTGACCTGAGGTCAGACGCTTAACCGACTGAGCCACACCGGTGCCCTCTAGATGAGAGTCTTACTCAGTGGGACCCATTCCTTTGGGAATACTTGAAGGAAAGGGAATGAATGTTTATGTTTCCTTTGAATGGTGAATCAACCTTTCCCTCAGTAACTTTGGCTTTACGGTCCATTCACACCCGAGAGATTGTTTTACATCTCTAGATAGTTTACATTAATTGCAATTTCTCCACCAATTGGTTTAGCAATAATACAGAAGACAGTTAATAAAATTAGCCACTTTAAATATGAATCATTGATGCCATCTTTTATCTGTTTCTAAGTAAAGCAACTGAAAATCAAACAGTTAGCTTTGCCTGGTGACTTCAAACATATTAGTTAAGGTATGCAATCAAATCTCTCAACAGGTACAACTAGCATCACTGATCTAGTGCCTCTAAGGTTGGGGATTTATAAAATGAGGCCCTATAAAGATAGGAGTATGTTGTCTAAAATTGAAATGTGTGTTTCGTGACATAGTTGAGTAGATGGACAGTTAATTGAAAATCAGGTAATTCTGGGTAAATTGACTTAACCTGCCTAACACTCTCTGAACAATTAAAAATAACTGGTAAATAAAAATCATGGGGATCATGAAAGTTATTTTAAGTCTCAGTCAAGAACACATAGAATAGGGGTGCCTGGGTGGCTCAGTTGGTTGAGCGTCCAACTCCAGCTCAGGTTATCATCTTGCAGTTCGTGAGTTCAAGCCCCGAGCTGGGCTCTGTGCTGATAGCTTGGAGCCTGGAGCCTGCTTCGGATTCTGTGTCTCCCTTTCTCTCTGCCCCTCCCCTACTCACATTCTCTCTCTCTCTTCCTCTCTCTCTCTCTCTCTCTCTCTCTCTCTCAAAAATAAGTAAACATTAAAAAAATTTAAGGAATACATAGAATAATTTTGACACCATTAATACCTCATTCAAGCAGGTGTTTCTGAGGCACTCACTTCATTGTTTATTTGTCATCACTCCTAATAAACATGTACTTGAATTTATGTCATCTGCAAATAATTAGCATGCCCTACAGAGACATGGGAAACTGATCTAGGCATGCGCCTGCCCAACGTTTAATGACCTTAATCCATCTCAGTGACTTGCCTTTCTATTCAAATAACCAGTTTGGGATATAATTTACTAAAATCAACTTTTGTAGTATTATTTCAAAAAAGGATAGCCTTTTGTGTGACAAGCTATAATATTTAGCTACTGAAAGACCAACTACCATATTTCTCTCCCACTGAGAACTATTTGTTATCTAATGTCACTTATAGATTACATGTAAATCAAATTATTATTTCCGGCGCTGCATGGTGCCACGCTGATTAAAAACTTGTCAAGCTATCAGAAGAATAAGGCCATTTCCCAGCATGGAATGATGCTATTTATTCTAGGCCCAATGATTGGTACCAGAACCAATGCCTAATAATAATATCCTTGACCAAGGGTGGAAAGAATCCTTAAAAATGATCACTCTTATCACAATCCTAAGGCATGAAAATTTCTGACAGTGCTGAAAAAATTGTGCAACTTTAAGGAAATGGATAAGAAGATAGCTAAACTCTCACTATACTCACTACAATCAACAGACACTATGCAGTTCTTATCATTAATGGCTTCTTGAAAGCATTTAACACCGTTGACCACAGTCCTCTTAAAATGTTCTGCTTCCTGCCTCTCACACTGTCTTAGTTCTCCAACTTTTTCTTTATTCCTTCTTAGTCTCCTACCTGGTCCTTTGTAATCTGCTCCTCTGTTAAATGTTGTTGATTCCCATGATTTGTCTTACATTCTCTTTCATTTTTCTGACTACCCTGGAAAATTTTATGCCTTTATGTGTGTTCACTGCTCCCTGTATATTCTGCAGGAAAGATCTCTTTCTTGACCTCCAGGCCTGCATGTCAACAGACCATGAGACATCTCCCACTGATATCTCACATTCAAGTAATCTCATTATCTCCCACTCAAACTGGCTTTTCCTAATATGTGGCTCCAAAATTCATGCAGTCATGTGGCAGAATTCCCAGGAATCATCCTAGACCATCTTGTCCTCACTCACATTCTCATTCATTAAAACCTGGCAAACCTAACCTCTTAAATACTGCTCACCTGTATTCTAGGTGTTTTCCGGCCTCCTCAGGTTTGTGTTCCCATCAGCTGTCTATCATCACTATCCTAAAAAACTCCCTGCCTGCATTCTTTTACATCTCTAATCCTGGCTTCCACAGTATGTTTTCTAAAACCGATTTTGTTATTTCCAGCCTTCAATAATACCACCCTGCCTGAAGTCCAACCTCATTAGCGTGCCATGAGTAGCCTTCGTGGTCAGATCTTGGTCTACCTTTCAAGGCTCACTTCTTAGCCTTGAACACCTTTGTGCCCTAAGTTTCAACACCTGTAGGAGAAGACCAACGCATAGCTAGATGGTTCACACTTGAGTCTCACTGTGTGTTGTGTGTTTCTGCTTATAAAATTCACTGTGTTAGTTATCTATTGGTACACAACAATTAGTGGTTTAAAACAACACACATTTATTATCTCACAATTTCTGTAGGTTAGGAATCCAGATGAGGCCTTGCTGGGTCCTCTGCTTCAGGGTATCTTAAAGGTGGTATCCAAGGTGTCAGTCAGGAGTAGGTTTCATCTGAAGAGTCAAGTGGGGAAGGATCTACTTCTAAGCTCATTCAGTGGGTACAACAGAATTTAACTCCTTGAGGCTCAGATTCTAACTGGCTGTTGCCTGCAGACCTCCTTCTGTTCCTTGCCTTGTAGGCCTGCTTATCGGCCACTCCTTCAGAAATATGGCAGCTGCTTTATCAGAGCCAATAGGTAGAGAGTCACAATTTTATGTAACCTAGTGACCAAAGTGACATCCCATCACCTTTGCCATATTCCATTGGGTAGAAACAAGTCCCTAGGCTCAGCCCACACTGACGGAAGGAGATTGCACAAAGTTACAAATACCAGGGATTATTAGGAGGTAGAAGTGTCAGAAGCCACCTACTGCATCCTTCAGCCCCCGTTTCCTCCAGCTCCATCCACCTGATAATTTGTGGAGACTCATCTCAGTTATGAAGACTTCAGTTCTTCAGTGAAGATTTCCCTGAGCAACCCACCCCAAAGCTGATTACTCTCTTCTTTTTACTCTCACTGTACCACTAACACTATTCTCTAATTATTCGTTCCCATTGCTCTCTCCTTCATCAGGACTTTGAGAGCAGAATCATGATTTTCTTTTCCAGTGTCTGGTAGGTTGTCAGTCTAAAGAAAGTGCTCATTAAATGTGAAATAATAAATGTATAAAAATAAATGAAACTACAAATATCAAATACATGAAATTATCTGAAAACATAGTATCCCCTTGGGATACTTAACATCAAATAATCTAACATCTGAGCATTGCATTCCCTTCAGTTAGGATACAAAAGGCAGCCTTCTGTAAGTGACATCGCAAAGTGACAAATTTGTCTGTCTTTATTATTTTTTAGCTCCTTCAAATGAGAGACAAGTATAAAATGAAATGTTATGTTGCTACTACAGTGTAGTGGTTAAGATCATAGGCTTTAGCATTAGATCATGGTATAGAATTCTAACTCTGCTATTTACTATCTGCATGGCGTCAGGTGAGTTACTTAACCTCTCTCTGCACTGGCTTAGTAGTCTATAAAATTAGGCTAGTAACCATACCTAGGTTGTAGGGCTGCTACACATATTAAATAAAAATGATTCAGGGAAAGCTATTTAAAAAATCTGTCATATATTGGACTCTTAAGTGAATAGCCATCATTATTATTTCCGACCATACTAAGATGGAAAGAAGTCCATGGCATGTGAAAAAAGCAACTTGGGGAAAAGTATGTTGGGCCTTAATTACCTTTTGGTTTTTTTCTAAAAAAATGTATATACTTAGTTCATCTATATGGTGATTTATGGAAAAACATGGAAGTATACGTATTAGATTTTTAACAATGATTATTTCCAGAGATTGGGGGTAGGGTGAGTGTGGTTACCTTTATTTGTTATTTTGTGGACTTCTTTATTGTTTGAATTGTGTTAAATAGGCATATATCACTCTTATAACCTGTATGGGCTGAATTGTTTCTTTCAAAAATATATGTTGAGATCCTAGTCCTCACTACCTCAGAGCCTGACCTTATTTGGAAATAGTATCCCTGCAGAGGTGATTACTTAAGGTGAGGTTACACTGGAGTAAGATGGGCCCTTAATCCACTACTACTATTATCCTTAAAAGAACAGACACCCAGAGAAAATGCCATGTGACAGTGGAGGCAGAGATTGGAGTTAAACGAATATAGGCCAAGAAATGCCAGGGATTGTTGGTGAGACACTAGAAGCTAGGAAGAGGCAAGAAAGACTTTCCTCCAGGTTTCACAGGGAGCATGGCTTTACCAATGCTGTGATTTCGGATATCTTGCCTCCAGAACTCTGAGACAATACCTTTCTATTTTTTTAAACCATCTAGTTTGTGTTACTTTGTTATAAGCAGCGGTAGGAAACTAATATATAACTAATGTAAAGTCATATTTTTTAAAGTATAAGCAAAATGCTAAAAGACAAGCAGTGAAGTTGAAGGTACAGGTTCAGTTTGACTCCATCCCTCTCCAGCCGTGGCAATAGAATGATTCTTCTCAGAAATCTCAACCAAATCTTGGTTAAGTGGTTCATATACAGGTGGGAAATACTAAGATATGTGGGAGCTATTTCTTTCCATTCTGTTTCTTCAAACTTTTTTATCCAATTTCCTATATTACAAGTCATATGAAGAGGATAGACGGTCCAGGGGCTCCTGGGTGGCTCAGTTGGTTACGTGTCCAACTTTGGCTCAGGTGATGATCTCGTGGTTCATGAGTTCAAGCCCTGCCTCGGGCTCTGTGCTGACAGCTCAGAGCCTGGAGCCTGCTTCGGATTCTGTGTCTCCCTCTCTCTCTGCCTTTCTCCTGTTCGTGCTCTGTCTCTGTCTCTCTCTCAAAAATAAAGAAACATTTTAAAAAAGGAGGATAGATGGTCCAAAGGCTAAGCAACATTTGATTGGCTCCTGAGATGGTATATACCAGATCCTAAAGAGAAATAGCAAGTAATTTTCCTATATTATGTAACTAAAATGATAATATTTTAGAAATATAATTTTTAAAGTCAATTAGTTTCTAGCCAGTCTTTCAACTGCTTAAAATATTATAGCAATTAAATTGGTGAACAGAGTTTTTTTCCTGACTACACCAATGTTATTAAAATGGAGAGTCAATTATAAAAATATATGCAAAAATATATGTTCATAATTTTTAAATACCATAAGTCATATCAAATGACCACATTGTTCAACATAAATATTTGTAAGTAAAGTTAGACCTACCTTCTGAAGAAATGTTTCTTTAATGATGAACTTTCTTATTGTAATTTCATTTTCTTATATTAGGAGGAAGAATAGGGTCAGAAATAGAGTTTTTTTTCTTTTCTCAACATGAGTAACCATGGAAGATGGCAGCAGGGAGTGAGAAGAACATGCCGTCATTTTAATTAATAAAATAAATGGTGGAAACAATGGAACCAAGAACCCTAAATAGTGGATTGTACATTATATTATATTATATTATATTATATTATATTATATTCTTATATTCTTATATTCTTATATTCTTATATTCTTATATTCTTATATTATATTATATTATATTATATTATATGTATATTATAGGCCTTTTCTTTGCCTATCACTTTCTCAAATATCTAGCTATTCATCAGGTAGGCTCTCCCTCAGAGGACCAAGACATTGCTGAAAATTTAAATTTAACTTTTTCTCTGGAAGGATTAATTGTGTTCTTAAGACATTACATTGTTTAAGGTTTATAATGGCCAATGCCTTCCCTGTCCGTCAATTTAAAAGATTATAAGGAATATATAGGGGCGCTTGGGTGACTCAGTCAGCTGAGCATCGACTTCGGTTCAGGTCATGATCTCATGCTTTGTGAGTTCAAGCCCTGCGCTGGGTTCTGTGCCAACAGCTCAGAGCCTGGAGACTGCTTCAGACTCTGTGTCTCCCTCTCTCTTCCCCTCCCCCACTTCTCTCTTCTCTCTCTCAAAAATAAACGTTAAAAATAAATTAAATAAATAAATAAATAAATAAATAAATAAAAGATTATAAGGAATATATGAAAATTGTATTACAAAATCTGGCTGAAAATGGAAGAGAAAGGGAGGAAGGGAGGGAAAGAGGGAGGAAGCAAGGAAAGAAGGAAACTGAAAATACAAATATAAATCTTTCATTCATTTGCAAAGGTGTGAAACATTCACTATTATCAGCACAGAAAAACAAACTGTCACATTGTTCTGAAGTAGTTATTATTACTTATTTTTTTATTGTAGTATAGGGGGCATACAGTGTTATATTAATTTCAGGTGTACAACATAGTGATTTGATATTTATATACTTTAGGAAGTATTCACCAAAGTACCTCTAGTTATCAACTGTCACTATACAAAGTTATTACAATATTAATGACCATTGTTACCATTACTTACTGAAAGAGCAAACCAACAGTGTTTTTCTCCAGTGCTAATGCAAAGGTTAAACAGCCTGAGAATTCGCTGCGGAATGGGGATGTACTCTGGGGTTAACAGGCATAGAGTGTCCATCTTTGAGTTATTTTAACAACTAGCCCTAGAGACCAGAGATAAAGCTAAAGGACAGTAAAGAAATATAATTGCATTGGACTCTAATGTCATGAAGAGTTAATTAGGCTTCAGTGGGTCATAACTTATTTTGAGAATGTGGCATTTCAGAAAGCCAGCTAGCTCGCTTCATACTAAAGGTGTAATTCAGACACTAAAGGCATAATTGTTGTCATTATCATTTTCATCGGTGCTGCAATTTAATGGTAATATATGTGGTGGTTGTAAGGTCGTTTAAGCTGTTGGGGATTTCAATATTTGACACGTAACCTGAAAAAATAATTGTGACATTCCATAGATTTAATATTGCTCCTTGCAGTTAATGATAATATTGCCTTTTGAAATGGTTATTATTGATAGGACACATGCTCAAATGGTTCACATAGCTGCCTTGTACTGCATCCCATTTGGGTTTTTTTGGAGGTCACTAGGATTATCTAATTAGACCAAGGTTACCACTGTATTTATTTGGCATGTAATGTACGAGAGGGATATTGCAAAATACTGAAAGGAAGGGAAAAAGCCCTTGCAGTCGTTTCTACTTGGAAAACAATATAGTTACTACAAATTATGGCAGGAATAATACTTTATTAACTGTAGGTCTTGATTTTCTTGATTGCAAATGTTAGGTACCATATTAGGCACACAGCTTGAAAAATATGTAGCACAATGAATTGAAAAGCTTATTTCCTCAAAATACAAAAGGAGTGAGGAATAGTTTTCCAATTATGACATTTAAATATTTTCAAAAAGGGTTATTTTCCACCCAGCAGTACAATAATTGATATGTAATTACAAAAGAGGCTATACCAAAATTATAGCTAGACCCTTTATATTGAGCACAATAGTCTTTATATAATGTTTAGTGGGAAATCTATCATTTCCCTAGGGGTAATGGCCAGTTCTTTTACCACTGGAACAGCTTAAATGCCTGTGTTTCTACATTTCCAGTTTGCCGTGGTTGCTAAATCTTGAAAATGGGCGAAGCATTAATTTTTAGGACAAAGACTTACCAGGCTGTATTCACTCTTAGTACTTGGGGTGACTTTCAGCTCGCAAGCCTGGCTTCTCCTCTGAAATTAGGAAGGAAGGCCCAGAGGGTCACAGCACAGCAGTGGCCCTTACCTAGACTGCACATTAGAATCACTGGGCCAGAGGGTGCTCAGGCCTCACCCTCAGTTGTTCAGATTTAATTGGTCTGGGTCTGAGACCTGGACTTGGAAAAAAAAAAAAACTCTCCAGGTGATTCTAAGGTGCAACCAAGGCATTCGTGATTGTTAGATCAGTTGTCAGAATACAGTCTGCTTAATTTCGGCGAATTGTGTCACTGTCAGTATCCTAGTTACGCTACTGCATTATGGTTTTGCAAGAGGTTACCATTGAGGGAAACTAGGTAAAGGGTACATGGAATGGAATCTCTCTGTATTATTTCGTTTTTTTAGTGTTCATTTATTGATTTTGAGAGACAGTGTGTAAGCAGGGGAGGGGCAGAGAGAATGGGGAGAGAGAATCCCAAGGAGGTTCTGTGCTCTGGGCACAGAGCGTGACTCAGGGCTTGATCCCAGGAACCATGAGATCATGACCTGAGCCTAAATCAACAGTTGTATGCGTAACAGACTGAGCCACCCAGGCGCCCCTCTCTGTATTATTTCTTACAACTGTTTGCGAACCTACAATTAAGTCAAAGTAAAGAGGCTAACTTAAGTTTTTAAAAGGCTACCAATGGGGGCATCTGGGTGGGTCAGTCGGTTGAACGTCCATACTTCGGCTCAGCTCAGGTCCTGATCTCACGGTTCATGAGTTTGAGCCCTGCATCAGACTCCCTGCTGTCAATGCAGAACACACTTTGGATCCTGTGTCCCACGCCCCCCGCCCTTCCCCTGCTTGTGCTCTCTCAAAAATAAATAAAATGTTAAAACAATAATAAAAGGCTCCAGTGAACTCCATTAAACTCACCTGTGACTCTCAAAAATGCACAAACTGGGCCCCAGCTAAGGAGAATATCTGTCGTTGGGTACTAGAATCTATATTTTTGACAAGCTTTCCAGGTGATTTTACGGAGGTTGAGAAAACACTGATTTAGGTCCTTACATGTTTAGATTTTGAGGAATACTGGGCTCCTGGCCAGTGCTAGGTAAGGGGTATTAGATTGGCATTCAAAATGCCTTGTTCAGTATTCTCCTGCTATTCCTACCTCACTTGTCCAAAACGGGGGGGGGGGGGGGTGTTTACCAAAGTGTTATAATCGTACTAAACTAATATATAAACAGAATACATAATGAATTATCCATTCATTCCACAGAAGCACTTACCAGGTGCCAAAAACAGCTCGAGGCACTGCGTTTAAGGAGAGTGAGACTGACATTTGTAAGCCAATGGCCTGCGGCATTGTGATGAACTGTACATGGATTTCTTAGTCAGTCCTTATAACAACCCTGGCACGTAGGTTCCTTCATTCACCCACTTTACAGAAAACTCTGAAATGGAGAGAGACTAAGGTGCCTATGGATATGCATCACTAATAAGTCACAGTTCTAGCAAGAGAATTTTAGAATTCACTGTCTGAAATGGGAGGCTCCTTTTGTGGTAAAATACACGTAACACTGACCATTTTAACCTTTTTAAGTATTAAGTACACATACAGTGTTGGGCCACCATCCACACCATCCATCTTCAGAACTTTTTCAACTTCCCAGGCTGAAACTCTGTGCCCATCAAACAATATCAGAGGCTGTTTGTGTTTGGCAACTCCCTCCCTAAATATGCCTCTAAAGGTAGAATTTGAGGTGGCACGTAAAGAAAATTCAGGAGGTGAGCCCCTTGCCAGCATTCCCCAAATCATGCCATGTAGACAGGCCCCTGTGTCAGGCCAGCCTTACTTTCGCTTCATTTTTATTGGATCTAAAAGAAGGAATTATCAGCACTGTTGCGTATTGATCACAAAGCCAGCTGTAGAACCAGGCTGTCCAGTTTGAAAGCCAAGGCGGCCACTTGTTAGCTGAGCAACACTGGGTAAATAATTTAACCTGTTTGTGCTCCAGTTACTTCTCATTTGTGAAATAGGCATACTGATGGTGCCAAATGAAAATTTTATGTTGAGGACTAAACGATTAATGCATGTGAGACCCTTAGAACACTGCCTGGCACCACGAAAGGCTCACCGCCCATCCCACCCACTCCCAGCCAAGAGTTACTTATTTCCCCAGTTGTAATTTTATGTGTTTAATTTCATGCGCATAATTTTTTCGTATCTGTTTCACTGATTGTTAATCTTCTAGTTCAGTAGCGAACACAATATCTAACAATGTAAATTTGTTTTTATTATAATCATTTGCCCCCCAAATTACTATAATACATCCTCAAACGTAGGTATCAAGCAGTTTCAGTTGGAAAGTTTTTCAGGCACTAAATGTAGCCTTCGGAAAAGAGTACCATTGCCCCGTCTATATTTTAGCACAAACGAAATTGCTTTCACGAAAACTTGTTTCTGTTTTTCTTCCACTTGATTAGAAAATACACTGCTGATGGCAAATCCATGAACAATCTAAATATATAATTAATTAGAGGAACAAATTGCAATTGACCAAATCTGCTCAGATCTCTCACAGCTTTGAAACAACGACTTTTCAAAGGGTCAAAACAATTACTTAGAATTTAGGCACGCATTTAAATGCAAGTCAGCATGCAGTGGGGATACAAAAGAGAAACCAGGCTCCCATGATATTAGAAACGCTAACCCTGCTCCTTAAAGCAAGCTAAAGTCTCTTTCTGTTGTCAGTAGCTGTCTTGTAGGACAAATAGTTTGGTATTTTATAAACGGAAAGAAAAACTTATCAAAAACATTTCCATGAAATGTATCTCTTTTGAAAAATTACTCCTTGAGTTTGAGTAAAAGAATTCTTTAGAAGCCAAACTGTTGAGATGATTCATCTGCACGAAAGAAAACTACTATTCATAAGCATATTTGAAGATGTCATTGAAAAGCAAAGATGATTTTTACAAAGAAGCCTCAAATGGCCAAAAAAAGAGGAGAGAGAAATCTATAATTAACGTCTAAGATGATTTAAGTTTGGAAATTAGTAGCCGTTTGTTATTTGTTTGTAGTGTAATAGAGTGGTAAACAAAACAAAGGAAGAGCTTAGTCTGGCTTTCCCACTGTCTAGGAAATTGAAGCATACATGACACTCAGCTTTGATGGTAATTATGAAACACAGTGAGCAGCGGTTTCACTTACAGATAAAGATGGACAATGAAGGTCAATGTCGGACCTGCCTTTTTGGGTATTCAGTGCCAGCACAATTTAATTGAGATCAGGTAATTGCTCAGAAGGCTACACTGAACGCATTATCATCCCTCAGTGTCACTCCTGCACGCCTAGTTATCCTGACGTTGTTTGTCAAAAACTGTCACAAGGGAGTGCATCTCACTGAGAAAAATAACCTGTATGTCATTGCTCAGCTTCCAGACCAAACCCTAAAGTGACGAGAGAAAAAGATTTTTTAAAAAGCAAAAGCCTCTCTTCTCTGAACTGATTTAATTGGTCCATCATGGTAATAGAAGAGAACATTTTCATCAAATAAATTATTTCGGAGAGGTCAGTGATCTTTGTTGAGCTTTGAGCTTTTGCATGATGGTTTCAGATGGCCCTCTTACCCTCTCTTGGCATTGAAGAATATTCTATTAGTTTTGAATATCGCTTGCACAATATCATGAATTATGCACATAAAAGGTATAAATATTGTTTTAAGGACTGCGGTACTGTGTCTTATTTTTATTGCACAAATCCATCTTTACTGTGATTTTTCTCATTGAATAGACGCAAAAAATTGAAGATTAATTGGGGTAGAATTTATACTTTTTGAAATAAAAGATGACTGAGCTCAGATAAGTCTAATGTCATCAAAATAAAAACACTCATAAAAACGGATCTACATATATAAGAAATTCATATGATTTATAATAATGAACATTAAATATTGCTTGAATTGATACTGTTAAATTTTAATTGCCACTGTTAAAAAACAAAATTCACCTGAGTAAATGTGAATATCTAATTGGCTTTATTAAACCATTCAGGAATCAGGCAGCAGCCCATCTAGCAGGTAGAGGGAAAGGTGTTTTTAGAAAGGAGGGTGGGGCAAGGAAGTTATTAGCAAAAGAAAAGGTTTGTTCCAGGCAGGCACCATCCCATGTCCTTGGGGAGGGGTGGGAAGAGCAGGGGGTTTATCATGCAGATTACCTCATCTTCCTCTGGGGGGGGGGGGGGATGGAGACAGCCCATGTGACAGATTAGTAGGTGGGAAAATTCCTGACTGACCTGTTAAGACATTTTTGGGGGAGATTGAAGCTGTAACTATATTAGATATTAGACCCAGGTTTGGGGCCTCGGTCTAAGTGACGCCATTTTGGTTTTCTTTCTAACACCACCTATGATTTCTGACTTCTCTCCACTGGTTTGAGAGCCAAAAGGACAGTCATGAGCTTCTCTAGGCTATTCAGCCTAGACTGGGAACTAAACTATTAATGTGTGCCGCATTTCTGTCTCAGTACATGATATCAAGATAATCCCTTACCTTGTCAAAGGAAAGCAGTCGAAATGAAGCCACCAGTTTCATTTCTTCGGAATAATAGTACATAATACTATGTACTATAAACTTTGCACAAACTTTGGAATGGAAATGGAGAAATAGTAAAAATGGTAAGTTTACTACCATATATATTAATTCTCACTGGAAATACATAAATTTCTCTGAGTTTTTATTTAATTCCAGTCAGTTAACATACTGTGTAATATGGTTTCAGTTGTACAACTTGGCAATTCATCACTTCCATACAACATCCGGTGCTCATCACATGTGCCCTCCTGAATCCCCATCACCCATTTAACGCATCACCCCGCCCACCTCCCTTCTTATAATCAGTTTGTAAATGCAGAAGTTTCTTAATCTGTGTCCTTAATGAATACATGAGAAAATTAGCCCTACCATTAGCAGTGAGTCCTGTTTCCTGGCCTCAGCTCTTGAGTTTGGCCAAGAAAGAATTTAGAGCCAAACTCTTAAGCAGGTAACCATTGGGACAGCAGGCAAGCCCATGGTGGCAACTGCGGCGGGGGTCAGGGTTGCCTTGTGTTTTCTACTTGCATGGCTCCGGTGGTCTCTGACTGAGGTCGCCTCTGGTCATCTAACGGTCTACTCCGACCAGTGGGGGGGGGGGGGGGTGGGAGGGCAGTTTTTGGCCTTACAAGGCCCTTGTAGGAACTGTCATGGAAGCCATCCCCCATGAAAACCCAGGGTTCATCGTCTTGCCACCTTGGAGAATGAAGAGGTGGACACAAAATGAGCAACAGGCAAAAGTTTATGAGAGTGTAAGACCAGAAAAGAATACTATGAAAGCTCTCTTTACAGAGAAGGGACTTAACACCGACAATAGGCCAGGTTCCTTGTTTCATAAAGTTTTGGTTAGCCCTCCCCTCCCTCACCCTCCTCCCCTTCCCTCTCAGGTCCCAGCCTTATTGGCCTGATAGCTCTGGGTGCTGGTTGGTCCATTCCTGATTGGCTCATTTCTATTGTATGAGGGGTAACCTAAGTTTGGTCACCTGAGGGACCTAAGGGGGAGTAGGTGGAGTCTGTTACATTCTTAAGAGGAATCATCTTACCCTGAGGGGGCTTCCTGTGGTCAGATGCTCCCAGCATTGTTCCAAAATAGGTGGCTTGCCCCCCACCCAGGGACCTCAGGTCCTAATCTTTCCCTCTCTGCCCACTGAATCGCATCTTTTCCTCTCATCATGGGGGGCGGGGGAAAAGCAAAACCACAATGTAAATGTATTACAATGAAGCTCTAGGTTACTTTAGAGCAAAGGTTCTAGGGAAGGGCTGCTGTGCATGTGCATTCCCCTGGGAAAACCCAGGCTGTTTGCATTTTAGAGGTGGTTGGTGTTTCAACAGTCTGATAGTCCCCGTTCCCTGCTCCTATGGAGCTAATGTCTCACTCTGTCATTACAATTAACACGACTGGATTATGTAAATTATAGTTATAAAATATAGAGGCCCTCGATGCATGTTTTGAAGAGGTACAAAACGAATTAAAATTTAACCTGTGGTAGTATCAAAAACTCCTTTGTGATTTTTTTTTTTTCACATTTGAAGATTCGGGGATTTTCACTGACACTCCCAATTTTGGAGAGCATCTTGCACCTGCATGGAATGTGCCATAGACGTAAAGCACCAAGGCGATGTCTAAAAAGGCTTAACATCCTCAAGTGTTGCTTGCATTTGTCTATCTGGTGAAAGATAAGATATGAAGGTAGCTAGGAGAGAAAAGTGGATATGCAGAGCCTAGCTTTATCTTGACCTCGGAGTAGCAGGCACCCAAGTGGTTCTAAGGAAGAAGGGCCCCCCCCCCCCCCCCCGGGTATGGTCTGCCTTGCTTTTCCTAGGAAAGAGAATTTCCAGTTTGCAGTAAGCTGGAAATTGTAAAATTCAGTGATGCTGATGACATGCCAGTTTTCTGAACTTAATATAAACCATTGATATTAAGAGTCCCTTGATCCCATCTCTCTACCGGAAAAGCCATCAGTAAGGTGGAGGCTTTCCCAGTCTTCAGCATGAGCTACAGCTGGAGGACCCAAAGCAGGAGTGGGGTTACAAGCACCAGACCTACACTGTGGGTTTCTGGTGTCGTCTTTAATAATTCTGACTAGATATTTTTTTTAATGCATTTGCTTTGTCCACGTCACATGATGTTCCGTAGGAAAACAAAAACACAACTGCGCGTAGGCAGGTAGGCCCCTGCTCTGGCCTGGACCTGATGGTAAGAGCACAAAGTTAGGCCTGTCACCATGAGGGAGCCCATTTTATGGTCGTTCTGCCACCAGTATGTGGATTTGCTTTCCCTGGCCAGCAGCTCCAGCCTGTGAGCAGAGCTCACCAGCCTGCTGGAGAATGAGATCCTGAAATACGACCCGAGCTTCTGCTGAAAAGCTCACGGCAGGTATCAGCTAGAAACTGATGAAAATTACCATTACAATAAACGAGGCCTCCACTCATTCAAGTGACAGCAAAGGGAAAAAAAATCATCCTTTGTGTTTCCTTTGTTTCACGCGATGAGTTATGTGCTACATTCATTGTATTCTTTGTTCTGAAGTGGGATAAAAGAGGCAAGTAAAAGAAGAGTTTTCTCCCTTCGCTCGCTTCATAGTGGTTTTCCTTTTTTAACAATATAACACCACTTTCAGTTGCTTTTCAGTGCGAAGTTACTAGCAGTGGTTCTATGCTTTTCTATCAATAGCTCTTTAATTGTCATCCCCAGTTATTTACATGTGAATATGGAGGCTATATTCTCCCAGCTGCCAGACCACTAGGGTATTGCCACTGGTATAATTTATAACATGACTAATTAAAATGAATTTGCTTGCAGTAATATTCCATGTGCTATTTGTGGGGAAGAAGTTATTAAAATATTCAGTACTGCAACAGTAAACTTGAATGGAAAGTAATAATAATCATACATTTTTAATTACGTGTTTAACACCCATTTGGCTAATATAAAAGTATTCTGAAAATTGCTTAGGCTCAGCATAATGGGGCTTTTTTTGTGCTTAGGAGTGTCCAAAGGCATCCTTCTGAATGGGCTTAGCATATGCACTGTCATTGAGACCTGGCCATTTAATAACAGACACACAGGAACAGCTAAGATCAGAATGACTTTATTTCGCTTATTGCAGTCATATTCATATGTGATTTTTAAGAAACCACGTTTTGAACCCATTGAGTGCTGCATTTTGTCTGTTAGGCCTCAAATGTCCCTTTTTCACTTTCCATTCCCTTTTGCCATTTATTTCTTGAGCTAAGATGTCCCTTGTGAAAAACGTTAATGCGAGCTTTGAAATATTCCCATTTTTCCACCGAGTTTTTTTGAAAAATTTCAGGCCTACAAAAATTGCAAAACTGGTACAAAGAACATCTGTATGCCCTCCACCCAGAATCACTTGCTAACATTTGCACTCTCTCTTTCTCTCTCTGTCTCTCTCTCTCTCCCACTCTCTCTCTATATATAATATAGTATAATATAATATAGTATAATATGATATAATATAATGATACAATATAATAGGTATACCTCTAAATATTATATATATAATTTATATATACATAATTTTTACTAAGCTATTTGGGAGTTCCTTGCAGATGTCATGATACTTCACTTCTCAACACTTTACCACGTGTCTTCTAATACATGGCCAGAATACAATCATCCCATTCAGGAAAATTATGCTACTGTTATCCAATATACATGCCATATGCAAATTTCACCAAGAGCTCCACTAACCTCCTTTTGTTGACCCTCACTGCTCCCCTCCAGGATTTAATCAAGAACCCATGCAAGACACTCAGATGGCATATGCATTTGCTCTTCTTAAATTGAAAAACAGTTCCCAGCCTATGTTGATATTTATATCCTTAATGTTCTTGAACAATTGGTTCCCATTTTAAATAGCTTCTGATGTTTGTTTTTTAAGCCAACTTCACGAAGTGGTATAAATTCACACACAACTAATCTTGAGCAAGGAATTATCACTGTTAAGGACTGGACATTAGCAAGCTCCATGGTCAAGCTTTTTGTCCTTTTGGCCATAATGCCAGAAGACATTTTCCCTCCTCATTTGGAAGATGTTTCAATTCCTATGTGGCAAGCTATTCTCTTACCTCTTAATAATACTGCTAATTAAGGTATCGTAGTATGAAGAGAAGTATGAAATGTTATTATTATTCCAAAGGAAATTATGATCTAAATGGCGAAAGGAAATGAAAATGTAGAGGAAATCAATGTAACAATTGAATCAAATTTAAAGTAAAGAGGCAGCATATGTTACAAGACAGTTTAGCATTAATTGCTAACTAAATGGTACAGGAAATAAGTCATTATCTGAAATTCATATAATTATTGACTTTTATAAGGATAATGTACTACTACTTGTCCAAACTGGACAGGACTTAATGTTGACTCTAGGAATAATCATTTACATAAGTGTATGTGTGATTTCAAGGACAGTAAGGTAATGATGGCTCATAAAGATGTGTGTTTTTCATTGATCAAAACTATACCCATAAACTATTGGTGTCTAATCTTTTAAACTATTATGCAACATTAAAATAATTAAGAAGGGAATTGAAACAGATAAGACTGCTTATGAAACATGTCTTTGCATAGTGCTTCAGCTTGAATTAGATCATCACAAATGTGACAAATCTGTCTGCTAAGTTTATTCTGTTTAATAGTTCTAAATTTTAAAAGCCTGCATTCTACTTATCAAGCCTTCCAAGCCTTTATTCACCATGTTAAACAATTACATTTTTCCATTTCATGACCCCAGCCAAATAGTATACAATGTTTAACTATAACTCTTTACAAATTATACTTATTTCTTGATATTCTTATGACATGTTTTATAATATATCTTTTTTTAGAATTCAATAACCAAGGAATGAAAGATTACTTTAGATTTGGTGATTGTCACTTCATGAATTTTCTGCTTAATAAGCTTTTGAGAGAGAGAGAAAGAGAGAGAGAGAGAGAGAGAGAGAGAGAGAGGGATAGAAAGAGCACAAGCAGGGGAGGGGCAGAGAGAGAAGGAGAGAGAGAGAATCCCAAGCAGGGTCTGCACTGTCAGCACAGAGCTGGAAGTGGGGCTCAAACTCATGAACTGTGAGATCATGACCTGAGCCGAAACCAAGAGTCGGATGCTGAACCGACTGAGCCACTCAGGCGCCCCCAAATGGTGATTTTTCAACGAACTATATGTAGAATGTAAAATGTGGTCTGTCTTCCTGTGTCTCCTTTTGCTTAGTGATTGTGTTTTCCTAGTGAAAAACATTAATTTTATGTTTTCTCCTGGACTCAAGGGAAAATTTATATTGTATTTCATTCTCTCTCTTTTTTACAGTTTATCTGTAGAGTCTATACTTTTCTTTTGTGTTATTTAACCAGCACTTGTGTAGAGTGGTTAGTGTGTTGAAGGCACTGCTTTAAGTGCTTTATAAACACTAGTTAATCTGATGGACAACATGAGCAAGATCTCAGACACATTTCTGTTTTGAATGCAGTAGTTAGTTGGAATTTTAGTAGATGTTTCTTGTTTTATAGACCACTTCACAGGACCACAGCTGCTCACACCCTCACCGTCTATTATAGTATGGTGTCCAATATGGCTTCCTGCTGATCTGTCTGCCAGCTCAGTGAAAAGAAACCCACTGTACTTTAGCAGCCACTCAGCATTCCCCCATGTTCTACAGTCACTAATCTGCTTTCTGTGTCCATGACTTTGCCCATTCTGGACATTTCATTTAAATGGAATCATTCAATATTTGGCCTTTTGTGTTTACCTTCTTTCATTCATTCAAGATAATATTTTCATAGTTCATCCATGCATGTGGCAATATGTGTTTTATTCCTTTTTATCGCTGAATAATATTCCATTGTGTGGCTATCACACATTTTCTTTAATTGATAGGTACTCAGATTGTGTTCTTCTTTTTGGCTACTACGAATAATGCTGCCATGAACATTCATGTCCACCTTTTGATGTGGACACTTGTTTTGGATTTTCTTGGTGATACACTGTGAGTGGAATTGCTGGATCATAGTTTTGAGGAACTGTAAAAGTATTTTTCACAGTGGTTCTGCATTTCACCTTCCAATAAGTGTACTTGTATATTTCAGGTGACTTATCAAATTCAAACATAAAAAAGCACATAAAGAGGTGTTCACTTCAAATAACAACTGAAATGTTTGCTATATTTTAAAGGGGATATCTAGTATTTAACAATAAAACTTAACACGCCCGTTTGTATGACTGAGATTATTATGCTGCAATGCTGCATGGCAACTCCACAATCATTGGTGGAGTTTGACAGTTTGAAGGATTCCAGATATAAAAATGATGGAGGCCTTTGGCCATTCAGTCTTCCAAAGCCCAGTATGTGACCAAATAGCGAACGTTGGTCCAATACTGAGGCTGCAACTGAAATTTGGTACATCTCCCTTTCTTCCTGCCTTCCTCCATTCCCATATCAAAATAAAACAAACAAAATGCTTCCTTCCATTTTGTTTTTCATTGTAAGGAACAACTGATATAATGAGAAAGCTAAAGTACATACCGGGTTAAGGAAACCAGATATGAGACACCTTTTGTCAAATATAAAAGTGTACAGTAGATTACATTTATTGAATGCTCACTGTATGTTGCACACCATCGTAAGTCCTCTCCCTGATTAGCATGTGCCTGTGACCTACGTATTGTTCTCCAAATAGTGCAGATGAGGAAGTGGAGGCACGTAAGTGTTAATGAGTTAGTAAGTGAGAGAGCTAAAAATCAAAAACTCAAGAAACAACGAATGTTGGTCAGGATGTGGACAAAAAGGAAGCCGTGTGCACTGTTGGTGGGAATGGTAGTATGGAGGTTCCTAAAAGAATTAAAACTTGGGGCGCCTGGGTGGCGCAGTTGGTTAAGCGTCCGACTTCAGCCAGGTCACGATCTCGCGGTCCGGGAGTTCGAGCCCCGCGTCAGGCTCTGGGCTGATGGCTCAGAGCCTGGAGCCTGTTTCCGATTCTGTGTCTCCCTCTCTCTCTGTCCCTCCCCCCTTCATGCTCTGTCTCTCTCTGTCCCAAAAATAAATAAACATTGAAAAAAAAATTAAAAAAAAAAAAAGAAAACTAGAACTACTCTCTGATCCCGTAGTCGTGCTACTTGGTTTTTACCCAAAGAATATGAAAACGCTAATTTGAAGGGGCACATGCACCCCTATGTTTATTGCTGCGTTATTTATAATAGCCAGACTAGGGCAGTAGCATAAGTGCCCATTGATAAATGAGTGGATAAAAAAGATGCAGTATATATATACACAATGGAATATTACTGATCCATTAAAAAGGATGCAGTCTTGCCATTTGCAGCGACATGGATGGAGCTAAAGAGTATCATGCTCCGCAAAATAAGTCAGTCAGAGAAAGACAAATACCATGATTTCACTCCCATGTGGAATTTAAGAAACAAAGAAAATCATCAAAAGAAAAGAGAAGACAGACTCTTAACTATCGAGAACAAACACTGTTGGTTACCAGAGGGGAGGTGGGTGAGTGGGTGGCTGAAATTGGTGAAGGGGATTAAGAGTACACTTACCTTGATGAGCACTGAGTAATGCATGAAACTGTTGAGTGAGCATATTGTACACCTGAAACTAATATAACACTGTCTGTTAAGTACACTGGATTTGAAATACAAAAAAGTAAGTGACAGAGCTAGAAGTCAAATCTAAGCAGGCTGGCCTCAGAGTCTGTACTTTAACTACTATCCTGTCCTGTTAAATGGTGTCTATTACCACCATTATCTCACCGGGAACTTTCAATGCATTTACGTAACAAATTGTAGCTTCACACACTATAATAATGTTTAAATGCGAAATGAACTAAATGTGTCTAATATCCAACTTTCTGATCAGATTTGCAGATCTGCTTGGGTTATCTGAAGGGCATTTTGATCCATTAGCAAACGATTGGTTTGTATCTTGTTCTGTGGGAAAGTAGCATTCAGAGAGAATTTCCACAGGATGGAATCAGGATTGAGTGCCCTATGGAAGTGATAATTCCATTTCAACGTCCACAGTTTCAGCAAGTAATTATTTGCTGAGAATGTTATTCAGGCTGTTAGTACATAAGGCTGCTGTGGCTTTTCCCTGGGGAAAAAAAAATGATTACCTTGTGGTTTCTAAGGTTCTATGCTACCAGGAGTGTCACCTCCAAGACTGAAATATTTGAAGCAAAAGAGTTGTGCGTTTTCAGAGATAAATTGTATCCAAAAATATATATATGCCCACCTTTGATGGACGTGGGTATGACTGTGTATCACAGATTATAGTTTTCTGTCCTTCCAACAACATTGCCCCATGTTTTTCAAAGGCAAATGTTGCTATATCATTTCAGATTAAAAAGGTTGCACTGAATGATGTGTTCTTAAATTACAGGGAGGAAAAAGTCATTCTTCACGTTTGTAGATCTAAACCCTGTCATTGACAACGTATCTGCACATGAAATCAGTCAAGGCTTTGCAATAGATAAGATATTTGGTAGGGCTTCTCTGTTGTTTGAATTCCTATTACAGGAAAGAAAGTGTAAGAAAAATAAAACAAATGTCCCTTTTCACACCTGCTCCTCAAGAGTTTGGGTTCATATTTGGAAAATCACAGAAACAGTAATGGCTGAAATAAATAGTAGAGAGCCAACCACTTTAACCTGTGCTATTTATCTATTTGCTTCTACCATCAATTCTAACTCTATCTTCAACAGAAAAGTATAGCACACAACTTCTGACTCAGACCACGTGGAAGGTACTATTTTGCTCTGTCCTTGAGAAGAAATTTCAACTGTGCCTTTGAAGATGTAAAATTAATTCATTGTCAATTTTATTATATAATTATGGTGAGGTAGTTACAGTGTGACAGAATCTGGTGAAACAGTATCTGTTCATTTAGAAAGGGTATAACTATTCATATTATATATTAATGATGGTATCACCATTACAAACCACTTATGACTTGTCTTTGTGTTTCCCTATGTGCCAGGCTTTCCTTCTTGCCTTTTTTATTTGAGGTTCTGAGGTCTCTGTGAGAGTCAATGTTAAGGAAAGCCCTTCACTTTATTACTGTGCTTTATGCTAAATTCAAACAGTATTGGTTTATGTGTTTTATTTTAGGTTTAGATTTCAAATGCTTTTTGTACAAGGCAATGGGTGGCAGTTAATTTCTATTGTTCACTGGTGCGAAGGGTGGAAAGAAAGGGGTTGGCAGTAAAAACAAGTGCTAATGAGTTTTCTCTCCTCTTGCTTTAGCCCCTGGTAAGTAGGCACCTTCCACTTCCATTTCCAGCACTGTCACAGAGAAAAGGCAGAGCTCTTCTCCATTTGTTGGGAATCCCTGTGGGTCATTGTTATCATTTCCTCATCGATTCCTTTAAAGGATCCTGCAGTAAAGACGTAATCTCAGAGTAGCTTTACCCCTTGCTACCTATTTAATGTCATTTCTAGTTTAAAAAATTTTTTGAGTAGAAAAGAGAGTTGATAATATTCCAAGGGGAGAACTGTTTCGGTTTTTTTTTTTTCCTGCTCAGAATGTAAGAATTTGAAGTAATCCTAGTGGAGGGAAATATTAGTAAATATACAATTAACTCTTAACCTACAACCTCAATGAAATTGTAATGAAATATTCCAAGGCTACTGAAGGCGATGAGTTTCATCCCAAATGTTTGTCCCTCAGGAATTGTTTCCTTTCTGAGTTCGTTGTCTATATGCCAGCAGAGATGGCACTATGGAGAAAGATTCTTCAACCTTTTTTGCATCACTTTCTTTCTCCTGGTTTCCAGCAGTATTATGGGCTTTCATTACTTGTTCAAGAACTGGGTGTGCCGAACTCCCACTGCGTCGCTCTGTCTCTACCCACATATTTCTGTAGCTCAGAAATTTGCCTTTGAGTGTATGTAGTGAGGATCTTTTATCTGTCACTGTGTGGTAGCTTTAGCATAATTGCATTTAGATTTAGAGATTAACGCTTATAACTTAATTATGAAACCAAGTACATAAGAAAGGGTTTAATTTAAATTTAATATTTCGATCTGCACAGCTCGGTCATATGTGTTCTTGTTAAATGGTCTCTCATTGAATTCATCCTTGTCATTACCTTGGACCTCAGCGCTTTTTCAGAGTTGCAGGCTGTAGCAACGTAACAGTGCAGACCTGACTTGTGTCAGAGCTAAGCTTCATAAAGTGTTACACGCTACTGATGACACAGATGTCTTTGCAGTTCATCTGCATGTGTGTGCATGCACAGACACGCACAGGTGCACATGTATATGTCTTCCTATGCTAGGGCCTGGACAAATCACTTACTGAAAAATATACCTACAGGGCCTGAGCTAAAATGATATAGTAGATGGAGTATAAGAGAACACAATTGTGGTCTCCTAACTTTACACCCCATGAACACACAATACCGTGAACACGTACAGAACACAACACACACACAGATACATATATGTTACTTTTAGCAGTCAAGTAATATGAGTGTTCACATGTGAGAACCCACTGTTTATGGGAGTCCTTCCTTCCTTTCATCCCTTCTGCTTCCTCCTCTCACTCCATTTCTGCTTCTTTGTCTCTTCTTCTCTCCCTTCCTCCCTTTCTTTCTGTAATAAAAACAAAAGAATGGTTTAGTCGGGTAAATAATTGCTAACCTATCCTTTTTAGGAAAAATGGACTTTGTAAAGAAGATGTAATCTTAGAAAGAACTGTACTCATGGGCTACTAGAGACTGGTCTGTGCGTATAAAATAACTTTTCATTTTCAGTGGAAAGTTTCCATTTGTCATTATGTTCATGAGAGCAGAAACAAGAACATATATACAGTGTCTCAAACAGCAGTTTAGTGGGCTTGGTAAATTTTGTATGGAATTAGACATAGAAGTGTTTAATACGTACTGTGACAGAAGTGTATCACATCAGTAGGTTGTACAATTTAAACTCACAAAATATTATGTTAATTATATCTCAATAAAGCTGGAAAAAAAAGAAGCGATTGGCAGTGAAAGACTTGAATAAGTCTCTTTCATAAACAGCCTTAAACAGTAATAAATAGTTAAAACTATACGTGACACTCATGCTAAGGTATCAACTGCTTTTTTTTCTCCTAGGTACAATTTTAATGTATAAGATTTTAGTGGGTGTAATTTTTTATATGTCAAAATTCCTCACTTGGCGAAGAATCGTTGGTCATACATTTTGATGTCAGTAATCTTGAACTAGAAATGCACTCCTACAGAAATAACGTAGTTCAGCCTTCCCTACCAAGTACTAGTGAGACGTCTAATTTGGGAAGCCATGGAGGCCGTGGTGGAAGTCAACAGCCTGCGTTCACACTTTGGTGTGTTTTCAAATTGGATCTTCAGTAACAGTTTCCTTTGAAATAACGTATTTCTCTTATTTTACAATGTTTGAAAATCAATATTGTAACTCATGATTAAATTTCAAGCTGAAGCATACTTTTTCTTGTTGCATGACAACAACGTGCCTTTGCAATGAAAATGATAGCCAGTCACAGAAAGACAAATATTACATGATTCTACTCATATGAGATATCTGTAGTCAACTTCATACAATCACAGAATGGAACGGACCCCCAATGTGACTGCACTTAGAGACAGGACCTTTAAGGGGGTCAGGTGGAATAAGATGAGAAGCGTGGAGCCCTCATTTGATAGAAAGGGTATCCTTGAAGAAGAGGAAGAGACACCAGAGACCCCTCTTCGTGCACACACACAGAAGAAAGGCTATGTGAAGACACAGAGAGAAGGCAGGAAGCCAGGAAGAGGCTCCTCACCAAAAATCGATCCTGGCAGCACCTTGATATTGGACTTCCAGCCCCTAGAACTGTAAGAAAATAAATTTCTGTTGTTTAAAGAGTGGAATGCTAGTTGCCAGGGACTGGAGAGAGGAGAGAGTGAGGAGTCAGTAATCAAAGGGCATAAAGATTCAGTTATGCAAGATGATTAAGCTTTCAAGACCTGTTGTGCAACATGAACCTGTAGTCAACAATACTATATTATACACTTGAGAATTTAACCGGGTAGATTTCAACTGAAGTTTTCTTACCACAATGAAGTAAAAATTTTTTTAAAGGAATGAATGAACTACAAAAAAAGAAAATAATAGAAAGAGTGCCATAAAAAAGGAGTAATTGAAAACCTAAACAAAGTCACTGAGTAGGATTTTTATTCCATGTCTTGGGCGTGATACTTAAGGAAAGCAGATCTAATTGGGAAAAGACAGGAGGCAGATGAAGACTTTGGTGAGAATTGTAAAGAGAGAATTAGGGCATTTTCAAGGGCTTTGAGCTCGAAACTGTCATTACATCCTAATTCACTTTCCATTTCTTGGCTGTTACTTTCATTATTCCTACATTTATTCATCATGGGGGTTGTTTGGGAACTTATAAGTCAGTTAAAGAACTGGGGGAGAGAAGTCTCCTGTGATGATTAGACAAGCAAAGAGGGAAAGGAAGAAGTTTGGAGAATGGTGTGCTTTTGTGTGCTGATGTGATTGAGATGGAAATAGTTACCTGTAAGAAGCAAAAGGGAGACACAGACAGGTCATATGCCATGGATCATCCCTTTTACAAAGCAACTTATCAGGTATTCATTCACTTACTGAATATTTAATGAACAGGTTTATATGAATACAGTGTCCTAGGCGAAAGGCATTCATGACGAACAAGACCTGCCTATAGCTTTCAGTCTATTGGGATAACAGGCATAGAACAAAGAAGCAAATACCATTAAGTGCTAAAAAGAAGTAGAGCGTAAAATGAGAACATTTGATAAGGGAACCTATTATCGTCTCTGTGCTGAGAAAAGACTTCTCTGAGGACATCATGTTTAAGTTGAGACCTGAATGATGTGTGAGAGTTAATTTATGTGTTGAGGGAAGGGAACAGTGTTCCCAATAGAGGGAATAGCAAGTAATAAGAGGAGAGGACATTGAACATTATATATATATATATATATATGTGTGTGTGTGTGTGTGTGTGTGTGTGTGTGTGTATAAACAAACTAAGAGCTACTTTTTCTCTTTATCTTCCCTGACTAATGGGATGAAATCAGCATTCTCCCAGTTACAAAGCCAGTAATTTGGGACCCTACTGTTTCTGCCTTCACACCCTTTACCCTTATTCTAGTCACCATATCCATTTAATTACAGTTCTTTCTCTTTCTGTCTCCGGATCTCTCTGGGTCCCTCTCCTGCACTTCATCCTCAACTTAATTGAGGGCCTGGTCACTTACTGTTCAACCAATCACCTTCTCAGTTTCAGCAGAATTGACTTTCAGTGTTACTTGGTGATGACACTCTCAGCACAAACCTCTTTGATAACATAGCCCTCCCTACAGAATAAAGAGCATCATCTCTATATGCACTCTCCATTGTAATCCAGATAGTTTCTCATCTCCTGCCACTGGCTTCACACTCTGGCCACATGCACCTCCTTGGTATTAACTTTGCTTTCTGGTCAACATACTCGGAATCCATCTTGCCTTCCTCCTTGTAATCCTATGACTTTTACCCCCTCCTCCCACTTTTCAGCATTTCTATCCTCTGCCTGACGCTGTAATGTGTCCTTTAGTGGCTCTCCAACTAGATTTTAATTTTTTTAAGGGTATTTATTTATTTTGAGAGAGGGAGGGAGAGAGAGAGAAATACCCAAGTAAGCTCCACACTGTCAGTGCAGAGCCCAACGCAGGGCTTGAACTCTCAACCCTGAGATCATGACCTGAGCTGAAATCAAGAGTCAGATGCTTAACCGGCTGAGCCACTCAGGCACCCCCAACTAGATTTTAAATTCCACGAGGTCAAGAGATTTGTCTTCATCATGTTTACATTCCTTGTATGCCTTGTTTTTCTAATTTTCCAAAGTTGGAGGCAAAACTCTATATTCCAGGCTTTTAGCAACTTCCTGGAACTGAGAAAAGGGGGCTGGGGAAGGAGGAGATAGTTAAAGGGTACTTGGGGACAGTAATTTAGATTATTTTCTGGTTCATATTCTCTTCTTGATCAGATGTGGGTATCCTCAGCATATTGGCTGTGAATAATGATCTAAGAAAAGTCATCAAATAAGGAGACTTCAACTTTGTATGAGATCAAACATTCACATTTTGAAAAAAATGAACATTTTTAGCAATCATATTTAAGCTCCTTGATGGCTGGATATCTGGTATTAGAGCAAAGGTCTTTAAATGCTTGCTTTTAAAGACTTGCGTTACAAAAAGTGAACATTTATGATTTCAGAAACGATGTTATTGAATATAGTTCATTCATTTAACAAATACTGATTAATTACTCACGGGGCATCAGGTATAATGAAACCCAAAATTCGCTCTCGGCTTTGGTCATGCTTGTTTTACTCCATTGCTAACTGAGTCTCCAGACTCACAGCAGGCCTATAAATTGCCTGACCTCTGCTGTTGGCTCCTTCCCTCACCCTGACACTAATAACACACATGAATCCAAGGATGGAGAACCACCAAGTTTTCACCTGTGTCACATTCAAGCTCTTGTTGTTCCCTGAACGAATCCTTTGTGCAAATCAAAAGACATGCAGGCAGCATACCAAATGAAAATCCTTTTGGGCTTTTCAGCCAACAATAAAATATTTCTATAAAAATCGAAGTGTACAAGATGGTGGCCATCTGTTGTTTAAGAACAACAGAACTATATTTAAGCCTAATTACTGTGCAGGTCTGTGCCTTGAAAGCAAGGGCAAAATTGTTTGTGTTTATCTAAATGAGGGAAGCTTTTGTGTTTTACTTTGTTTTTGTTCATCTAGGCTAGAATGAGATTGGATAACTTTTATTAACCAAATATACTTACTCATATTTATTAATAGGCAAGATTGGTTGAGAAAATTGCCCTTTTATTTTATTATTCATGAACCACACTGCTGTCAAATTGGACAATACTGATTTTTTTCCCATTTTGAGCAGCTTGAAATCCTGACATATTGGCGTAGTAAATCCATAAGAATTCAGTGATAATGGAAATCACTAGCAGAGACTGAACTTTTTCTCATTTTCCCCCAAAGATTTGAAACATATAAATCATGATAGAAATAGCGATTAGAATAATTGCAAAAAGTTTTCTCTGAGGGGCGCCTGGGTGGCTCAGTCGGTAAGTATCTCGCTCTTGCTTTCAGCTCGAGTCATGATCTCAAGGTTTGCGACTTTGAGTCCTGCGTTTGGCTCTGCGCTGACAGCCTGGAGCCTGCTTGGGATTCTCTCTCTCCATCTCTCTCTCTCTCTGCCTCTCTCCTGCCTCTTTCTCAAAAATAAATAAAAATTAGAGAAAAAAATTTTAAAGTTTTCATTGAAGCATATACTAATGCATGTTAGGTTTTTACTGAAAAGTATTCTTTCAGATATTCAATAAAATTGATACTGTTAAATTGTATTATTAACATTAATCTTTTTTACTTTAAAAATGACTTCAATGAAAATCTTGTACATTTTTTCATTTTTGGCACATTTTCAATGTTAACTAGAGGTTTTACATACGTAATCTTGTAAAAGGTTTTCATTTGTACCATTATGCTTTATGTGAATGCACATGTGAGGTATGTATTTTTTGAAGAAGGTATTAGTATCACTATTGGAGAAGTTTTTTCTTTTTCTTTTCTTTTTTTTTTTTTACACAGAGGGTAATAAGTGATGTCCAGCAAGCACATGTTGCTCAGATATATATTTTGCTTAATCTGCACTGTAGTTGGAAAACATGCTAGCATGTTTTATGCCAACATAAAAATCCTGATTTTTGTCTTCCTTTATAAAGTATGAGAAGCAAACACTGCACATCCAGACCATGATGTAGATCACAATCTCAGAATACCTGAAATACGGAGTGTCAGGGGAAAAAATGTATTGTTCTTTTGAGATGACTGTGCTCTCTGTGGTCATGATTTAAAAATGTAAAGTAGGGGCGCCCGGGTGGCTCAGTCGGTTAAGCGTCCATCTTCTGCTCAGGTGATGATCTCTCAGTTCATGAGTTCAAGCCCCGTGTCAGGCTCAGGGCCTGGAGCCTGCTTCAGATTCTGTGTCTCCCTCTGTCTCTGCCCCTCCCCTGCTGTGTCTGTCTCTGTCTCTGTCTCTCTCTCTCAGAAATGAATAAATACTTTTAAAAAATCTTAAAAAAAAAATACCAGTGTAAAGTATTCCGGGCACCTGGGTGGCTCAGTCAGTTAGAGTCCAACTCTCCATTTCAGCTCAGGTCATGATCTCACGGTTGTGAGTTTGAGCCCTGCATCGAGCCTGCTTGCGGTTCTCTGTCTCCCTCTCTCTCTCTCTCTCTCTCTCTCTCCCTCCTCCGCTCGCACCTACTCTCTCCCTCTCTTTCAAAATGAATGAATAAACTTTAAAAAAATGTGAAGCATTCTACCTGAATGAGAGCATTTGTGAGGTAACATTTCAGACGTGGAGTCTCCCCGACTAGAATGCAAACTCCATGAGGGCAGGGATTGGGTGCTGCTGTGTCTTTCAGTCTACCAGAGTCCTTGGCAGGTATTTGTGCTCAACAAAGATTTTGTTGAATGAATGAATGAATGAATGAATGTCCTTTTTCTCTTTCTATCACCCTCATCCTGTTGTGTCTCTTACAGTCCTCTGCTACCCCAAGTTACCATTTTGTTATTTAACGCCAGAAAACTCTCCAATGGGAAAATTCCATGCTCTTCACTTTTTTCTGTTTTTTTTTTTTAGCGTCTTCACTTTCATACCTTTAGTGCTAATAGCAAAAGAACCAAAAGTCCACACACTAAGATGTGGTTCAGCCAGAAATATTTAAAATTTAAAAGTAAGTATATTAAGCTCAGTGTAGCTGTAATAACAAATACAGGCTATAGGATGATATTAAAAATCTCAATTGTATAGAAGGAATAATTTTGCAGAAGGAGTCTAGTATTAAGCCTTGCTTTCCAAACTTGAATGTTTATATGAATCACGTTGGGGATCTTGTTAAAATACCAATTCTTACTGGGTTAGATGGAGTGGATCCTGAGAATCTGCATCGGTAATAAGCTTCCAGGTGATGCTGATGCTGCTGGTCCACAGACCACACTTTAAGTAAGAAGATACTAAGCAACTGCTTATTCTTTTGTAAACAGTCATGGTTTGAAGCTATACATGATAAAATTGATGGGCATTTATCAACTTGCTGGAAGAACTTAGTTTCCTGAAAATATCCAAATGGGACACATACTTGGAGGAAGGACTTCATAGTGGTACCCTGGATGGGACCTCAGGTATAGTCTGTTGCCCCATTTTACACAATGGCATTCTGAAGCCCAAAGATATTCAGTGACTTACATAAATCACACAACCCCTTTGATGTTGCACCCAACTGGAACCCAGGTTTTTTGTTCTCAGATCCATGCTCCTTAAAAAAGATCCTGTTCCCTCTTAGCTATTGAAATTATAGTAGCATTCCTTATATAAAACATTAAAAATTTACTGAACTTTAAAATATACTTAATTTCACTTAATATTAAAGGGCTTCATTAAGGTCAGTCACAATGAAAGGAAATAGTGCATCTGTTTCAGAGTGATTTCTCCTGGGGCAAATTTATTAAATTGACGATTATTAAATTTTGAAAACAGTACTGAAACCATTCAGAATGTCTTTTATTGAGCGTTACTATCAGATGATGGACAACTTAGGTGAACTAATGTGTTTCTTCCCCAAAAGAAAGTTTAATGTTATGACTAAAAATATAAAAATTTAGAAAAAGAAAGCAACAGAAATACCAAAACTCAATATTACTAAAATGAAGGATATATATTTAGCTAAAGCGATTTTTTTAATTTTCAAAAATCTACACATATTCCCCCTCAACACCCATGTCAAAGATTTCTAATCTGTTTTATTCTGTAGTCTTTCACATCTAATTAGAAACCATCTTCCTTTTACTGTGTGTGTGTGTGTGTGTGTGTGTAAGTCCGAGTATTACAAATTCTTAAAAGGAAGTAGAAGAGAATGATTTTTCCCCAGTGTGGTATAAAATAGATGAAAAGGGAAATTATCTAATCTGCATAAATTAGACACTTAATATTCATTGGAGGTTTTATCATACTACTTAACATTCACTGGAAGTTTTATCACACTTGAAACATTTAGTTGGTCTAAAGATTTAATTACATTATGTCACCAAATCAGAGGTCATATGTATCGGTAGGGATTTACTGGAACTTCTTGGGGTTTCATGGGAAGAAGAAAATATTTTCATATGGAAGTCGAAGGACTCATCACCAGCCCTTCTCCCCCATGCTACGCTCAGCCTTTTATTTCCCTGACATGTATTAGCATTATGAGAGCAACAAATGGAAGCTTCTTCTGACACAGGTTGGAAGAGCATGTTAGTATGAGAGCATAAAGGGAAAATCAGGCAACATAATTGCTGGGCTAATTAGGCTCAGACCATCGAAGATCCTCTAACATCCATATTGTTGTTCTTCTTAGTATCACCTGAATATTGTCTCCCAGGTTACAAAGCACTTCCTCATATGTTAGTTTCATATCACAAACTATGAAATGCTAGCAATATAAATCATAATAACATTAAAGAATATCATTTTACTTTTACATGAATTCTTGATTTTCAGTGATGCCATCTTGTTTCCATAGTGATTATGAGGAACTAATTGCGATAGATTCTCAACCAGCATTTCCTTTTGAGAGTTGACAACAGGTGCTGGCATTTTAACAAAGTAAATTAAATAATCCATGGCATGCTCAAAAAATTGATATGGTTACTAGGAATTTTTAAAAAATCGTAACGATGCTTTGGTGATGCCTAGAATTTTCTCGTACCTGTAAGTTTTCAAAAGGGCCAAACAGACCTCTTTTCTAGTTCTTTGCAGGGCACTCATACCAGTAACTTCTGACTGTTAGGTGTTTATGCCTGTGAGCTAATAGCAGTCTTTAAAAGAGCCTAAAGATTCTGACAGACTTGAAAATAACAATTCATTGAGACATTTTCTTTACAGTTCTCATTTTGTTGTCACTGGCTTAATTTGCTTGCTTTGGTCCAAAGTATGAACCAAAGTTGGTCCAGGGAAAATAGGCATCTTCTTCACTGGGAAAGAGGTCGGAGCTACCGAAAAGAGTGATGAATGCCCAGGTGCAAAGAGGGGAACCTCAAGGTGTGTCAAGAAATGGAAAGGTCGCCCCGAAACCAGATTTGTGTGGGCCGCTCTTTCCCTTATGCCTGAATAAAACCCGTAATTCCTGATAAACTGTCTTACTACAGTTCAACGGCAGTAACTTTTTTTGTGGGTAGAATCCTGAACTTGTAAAGTTATTATGCTCCTTGTCGAATGTACTTTCAAATGAAATAGTTGCTGTAATATGATATGCCAGTGAATCCTAGTCTGTCTTGAGAAGTGACTCAGAGTTCTTGAAAGATCGCTAATTTTCAACTTCTTCAGCCTTCTTAAAATCAGTTGAAAACTGATTGTGCTGCTGATATATATTATTTGAAGATACATATTTTTTTAGACCACACACTTTCTCCTGTTCTGTGTCAATTGGTTGCCCACATTTAAAAATTTGGAGATCTCCCAGGGCGCCTGGGTGGCTCCATTGATTAAGCGTCTTGATTTTGGCTCAAGTCATGATCTCGTGGGTTTGTGGGCTCGGGATTCTCTCTCTCTCCCTCTCTATCTGCTCCTCCCCCACTCTCACATATGCACGTGTGCTCTCTCTCTCTCTCAAAATAAAATAAATAAACTTTAAAAAATTGGGAGATCTCCCATAAGCATCACCTGTCTTCTTGAAAAACTAAAGATCTAGCAATATTGGATTCACGTTCTGCTGGAGCTGAGTATAGCTGTCTCTGGAAGGGAACTTCTCTCTCCAATTTCCCAAGTCCTGGCAAACCTACTTCTTTTAGAGAGCACAGTTGTTCTGTCACATATTGGTATTCATTGTAGAAATGGCTTTCCTAAAATTCGACCAATGCCATGACTGGTTGATTGCTTATTTGTAAAGAGCTGAGTGAACCATTTTCACTTGTCACTTGCTCTGTTATATATACTGAGTATGTGAACCATGGAGAAGTTACACTTTTAAATGGGTCAGTTTAACACTGTACAATTGTAAAGCCTACATCGAAACAAAAGGTAATTTAGAACATATTTCCCCATTTAAAGTTTCATGTCTTCTAGGTAGGAGAGTAGAAAGAAAAGAAGAAATAGACATAGCTCTTATATCTCCTAGTGGTTCTAATTTTGGAAATATTTCGTGTTGAAGTGAAGAGTCATTTGAGAATCTACTCTCTGTCAGAAGTACACAGTTCCTCTCTTCTAATTCATGCTATGGATATAAGTAGGATATGTTCCCTGGTCCTCCATCCATTGCATCATCTGGTGGGTAAAAAATAAAAATATAGCAATAATTACAATCACATGTGATTAGGGCTATAGTACAGGCAGGTCCACAGGCAGGAGGAAGTGGACAGAAGGCATTCTGCTTGAGATGATCTCTGAAGATTCCATGGAAGTGGTCATTGAACTGATGCTTAGAAAATAAATATGGTTCCATCTGGCAGTGGAAATAGGGAAAGGCATTCCAACGAGGGCAAATGTAACAGCAAAGACCCAGACGTGTGAAAGTTGATTTTATAAAGTTTCTGACTGTCAGAAATGGGGGATAGTGAAGAAGGGCGTGCAAGATAGATGAAAAGCCTTGGAAGAGGCTTTTTATTCCTTCTCCCAGAGCAGGGCCTTTTATGATAGACAACAGGAAGTAGTAATGGTTTGAAGGGAGGGTCTGTGTGATTAGAAAGGCAACTCTGAAGGCAGTGTGGAGTTGTGATTAGCCGTGGGAAGAAAACCTGGGAACCTGGAAGTCAAGAAATTCCTTAGGAAGCTTTCAGGGATTGGCCAAGGAGAGGGGCTGTGAGCAAGAAGTGAAGCAACTGGTAATAATTGAAATAACTGAAAGCTGCCTTTGAAGAAATGTTTCCAGTTGGATGTGGGTACTCAGAGGGGAAGATGAATTGGAGGTATGTGGCTTGAGAAAGAGTAAAGAATTCAGACCAAAACCAAAATCATGGGGGCACCTGGGTGGCTCGTTCGGTTGAGCATCCAACTTTGGCTCAGGTCACGATCTCATGGTTTATGAGTTCGAGCCCTGCATCGGGCTCTCTTGCTGTCAGTGTGGACTCTGCCTGGGATCCTCTGTCCCCCTCTCTATCTGCCTCTCTCTTTCTCTGTTTCTCTCTCTCTCTCTCTCTCTCTCTCTCTCTATCTCTCTCTCACAAAAATGAATCAACATTTTTTTAAAAAATGATGGTGACCAGGAAGGGAAGTCTTGTCTGCAGCACGCATAACAGTTCCTGACAAATGTAGAAACTCTGTCATCAACGTCTCTTGCCCACAAATATTAATTGGGTATTTAAACCAAAAATTATTTGGTGTCCAGTGTTGTTGTTGTTGGTATTAGAAGGAATATTTTGAAAATGTGAGTGACCTAATGCTGTCACGCACATTAGGAATAACGGTAAAATGAAAACAACAACCTTGATTTCATGCAAGAAAAACACACATTTACTTAGGCTTGCTTTTTCTGAGTTATTCTAAAGAATCACGAACCAGTATTTGTTTTAAAAGTCCAAGCTGCTGCCATCCTGGTGAACACGTTAAGTATACAGTTAGCCTGTACAGAATACAGTTTAAGTCTGCAGCTGCTCGGGAGGATAACAGCCTATTTCTTTTAAGTGCTGCTCGAGGGCCTCCCAAATTGTATATATCACGTATGTTGTATTTTAAGTCCTGCTATCCCAATTGTACCATCCAAATTCGGTTTAAATCTATGTAGCCATTTCACATAACATAGAAACTTAACTTTATTTACATAAGTTCTTTTTCTTTTATCACCTTGCTACCCTTTGTCTCCCTGGTTCATGATTTCAGCTTTTGTGGAATTCCACCTTTATATGGATAAATACCCCGTGTCTAATCTCACTAGATATCCCATTGCTGAAATAGAAACGTACCTTGGGCTCATTTAGCCCTTTGACCCTGCACTACACTTCCCATTATGTAAGTCTCTAATGCAATGTATTGAGTACAGTATTATGCATACCCACTTTGCACTGGCTACTCCTACAGAGGCATATATCTTATATTCAAAATGCGACAGCATTTTTAGGGTGTTAAAAACATACCAATCCAGTGGTCTTTTCACTGGAGGATGAGTAAAAAATCAGATTGTACTCTTGAAGAATATGTGTGGATATGAAGTATGATGAGTAGCTGCTCTACTTTATCAAATTCAGAATTAAAACAGGATTTAAGTGATTAAAAATAGAGGCATTCTCAGTTTATGGACTTTCTTATTATCTTAAAAAAAAGTGATAGTGAGGTTTCCAGCTGAGAGGAATGGTTGCAAAAAACATTTTGTTCCAGTTAGTTAATTTTTCCCTACATGTGCTATATTCATCGTATCCATTTTAAAAGCAAATGAGCCATCTCTATCTCCTCTCGCATTTGTGGCAAACTCTTGCTGTGCCAATTTCAAATTACATGTATCTTAGGGAGAATAAAATGTTCTAATCTTGATTATAATTTTAAATTAAAAGAATGAAAATAGTTCAATATGAGGATATTGATAGGTTGCACTAGTCAGACTGCCTTTGTTCCTTTCAAAAAAAAAAAACAGAAAAAATGCCTATACCCAGGATAAAATGTGTAATAGAATGCATTATACTATGAATGCTACTAGATTTCAACTCAATCAAGTAATCAGTTCATCAAAGCTAAAATTTGTTGATAAATATGCTGTATACTTGAGAGTTCAGCCATTTTGCAGATAATTGCAGCACAGTTTCAATGAAATTATTTTCATTATAAAAACAGATATTTCCCAAATGAAGATGCAGGAATGGATAATAAGCACATGAGAAGATACTTGGCCCCATTAGTCATCAAAGAAATGTAAATTAAAACCACAGTGAGATACGAGTATACACCCATTAGAATGGCTAAAATCTAAAAGATTGATCATACCAAGTGTCATAAAGATATGTAGCGAGTGGAATCCTTAAACATCACTGCTGGGAATGAGAGGAAATTCACAGATATTCACTTATAATGTCCCCAAACTGGAAACAAACCTAATGCCCGTCAATAGGTGAATGAACGAACACATAGTGATACAACCATACAATGGAAAACAGCTCAGCAGTAAAAAGGAACAAACTACTGATACGCATCAGAATGTGGAAGAATTTCAAGCCATTATGCTGAGTAAAGAAGCCAGACGTGAAGGAGTGCATAGGCATTAACATGAAAACTAAGCAGTGGTGATAGAAATTACCTGTTATTGCCTGGTCATGGGGGAATCTGCTGAGGGAATGGGAATATTCTGTACTTTGTATGATAGAAGAAGTGTCATCGACCCCAACAACTGAGCATAGAGAAGATCTTCAATTTCAAATTGCTTTAAGATGATTTAAGTATTCAGGCTACAGAGGTAGAAAAGAAAGGCACAGTGGGAAGGTTGTACATTTAGGAGTAGAAGCCGGCTGTGAAAATGGAAGCAGGATTGAGTGATGAGGCATTCATTCATTCAATCAAGAGCCAAATAGTTATTAATGTGCGAATGACGAGCCAGACCGTTCGAGGCACTGGGGATGTAGGTGAGGTCTCTGGCCTCATCTAATGTATACTTGAGCGGTCTCAGACATACCATAGATATGCGACAAAAAGAATGATCACAGATTAGTGCTCTAAAGGAAATAAGACCACCACAGACAGGAAGACTGTCACAGATCCATTTCTGGAGAATCCCTGGAGAAGAGTGTACCTGGTAGGGGCAAAGTCCCCAAGGTGCGAAGCAGCTTATTTTGCTCGATGAGCAAGGAGAAGGAGCGCAGTGTGCCTAAAAGGGGGGCCAACGTGTGTGATGAATGTGAAGAGCCAGGCAGAGAGATGTTTCTGTTGAGCCTTGCAGGCCACAGTAAGGCGTGGGCACCGAAGCGAAATGGGAAGCCATTGTGGAGTTTTAAGTTAGAGTTGCATTACTTATTTGTGTTTCTAAAAAATGGCTTTTGTTTCATATTCATGTGTGGATTGAAGTAGGAGGAGAGCAAGAAGTAAGGAATAAGCTCGTAAAGGCTATTGTAATAAAAAGAAAGTAGAAAGATCGGTTAGGAGCTTACTGTAATACTCCAGAGAGGAAATGAGAGTAGCCTGAATTAGGGGGTCAGCGGGGTGGCAATAGAGATAATGAGAAGAGGACAGTTTCAAAATGTATCTTAGGGGTAGACCCGACAGGACTCGCTAAGAAACTGGATGTGGAAGAATGAGTGAATTGGAGAAACCAAGGTGATTCATCGTTCTTATTGCTGGAGCTCTGTGCCAGTTACAGAGACGGAGAAGTCTAGGTGTATGAGGCAGGTTGTCATGTGAGAAAGCGTGAGAAATAGATGCGTATCTAATCAGAGAGAGGTTCAGCAGGGAAGAGGTGGTAGTCCCAAACCTAGTAAGATGAAGGGAGAGACTAGTTACAAAGCTGTGGGAAGTGCGTATGAACAGTGGGATAGTGTTGGACCCTAGGGCTTGTACTGATAGGGAGTCATTACTATCTCTACAGTACAAGGGACAAGGGGAACAAGCAGTTAGGATGGCTTTATGGAGAAGCCTCCAGACAGGAGGTGGGATCCTCAGTAGAGGAATCCTGCAAACCAACAGAAACCTGGCAGGAGGGCCTTTGTTCTTCTTGTGGCTGGAAAACACTCTCACTAGCCAGACCCAACCTGGACCTGAGGGGGTGGGAGGGGATAGGTGGTGGTGAGTTGTAGGGAGTAGGGGTGTGGCGTTGGCGGTCACCCAGGACTCAGAGGGAGGAGAGTGAACCTGGAAAGGCACAGCAAGATACTTAGCATAACGCCCATATACTGAATTCCATACAATTTAAAAGTATATTAAACTTCCTCACAATTAATTTGATTTCCCACATCTAAATTACAGCCAACATATTTTGTGGCAACATAGAAATTTCTGTCCCTAAGAAGGCTTAGAAGACTTTTCTAGTTATGTATGAGCCATGTATTATTGTTTTAATACCGATTAGAGGGAGCTATTCCCTTACCATTTTTAGAAGGAACAAAGCGTATTAGGAATTATGGGATGCTCAAAACCTGAGGACAACTTTAGCATTACAGAGGATCTTGAGAGTACTAGACAGATGGAAGTGGAGAATGCATCCGTTTTTTACCAGTAAGACCTTGCATAGGTGTTTGTGACATTTGGAGCTAGGATAAGAAAATCAGGTTTTATTCCATATGCTCAGAGTCTTTATTATGTTTGTCAGTAAAAGTTAATCTTTTTAGGTATCACATGTAATTCCATTTCTGCATTTTGCTGGATTGTCTACAAAGACAGCATCTTTATGTTTTCTAGTACAAGTTATCCCAGGGTCACATTGACTACTATAAATGGTTTTGAAAGTTTATTTAGTCAGAAGGCATGATTGTCAAAGCACTGACATCAATTTTTAACGAAACCCTCATTTAAACCAGACAATTAATGCTTTCCCGATATTTGTTGCTCTGTGATATTTTATTAAGTCTGTGTGGTCATGCACTGGTTGATCACCAACAGGTAATAAGGCCTTTGGAAATAAATAGGATTTAAATTTGATATATGTGTATGCATATGCACATACAAATTATTCAGTGAGGCAACGGTTTTGGATTTATTCAGAACTTAAGAACATTTATTGGTTCCACAAATATTTACTGAGTGCCTCCTATATGCCAAGCACTCTTCTAGGCACTTGGGCTACATCAGTTAACAAAATAGACCCAGATTTCTATTTCTGTAGATACGATATTCTGGTGAGGGAACACACACAGTAAGCAATACGTATAATAAAAAATAAACTACATAGTAGATTAGAAGGGGATACACTGTACTGGAAAAACTAGAGCTTGTACAAAATAAAGCAACATTTAACAAAACCAAAGAGGGTTCATCTACCCAATGAGCAGCAAGCCAATAAAAACTAATACTGAGCTTTTGCTGTGAGGAAAGAAAGCTATTTCCTGGTGTGGCACTACCCAGGAGAAAGAGGAGCTAATGCTCAAAAGTCCCAAACTCCCCAATGGCTTGCAAGTAAGGGCTTTAAAGGCAAAATTTAAGGCAGGTGTCTCCTGAGAAGGTGGGCACCACTGTTTGGAGGCCCATGAGGTCATGTTAGCAGTTGCTCTGATGTTGCTTTGTCTAGTCCCCTGGAGGTCTTTTCCATCTCAAGACTGAGAATCTGAAAAATATCTCTACTTGTAAGCTAGTGGGGTTGCATTTTGACAGGTTGCTTGGCCTGTCCAGCCGTGCCTGGGTTGATAAGACCTCTAGTGTTCATTCTTTCATCTGGACTGACAAGATGGATGCCTGGATGCTGCTTCAGTATTTGTCAGGGTCATGAAACAACCTTAGCCCTACTCTAATCTGATCTCCTGATCTCCTTACATTCAGAATTGAAGCTTTTTAGGCATCAGTTCTTAAATAGTCAACCCAAAATCTTTATCAGAAATCCCTGACACATTCATGCTTATATTAACGTGTATGTTAACATTTTGAATCCCTAAATTAACTTACAATAATAGATCAGTCTTTCAATTTTCATTCATAACCTTGCTATAATTAACTATGTTTATGATGTTGGGGAGGAAGAATTTCCTCTGTCCTTCAAGATCCTTCTAGCTGGAGTAAGAATCAAATCGACATGAGTCAGATTAACAGGAGAAAATCAAATTTAGTTTCATGCTTATAGGGAATCCACACAGACAGGAAATTCCAAAAACAGTCAGGCAACATGAGGCTTATATGACCTCCTGAGCTAAGGGGAGGGGTAGCGGTCTGAAGATAGAAAGAGGAGGAAGACCATTACTGGGAAGGTGGGAGGTGTTTAGAAAACGAAGGTTGCCCTTCACCTGTTGGGATGAGCACTGGTTGTTGTATGGAAACCAATTTGACAATAAATTTCATATTAAAAAAAAAACACAAAGGTTGCCCTCATATGGAAATAAATTTCTTAGGCAAAGAGGAATCTCTGTTAATAGCTCTCTTCTGGTACAGGCAGGCAGTTGAGGGGGAGATAAAGAGCTTTTCCTGAATCTGCTGAGTTTGGATTGCTTTTACCTTAAAATAATGTTCATGCCAAAGTGGCCCAACCTGGGGCGGCCTGCCTTTGGCTCCTACAAAGAAAACAAAACAGACAATAATTTAGATAATTTCATTTTGTAATCAATCAATCAATTCAGGATCTGTTTATTGTAGCTTTTTACTGGTATATCATTTGTCTTTTTAGGCATGTGCTGAGAGCAGTGAATCTGGAACATAAAGGTGTTAGGCTTTGTTTTGAAAGAGATTCTATTCACATGAGTTTTAATCTAATTGATGTCTCTTTCTAGTATTGAATGCAAAGGAGAAATTATCTTGGGTGTGTTTGTGCGTGTTGGTTTTGAAGAAACTGTATTCCCATGAGGTTTAATCCACCTTAAAGTTTCCTTTTTATTAAAGCTTATGGAAAATTACTGAAGTTTCATAAAGCCAAGTCACTAAGCAAAATTCCCCAAAATGACAACAGTTAGAAAGTGAACCGAGGGCAATCATCCCTTTAGGCAATGGGCAAAGTGCCCAGTTAGGAACCCTGAACTCACTCAACTAAGAAATCTATATATGATACTAGTGTCTATTAGACTTGTCTTCCTTTTAACCAGCTTTATTCTATTTAGACTCCCTCTTTTTATTTCAAGGTACACTGGAAAATAGAAGAAAAGGATAATCTCGTTTTGGGTAATTGGTAACTTTGGAAAAAGTGAATTTCTTTGGTATCTTTCTGGCAATAGTCCTAGGTGAAACAAACTTCTTTTTCAACAACTTGAAACAACTTATTTCCTCCAGATTAATAGAGTTTGCATTTGACATCAGATAAGTGGTTCTTCTAATTTGTCTAGGCTTTCAGCAAACTACTGAAAAATATTCCCTGTCATTTATTTTCCATCTTTCTTCATGAGTTGTTTTGTGTGTGTGGTTTTTTTTTTTTAATCTCAAGGTGTTTTTGGAGATTGGGGGTTGGCTTTCTAGCTCCTATAAGAATCTAAAAGAAAACATACCATTAAGCATTTGAGCTTCTAAGCTCAAAGTCAGTATTTAGGACAAAAATATTGTTACACAAGGTTTTCTGATCTTAAAAAAACCTATAGTGACTTGGAGAGAGTGATTGTATCTGTCAGCCATTGAATTAACATTCGTAAGTCTAATACTCCTGATGAATTTACCTCTGTTCTGGTATTTTTCTATCAGGTATATAACTCATGAGGCTAAAGCAGTATCCAATCAGCATAAACATTTTATTACTGCCATATGTTTGGTGACTTTCTGTTTCTTTAAAGGAAATAAAGTTGTTCTTTAATGTTTTGGTGAATTTATATGATTTCTTTGGGAAAGTTACCACTAGGATTTACCATGATTTACAGCAGTATACTTAGTGCTATTCAGAAAACATTTCATCCCTTTCCGTTTTTGTTTTTGTTTTTGTTTTTTTTTTGAAGGTTTATTTCCTTTCAATGTGTCTTTAATTCTCCTTATTTAAAGCCTGGGCCTTGAACATCCATGGTTCTTATTATAAACTATAAAATATGTGCTTAATGCCATTATGCTTTCTAAAAATTGTCTTGAATCCTTATAGTTTAATCACACATCTTGCCTGTAACTAAATTTACCAATATATGTAAATTGTCAGAACTCTGGGAAAACAAAATGACTAAAAATATTATGTAATGATACAGCTTTTTAGCAATGGCTCCATCGCTTGTTTTGTAAAATTATTTTATGTAGCTTTTTAAGTTCTATTTGCCCATTATGTGTATCTAATAAAATCAAACCAGAATTTAAAGAGTGAATATGTTTAAAGCCAACAACCTTGGTGCCATCCTTCATTTTTCCTTTTCTCTCACCTCTGACATCTAATCCATCGAGTCCTATTGGTTATATCTCAGAATTGGCCCTGTACCTGTCCATAGTCTTATGTCATCCTCTTATTTCAAGCTTCCTCCCTGTTCTCTCATTAATTCATTCTCCACACAGCAGTGAAAGCCACTTCTTTTTAAAAAATTTTTTTAATGTTTTTATTTTATTTCGGGGAGAGAGACAGAGACAGAGCACAAGCAGGGGAGGAGCAGAGAGAGAGGGAGACACAGAATCAGAAGCAGGCTCCAGGCTCTGAGCCATCAGCACAGAGCCAGACGCAGGGTTCACACTCACAAACCGGGAGATCATGACGTGAGCCGAAGTCAGATGCTTAACCTACTGAGCCACCCAGGACCCCGCCATTATTTTTTTAATGTTTATTTATTTTCGAGAGCGAAAGAGCAGGGAACAGGCAAAGAGAGAAGGAGACAGAGGATCCAAAGCAGGCTCCATGCTGCCAGCAGAGACCAACACAGGGCTGGAACCCATGAACCATGAGATTATGACCTGAGCCGAAGTTGGATGCTTAACTGACTGAGCCACTAAGGTTCCCCTTGAAAGCCACTTCTTAAAGGTAAATCAGATTGAACCACTTTCATAGTTAGAAGTGCTCAATGACCTCCTGAAATCAAATGCCAGCTCCGTAACCTGGCCAGGTAGTCCCTACATCAGCTGGCTCCTGCCTCCTTCTCTGATCTCATCTCCTGTCATGTCCCTTTCTGGTCACATACCAAGCTCACCTTTCCACTTTAGGCCGATGGCTCTAAGTTGCCCCAAACTCTTTCTTTGCTTCATGGTTTCTCCCTTCTCATCCCTCAGAGCTAAGCTCAGATATCACCTTTCCAAAGAAGCCCCTGACCGTCCAGTGTAAAGTAGCCCCAAGTCATTCTCTCTCATATCCCCCAGTGCTGTTTATTTCATTGCAGTTAGCGCCATCTGAAATTTCTTGTTAGTTTATTTGGTTGCTTCTTTGCTGTCTAAATCCCCATCTTCCCAACCCCTTTAGATGTTTAAAGAGAGGAAGACCCTAATCTTGCTCCTTGTAATACCCAAGATCCTAGGTTAGAATCTGGCATATAGTTCATGCTTCCTAAAGATGTGCCGAATGTATTGTATATTAATGTGTCAAAATTCAGGGCATGCATGTATCAAGCAATTATTTTTTGAAGCACTGGTTCTCATACATTTTCTTCTGGTATAACTGCTCAGTTTACCTCGCTCTACATGATCTGCCTCCCCTAAAACTGACTCAGTATTCTCAGGCTTCTCTGCTTGTTAGAAACACTTTTTCTCCCAGTAGAATTTAATTTTGGTAAAATGTTCAACAGGTCTTGAGTTACATAAATCAGGCTGGAACTGCCTTTCACATAAGGTCTCACTTACACCTGAAATCTTAGGTTTAAAGTTTTACTTCTTTAGTTGACATTTGACCCATGTTAAGATAGAAATGCTCCTGGAAAGATTAATACTAAACTCATTCATCTGTTTAAGTATATGTTATGAGACTCTAAAAGGACATTTTGAGAACAAAAAAAGGCAAACAGTAAAATACCAGGAAGCTGTGATACAGTCAGAAAGAAGCCCCTACAGGGTGAAAGCCATTCACAAATCTTGATCTGCTTGTAAGGTAGGTGGGTAGGGGTTTAGTGGGGTGTTATGTCCTTTTCCTGGCTCTGCCATTAACTGCAAAGTTGGACACACTATTCATTCTTGATGTGACTAAGAGACTGAACTGAGTGACCTCAAAACAATGCCGGGTTGGTGACTCTATACCCAATACTTTTACCCATACTTAACCCTCTCCTCTTCTCATAGGTAATGGAAAATAGGAGAGAGCTGATTTCATTAAAAGCCAATATGGTTTCTATACATACAAATACAATAGCACAGGACAAAACGGTACCTCGAATTCAATTTTTAGTATATGTATTTCATTCCACATATATTTACAGTGTTTCATTCCACATATATTCACAGACATGAACGCATGTGCCTATGCGCTCTCACATGCTCATTGCCTCCTTCACTGAGAAATTACACCATTATCCATTCAGAGGCACTGACTCAAAGAGTGAAACAGAAGATACTTCTCTTTTACATGGTATCCAATAAGCCATTCCATTTTCTGATTTTCTTCATTACATTGCATTTTATGTATCAATATTAGGTTGAGCCAGAATGCACAAAACCATAGCAGGCTGAGAAGGTTAGCAGAAGATCATCTATTTCTTTTTTTCAACTCAGCCTCTTTTCAGAGAATTCATTCTTGGTGAGTCTCTTTCTGATTTAATCTCCTTCCTTTCACCAACTCCCCTGATTAATTCGTTAACACGGGGTCAGTTGTAGGGATCCTGGCAACACAACAACAATTAACAATTGCTAGTGCACTAACAAAAGACTTAGTATTTTGTCAATATTTTTAAAATCTCCATCAGGGTCACAATGATACTTACTACATTATTACACTTAATATACTTATTGCTTTTTATATTTATTACAATAGTCATGGCCAAAAGAATGATCCACAGATTCCAACTCTCAGGACGCACTCAATAAATATTTGGTGAGTGAATGAATAAATGCAATGTTGGAATTAAAATACACCCTTGACATTTCAACAAAACACTTCATTAAAAAACATGGCGGGGGAACATGGGGTCAGAGGCTGTGTCCTGGAATGGTTAGATATTTTCCCATAGCATGAGATCCTGTCCTCCTTAAAATGCACATAATGTGAAGCTTTTGCTCCTGGAGGACCTGCTGTGTCCTATTGAGATTCTCTTCACCAATCTGTGGATTAGCTAGCAGGAGGGGAGGAGAGGGCTGATGTTTGTCTGTGCCTATGTATACAAATGACTGAAGAAAAGAAATAATAGGGACTAGCATTCTGCTTTTACAAACGTAATTATAAGTTTAACACCGGGACTTTATTTTTAATGTGTTCATCTGTGCATTATGAATGATATCTTCAGGTCATATCATTTTTGAACAGCATTTTTGAATGCTTTTTTGTATTCATGTTCCATCTTTTGTGGAATTGGAGTAAATTCATCCAATTTACAAGTGAAATTCAGAACTTCACATGAAAATGAAACAAGGCATTATTTTTGAAAGGTGAGGATAAATAAATCATCAAAACTTTAATATTAAGTGTTCAAAAATTAATCTAAAAACATACTTAACTCAGTCTGTTATTTCTCTGTGCAGTTGCTCTAAATGTTTTAAACTTCTGGTATAAAAACTAACCTAAGCTCATCTGACCATTTAGTAGTTTTCAGGTTCTTAGAGCAAACTTAGAAGCCTACAGTTAGAGACAGGTGGAATGATCCATGGCAACCTACCAGGTGCTATGCTAAAATTAAAACAAGTCATAGACAAAATAGCCCAAATTCTGTCAAATGTACCAAATTTAGTAGCATATAGGCACAAAAAAACATTCTCACTCTCAGTCTGTGGGAACTTCCAATAAGTTTCCTTACAAGATGGGTTCATTTTGAGAAATATTAGCCAGACTTCTAGTCAGATTAAAGGACAGCACATCTTCCATGAAATAGAATAGAGGGCAGACCAGGGGTGCCTGGGTGGCTCAGTCACTTAAGCATCCGACTCTTGGTTTCAGCTCAGGTCATGAACTCATGGTTTCCAAGTTTGAGCCCCACGTCAGGCCCCATGCTGACAGTGTAGAGCCTGTTTGGATTCTCTCTCCCTCTCTCTCTGGCCCTCCCCTGCTTGTACTCTCTCTCCTCAAAATAAATAAACCATTAATAAATAAATAAATATTTTGTAAATAATAAATAAATAATTAAAAAAACAATAGAGAACAGACCAGAGACAGTTTAGACCTAGATCTAATGCACTTGTCTGAAGGTATTAGGCTCCTGGCTTTGCTGAGTGCATATGCTTCATTCACGGTAAGGCCCATAACATCTATCTGGCCAAATGAACATCTAGAACTCATCTCATCAATGAATAATTACTTTGAGCATGCCTTTTTTGAATTCATAAAACCTCTAGTGTAGATGTTGGTAATGATACGTAAAATTCTTACATAACCATTTTTGAATTGTGGATTTTTAATTTGGGAACTTAAAATGCTAATCACCTTAGGTATGAATTAAAGTGAATTTACAGATGCATAATTCCTAGTGAAGTATTTTAAGGTATGTCACCATACCCATAACGTAATAGTTTTCTAAATAGATTTATTAAATACCATAACATATAGCTTTTAGATTTGCACTGTAGTGTTACATGCGCACCAAGAAGATATTGATTGAAATATATAACATTTTATAGATTTCCTACACATGTTATTTCATATATATTTCTACTTCTATCTATCAGTGGAGGAGGAGTAATCACAGAAAATGAGGTCATTTGAGCCAATGCCCCTTGGTCATTTAAATGATATTAACTTCCGGGGCTCCTGAGTGGCTCAGTCAGTTAAGCATCCGACTTCAGCTCAGGTCATGATCTCATGGTTCGTGGGTTCAAGCCCGCGTCAGGCTCTGGGCTGATGGCTCGGAGCCCGGAGCCTGTTTCCGATTCTGTGTCTCCCTCTCTCTCTGCCCCTCCCCCGTTCATGCTCTGTCTCTCTCTGTCCCAAAAAAAAAAAAAAAAAAAAAAAAACACGTTGAAAAAAAAATTAAAAAGGGGAGAGTCAAAGTGACCTTTTCCAGTGTGGTTTGGGTCCTTGGTATTATGCTGCATTAGCAGAGCTGTTCTGAAAGACCCAGAAAATAGACCACCCTAGTTAAATCCAGTTCTGAATATATTAACTGCTCCAGGAGCCACCAACAGACCGATAGGATCATTCTGAGTGTTTCTCATTCCCTCGGGTCCCTCCATCCTTCGGTTTGATACATCGATGCAGGAGGAAGAGGGGTGGCTTCACATTCAATAACAAGGATGGCCTATGATAATTTGCATCATCTCCAAAGAGAATTCAAAGGGACTGACTTGATCTCAGAACCCGAGGGCAGTAGTTCTCAAAGTGTGGTTCCTAGACCAGAAGCATCAGCACCACCTGGGAACCTGTTAGAGATGCACATTCTCAGGGCCCACTGCTGGCTTGCAGAATCAGAACCTCCAAACCTGAGCAAGCCTTATGCTAAAACATGAGTAGTACTGTGCTAGGGCCACAGTGCCCAACCTTGATTGCACTTGATAATCACCGGCTGAGCTTCTAAAATGTCTCATGCCTGAACCCCTGTGCTAGAGTTTCTGATTTAGTTGGTGTGTCACGGGCCAGAGCTCTGTTCTAAGTTCTCCCAGGTGATGCTGGTGAACCTCCCAAGTTTACAACGACTGCCCTAGTGTGGGAGCAAGATAATTGCAGGTATATCCAGGTACTTGGCAGAGGTTCCTCCTGGAAAGGAATCAAACTTGGAAGTCAAAAATTGTTCACTTGACAATTTTACAGTAGGGGAGAGGGGAAATGACTTGGCCTAAAACACAGCATATGGTTATAAATGTTAGTGTTGTATAGCCTCATCCAAAGCATCAGTTCATAGGGAAGCACATTAAAGCAGTATAATGTTCAAAACCAAGTTCCGTGGTAAGCATCTTACTATAATAGAATGACTTATTCCAGAAGGGAAGTTTCATTTCAGGGGAGCTTATCATGATATCAAATATGTTTTGAGTTAATGAAAATGCAGGAAGCACCAAGTTAATAGGGCAATTTTCAACCATAAAACCTAATTTAACTGCACTGAGAATGACAATGCTCTGCACAAAAGGAAGTCTCACAACTTGATTGATCAAATAGAGAATAACTAGGAAGCTTTGTGGCATCTCCTTTGAAAAAGCTAAGTTGACTGGGAGAGGCAGTCTTCTTTAGAATATGGTTATTTACTTCTTAATTAAACTCCAAATGATTAAAAAGAGATTTCCCTTTAGAAGGCCACAGAAATTGTTTGATAAAACTGTTGTGAGCCTCCAGACTCTCGTTTCCATTGTCGTATTGACTCCTTATAGTTGTTTTCAGAAAGATTAAATAGAGGTTCTTCGGGTTATGTTTACATATTTCCTTTTTTTAGTTGTTGCTAGAAGTAAGATAAAATTTGAGTGACAGCAGAAAGGGTGTTTATTTTCACAATAAAAACTGAATTGGTGTAACATCGAAACCATCCCTTTTATTATAGATAACCCTGTATTTTAGCTGCTTAATTTGGAATTATTACGTTGAAAAACTAAAAGTCAGTTACTAATGAAAGAGGGCTACATGTTTTTCTCATTTTATAGATGTTTTATACAATATAAAGCCAGCCATTTCATTGTAGTTTTCTGAATTGAATCTCCTTGAGAGCTTTACTGAAATTATATTTGATCAACAGCTCTTTTAAAACTTCTTAGAAAATTCACTTCTTAGTAGTATTTTCTTTACATATCAAAGTTTATTGGTACTGTTGTATGCTGAGAACTTTTGTTAGGTGTCCTCGATTCATTAGGACACCGTATTATGATTAGCTAAACCAGTTAGGCCATTTACTGAACAGAATGTTGGAAGCATGCTACCTGCAACGTATTGTGCTGCAAGCGGTTCAAGTTTCTCATTTTGAAATTAGATTGGGAGCATAATACCTTTAGAAAACGTGGCTAGCTAAATTTACAGTTTAAATAGTCCAAATTAAATAATATTACAAACTTACTTCCTCGGTCACACTAAGGTACATTTCCAATGCTCTATAGCCGTATGTGGCTAGTAGCTATTCTATCGAACAGAGAAGATATAGAACACTTCCGTCGTTACAGAAGTTTCTGCCGGGCAGTGCTGTATAGGCCAGTTTGTGAGGAAATCGATTTTTAAAAACATTGTTTTCTGGGATATTGTAGGATCGCTTTAAGAATTCTTAAATAGAATTAAATTAAATGTTGACTAAGGAACAGTGCCTCACATGGATGATTTCTTAAAATAATTGACCTTCTAGAAGAGGGGTCTAAGTACACAACACACACCATTTTTTATCAGAGTTGATTGCCTAGGGCTGTTTTACATCTCAGCTTCATAACTACACCATAAGGGTTTGGAAGGTCATATCCTTAATGTATCCAGTGTCCTCAAAGCACCAAGAAAGGGTGAAATGCATAAAGTGAATTTTTACCAAAAGCACCAAAGCAATTTGAAGCTACGAGAAACTCCATAAATATCAGCTTGGAACTTGAACAGGAGTTTGTGATTCTGAGCCCAATCAGCACTTCACTATAGGGTCATTCTGAACAGTAGTAGGCCATGACTTTCCTTTAGGTCAGAGACTTCATGGTAGAGTCACAGAACCAAGTGTCCTCTCCACCACTCCCTAGACTGGATGCTACCTGCACTAACACAGAGCTCCTATTCCCCAACATACCCTCTTTATACCTGGTCCAGGACCAGCCAACGTGAATATAGACTGCCTCCCAGGATTTTCATGATTTGATTATTCAGCTTGAATTATGCAACTTCCACCATCAAAGTTTACCCATCTTTAATTCCGTTTCTTTCCTTATTATAGATTGATACTCCAAATACATGTACACACACACAAAATCAACACATGTATGCAAAAGCAGCAATGAAATTCCTCCCACCAACTCAGTGATCTAGTTTTGTTTCCAAATATTTGTGATGCATAAATGTCAGAACATACTCTGACCTTTAACTTAACATTTAATTCAAAAAAGATTACTTTATTTGGAAAAAATATCTTTGTGTATTAGTTTAAAACTTAGAGAAGCACACATAAACGGCTTCATTCCTGAATTCAGGTAAGGCAAATATTTCCAAGTATTTTCTAATCTCTTCATGATTGTTTAACACAAAATACTGTATCTCCTTTCCCACTAGACTGTATGTATCTAAAAGGTACAGATTATTGCAAAAGAAGGCAGGATAGGAAATATTGACACAACTTTGGTCTGAAAATCTTCCCTTAATACATCGCATGTGTTTTTGAGACAGATGTTTGGAGGACATGTTTTTTAGGGCAGAACCAGCACAAGTGTAAAGCTATGCCTGGACACCTGTTAAGCCCTTCTGTGCCATCTGCTTATAGGAATGTACACATGACCTTAAAATAGTTGCTGCTTTTGGAGGTCATTTCACCAGGGTTGAGACTACAACTCCCACAACCATAAGTCTTAAAAAGAGATTTATCTCGGAAGGCAGGGTTGTCTCCAAGCATGGGCTTCATTTCTATGAGCTAAGCTTGAAGTCCCTGACATTTAGAAATGACAGTGTGTCAGTGTGAGGTTCTTTCGAATAATCCTTCTAAGTTTTATCAGCTTTGCAAAATGTTACTAAGTGCCAGTATTCCATTTATGAAATGTTTTAACTGTTGAGAGTGTGATGTCGGCCAGAAACGGTAGAGTCCTTAGCTAAGATTGTTCAAAGATAGTTCAGGAAGAGACTGTTTTATAAGTGGGGTGGTAGTGATGTTGTTGCCTGGTTTTGGAGAGAAGTAAAAGGATTCTCTAGTTACTGTTTTAAGATGTATACTCACATCTTTTATTATTTTTTTTTACTGTTTTGGGGTCATAAAATGTTTAAATTACCTTTGGGAATTGAAATGGGTCAAGAAAATGTTTAGAAAAGTATTCATAACTAAGGAATGTAATTCAACTACTGAAAAAGGAATTTAACGACTTAATACACCTTAATATTAAACCTTTATATGATCATGAACAGTACTTGAGAATTTTATGAATAAACATCCCAAGAATGTGCATGTTCTTTTGTGTATGGATATGTAGGTCTGTGTTTGATTTAATGAGGGTCATTTGCCAAATTTATGTCCCATTCCTTTGAAGATCTTGCTTAATATATGCTTCATTGGAAGAAAATAGGCATAGAAATGTCTAGTGACTAGCTTCTAATAAACTTATCAGAGAAAAGTTGTGATAAAGAAACTGAGACTTAAGAAACTAAGCTTGATGATGTCCAAGCTTGATTCTTGGATGAGAATGAAAAACAATTTTAATTTAGCTTTTAAAATGATAATAACATTAACAGCGATAAAATACATGAATGCTTCCGAAACTACCCGAGGTTATTTACCAGGTGTTTTGTTTTGCTTTGCTTTAATTTCCAGTCCCTTGGGGACTGAAACTTTGGGAAAATATCATAAAAAATGAATAACTGCAACCAGTATTTTTTTTAACAAAGGCATACAAAAATATAAGCTAAGTTTTCTTTTTTATTGTTTCACTCAAATAGCAAATTAGCAAATTGCTCTAAACGTAACTAAATATTTACCCTCACTTGATGTCCTTCAGGTATTGAACAACAATAAAAACAGGTTGTAGACTGCCTCTGCTCTTTGGGCCATATTTTAAATAGATTTGCCCTATGTCGCTGTGTATTAAATTTGGTACATAGGTGTATTCTCAGGGAATTATGACATATCTACAGAAAAAATAATATGTCTGTATATGTATACCTGTATGTGTATAAATTTGTTTTGATTTTGAGGATAATTTTTTAAATAATTTAACTGTTTTCTGTATTATCTGGCTGACCAGGAAGTACAGACATAGACACATGATATAAGTTCCCATGTCTGTGTTTATGTTTGCAATCAAGTCAGCAGTCAGTATTACTCTAAATGGCAAGGTCTGATGAGTAAAGGCAAGGGGAAGTTGAAGAGTCTCAGACTTTGAACAGTCACCTCTATTAAAGGGAAAGTTGGGCCTTGAATCCAGGTCTTTTCATTCGTACTGTAAGGTGCTTTTGTTTGTTTGTTTGTTTGTTTGTTTGTTTGTTTTAAGACAAATGCACATCAGAAATGAAATGATTTGGTCTACGGCCATACCACCCTGAATGCGCCCAATCTCGTCTGATCTCAGAGGCTAAGCAGGGTCAGGCCTGGTTAGTACTTGGATGGGAGAAATGAAATGATTTGTAAGAATCTTTCATTTGAAGTATATTTTATTACTTCAAATATATGAGAAAATAATAAAACCAGACCGTTCGTTTCCACTGTTTTTTTCAGTCACAACTTATATAACATTTTCCCCCAAAGTACACTACTTTTATTTGTATAATTACATATTTTAAGGCAAAATTAGAAACCAATAATAGAATGTTTATGATGCATCAAATGCATTAGAGGCCTGATTTATATTCTCAAAGTTTTAAATGTCCATTCTGGGGTTTGGTGGGTGAGGGAGGAATAGTTACAAACATGCAAAATGCAGAATAAGATCTTATAAGTCAATGGCCAATTTGTGTGTCATAATTAAATATATTAGGAGTTCAGAGAAGAGGATGTTCAAATTCAGGATGAACTGGCTTCATCACTGGTAGCCTCACCAAAGAGCTTGACCAAGCTTCAGGATGAATGGTGTTTCTTTCGTTTCTCTAAATAAATAATAAATAAATGCCCATTTTTGTTATTTGAATAACCCTTTTATGTTGAATGTCTAAACATTATTTGCAGGGTAAAAGATTAAATAGAAATTTGTGTATGTCTCACTTACTTAGTAAGACTCTGGCAATTAATTTTTTCCTTAACCATTATAGTAAACTGAATATTGGTTAAATAGTAAATCTTTTCTTTGTATATTTCAGTTTGGATATTCCTGCTTTTTGTGTATGGTCATTCTCCAAATGACAAAATATTACTTACTGAAGGATTTATATTATATAATATAATTATAATAATATATATTTATAATATATAATCTTATATTATTTTACATTCATGGCAGTATTACACAGTGAAACATGCACTTCCATTTGTGCAACATGTCGGTCACCATTCTGCTTTGACGAAGGGAATGGTGTTAAAACATTTTATGAATGGGGAATTCCCAGGGTCACACCGTAACACATTAGTTGGGACTAGTATAAATTTTGTAGGTTTCTCCTTAAAACAGTTACACACAAATATGTGCATGGGCATACACCTGCACACAAATGCATGCACACACTAGCTTGGAAATCGTCAAGCCAAGAGTGCAGCTCATGGTGCTAAAAACACTCCACTCGCTTTGAGCGCATGCCAGGCCTAAAAAAGTCTCTACCCATTGGAAAAAGGGTCTATAGTTAAATTTTCTAAATGATATCTGGTAAGATTATTCTGCATTATAAGAGAAAAATAAGAATTTTTTTGAAGATTCAAAGTAGCAACAAATTTCTGAAAGTATGTTTCTACTAAACGAGGTGAAAAGTTTAGAAGATTTCTTGGTGTTCTCAAAAAGAAGCAAGAATACATGATCACTATGAATTAAAAAACTGAGAGCCCTAGACAGAAATGTTAGAGAAGGGCAGAGATGCACAAGAACTTGTCAAAATGAGAAAGGAACATGAAGAAAACCAGATGCAACCAAGAATCTAAAAGTTGCATTTAAAGGTATTAGAATATAGGGGCACCTGGGTGGCTCAGTCAGTTGAGCATCAGATTTTGGATTAGGTCATGATCTTGTGGTTTGTGAGTTCAGGCCCCATGTCACTCATGCTGCTGTCAGCCTGCCAGTGCCAAGCTGGCTTTGGATCCTCTCACCCCCTCCCTCAGCCCCTCCCCCACTTGCTCTCTCCCCAAAATAAATAAATCTTTAAAATAAATAAATAAAGCTATCAGAATATGAAATAACAGAGAAAGCTGGCCAAATTGTATAGGAATAAATGAAGAAATGTCTCCAGAATACAGAATAAAAGAAAAATATATACAAAAATGAAAGTTTTGGGGGCAGAGTTCTAACCATGTAAATACATCTAATTCAGATAAAGAAATGAGAAAATGGTAAGGGAGTAACTATATCTGCAATAAACAATTACAAAGATGGGGTAATAGGAGTAATGCCTTCATTTTCATTCTTGGTCTACACATACACAAATACATGCACCGTGCACACACACACACACACACACACACACACACACACTTGACTAGGAAAGTTGAAGGCAAATGAAGGAAATAACAACCTTGACACAGAGTGATAGGTAAGCATTTCGGTACATGGAGATATGTATGTATTCTTCCATGGGAGAACAAATAAAAATATAAGAAAGGCATAAAATTCCTCCAAAGGTTTCCAGCCAAACTCAATTCTAATTAAATCCAATAATGTTTTTTTTCTTAAACTTGACAAAATTATTCTGAAGTGCATTTGAAAGAAATAGTTAAGAATATGTTTAAGAAGAGTTCCTATTTCTTGGATTCAAGATTCATGATTCAGTCATGGTATCTTGTGCATTTTTAGGAATTATCTGGGTTTTTTTTTCTAAATTATCTGATTTGTTAGTATATAATTGTTTATCGTAATCTCTTATCACACTATGTATTTCTGTGGTTATCTATTGTATTGTTTTCTCTTAATGTAGTTAAAGCATTGCCAATTTTGTTTATTGTTTTAGAAAAACTGCTCATTACTTTCAATGTTATTTTTTATTCTGGTCTCTATTTTCTTTATTTCTGATCTTTGTTATTTCAGCTAAGTTTCTTCTTTTTCTAGTTCCTTGTGGAGTAATGTTGTTTGTTTGAACTTTTTTTCTTAATACAAGCATTTGTAGCATAAATTTCACTCTAATATCTGCTTTTGCTGCATCCCATTGGTTTTGGAATATTGTGTTTTCTTTTTCTTGTTTTGAGATATACTTTGATTTATGATTTGATTTTCTATTTGGTCATCACTTGTGCAGTAGTATGTTGTTTAATATTTACATATTAAATATTTAGTATTTTTATTTTTTAGGCTTATTTATTTTGAGAGAGAGTGAGTGGGGGAAAGGCAGAGAGAGAGAGAGAGAGAGAGTCCCAAGCAAGCTCTGCACTGTCAGCACAGAGCCCAATGTGGGGCTTGAACCCAGAAACCATGAGATCATGACCTGAGCCGAAGTCAAGAGTTAGACACTTAATGGACTCAGCCACCCAGGCACCCCTAGTATTTTTTTAAAGAATACAAATATACTCAAATACATTTTTAAAAATATACCCTGTATACCATCATTTTCAATAGTAGTATGGTTTTCCATTTTAAAAAAAGACTATGTTTAAAGTTTTAAAGTAATGCAGGAGTACTTGCTATACTAAATGTGTCATAGATTATGGTCATTAAAATAATATGGTAGAGTGATAAGAGCAAGATGAAGCAACATGAGATCCACAGCCCACATCTCTCATAGAAAAATATATTTGGCAGCCATTTATAGAGAAAAAGGTCTTCGTGGAAGTTTTGGTATCCAGGTAGGAGGTTGCAAATCCTCGGTGGAGCAGAAGATCAAGAAGGACCACTTTAAGAAAACTCAGAAGGCAGGCCTGTGTACTGTCCTCTTATAGTCTGGCTTTGGCCCCACTTGTCTGTGGTCTTGCCACTAGCTCCTTCCACCAAGGGACCTGGGAGGAGTCACAGCGGTCCATGTTACTGGTAAAGGCCTACTGACCTTGGACCTACTGTAATGCTTGTAACACTCTCATGACTCAGCTCTGGCCCTGCTCTGCCACTAATCCAAGACAGTCTTGCCCAGCCGCAGATCCATCCCAGGGATGTGGCAGAAACAATGCCTATAGGTACACCCAGTAACCGGCCCACCAACCTCCAACCTGACTGCAGTCCTTGAAGCAGTCCTATGACTCAGTTTCAGCCCCACTCTACCATAGTCTAAGGCAATCTTGCCCATCCAGAGACCCACCAATACGACTAGGCAGAAGCTATGTTCATAGACACCCGTAGTTAATAGGCCTGATGACCTTGGACACAACTGTGGTCACTGAAGCAGTCCCATGACGCAGCTTCATTCGCTCTCTACTGCAGCTCAGAGGCAGCCTGTGTGCCAGGGACTAGCCCACTGACCTGACAAAAGCATGCCAGGAACCCACCAGAAGCCACACCCAAGTATTCCCCTGGTAATAGGCCTACCACCATGAATCCAATTGTAGAGTCAGTAACAGCGATGAGACCTGATTCCAGCCCTGCTCGGCTGCAATCCCAGAAGCAGTCCCATCAGCCCAGGTATTTGGCAGGAAAAGTTTTTTGCTTGCCAAACCCAGTCTGCAAAGATAGGAAGAAATGTCTGCTCCTTCCAATGCACCGACACCAATGGAAGCAGCACAGATCACAAAATATCAGGCAAACATGGTACCACCACAGGAAACTAATAAAGCTCCAGTAACCAACCCTGAAGAAATTCAGATCCATGCACCACGTGACAAAGAATTGAAAATAATTTTCTTAAAGAAGCTCAGTAAGCCACAAGAGAACGCAACCACACAAAATCAGGAAAGCAATACCTGAACCAAATGAAAAGTTTAATAAAGAAATAGAAACAATAAAAAAAGAACCAAACAGCAGTCTTGGTGCTGAAGAATGCAGTGACTGGATTGAAAAATTTAATGGAGAACCTCAGCAGTAGACTCAAACCTGCAGAAGAAAAATCAGTGTACTTAAAGAAAAGTCCTTTAAAATTATCCAGTTAGAGGAAAAAAAGAAAATAGCATGAGAAGGAATGAAAAAAGCCTCTGTGACTATGGGATTAAATGAAAGGAACCAATATATGCACTAAGGGAGTACCAGAAGGAACAGAGAATGAGAAAGGGGCAGAAAGCTGATTTGAAGAAATAATGTGAAAACACCTTCCTAATCTGGAGAAGGAAAGAACATCCAGATCTATAATGCCCAAAGAACGTCCAGTGGGCTGAACTTCACTGAGACCCTGAGACACATTATATTGTCAGAAATCAAACACAGACTTTCAGTTTCCAATTCCACATATAAGGAGCTTGGGAAGCTGCCACTCCATCCTAAGAACAAGTAAAAAGCTGGACAGACTGAAAAATCAACAACTCTTTAGAGAGATGAAGAAAGAGGACAAAGCACTGCCCTCAAGATTGAAGACACAGAAAGGCAAATACCAGGAGTTGTGGCTTATCAAAGCAGACACTAATGAGGAGAAACTGCTGCAGAAACCAGTACTACCTAGGAAAACCTGAACTGTAAATGACAAATCACTAGAGGTTTAGTCTGAGAATTCAAAGTCCAGGTGTGAGATTCACCTCTAGGAGTTCCACAGTGGTCTCGGGTAAACTTTGGAGAAAAATCTCCGTGTGCTTCTGGCAGAGAGAGGGCAAAAGGAATCATTTGAAATAAGCCAGAGTACTCTGTTCTTCTTAATAAGGGCTAACCGTGGGGTAAATGATTTCACCAAATTCTAACCTACTAGGGTATCATCAGACACTAACCGACCTGGAGGAGGGAAATTAATAACTCCAGTCAGCTTTAGCCTTCCACATGGGGAAAGAGAAATACCCAGTTCAAGCCCACTGTAGTAGTGCTCTCTCCCTTAAGGAGGGGGTGCATAAAAAACTGAGATACACTTGTGAAATTCACAGTAAAGAGGTCTAGGCTCACCAAAAGACTGAGACCTAATCATAAGACTCTAGAATGCTTGCCTGTCTGCCCCCATACCTTACACCGTATTACTAAACACTTATTTACAGCAGTTCCATTTGTCTGGTACCTCATGTCTGGCTATTAAGAAAAAGATTACAAGGCATAGTAAAAGGCAAAACATAAAATTTGAGGAGACAGAACAACATTAGAACTAAACATGGTAGAGATGTTAGAATTATCAGAGTGGTAATTTAAAACAACTATGATTAATATGATAAGGACTCTAATGAGTAGAGGAGATAACATGCAAGAGTAGATGTGCAGTGTAAGCAAAGAGATGGAAATCCTACTAACCAGCAATAACTGTCAAAGATCAAAAACACTGTAAGAGAAATGAAGAATGCCTTCGATGGAATTATTCGTAGATTGCATATCGGTGAAGAAATGATATCTGAGCTTAAGAATGTCTCAATAGAAACCTCCTAAACTTAAAAGCAAAGATAATGGGCTGAAAAAAATACAAGAATAGAATATTCAAGGACTGAGGGACAACTACAAAATGTGTATCATAAGCATAATGGGAATACCAGAAGGAGAAGAAAGGGACAATGGAACAGAAGATATATTTGAAACAGTAACGACAGAATTTCTTTCAAATTGATGTCAGATACCAAACCACAGATTGAGAAAGTGCAAGAATACCAGGTAGGACAAATGCCAAAACAACAACAGTAATGACAGCTACAAAAAAACACTACACCTAGATGTATCATTTTAAGACCCCAGAAAATCTAAGGTAAAGAAAAATCCTGAAAGAAGCAAAAAGCACCTTATCTAGACTGGTGCAAAGATAAGAATTACATCCAAATTCCCCTCAGAAACCATGCAAGCATGAAGACAGGGGCTCCTAGTGGCTCAGTCGGTTAAGCATCCGACTTTGGCTCAGGTCATGATCTCACAATTCGTGAGTTTGAGCCCCACCCACATCAGGCTCTCTGCTCTCAGCACGGAGCCCGCTTTGCTTCCTCGGTCTCCGTCTCTCTCTGCCCCTCTCCTGCTTGTTCTCTCTCTCTCTCTCTCTCTCTCTCTCTCTCTCTCTCAAAAAGTAAATAAACTTTACAAAACAAGAGAGTGGAACAGAACATCAAGAATGAGAACAGAAAGGAGGGCTGGTAAGAGAAATTGTCAGGGTGAGGAGAGAGGGGAATGGCTGTGAGGACATAAAAGAGGAAGAGTGATGTTAAACAGCATGAGTTCATAGTGAGAGACAGGTTATTGATAGAGGAATATAAGAATGGGCCAGAGAGGCAGGATGGAGAATGAAAGCTAATTCCCCACCCACAAAAAAACAAGTGAAAAATGAGAATGGGGTGAACTATTTAATGTTTTGAGAGAAAAAAAAAATACTACATCAAACCAGAACTCTGTACCCTGTGAAATTATCCTTCAGCAATGAAAGAAAAATAAATACATTCTCAGACAAGCAAAAAGGGAATATGTTGCCAATAAGCCTGCAGTGTAACAAATGTTACAAGAAGTTTCTTAGGTAGGAGGAAAATAATACAGTTCAAGAAATCATATCTACATAATGAAAGGAAAAGAATAACTGAAAGTAAAATTAAAACTTTTATGTTTCTTATTCTTAATTGATCTAAAAGATAAGAGTTAGTTCAAAATAATACTAGACAATGTATCCAGTGTTGTAGACTTATGTATTATATATATATACATATATATGTATATATATATGCTTATGTATTATATATATACATATATATGTATATATATATGCTTATACATAAGTGAAATGAATGATACCAGTGATACAAGGGAAGGGTAAGAGAAATAAGGATTATTTTGCTATTATAAGGTACTTACACTACCCGTAAAGTGGTACAGTACCATTTGAAAGTAGACTTTGATTAGTTGTAAATGTATATTGCATATTCTAAGGCAACCACTAGAAACAGTAAAAAGTGTAACAAGTCAGACAGAGGTGGACAAATACCATATGATCTCACTCATATGTGGAATTTGAAAAAAACATACAGCTCATAGATAGAACAGGTTGATGGTAGCCAGGGGCAGCGGTAGAGAGTAGGCATGGAGTAAAAATAAAGTAAAAGAAGTATAACTGATACGCTAAAAAGGAGAGAAAATGGAATTATATAAAATCCTCAGTTGAAAGCACTCAAAGCAGAAAAAGTAAACGATTAAAGGAGGAACAAAAAATAAGGGCAACAAATAGAAAACAGTAACAAATATGGTGGTTATTAGTATAGCTGTATCAATAATGACTTTGAGCGTCAATGGTAAAAAAGCACCAAGTGAAGAGTTTTTTAGAGTGGATCAGAAAACAAAAATCCCAACTACATGTTCTCTGTAAGAAACCCACTTTAGCTCTAACGACACATATAGATTAAAAGTAAATTGCGCAACCATTTTTACATTTTTTTTATGTTTATTCATTTTGAGAGAGAGAGAGAGAGATAGTACAAGCAGGGGTGGAGCAGAGAGAGAGGGAGAATTCCAAGCAGGCCCTGCACTGTCAGCACAGAGCCCGACACAGGGCTTGAACCCACAAACTGTGAGATCATGACCTGAGCCCAAATCAAGAGTTGGGCACTTAACCTACTGAGCCATCCAGGTGCCACTGTACAGCCACTTTTTTTATGACAGTCTGGCAGTACTCTTACATGATCCAGCAGTACACCAGGGAATTTAACCAAAGGAGTTGAAAACTTAGGTCCATACAAAGACCTGCACGTGGATGCTTAGAGCAGCTTCATTCATAATGTCCAAAACTTGGAAACGACCAAGATTTCCTTCAATTGGTAAATGGATAAACTGTGATACATCCAGGCAATGTACTGGTATTCAGCACTGAAAAAAAAATGCCTATTAAAACATGAAAGATATGAGGAACCCTAACTGTATATTACTAAGTGAAAGAAGTCAAGCTTGAAAATTTACATACTGTATGATTCCAACTATACGACATTCTGGAAAAGACAAAAGTATGGACACAGTAAAAAGATCTGTGGTTTCCAAGGGTTGGGTATGGGAACAGGATATACTCTGTATGATACTGTAATGATGGATAAATGTCATTATTCATTTGTCCAAACCCAATGAGTGTACCAACACCAACAGTCAATCCTAAGGTAAACTATGGACTGTGAGTGATTGTAATGTATGTTCATCAATTGTAAACAATATATCACTCTGTACTTTCTACCTAGTTTTGCTGTGAACCTAAAACTTCTCTAAAAATTTAATTTATATATAACTTGAGAAATCTTGTCATTTACAAGAAACCAAAAGAGAAATTAGAAAATGTTGTGAAACAACCAATTATAGATTGAAGAGATATCTACACTCCCGTGTTCATTGTAGCATTATTCACAATAACCGAGATATGGAAACAACCAATGTCCATCAATGCATTAATAGATAAGGAAAATTATATTCAATGGAATATTATTCATGTTTAATAAAGAAAGAAATCCTGCTATTTGCAACAATATGGATGAATCTGGAAGATACTAATGTAAGTGAAATAATCCAGATGAAGAAAGACAACTGCTGCTTGATCTCACAATGTAGAATCAAAAAAAGTCAAATTCATAGAAGCAGATACTAGATGGTGGTTGCCAGAGGCTGGGGGTTGGGGGGGGGGGAAGTAGATGGAATGAGGAGGGAGTTCAGAGTACAAAGTTTCAGTTATGCAGGATAAATACATTTTGGAGATGTAATGTACAGCATGGTAACTATAGTTAATAATACTGTATTGTAGGGACACCTGGGTGGCTCAGTCAGTTGAGCTTCTGACTCTTGATTTTAGCTCAGGTCATGATCTCACAGTTTGTGGGTTTGAGCTCTGCGTTGGGCTCCATGCTAACATTGTGAAACCTGCTTGGAATTCACTCTGTCTCTCTGTTTCTCTCTCTGCCCCTGACCTCTCTCAAAATCAGTAAATAAACTTTAAAAAATGATAATAATACTGTATTGTACAGTTTAAATTTGCTAAGACAGTAGACCTTAAATATTATCACAAGGAAAAAGTAACTGTGTGAGGTAATCCATGTGTTAATTAGATTGTGTTAATTATTTCACATTTTCTATGAAAACATCATATTGTATACCTTAAATACATACAATTTTTATTTGTCAATTATACTACAATTAAGATGAAGAGACAAGTCAATGGATGGGGCACAGGGCCTTGAAGTTGACATTACTATATAAAAGATTAATATTTAATTTTTTTAAATATATCATTGACCAGTTGGAGAATGGTTTTATAGATTGATAGATTAAATATACATATTATATAGTGATTTAGAGAGTACATATTAAAAAAAGAGACCATAAGACATATGGAAAAGTTACTGGTTAATAAATTTCTAAATAGAAAAAAGCTTTCCAAAAGTTTTTATTGAAAAAGAGAGGGTCTTAACAAAAGAAAAGGTGATTTTGATTATATTAAAAAGGACAACATTTTTAACAAAAATTATCAGAATACAATAAAGTTAATAACTAACTAGGTTAAATCCCTTCACAGGCAAAAAGGGATTTAATTTCTAACATAAAAATTGTTTTTTAGGGGCGCCTGAGTGGTTCAGTCGGTTAACTAACTGTCCAACCTGGAGCCTGCTTCCGATTCTGTGTCTCCCTCTCTCTCTGCCCCTCCCCCACTCACACTCTGTCTCTCTCTCTCTCTCTGTCTCTCTATCTCTCTCTGTCAAAAATAAAATAAACACATAAAAATATTTTTAATTGTTTTTTAAATCCATTTTTTAAAGCAGCAAAGCACATGATTGAATGATTAAAGAAATAATAAGTAAAATGGCTAAGAAAGATATGAAAACATATTCAAAATCACAAATAATTGGTAGTCAAAGAAATCCTAACTAAAATGATAAGATTATAATTTTTCTCCTGATAGTTTTGTCAGAAATATTGTAAGATAGACACACTCATACCCTGTTGGTCAGAATATGATTAGTAAAACTTTTTTTGCAAAACAGGTTAGCAACAGCTACAGAGAATTTTAGGTCTAATAATGCATAAGATTGATCTAACAATTCAAATTCTGGGAATATATTCTCAAGAAAATAATCAGGCTCAGACAAAGACTTATGTAATAGCTTTGAGACAGTGATATTGATAGTAGCAAAAAATTTAAATTACCCAAATCGTAAACAGTAGTTATGCCAAGACCATTCAGTGAAAAATTCAGGCACCTTAACAATATGCCGCATGGCAATTTACTTTTTTCAAGTAAGCAAACTATCCCTTTTTTGGATTAGGACTTTTTATTTTTTTAATTTTTATTTATTTATTTTTTTAATGTTTATTTATTTTTGAGACAGAGAGAGACAGAGCATGAACAGGGGAGGGGCAGAGAGAGAGGGAGACACAGAATCTGAAACAGGCTCCAGGCTCTGAGCTGTCAGCACAGAGCCTGACGCAGGGCTCGAACTCACGGAGCGTGAGACCATGACCTGAGCCGAAGTCGGATGCTTAACCAACCGAGCCACCCAGGCGCCCCTGGATTAGGACTTTTGAAAAAAATAAGATCTCACATCTAATACTAATATAACACATAAAAGAAACATTATATTAGGATAAATTCATTTAATGATATTAATCTTTTTTTTTTTTAATTTTTTTTTCAACGTTTATTTATTTTTGGGACAGAGAGAGACAGAGCATGAACGGGGGAGGGGCAGAGAGAGAGGGAGACACAGAATCGGAAACAGGCTCCAGGCTCTGAGCCATCAGCCCAGAACCTGACGCGGGGCTCGAACTCCCGGACCGCGAGATCGTGACCTGGCTGAAGTCAGACGCTTAACCGACTGCGCCACCCAGGCGCCCCAGATACTAATCTTTTTTAAATTTGGAGAGTTGCAGTAAGGCCCAGTATGTTATTCATTTCCGTTAATGCTCCATGTGTGTTTGAAAGGCTTTTGTATTGTGAAATTATTGGGTTCATTAGATCAAGCATGTTCATTGTATATCTCAAATCTTATATATTATACTGATCTTTGTGTTGTTTTGTTTTGGCCTGCTTTATCTATCAGCTGGTAGGAGGGATTTTGAAAACCTTTCACTAAGGTGGTCTATTTGTGTATTTCTCTTCACAGTCTATCAAATTTTACTTCGTATATTCTGACACTATGTTTTTAAGATATATAATTGTATAGTCTCAGTATATATCTTAGGTATATCTTTCTGATACACCAAAACTTACCATTATCTGTTGGCTCTCTCTGTCTAATAATACCTGTTCTTTGAAGTCTATTTCATGTGTTATCAATATAGTTATATAGTTAAGCCAGCTTTATTTTGTTTATAGATGCTATATGTAAATATTTTTTATCCCATATATACTCTTAATTTAAATGTGTCTCTTATGAACGTATTAGTTGTGTTTGATTTTTCCTGTGGGACAGCCTTTGTTAACTAGAAGTTTAGTTCATTTTTAATTGTAATCAGTGGTATTTGGATCCTCTCTACCATATTTTGTGCTTTCTGTGTGCCTGACATTTTTCTGCATCATGTTCTCTGATTTTTTTCCTTTTTTTCACATTGATTGAGTTTAGAAATTTTATACCTGATATCCATTCTTTTCTTTATACCCTAGAAAATTCACACGTCTGCCTAATTTATCAAAGTTCACTTTTAACTGTTTTTATTTTCCTCCAGAACAAAGTAAAAACCTTAGAAGACTTTTTTTAATTCACAAAAGGTGCATTGTTCGATGCTATTCCTCCAGCGCTTAAAGCATGGCCTTTCACATAGTCATTGCTCACAAATAATTATTGAATCTGTTCATCAAACATACCCAAGTATTTAACACTTCTGTTTCTCATCGTACCTTCCAGCATCACTTTCTTTCTGCCTGAAGAGTAATTCTTTAGAATTTCCTTCAGTGGGGGTCTGCCAAGTACAACCTGTTTGTTGTGTGAGAGGTTTGAATTTTGCTTTCACTCATTAATTATACTTTTTTTAAAACAGACTTTTTTAATTTTTTAAAGTTTTTATTTATTTATTTGAGAGAGAGAGAGAGAGAGAGAGAGAGAGCGAGCCAGGGAGAGGCAGAGAAAGTGGGGGACAGAGGATCCAAAGCGGACTCTGGGCCGATAGCAGAGAGCCCACTGTGGGGCTCGAATTCACGAACCGTGAGATCATGACCCAAGCCAAGGTCTGCTCACCAAATGAGCCACCCAGGTGCCCTACTCATTAATCGTACTTTGATGGTTATTTAGTTCTGAGTTCTTGTCAGCACTGTGAAATGTTATTACACAGGCTTTTGACTTCCATTACTGCCTCTGAGAATTTGGTTGTCAGTCTGTCATTCTCTTGAAGGTACTCTGTCTTTTCTCTTATTTTTTTTCTTTTCTCTTACTTTAGAAGTTTTGCTTTGTTTAGTTCCACATAATTTCATTTTACATACCCCACAGTGGATTTCCTTTGATTTTCCCTTTTGAGAGCCATTAGTGTTTATAAGTGTGGGAATTGGTGTCTTTCACCAGTTATGGAAAATTCTCAGATATTATCGCTTTAAAGATTTGTCAGCCTTATTCTTTCATTCTTTTTCTCCTTATGGATCTCCACTTAGAATAAGATATACCTTCTTATTCTACTCTCCGTATCTCAAACCCTGTTTTATACCATCCATTGCTTTGGTTTTCTTCTGCATTGTGGATAATATCTTCAAATCTCACTTTTTAAAAACGTTTAAAAAAATTTAAAAAAAATGGGGCCCCTGGGTGGCTCAGTCCATTAAGCGTCAGACCTCGGCTCAAGTCATGATCTCACAGTTCGTGAGTTCGAGCCCCATATCGGGCTCTGTGCTGACAGCTTAGAGCCTGGAGCCTGCTTCAAATTCTGTGTCTCCCTCTCTCTCTGCTCCTCCCCCGCTCATGCTCTGTCTCTCTCTCCTTCAAAAATAAATGAAAACATTTTTAAAAGTTCTCAAATATCTTCAAATCTCACTTTCAAATAACTATTTCTTTAGCTGTTTCTAATTAGGCATCAATCTAAGTGTTCAATTATTAGTATAACCATTATATTCAGTGATTATATTTTATTTCTAAAAGTTAGAATGCTTAAATTTTAAATCTGCTCAATCATTTTCTATGGTCTCTTGCTTCTTATTCATATATTCAACCCCTTCTTTTTCTTTTTACAGCATATTAAGCATACTTTATATTTAATTTTTAATGATTAAAATATCCCAAGACTTTTTAGAAGATACTATCTATATTTTCTTCTGCTTCTCACTTATGGTACCTACTGTCTGTCTTTTTTCTATGTGATATGCGGCTCTTCTAGGAAATGCGGTCTAACGTACTATGAGTGACAAAAGAGATGTATCAGTGATTTTCTTAGTATGTGGGATATGAGAATGGGAGGAAAAGAGAATGGGAAGGTGGGCAAGGTTACCGAGGTAATCACCTGAAGGGCACAAGAATACTTTTCAAAGTGATGTATATGTTCAGTATATTCTTACCGGGGTGCTGGTTACAAAGGAGTATTCATATGTAAAAACTTCTCAAATTGTATGCTTTATGCAGTTTATTGTATATTGATTATACCTCACTGGAGATGTTTTTGAGATGTTGGATACTAGATACCAGGATCTTAATAATGGCCAGTCTCCTATATGGTGAATTCATTGAATTTTAGTTGCGCTTTTCTCACTTTTTTATGTTGAAAAAAAAATACTCTTTGACATAGAGATTTCATGTTTCCAATATCAAAGCAAGTTCTCCGAGGAACAAAAGATTACACACAATCGTGTGCGTTCCAATTTTGTTGATAAGAAAAATTTAGAGGCAACTTAAATACTGAACAGTAGACGTTAGGTAAATAGATTGTGAAATGGAGGTAATGGAATATAATATAGCCAAAATCATCTGGGGAGGGTTCATGATATAATGTTGAGTAAACAAAATCGCATAAGATCAGATTGTTTACGCTATGATAATTTCATAAAGATTCAAAGGGTGAGAGAAGATAAACCAAAAGAATTGTTAGTTATGTTCGGGAATGGAATGGTGGGCAATTTTTCTTTTTCTTTTCATGCTTTTCTTCATACTCCGAATTCTCTACCATGAATATGCATCACTTCTCTCAGAAAAAAAAAAAAATTTAGAAAATGACTAAAAGGAACTTTCCCAAATAATTGTTCTTTTATCTTTCCATGAGAAGGCTTTTAAAAGAATCCTCTCGTAGAGGATTTCAAGCACGTCAAGAAAATTGTTCAGAACTGCTAAGAGTCTTATGGTGAATGCGACAAGGTTATATTCCAACTTTTGACATGTTCATCATTAACGTTTGGCTGGTCCCTAGTCTGTCTGAACAGAGAGATGAATACATTAGAGATGGGTAAATAAAAAAGTGATTTTCTTTCTAAATTAATATAATGACACACTTTCATGATGAATTTTCTAAATCATTTTAGGTTATACCTTCCTCTTTGTGAGTTCAATTATCTTTGTCATAAAAAACTTTTTTTTTCCAAAGACAACCTTTACCCATTTTTCATTGCCTAATTTAACTATAAAGCTGTTAACATCCCATTTTAAAGCTGATGATAAATTGCCTTTTAACCTATTAGAAATTTTTGAAATTAGGTGGTATAATATTCACAGATATAACCTTACCAATTATAAGGAGGAAAAAAAACCCTGAAAACATAAATATGGCTCTAACCTTGAAACTTGACAAGCATTTGGATAAGAAAAAGAACCATTTCATGTATTTAAATTCCTCTAGACTTCTAGCTGTCTGTGTGTCATTGTTATGATTAGTCCTTCTTAACACTTACCTTCTACCGAATGTGGGAAAAACATGCATTTCCTATTGTTAGTGACTCAGTAATGTTTTACTCAACTACATAATCTGTGAAAGTTTCAATAAATAAGAAAATTCACATTAGCATTTACTGATTCTTTATATGTATGTGTGTTTCATACCTTCTCTTTGTAGGCTATCAAAATAGTGTGAAAATTCAGAGTCAGGCTTAGAATAATAGTATCTTTTACTCCAAATCTCTTAGTAAAGGTTACTCAAATTAATCACAAGTGGGCAATATACCTTACATTTAAAATGAATACCTCCTAACACCTCTTTTGTTTTACCCTGTCATCTACTAACCAAATGCCAAGATTCTCACATAGGACAGTAAATAACTCTTAAACCCAAAATAAGAAAAATCTGTAAAAGTCAATTTGTTTTAAAAAATCAATTTGTTTGGGACTTTATTTATGTGAGCTATTATTTTCTAGCATTTTACCAACGCATGGGTATTCCAGGTATTAATGATGCATTTTCTTATACTGACCCCTTTTTTTAAATGGCATTTAATTTGCCCCTTTTTCCTCTTTCTGACATTCTACCCTATGATTTTTGTTGTATCTAGCACTAAGCAAGTGTCTTAGGAAACAAATATTATTTTGTTTTTTTAATGTTTATTTTATTTATTTTTGAGAGAGAGAGAACGTGAGAGGGGGATGCGCAGACAGAGAGGGGGACAGAGGATCTAAAGAGCCCTCTGCACTGACAGCACAGAGCCCAATGTGGGACTTGAACTCACAAACCCTGAGATCATGACCTGAGCCGAAGTCGTTGCTCAACCGACTGAGCCGCCCAGGTGCCCCTTAAATACCATTATGTAAAGTTCTGCAGTAGCCTGTGTGTTAATATCATTTATTCTTCTCGTTACCATGATAATGTAAGGGGTTTAACTCTCAAAATTATATTCTTTCAAATATAGATAGAGAAAGCTATCTATCGTATACACATATACCTGTAGGAATATAGCATATAGAGAGAGATCTATTTATCTATTTCTCTGTATATATCTAAATCTGTCTTATCTCAATCTGTCTATATCCAGAGATAGAGAATATGTAGAGAGGAGAATCTCAGAACAGGCAAATTTTAGTTTGAGAAAATTAAAGCCCTGATGAGGTATTTCACTTCTACATGCCACCTCAAGTATAGTTTGGGAACTGTGGGAGCATAATAATGTGTTGTCTCTTTCTTCCTGTTTGCTTTTGCACAATAGCTTTTGAGTTGGAGGTTTTTTTTTTTTTTTCTGTTTGCTACGCAATTAGCTAAATATCTAGTTCAGTTACAAGGGTCCCTTTGGCGGCTTTGGTGGTATGTCTTGACAGCCTGTTAGCCTTGGAGATTCTAATGCATTTCACATTACTTATCTCTCGGTCATCCCAGTATAATATGGCTGGTGAATTTCCACTTGTTTACTTGTTTTGTGGAATGTTTCCCAATTGATCTACATTGCACCTGTGGCTTATTTCCCTGTGTTGGCAAAACTCAGAACTGGAAGGAGTATAAAGCATAATGCTATTTCTTAGCTAATTCTTGGTGGTAAGTTGGCGCTAAATATGCTGATGCATATAGTGTTTTTCTGCAATGATATCTCTCTGGGAAATCCCATTTAACTTGAATTACAAGCAGCAAAGATAAGAGCAATAGCATAAACCCAAACTTTTCAGAGCATTTAAGGACAAAGATCTCAAACAGTTCATAAGAATTAAGATATTTTTCACTACAAGTAATGGAAATCCAAACTCCACCTGATTAAAACAATAAAGAATGAATGGCCTCACTTGACAGGAAGTTCAAAGATGGGGTGTATTTCAGGGCAGGCTGATTGAGCAGTGTCATCAAGGGCACAGGTGTTTTCTTTCTCTGCCCTGTAATCCTAAGCGTGAGTACATCATCGGCATAGTAGCAAGAGAGTCACAGGTATCATACCTATGTCCAGTAATGTCCAGGGGACAAAGAGAATCCATCTCTTCCTATGGCTATCTCATAGGAGGAAGAAAATGTTCCTTTAGTCTCTGGAAGACTTCCCACTACATTTTAGGTCAAAATGGGGTCATATGCTGGTTCCAGAACCAATCATAGGCAAGATTACTCTTGAAACAATTTCTTCCTGGAATTAGGATGCATTCATTTTCCTCTGAGACCTATAGCTGCTTGGATTTAGGCAGATATCTGATAAAAAATTGTGGTTTGAATAGTATTAAAAAGTGGAGAAATTCTGGGAAGGTAGTAAATACTGTCTACTACGTGGTTGTACCGTCATAATTGGACCGTGAAAAAAATACAGAGGGAAATGAGTGCCCCTGTGGCCAACTCACTGTGACCAACATGCGTTTCTAAAGCATAGCTTGGGGAAAACAGAAGAGAACAATAGAATTGCCCATCTTTCAGCCTGGGGCTCAAATAATGAATATAATTTCTTAGGGAACACATAGTATAATTTGGCTCACTGAACATCCTTTCCAACCCTTTTTTCCTGTTCTGTAGAGATTGCAAAGTAAAGTCCTTGATTCACAGGCTCTGTAGCAGCTTGGGTTGGCCATGAGGAGAATTCTGGTCAATGAGACTTAGGAATAAGTCACTGGAGCAGGTCTCCCTTCCTGAATAAATGTCAAATTTGGATATGACGTTTGGAAGCTCTGTATCTGCCTGGAGACCAGGAAAATAAAAGTCACCTGTCAAGAATGGTGGAGCACAAAGGAGGCTAGGCTCTCAGTGGCATCATTCGAGCTCTGAACTGTCTACCTCCAAACCTTTGATTATGTGGAAGAAACCTAAGCCACAGTAGTAGCTGAAGGCAGTACAATAAAATATGTAAACTATCAAAATTCATTACATACATTTACTCATACGTTATCCCACTTAACTTAGCCTTTTGTTGTTTCCCGAAAGCCAAATTAGAGAAACTCCTCAAATCGCTTGTATCACAACTATTTGAACTCATATCAACCCAGGAAGCCAGCTAATCACGCTCTGGGCGCTTAAGCACAGACAGCTGTGGCTGAATCTGCACAGCATCATTGATATGGATAAAACGCCCGATCCACTACAAGTTTCACAGATCAGCAGTCCATTTTGAACCCACCTGTCAGTCTCATTAAAACAGTGAATGCAGCTCAACTGAACAGAGAACAGTTAATTACGTCTTACGTAAACTGATCCTGAATTAGGTCTGAAAATATTAACGTGCATGAATGGGGTTGTATTACAGCAAAGAAGTGAAAATTTACATCAAGGATACTTTGCTTAGCAATACTATTTGAACCGTTCACAAATAGTAAGCAAAAATTATTTGATTTAAAAAAAACAGATTGCTTAGAAAATATGACTTCTGACTACGTGCAACCACGTGACAACAGATGTTAGCTGGAGGGAAATTTGTTCTCTGCCAATTAAAAAAAAAGTACCTTTACTTTTTTACTTTACACAATTAAGGGGGAAAACTACTTTTAGTTTAGAATTACAAGCTTCTCAACTGCTTTAATACCACAGATTTATTCCATTTGCTTCTCAACTATTCCTGCTGGGGTTTCTGCCGCAGTCTATTGACATGTAGAGGCGTTTCCATTACCTTTGAAAAACAAAACCAGCAATCATTTTTCAAAAGACATTTATGCTGTCAGTATGTAATTATTGCTAATATTAAACATTCGTTATGTTACTGAATGCACTGCACACACAAATTCGTTGGGACAAACTTACATTCCCAAAAATAGGGGGGGGGTGGGAGGCTATTCACAATTTAGATCGACCTAAAGGGTATTATTTCAAGCGGAAAAAGTTAAGCAGAGAAAGACATATACCAAATGATTTTACTTATATGTGGAATCGTAAAAACAAATCAAGCAGAAATATGAATTGGTTCTCTGGTTGCAAGAGGAGAAGAGGCTAGGGGAATGGACAAACTAGGTGAAGGAGATTAAGAGGTTCCCAATTGCTGTTACAAAATAAGGAAGTCACAGGGATGAAAAGTACAGCCTAGGAACCATAGTCAATAGTATTTTTTTTTTCAACGTTTATTTTTGAGAGAGAGCGCAAGCAGAGGAGGGGCAGAGAGAGAGGGAGACACAGAATCCGAAGTAAGCTCCAGGCTCTAAGCTGTCAGCACAGCGCCCACCGTGGGGCTCGAACTGATGAATGGTGAGATCATGACCTGAGCTGAAGTCAGACACTTAGCCAAATGAGCCACCCAGGCACCCCAGTCGATAGTACTTTAATACCTTTCTATGGTGACAGATGGTAAGCACACTTACCTGGGTGAGCACAGCATAATGTAGAGAATTGTCTAATCACTATGCTCTCTGCCTGAAACTAATATAATATTGTATATCAGCTATACTTCGATTTTAAAAAGTTGTGGTTTAAAAGAAGGTATTAAAATTAGAGCTTAAAAAAATGTGATCTTAATCAAAGTTGGGACAGAGATACCTGGGAGACATTCTACCAAAATAATTATGTTCAAGATATGATTCTGTTGTACTCTGGGTCTGGTTTCTATTAGAATACCTCATAACCATTTAGTCGCCTTCAGGTAAAATAGGAAAATAAGGACTAGCTAGACGAGTATGAGGCTGCTCTTATACAGACCCATTCATACAGTTATAAGTACTAATACAAGCTGCTACATGGTACGTTGATAGGTTATTCTTTTCAGTAACATTCACCATTACTGTCACGTATCATAAGAAAAAGAGGAAAGGTTTAGGATTGAATAATATACTGGAACATTCTCCTCTAATAGATGTATGCAAAACTGGAGACGGTGACTTTGAAATGTTTCACGTTACTATTTTTAGCAGTGTAATCCTTTCTTTAAACCAGAGCTTACGAGGAATCCCAGTGCAGAGTCACAGATAAATACAGAGCTCTTGGTTGAAGCACAGCCGGCATGTTTAAAAACCGGTCTTCTGGGGCGCCTGGGTGGCGCAGTCGGTTGAGCGTCCGACTTCAGCCAGGTCACGATCTCGCGGTCCGTGAGTTCGAGCCCCGCGTCAGGCTCTGGGCTGACGGCTCGGAGCCTGGAGCCTGTTTCCGATTCTGTGCCTCCCTCTCTCTCGATGCCCCTCCCCCGTTCATGCTCTGTCTCTCTCTGTCCCAAAAATAAAAAAAAATTAAAAAAACGTTGAAAAAAACCGGTCTTCTTACCTCACTCATTCCTCCTGAATGGCCCCTGAAGCACTTCTGCCCAACTACGAGAATCTTTCATAAGTTCCAAAGAAACTTGGGACCCTGATGTTTTTTCCTTTGTTGTAATAAGCATACCTATTTTAGCTTCCCTGTGGGGATGATTTAGGTCGCTAAGAATCCGAAGAATGACCCTTCGTCTGGGAAATGGAAAGTGTCCTGAATTCCAAACTGTACTTCATGCCATCTCTCTTGTCTTTTGGGGGCATCTGATTATTGTATGGAAGGGACGTCTTAGCGGTCCTTGGCATTTCCTAACTGGAAGCTCCAACTCATGTTTTACTGCTTAGGTAGCTGTATAAAGTTCATAGTGATATTAGAGTACTAGACATTAAAGATCCTTTCCCTTCTTTTTGTGAAAAAGTGTGTGTGTGCGCGTGTGTTTGTGTGCATGCGCACGCACATGTGTGTATATGTGCTTCATGACCTGAAGTTTAAAACCATCCAGTTAGCTTTGGGCCAGTCCTGAGATGTCCATAGAGGTTACATTAATGTCGCTCTAAAACATTGCTGGTGAAGGCTAGAAAAACAGAGTATACTTTACAATTGGAGTGATTGTGCTGTTTCATTCTAATTCCTTTAAGCAGAGAAACTAGCCTCCATGGTATACATAAAAAACCACACAAGAGGTGACACAGCCACAGATGCTCTTTTGGCAAACCAGCTACAGACCATCTGAAACCCATTCTTCATATTTCAAGCTGCCTCGAGTTTCCTTTTGTGCCTTTACTTCAGATTGTACACACACTTTCACTTTTCCTGGTTAACACCTGGGCTTCTGTAGGATACACTAGGCTTTCTGTACCAACAATATACACTTAGATTCTCATGTATTAGGGAGTGTTCAGTTAGGAAATTGGTGACAAACTCACCAGGACCGTGGGAGAGAGAACATGATGTAGTTGTAAGAGGGGTCTGCCCAACTTGACCTGTGGCCTTGGGCAAAAGGACATAACCCACCAGAGGGCACTCAGCAGGGAGGTGGGAGAATAAATATCTTGACCTCATTTTCACCCCACTCTTCTGCTAGTGCCTCTTTTTGGCCATACCTAAATTAAAGTGTCCTGGGGCACAGAGGAGGGTTAAGGAGGATTGGAAAATACAGAAGAAAGTAGAAGAAAAAAATCTGGCACTCTTGAAGATGCTTTTTCTATCTAAACCCTTTTATGACTAACAAAACCTATCATTTACTACATTCCAGCCTCTGTACTAAGCATTCTATAGGCATTATTTTCATGTACACATTCTAACTTGTTTTAAAACACAAGTACTATTATTATTCTTTCCATTTTACCCACAGAGAGAGTGAGGATGAGAGTTACAGTACCTTTCTGAGGTCTTATAGGCAAGCAAGTATTAGAGCCAAGCCTTGAGCCTACATATGACTCTGAAACCCATACTTGTAATCAATTTTTATGTAATCTTCCATTGATACTCCAGTATCATTCTCCACTAACTCATTAGGTTTCTCTGCTGCATTTCTTGAATTTTTAGACTGCATTGGACAATCCTATCCTTTAAAATATAACTTTGGGGGCGCCTGGGTGACTCAGTCAGTTAAGCGTCCAACTTCGGCTCAGGTCATGATCTCAAAGTTGGTGGGTTCGAGCCCCACGTCAGGTTCTGTGCTGACAGCTAGGAACCTGGAGCCTGCTTCTGATTCTGTGTCTCCCTCTCTCTCTGCCCCTACCCCACTTGCTCTCTCTCTCTCTCTGTCTCCCTCTCAAAAATAAAATAAACATTAAAAATTTTAAATATAACTTTGAACCTGTAAAGCTCCATATTGTCACTTAATTGTGGTAATATTGATGAGAAAACCACAAAGCTTTTATTTGTCTTTGGTGGGAAGATGATATAACATAATATAAATTTTGGGAGAAGACTAAAAAAGCCTTATAATACCTGCAGATCTAAGCATTTAGCAGTTAACATGATGAATGGCTGACCTTCCAGAAACTGAATAAAATCTTAATTCTTATTCATGCAGACAAATAGTAATGTGACCAACCTGATATCGCCCATTAGTAACCAATCATTTCCTTCTGATTCCGGTACCATAGAGAATGGATTTGGAAGTTACATCCTTACTTTGAACATTAGTTTATTTTCCCCAGATCACTTACACAACACTATTTATTTATGACAAATTTCTATCATGACCTGACCCATGTCATTAACCTGGCATTTAAGAGTCTAGATTCAAGCTTTTTCTATTCAAATGGCCAGGACTAGATCTATTTAGAAAATTAATATTACTTTTAAACGTGTGTAACTATTTCCACACAACAGTAATGACTTTCTCTTTCAAAAGGGAAAGTTTTCTTATCTGAAGGCACTCGTTTTTCCACACTAGAAGAGACATAATCCTGTACCTTAAGCAATTCATTCTTAGTGCTCCAGCTTTCTTGTGCAGTATAATGAAAGGTAGGTTGGCTCTGGACAGGACTCCATTTTCTGGTGAGAGCAAGTTGACATTGATCAGAATGATTTTGTATGCTTGGTGTATATGCCATCCAATCTTCCAGCAATGTATGTGTGCAATATATAAGTATCAGAGTAAAACAAAGTTAGCCTAGTTATCTTCTAACTCCTGGCTTATAACCACTCACCTGGAAGCCAGAAAATACAATATAGAATTTCAGTTTTCTTCTATTTATTGTTCTTATATTTAGCATCACTTAGAATAATAATGTGGATACTTAATCTAGCTACTTCTCAATGAATTTATGTTGAAGTCATGTGACTGTGATTGTCAGAAATACATTTTATTATAAATGCCTCTAAAGAATTCAGATTAAAACACGTGTGATAAATACTTGTGGAAAAGTATTCCATGTAGCAAGTATGTGAATGTTTTAATATGAAAGAACTAATAGAACTGATTAACAGTAGGGGTTTGCCAGATGTGAATCATAGAAAGAGATCATGAACTTATAAACATTAAGACCAATATGTTTGCAATTTATATACACTAGACTTTTAAAATTTTCAAACTTCTTTTGTCTTTGTGTTTAAAATATTTTGTTTTCATTCTTTTGTCTGCATATATAACATTTAGATATTCTGAAAGTTAATTTGGTAAAATCTTCTTTCGGAATAGAATTTCCTATTAATTTATCATGTTATAAACCAGAATTTATGTTACTGTAAGTGAGATGCACTACTCGCTTATGTATTCCACATATACCTTTTCAGTACCGACAACATGCTTGACATTGTATCAGACAATGGGATGGCAAGGATTCGATTTTATTCAACTTGGCAGCTTCCATGTCTAAAACATTGCTTTAAAAGCTATTGGTGTTCTGTAAATATCTGTCGAAATAATGAAAACGAGCTCCTTGACTTTGGGGGATTACACATGCAGATACTGACAATATCGTACTACAGTAGGAGAATAGTTCTGATATCTGTAGAACTTCTGGTGGAAGGCGCGGGAAGTTTGCCTGGAGGGGGGGGTATTATGACTTGGCATTTAAAAGGTGGGTAGAAATTTGATAGGTGGGTATGGTGAGAGGAGATGGTGTGGCCAAAGGCACAGCTTTGGAAAAGAATAAAGTATCCGTATTTGAAGAATGATCTCTAGATCAATTTGACCGGACATGGTCTCTGTGCAAAGGAAACAAACTCGGGAAGGTTGTGCATGTTCTCGAATGCAGGCTGAGAAGGTTGAACTTTATTTGGGAGTCTCTGGAGGCTTCTGGGCATATGTGTGATAAGATTGAAGTGTCCTTCACGAGATTAATCTAGCTGCAGTGTACAGGATGGGTGTCGCAATGGGAGATCAAAGTGAGGAAATGCACTGTAAGATTGATGTCATTGTTCACATGGAAGGTAGTAATAGCCTGAGTAGCCAAATGGCATTCCTGTATTTGAGACTATTTCTCCAACATGCTTCAAAGTGTTTATGAGAGATTTCAAGAAGTCTCAAGTTTGAAGCAATCACTCTTACTCTAAAATAGCACCATATTATGTGAAACTACCTCACTTCCTCACTACTTTAGGATATTAGGCATCCTAAAATATGCACAACACAAGAACTCGGTTGTAAATCTCAACTTCTGCTAGCCTCCATTGGAGACCATCTTAGGCCCTCGCTGAGAGTCTCTTTGAACTTTTAAACACAATTTAATGAAACACATTACACTGATTTCTATAACGTATGAGATCAGATTCAGCTAACCAGAAGGTGACACCAGGCTCAAAAAGTATAGTCCATTTTTGTAGGCACAACAGCACCTGAATCATTTCTGATGATGTCAGTGTACTTTGGCAAATAATATTGAGAATGGTGGTAGTTATCCCAAAAAGTTTAAACTTTCTTTTGCCATTTCTGTTAACGAAAGCTAGAATATTCACTTCGGGGAAACCAAAGCTGAATACCTAATTTTTGTTTTATAACCAGCGCCAGTGCCTTGAAGGGTGAAAATTGAAATTCGAGAGGCAAATACAACTTTGTATAAAATCATCACTTTTTTTCCTATTAATTAATTAATTTATTTATTTATTATTTATTATTTTTGTTATTTATTTTGAGAGAGAGAGTGAGCATGAGCGGGGGAGAGGCAGAGAGAGATGGAATGAGAGACAATCCCAAGCTGGGTCCACACTGTCAGCATGAGCCCGACTTGGGGCTCAATCCCACGAACAATGAGATCATGACCTGATCCGGAATCAAGAGTCAGATGCTTAACCAACTGAGCCACCCAGGCGCCCCTATAAAATTGTCACTTTTTTAAAGGTCCAAGTCTTAAAAGTACATTTCAACTTCTTAGAACACATGTTTCCAAGGCAGAACTTAACATCAACTAATGATGATTGTTGAGGTGTCAGGATTCCATACTGATGGAAACGTTATGTCGCCAATGCCTGAACATATAATTTGAGATTTAAAAATTAAGGAACTTGATTTTATTCACTGTCATTTAGGCTCCCTATGTTTGTTTGAACGTTTCTCTGAAGCACACTTGCTCTGACGTACTTTTCATGTGAGCAAAATCTGTCATATAGGGGTGCGTGTGCGCACACATTCTTCCTTCCCTTTCTCACTTCCCCAGATGCCCATTGCCCTTCTGCCTCTCACTGGGTCTTAAGCTTTACAGTGTGCAAGTATCACCAGAATCAATTGTTTAAAATATGCACTCCTGCTCCTCCGTGCCCTGGAGTTCCTGGAGTTCCACGGTTTGGGAGCCTGAGACTCTGCATTTTGATAAGCCTCCCTACGTGGTTCTGAGGCAGGGTTTCCAGGGTTCATACTGTGAGTGGCTGTAACTTAAGCCCTCTCTCTTTACTTGTGTTAGACGTCATGGTCTTGTCTTCAAAGAGGGGCTATTCATTATTTAATTCAATTAATGGATGAAGCCAAGCAGTGTGGATGGCCAGGAAATTCTTACTGAAATTCAGAAACACAGCACGCCCGGCTAGACCACGAGTAGCATCATCCCACATTGAGAATTGCAGTTCCACACTTGCAGTCCTGAGATGTCGCATTGTAAGTCCGATGATCTCATTCATACTATGTGCTGAGATGTTTCCAGAGACAAATCACTTCCAAGGGTAGTACCTTTTACGCCCTTAATTACGCTTGGGTTCCAATCCAATTCAAAACTGTGTCTACAAAGGCTGGCATTTAGTCAACTGAACATTTGACTGCTTCTTTGTTTCTACAGAGGAAAGCACAAGACTAATTTCTGTACATGTAATTGCAGGTGCAGGTTATGTTTGCAGTCTTAAAAAAGGAAGTGTCTCATTGAAGGGGAAATTAAATGAGAGGGTTAAGTGCATGACCTGGAAAGGATATTTGAATCACCTGTGATTTTCCATCCTGTTTTAGAATTCATCTTTTCTACACGGTGTGGCCACGTTACTAGCTGTGTCCTTAATAGAAGGAAGTGAGGGAGTGGAGAGAGAGAGAAAAAAAAAAAAAAAGACGGAAACATGAGCCAAACACAATCACCAGGACATATTAAGTCTTTTTAAAGCTAGCAGGAAGTAGGTCAAGATCTACACAATAAAGGGGTAAATAAAAACACATTAGGAAAAAATGCCTGAGTGCTTTCCATCCACTAAAGACAGTCACATGCTGTCGTTAGGTCTCTTGGCCCAGTTCACTTGGGAATGATTCTCAGCTAAAATATCAGCTGTCGTTTTTGTGGGCAGAGAATATCTCCAAGTTCTCCAATCTGGTAAAAAACTGTTTCTGAGGAGTATCAACCTCAGTAAGACAGGTAACTTGAGGCCCTTTTTCCTCCAGTGTGGAGTCCGTCGCCGCATTTGTCCTATTCACAAGCTTTCCGCCGCGTGTCTGTGACTGCACTTTGAGACCGCTGATCTAAAATGCATTGCTTACTCCTCGTAAATACTGTACGCTGTGCATCATTCATTTTTTATACTGGTAGTGGTTGAGCTGTGCTTTAGACATTGAATACAACAGAAGAATTCATTCCACAAAATTTTATTGAGAACCTGCTAAGTGCCAGGCACTGTTCTAGACTTTATGAAATATATCTCTCAACGGCAGAGGCAAAGTAGAGTTTATATTCCAATGTAAAACAGTAGAAAGACAGTAGATAATAAATAAGCATCTAACATATCAGGTGTAAAGAAAAATAAGAGAAGCTACATCGCTTAGAGAGGGGACAGTAGGGAAGGGGAAAGTGGCCGAGAAGTCCTCTCTGAAGAGGTGATGTTTGATCAGGGCTTTGGAGGCAATGAGCTAGCAGGAAATGCAGATTCAAATGCACATTGTGGTAAAAAAGCGTAGAGGCTAGCCAGAGTTCCACACTTAGCACTGGCACTCTTCTAGAGCTTTTTGACCCGGGACAAATTACTTAACCACTCTGTGCCTCAAATTCCCAGTCGACAAAATGGGGATAGTAACATCTCCACTGCAGTATTATTATAACAGTTTAATGAGGTAGAATATTAAAGCATTTAGAGCAGTGCATGGCACATAGTTTCACATAAGAGGTGGATTTACTATAAGGATATTGAAGCTAAAAGTTTGGCCCCTCATATATATGGACCTGTTCTGGGGGCCTCTATTGAATTTTGTGTACAAAGTGTCATATTCTTTTTCTAAGGAGATCCCCCAAATTGTACAAACCTCAGGCCATGTATAGCTTGGACCTGCCCCTAATCTTAGCTACTGTTTATTAATCTCTGGGATAAATGATGGCAGACAAAGGCAACAAGAAGTGCAAAGGCCCAGAGGCTGGGAGAACATCAAGGAGGACACTGTGACCAGAGGGAAGCAAATGAGAGACAGAGAGATCAAGGAGCAGAGATGAGATCGGAGGGGACCGAGGGTAAGGTCCTAGGCCTAGGGCAGGCGTTGGTCAAGTACTTTGTTATCCTGAGTGAGATAGGGAGACGCTGAAGGGAGAGATGAACTGGTTCACATATTAATAGGGTCACTCTGGCATTTAGAGAACAGGCAGCTGGGGAGGCGAGGTTAGAAGCTGGAAGACCCATGAAGAAGCAGCAGTGTGGGGAGGAGATGACGGCCCTCGGGACTAAAGCAGAGGTGGTAGATGTTGATAGTTTCTGGATATATTTTGCGATGCAATAAACAGGATTTGCTGACAGATTGGACGCAGGAGTGAGAAGGTTGTTCCCCATGTTTGGAAGGTTTAGGTCTGAGTAACTGAGGAATGAGGACCAGGACTGGACATGCATGTGAAGTGAAAATCAAGACTGTGGTTTTGGACGTGTTAGTTTTGCGAAGCCTCTTTGATGTGTAGGATTCTGGTTTTTTATCCCAGGTATATAGCCTTGATGGACCTGTTCCAGGTTTGCTTCAATTAAATTGCTTTACACTCATATGCCTATTACTTGACCACCTAACAGAACATTCCAAGTCTATCTCGAGCTTCAACACATTCTATTTCGTATGAATTTAGTTTTCCTACCTTTCACAGCTTTAAGATTTACCATGGAAATGAGACCTTTAAAGATACGCTGTGATACTTGAAGGTTTACTACATCTGAAAAAGCTGTGTTTATCATTATTACTTATGAAAATATTTATTAAGTGATATCATCGTTAATCCCAGAGTTCCAAATTTTAGGTATTCTGTACTCAGAGAAATATCCATTGAGTTTCTTTTATTTGTTCATTAATTTAAAAAATATTAAATATGTTGAGACACCTGGGTGTCTCAGTCGGTTAAGCCTCCGATTCTTGATTTCAGCTTGGGTCATGATCTCGTGGTTCGTGGGTTTGAGCCCCACATTGGACTCCATGCTGATAGCATGGAGCCTGCTTGGGATTTTCTCTCTCTCCCTCTCTCACTGCCACTCCCCCACTTGTGCTCTCTCTCAAAAAAAAAATATATATATATATATAATATGTCAAATTTGTAAAAGATGTAAAGCATGGTTTAAAGAATATGCTTGTATTTTCTCATTTGTCCAGCCTTTATCAGTTTGTCCTGCATGGCACTATCATGAGTCTGTCCCTTTTATGTCACATGATGTGGAAGGTTTCAATTTAAACTCTCTCATCTAACTAGATAGCACTATCCATATTATTTAAAATATTTTGTGTTCTCGGGGTGCCCGGGTGACTCTATCGGTTAAGCATCTGACTTTGACTCAGGTCATGATCTCAGTGTGTGGATTCGAGCCTGATGGCTCTGTGTTGACAGCTCAGCGCTTGGAGCCTGCTTCAGGTTCTGTATCTGTGTCTCTCTCTGAGCCTCCCTGGCTGCCTCTCTCATTCTCTCTGTCTCTCTCTGTCTCTCTCTCTCTCTCTCTGTCTTTCAAAAATAAACAAACATTAAAAATGTTTAAATATTTTGTTCTCTTAGACATAAGGCCCCGGGGGAAAGGGTCATTTTTACTCATTTCATAACCTACTTCCTATCCCTGTGCTTGACCACAGTAGGTGCTAACCATGTTGCCTGAATCAAAGTTATAATGATGTGTATGACAATGAGGTTATTTTGGGTATTCTGTTTTTGTCGAAGAGACTTAGTATCCACAAGGCACTATCGATGACAGCTTAAGAATGGACAGTGTGGGAAAGGCGTGTGACTTCAACTTCCAAGTCCATCGATTTGGGGCTTAATTGACAATAGGGTACACAGAAGTTTCAAGGGCCAGATCTTGATGCCCAGCAGTGGTTACGGGAGCAACAAGAAAACAAAGCACATGCTGCCCAGGGGCTTCCAGAAGTTCCTCCTCCACCACGTCGAGGAACCCGAAGTGCTACCGATGTGCAACAAACCTTACTGTGTGGAGACTGCTCACAGTGTCTCCTCCGAGAACTGCAGTGCATTGCAGAAAAGAGCAGCCCAGCTGGCCATCAGAGTCTACAAACCGAATGCCAGGCTGTGCAGTGAAGAAAATGAGTAGCTTATGTGCACGTCGTATTTGTACTAAGAAAACCATAACACTGCAAAAAATATATGGAAAAACATGATCTGGAAAGTACCAAAGATTGTATATGGATCTATGTAATCTGGAAGAACTTTTATCGACCGTGTCTAATCCTTACTCTGAGAATAATGTATTTTGCTACAGTTGCCAAACACTTTGCATAGAATTAGTGAAATGGACTTTCAAAAACTTCATTTCCCTCAGTATAAATTACAAAGGGTTAGTCATTTAACTTCAACTCCCATTAAAAGGTGAGGTTCTTTTTAAACTAAATTGGCTCTCTTTGAGATTCATATGTGGAAAATAATCTAGTACAGGAAGGCTTACTGCAAAAGTCCTCTGACATTTCGTTTTGAATTTGACATTTCAATTCAATTATTCTGAATTTAAGGTTTGTTAAATCAGTGAATAAGTTTGAGGGATTAAATGTCCCCGTGCCTTTGCATATCTTTCATAACCTCTTACACATTAGCCAGATTTAGAAAAAGAAATAATCATTTTTCCTGCCTTAAGCTAACATAGAATAGTTGGCACATTTAAACAATAAATGATGAAAATAAGTGACAATGACAAAGTTTCACTGAGTCATTATGAAGCCCATTGTAGTTCCATTGGATGATCATATGCAAATTTCCATATGATTCAACACTTTATCCTATTTATACTACTATTTTAAATAAATTTTTTCCTTGAATATATTTCCATATTTTCCCATAGTTCAACAAGCATCCAGTCACCATTTACCAACTAGCAGACTCTTTGAAGGGATAAAAGAATGCGGCTGGCCCAATCAGTGCAGGTCCCAAAGGACAGAAGTTAGGAGTACATTTTGTCCATATATCTCATTGCATGGTGGCATAGACACAAAATCGTGTTCAAAACAGTTTCAGAGCACAAGGCAAGAAGAACTGCCTTTACCCAAATGGATTGTGAAAACAAGGACAATGTGAAGCAGTATTTATGAGATGTGTTTTGGAAATGGGCCTGTGAGCTGGGGCCATATACATTATACATAAAGTATGTACATTATACATAAAGTATAATGGTTCCAAATTACAAATCAAGAGGAAAATTAGAGACAGTATCCCTAGAGACCAAGATCCTGCTTGTCTTATTCACTACTGTATTCGCCATGCATAGTGCTTGAAATAAAAATATTTGTTGGCTGGAGAAAATGCTCTTGATCACCTGTGTTTGTACAGGTCCCTGCTAAGGGGTCATGTGAGCAAACTGGATGCAATGATGGACTAAGGAAGGAAAGAACAAGATGACAAGGTGTGCTCCTTGCCTTCAAATACCAGGCGATTAAGCTTCCCACGGAACTCAGTTTACAGGAAGCAATACTTACATTATTTGGGAGGAAAGAGTCTCAAAGGATGATTAGAAACTGAGCAGCAGACATAATAGGAATGGAATCCCAGTAAGAAGCCAAAGTATGTGCAAAGTTTTTGAGCTGTACAAAAGGATGGCTTGTCTAGAATATGCATTATTGTTTAATATGAGTGACGGGACAAATGACACTGACAAGATGACATGAATCAGATTATGAGGCATATTCAATGACATGCTAAGGAATTTGAACTTTGTTGAGACTAAGCCTCAAAAAGTTAATTCTAGCATGTTGACATAAAAGTATGGCCCAAATATTCTAATCTTGTTATAGGGAAATTTAGCTTATTAGTAGAGGTATTATACTGATCAAAAGAGCGTACTTAAGTCATGAAAGTGGAGACCCTTTAGTTCTAAGGAGGAGAGAAAAAAATATATATTGTCAGCAGCAGTGATAAAACATGCACCTTTCCCCTCCCTCTCTAATACTATTCACTTAAAAGATCTTTTTTATATCAGTCTTCAGGGACATTAGGTCCCAATATGTGTACCCTCAAGTTTTATTACATAAGATTAGTAATAACCTTGTGTATACTTATGGTTAGAGTTAATATACAAGGAGGTTTAAATTTATGGTATCTCACAGTTTGAGTTATTGTTCATACAGTTTTTCATAATGTCATCAACCTATAGGGCCACCAATGACATTGTTTGTCAGGAACCAACATCACAGCTAAGATTGTACATGATGTTAAGGTAGCAGAAGGAGCTGTTCATGACACAAAAAGAAATACCTTTCTGCTTCTATTAGATTATATTGAAGGACCGACAAATACTTCAGATTTGGGTGTACTTGGTGTGAATGATTTTATGAATGTGTGCCTTTGATAAGGATAGGATTACAGAGGATGAAATTAAAGCCATGGTCTGTCTGCCTTATACATGCTCATATTATCTCTTCATTTTGAAATATCTAACATCCTTATATAAAGAAAAACAATCCCCACATAATTATATTTTTCCTACCTAGCACATCCAAACCATCAAATACAAGCTCTGTTTTCAGTTTGAAAAAAGAAGGAATAGTCACCAGCAAAATTTGGGCGTGTCTGTAGGGAATTAGAGGCAGAAAGAGGAAGGGATGGAAAGAGAAATCTTCATGAACATCCCTGACTTTGTACTACAAAGGAAATTGAGCATTTCATGCATAAAACAAAATATCACTTGTTAGGCAGCATATGATCATATCAAAGGAGTAGCAAATATCACCTGCCACATACTGACTGGTAAAAAAGAAATGTGTTCAAGTGGGCCATGACTCACTTCTCAATGCCCCATAAGCTTTTTCCTCCCTTATTTCTTCAATAAAACCTCACTGTCAGTTTTTTTGCCACGCAAATGCATGCAAACACACACACACACACACACACACACACACACACACACACACATTCACTCACCATGCACATTGTTCTATAGAGTTTCCTCCTAGATCCATTCATTGTTTAAAGTCCTCCCTTGCTCTTCCTGTAATGAATATCTGTTGGCTTTGATGTTCACTGTCGGGGATAAAGAAATTTCACCAATATTTGCTTCATGCTGCTCAAACTTGTGACATTGAACAAGATGTTACTCATTAATAAGTGGCGGGGGAGAAACTCAAAGATTAATAAATGTTGTCATGGTTGCTGATGGAATAGCGTACAAAAAGAAAAATACCTACAGTTGCCCTCTTACTAGTTTAAAGTACAAATATCAAAAAATATTTGTATATTTAAGGTATTTGGTCCATTAAAATTCTCTTCAGATATCAAATAACTGTTGTACTGATATAGAGCAAAATATTTCAACCCCACAGATTCTTCCAGAATTACCTTTCATACTAAGATAAAACTAAGATCATCAGATTATATAGGCTCATGTATATGCACACACATATATGTAGTAGATACGAAACAGTAATAGATGATAGATGGATGGATGGATAGATAGATATACATAAATGGAGAGATAGCTAGATGTAGATACTTTCTCCTGCTGTGTTTAAAGAGGCAGGAAATGAAATCTAATAGTATTTGAGTGATAGTCACATTTTAATTATATTTACAATGGGTTCAGTTTTTTATTTTTATTTTTACGTTCTGTATATTTTGGCCCACACTTGGATTCTCAGCCATGGAGCTGAAAGTTGCCTAACTGGCCTTATAGTTTCACACTTTCTTACATGAATCCCTTCTAAAGCACTTTCTCATGGTGTCCCTGAATACTTCCCAGAGACTTTTAGGGAGAACATACTACTCTCACTGAACACATTTATTTATTTTTTTTTATATTTGGTAAGGTTTTTATTTTTTATTTTTTATTTTTATTTTTCCAATGTATGAAATTTATTGTCAAATTGGTTTCCATACAACACCCAGTGCTCATCCCAAAAGGTGCCCTCCTCAATACCTATCACCCACCCTCCCCTCCCTCCCACCCCCCATCAATCCTCAGTTTGTTCTCAGTTTTTAAGAGTCTCTTATGCTTTGGCTCTCTCCCACTCTAACTTCTTTTTTTTTTCCTTCCCCTCCCCCATGGGTTTCTGTTAAGTTTCTCAGGATCCACATAAGAGTGAAACCATATGGTATCTGCCTTTCTCTGTATGGCTTATTTCACTTAGCATCACACTGTCCAGTTCCATTCACGTTGCTACAAAGGGCCATATTTTGTTCTTTCTCATTGCCGTGTAGTACTCCATTGTGTATATAAACCAAAATTTCTTTATCCATTCGTCAGTTGATGGACATTTCGGCTCTTTCCATAATTTGGCTATTGTTGAGAGTGCTGCTATAAACATTGGGGTACAAGTGCCCCTATGCATGACTGAACACATTTAAACCTTAGAAATGTATTTATATGGGTCTAAAATGTGCCGCTAGGACCCTTGCGTTTGTTCTACCTGGAGCTCACCTCAGAAACTGTACATGTTTCTGAGATGACAAAGACTTTTCGTCTCTTGAGAAACTTCTGATTGGGAATAGCTGGCTGGAGCATTAGAACGGTTCTCAGGTGTTTGCCATCTTATCAGGAAAGAGCGCAGTGATTTTTAGTGATGCGTGCTGTGGGCAGCATATAGGACTGGCCAAGGTGGGGTTAAGTCTAATCTTCTTCCTCATGAAAGTCCCTCAAATATATGAATATAATAGACATGTTCCTTTTAAGGTATATCTTCTGCCTAAATCTGAAATCTTCAGCTGCCTCACGGCATATGGTGGGGTATCCTCTCTAGCCCCCCAGCATGCTGTAGCTTGGTCTATGACTATCGTTCTAGCCAACATCTCAGTGATAAAGCACAGAGATGTTCTGTGCTTGCAGAAATTTCGTAGGAAAATCTTTCTCTCAGCGTCACAAATGAAGCTTGAACACTTCTTGACAGTTTCTCTGAATTCATATCTATATGCAGTCCACTGTGCTAAAAGCAAACCATCATCTTGTCATTTGACTACTAAGATAGGTTGCCATAACCATCAAAAATTTGCTTAAAGTTGCATTTTTGTTTCTCACTCTGCTTTTAAAGGGCATTGCTGATCAACTACATATTCTATTTCTACCTTGAAGATTTTGTATTCGTCTGTGTGTGGAAAGGCCTAGCTGAGGGTACCTTGATGACTCTAGCAGTAAGTGCGACAACACAGTTGACATAAAAACTGCTTACATTGGTTAAATGGAAATCCACTTTTGAAAATATCACAGCACAGCCCCTCATCCCAACCCCTCCCAAGAGACTGTGAAACAGGCATGAATTTTTTCCTTTGTGTTTCTTTGGGTGATGACCTTTTAAGAGCTAGTGAGACAAAGTGGAATGTTATCCCTTTTAGTGCTACTTAGGTCCAGATTCCATGTGCCCTTGTATGATGGACTTCCGGAATAGCCCTGCATCAATCCCTAGAAGATTCTATAATATACTTTGAATTACAAACCTATTGATGTAAAAGTATTTCAGTTGTGAATATCCTCCATTCCTGCTGCATAACTGGTTAGGTAAAACCATGTTGACCTTATGATGAACAATTTCACTCATTTTTTATTTTTCATGTACTGGTGTACATAGGGTTTTATCTTTCCCTTTTATAAGCTAGGCTATGTTGTGTCAACAATGTATATAAAGCTGTTCACGTTTCCCATTATGACAGCTGTACAAAGTCCGTGTCTCAGAGCTGTATATCAAAGTAGCAAACATAATAACACAACACAGATCTGTTTTGACAGTAATATGGATTTCATGCTTGTTTCACAGCCCCTTGGCCAAACATTCAAAAACATTGTAGTACCCAGTAAATAACAGACAAGAAGCAAAATCCAGAGGCTATGTCCATTATTTCAGAGCAAAAATTATGAGCTACAAGAATGCACAGTCCGTTTCTGTATCCTCCATTTTATTTTGTGTCATGTGTTTTTAGGATTAAAGTACTTCGTTCCCCCCAACTGTAACTGAAGGTGAAATAACAGGCTTCTTTAGAGGTTTCTCTTAATTTTAAAATAAAAGTGTGATTGTTTTGCCCCTAATTGTCTTGATTTCTTTTCAGCTTACTCTGACAGGCATCTAGTTCTTCATTTTTATAAGAATTAGGTTGTTTAAGTCTTAAAAGGACCCTTGTTAGGCAGATTCTATTATTACTCCCTGTCACAGGTGAGAAAACTGAGGCTCAGAGGGATTAAGTGGCATGCCCAAGATTCCAAAACAATAATAGTATGGTCAGGATTTGGACCCAGAAAGTCTGGCTCCAGAACCCCCAGAGTTATCAGCGTATGATGCCATCCAGTCTGTAAAAATTATAATGAAGGTGAAGGTTTGAGTAAAGTACTCAAGTTTGTTGAGCCCCTGCTGTGCATCAGGAACCATGACAATCAACATTGACAATTGTACTTAGTTCTCACAACAGCCCTATTAGTTAGGAACTGTCCTTACTCCGCCTTGTAAGTACAACTCTGAAGGTTAAGCAAATAGTCAATAAAAACCTTCTCTAGAAGGTAAGAAGACCTTAGTTACACAGCCGGTGAGACAGAAGAGTTGGATATGAACTGCCATTGGCCAACATCTGGACCAAACATTCTTTCTCCTTTTATGTCATCTCTATTCTAAAACCACATCTAACTTTACAATACAGCGGTCGACTAAATTTTCTTCCCTATTTTCTCATTTCCATGATCTTTCTACATTGAAGGTCCAAGAAAGTGAAAGGCTCTGGGTGAAACAGAACATACTACTGTGTTTAAACATCTTGAAGCCAATTGAAATCCTATTAGTGTAATCTTGCATTAATTTTTTCTTGGAAATTGAGTGGCACTGTTAGTGTTTTGAAAGGCAGCAAATATAACTGCATATTATATCATAAGAATAGACCATTAAAAAAGGAGTATAAGATGAAGTACCTTCACACGAGCTGTAATCGCAGCTGGTAATTAAACTGAAGTGTTTCATTTTCCCAGTCAGCTCATCAGTGACACCAGAAAATAAACAATTTGAAAGTGAAATCCTTATGGGCAAACAATTGTAATTAATTGCATTTTCCAAGGGAAAAGGCATTCCTAAAGCCTGTTTGGGGTGACTTCTTGAGTAACATACACAGTGATTTACACTGTGAGCAGGAGTGTGAGGTTCAGAACCAGGCAGGGTGTAATTTGAATATTCATGAAGTCTCCAGTATGATTTATACTTCAAACCCATCTCCATTGTTAAATTTATTGTCTCTTAGGTGAAAAAAGAAAGCAGATTTATATTCTGAATAATTCACATTGCGCAATGAGATGATCAGCTCAGAAAGAATTTACCATGGTGGAAACACAGAAAGTGCGACTGTTATTAATTTCTTCAAACTTGGATTCTCCTCAAGTATCAAGAGTATTTTTGTAGAGATGCTTGGGCGTCGAAATGAAAATATTCATGCATATCAATTTGGGTCCATATCTCATAAGCCTATTGGATTAGAATCATAACATGTTCCCGTTGTTCATTTGCACAGAGAGCTACGTTTGGGATTTGTGCCCATCCTTTTGGCTCTTCAGATCACATGGAACAACCTGCTATGACTTTAACTCTGATTTATGCTGCTTGCTCTGGTACCTGACCTGAAGTGGGCTAACTTCTACATAATTCCATGTAATTTAATCAAGAACTCTAATACTGCTTTCTCTTCTCTTCTGTGTTTTTACTTATGATGTGAACATGGCCTTTGAACTCAGATAGGCATGGGCACAGAGCCTGACCCCACTGCTTACTAATACCCTGTATCAGTTAGCTTTTACTCTGTAATAAAGAACCCTAGAATGGCGACTTAAAATAGTGCCCGTGTATTAGCTCTTGATTCTACAAGAGGGCTGTTTGGTCTGGGCTTAACTACAGGGTCTTTCTGGTCTAGGTTAGGCTCATCTAATCTCAGTTTGGGCTCACATATGCATCTGAAAGGAACTGCCAGGTTAGGTGGGGTAGGGTGGTCTAGAGAGGTTTCAGCTGGCAGGGCTTGTCTCTGTGTCGTGTGATCTTGCATTTTCTAGCAGGCTAACCTGAACTTTGTCAAATGATGGTGCTGCAGGGATCCCTAGATTGGTAGGAGAGGGCAAGTCCAAACATTCAAGTACTTTTCAAGTCTCTGCTATTGTCCCACTGGCCTAATGACCAAGCACAGACATAGTGATGGGTACCACCCAAAACTGAAGATACCAAGGAACATAAGCAAATTGGGTGCCATTACTATAAGAATTCAGCACATATACATATAAGAAACTCTGAGCTCTCTTCTTAATCCCTCAGTCCCAGTTTCAGCATCATCTCATAGGGTTTTGGGGGGATTCAAGTAACCTAATATATGTAAATTGGTGGGTAAACTGCCTGCCATATGGAAGGCACTTAATAAATATGGGCTCCTTCTCTCTTTTAGATGTCTATGCAGACTCATTTATTGGTTGTACAAAACAGGTATTTTTTTTAAAGTTTTATTTATTTTGAGAGAGAGAGAAAGAGAGAGCATGCACTGGGAAAGGCAAGAGAGAGCGGGAGGGAGAGAATCCCAAGCAGGCTTGGTGCTTACTGATGTGGCACTCATTTCCCACAAACTGTGAGATCATGACCTGAGCTGAAATCAAGAGTCAGATGCTCAACCAACTGAGCCACCCAGGCACCCCCAAAACAAGTATTTTAAATATGAGAGCAAGTTGTTAGTGACATGTCTTCCCCTCCCATCCTTCTTCATTAACAATTTCAGATCAGTCTCTGCTGAAACTATGCATTAACTTGGAGGTTAAACTTCTACAAAGTATATTCCTGAAATTGTGTATGAATGAATGCATGTATGTAAATGTATTTCCATAAAAATTAAACATTTACTGAGCCATTTATTCAGCTCCTCTTTTATTCCCCTACAGCCCACCGGTCAATGGCAAAACTAGGCCAATACAATCCATGCATTGCATTAGGGGTCATGGGCTAGCAGAAGTCATAAAGTTTCAGAGTTTTCAAAGTATTGATCATCGCCACTGAAGCAGCTAAAGCATTATAAAGTCAGGTTGACATTATAAGTAAATAATCAAAAGAGCCCTTAAATTGAACTCAACTAGTACCCGATTTCCTTTAAAATCTGGCTTCAATATTAATGCACAGATGCTCACATCTTGAATTTGGAACTAGGCCACTGACACAATAGAGTAGATGAGCTTCCATAATTTTCAAGGGCACCCATGCTTTTTTCCATTGATCTGCAGATAATAGATCATTCTATTGGCTTCCTTGCAGCATTCAAATACATTCTCCTTAATTCAAAAATGGTTAGTAAATATAACACTAAAGTACCATGACCTGAAGATCGTATGAACGAAAATCCATTAAAAAGTCACAGTAGACCTCTGTACTCATCATATTTGCTCTGTGAAGTATGCAATTTGTTAATTTCACCAAAATACATTTATTATACATCTATTGTTTCATAGGTCGTTAAAATAGTGCAGAGCTTATCAAGTTTATTAGAATGTGCAAAGAGATCTTGTATCTCTTGTGTCTTTCAGGACTATTGGAACCTCTCTGATCTTAGCTGACTTTTTAGCCAAAATGAAAAAGAATATTTATTTGGTCAGCATGCACTGAGACAAAGAACTACAGTTACACTTGACAGTCCTTTGATACTGACTGTTTTGAGGATAAGGAGGAAAAGAATTTGAAGACTTTACTGGAAAATGTTAATGGAGGACAAGGTGAAACCTACTTTTTTTTAACATTTATTTATTTTTTGAGAGACAGAGAGAGCATGAGCAGGGGAGAGGCAGAGAGACAGGGAGTCAGAGAATCCAAAGCAGGCTCCAGGCTCTGAGCTGTCAGCACAGAGTCTGACACGGGGCTCGAACTCACAAACTGCTGACCTGAGCCAAAGTCAGACGCTTAACCGACTGAGCCACCCAGGTGTCCCTAAAGTATAATAGTACGTTTGTCAAAATATTCTCTTTTCTATTATTCCAATGATAATCTAACATATATATATTTTTTAATTTTTGATCAGTCTATTTTAGTGAGTCAGTCTGCCAAAAGCCAAAGTGATTGGCTCTCTCATCTTAGAGCTTTCTGAGATGACAAGGTTATAATTTTATTTTTGTGTTAAATTAATTACTTCTAACCAGACACAGGATTTCAGGTGTTAGCCACCTTTGTTGACATATCTATATTTCTTAATCCAACTTGATTAACTGAAATGGATGAAAAGAGTGAAAAATGAACATCAGTTGTAAAATCTTTTCAAGGGGACCGCCAAAAACACTAATAGGGCAATTACTGACTTGTGAGCATTTATTAAGAAGCAGAGTCTTGGGGCGCCTGGGTGGCTCAGTCGGTTAAGCGGCCGACTTAGGCTCAGGTCATGATCTCGCGGTCCGTGAGTTCGAGCCCCGCGTCGGGCTCTGTGCTGACTGCTCAAGGCCTGGAACCTGTTTCAGATTCTGTGTCTCCCTCTCTCTCTGACCCTCCCCCCATTCATGCTCTGTCTCTCTCTGTCTCAAAAATAAGTAAACGTTAAAAAAAAAAGCAGAGTCTTAAACATAAAACTATGAACGTGCTTAGATCATCTTAAAATACTACATGAACACAATAAGACTGTTTGAGGTGTGTACTATATTAGTTTTGTTTTTGGTAAGTTTAGTCACTGTCTTTATCACAGAGCAGTCTGTCTCCAAATATACACCAATTAAAAACCAATCAATTTAAGAGTTATAGAGGGATGATGCTTTATGACATGTATACATCTCATCATAGAAGCTCAAGCATGTAGGAAATAAAATGGCAGTTACTTTTATTTGCTAATTATAAATCATGACCAAGACCATTCTGGGAGTAAAATTCAAAATATCAATCTACTTGTGCAGACAGAATGTGATCTTTATTATATCGCTATGTTTTGCTTGATAATCTAAAGTCTGTGTGTATGCTAAATAACTTATTTAAGCAAAAATATTATCTTTAGTTATTAAAAATGTTAACAATGTAAGGATGCTGGAGCACTTGGGTAGCTCAGTTGATTAAACACCAGACTTCAGTTCGGGTCATGATCTCACAGTTTGTGGGTTCGAGCCCCACATCGGGCTCTCTGCTGACAGTGTGGAATCTGCTTGGGATTCTCTCTCTTTCCCTGTCTCTCTCTGCCCCTCTCCCACTCATGCTTTCTTTCTCTCTCTCTCTCTCTCTCAAAAGTTAATAAATAAACTCATATTAAAAAAAAGAAGGTAAGGATGCCAAAACTCATGCTTTGGGCTGTATTCGAATAAATCATATTCAATTCTCTTTTTACAAGTTGCACCTCAAATGACAGTTCAACTGAATTAGTATTTAGTGAGCAATTATTTAGCTGATAGTCACTGTGCTAGAATATAGTGCCACAAAGATGAACAAAGCATGACCCCTGCCCTGAGAGGAAATCAACACATACACAGCAACTATAATACATCCTGCAAAAGCTTCACCAGCGGTATCAATTGGATTACTTAAAAGAATCAAAGGAGTGAGCCTTCGGGGGTAAGAGGAATGAAAGAGCCTTCGCAGAGAAGGTGATGTTGGAGCTGAGAATGCAGAGAAATGTATCTGGGATCCTTGAGGGCAGCCCCAGTTTTAAGAATTAGTAGAAGAATTGCTAGGACCCAGGAAATAGTTGTACTCATGGCTATGATGTATTATAGTGAGGGGCTACAAAACCAAATTAGCAAAGAGAAAAGGGGCAGGGGGTAAATTCCAAATGAAATGAGACACAAGGCCCCACGAATCTCATTCCAGATAAGTGACACAGGATTCACTTAATTCTTTCAGCAAGAAGTCATGACAGCTGAGGATTTGGAGGTGGGGGGGAGGTGGGGGAGGGAGGGTCACATAAGCACCCTCTGCCTAGCACAAACCAAAATTCCAGACTCCCAAAAGGAAAGCAGATCTTCAGCATAAACCACATTGCTTGCACAAGACTTTGAGGCACAGCAAGCCATTCTTATTAGAGAACGATGCGGGCCCTCCTGAAATGTAAGTTCCCAGAGGCTGGCTAAGACCTAACCCTGTGATCGGGCCTTTGTAAAAAGAGCTATGACAGGCTTGGTAGGTTAATTCTTCTCTGTACGGGCGAACAGGAGAAATGAATTCAGGGTGAGGAAATAACAAGAAAGGGCTTGGAAGTATGAAAAATGATTCAAAGCATTTCATTCAGTGGAACCCTGAAGCCCAAATGTTACTGGAACTTTTTAGGATGTCAAATCCACATTCCTGAGGTCCTGAGATGATTCTGGCATCCCTGAACAGGCATCATCTTCTATAAAGAAGATTAAAGCGGTTGATTGTGTTAATTCAAAACATTTTGCATCAATTGTCTACCTGCATTTATGTAAAGATGTATTTCTAGTTTGAAGTATCTGGACATTTGTCTCAGTTTTTCATTTTCACCGTTTCTGGCCATAACACACTTGAAGTCGTATAGTTCAAAGGTCTCTGTTACAGTATAATGGAGAGTTTAATGTTGTCCTCAGGGGAGTGTGTGCCATCAGAGATGACATTTCAGAATATAGGACATTTATAAAAGTGATTGACACAAAAATGTCATTTTTATCACTAGCACTTACTGCATTAACTGTAAACTGTGGGATTGTGCTCTTTCTTTTTCTAAGCCAGATTAAGACCTGCTTCAGTGTCCATCAGACCCTATACCTGTACATTCTAGAATAGAATCCTCCTTCTCTTTCACTAAGAGAGAAATGAAAACTCTTAAGCTTATAAATATTTCACTACAGATTGCTATGTATTAGCTGCTCACTGTTGAATTCAGCTGCTGTGAAATGCTGATAATTCTCTACTGAGGGCTTGAGGACAACCTCTATTTCAATAAATATTATGGCTTGTACTGATTTATGAGTTCTGTGCATTCACTGACAGACAAGATGGAATATGTTAGCCTTACTAATGCAATTGGTGCAATGTACTCAAAGCACTAGGCCTCAATCAGAGAGATTTAGCTGCTTGGGTATAGTCCCAGTGTAACATGCATGGGCCTTAATGGTGTAAAAATATGTTTATTTTTTTAATGTTTATTTATTTTGAGAGAAGAAGAGCACAGGGAGCAGGGGAAGGGCCGAGAGAGAGAGAGAGACAGAGAGACAGAGAGACAGAGAGATTGCCAAGCAGGCTCCATGCTCTCAGTGCAGAGCCCAATACGGGGCTTGAACTCACGGGCTGTGAGATCATGACCTGAGCCTAAATCAAGGGTCAGACGCTTAACCAACTGAGCCACCCAGATGCCCCATATTTTTTTATAAAATATTTTACAATGATATCTCTGCTTTAATTTGGAAATACATCAGAAGATATGTACATTTTGTTTATCTTCCACTGTGTTAATACCATTAGGACATTATAAGTGAGTTCCAAAACCAAAAACACAGCATAAAAACGGGATTCTTATCTTTTTTATTATTATCTTCTTTACCGAAGGCAAAGTAGGACTCTGGAAAAAAAAAAAAAAAAACACGTTACTCCCCTGTATTGGTATCTCATTGCTGCTGTAACAAATTACCATAAACTTAGTGGCTTAAAACAACCCAAATATATTATCTTAGACTTGTGGAGGTTGAAAGTCCAAAATGAGCTTTACAGATTTAAAATCAAGGTGTGGGCAAGACTGTGTTTCTTTCTGGAGGCTCTAGCAGAGAATCCATTTCCTTGCCTTTCCAGCTTCTGGCGGTTGCCTGCGTTCTTTGGTTTGTGCCTCCTTCCTTCGTTCTCAAAGCCTGCAGCAAAGCAGCTTCAAATCTCCTCCTACTCTCTCTCTCCCTCTAACCCCTGTGTCCACTGTCACACCTCTTTGTTTGACACTGATCCTCCTGCCTCCTTCTTCTGACTCTGACTGTACTGCCTCCCTCCAAGAAAGATCCTTGTGACCACATTGGGCCCACCTACATAATCCACGATTATCTCTCCACCTCAATACCCCTAATTTAATCACATCTGCAGTGTTTCTTTTGCTGTGTAAGGTATCATAGTCATAGGTTCTGGAGATTAGGATGTGACATCTTTGGAGGGCCGTTAATGCTGTCTACCACAACCCCTATGTCCTTGTTTTATATAATTGCAAATACTATAAATAATGCAATACTAATCAATAGTATTTAACCACATTTTGGCCATTTAGTAAATATTTACTGAGCACCTACTATATAGCTTGCAGTGTTGTAGATGCTGAGGAACAGCAGTTAACCAAATAAGGTGTTTGGTGTCATGGAGATTACTTTCTAGAAGGAGGGACAGATAAATTAATACTTGATATGTTGTGAATATTTGGTACTGCAAAAAAAATAATACAGGGTTAGATGGGAGAGTGTGATGGTTATATGTACTGAGTATTGCTCTTGTATCGGTGAATGTGGTCCGTGATGACCTCTGTGAATGTGAGCTTGTATGGAAATAACTTCTTTGCATATATACTTAGGTTAAGGATTCTGAGACAGGATCGTCCTGGATTTAGAGTGGGCCCTAAATCCAACGATGAGTAGCCTTATAAATGCAGAACGGGAGAAAATAAACTGAGGAGGACCATGTTAAGACAGGCAAACACTGCAGTGATGCATCTGTAGGCCAAGCAACACCGAGGATTGCCAATAATCATCAGAAGCTAAGAGTGAGGCCTAGAAGAGATTCTTCCTCTGAGTCTCCAGAAGAAGCTACCCACGCTGATACTTTGATTCTGCATTTGTGGCCCTCAGAATTCTGTGAGAATACAGTTTGGTTAAGCCACCCGGTTTGTGGTCGTTGGTTACAGCAGCCTGAGGAAACTAATACAGGCGGTGTTTGAGCAGAGACCTGTCTGAAATGAGAAAACAAGCCATGCAGATATTAAAGGAAACGCACTACAGGGAGAGTGTTTAGTAAGTGGGGGACACTGGTTTCCAAACAGCAAAAGGGGGCAGTGTGACTGGAACCCAGAAAGCAAGGAAGAAGCATGTTTGAATATGATTTCACAACCGTCCTATGGACCAGATCTGGTAGGGAGTACCTTATGGGCTCTACTAAAGGTTTGGGATTGTCTTCTTTCTATACATTAGTTTAATTGTGACCTAATAAAATATAGAATTCTATATTAAATACTTTATCTTTTTTCCTGTGCATGAGTTTTCACTGCCAGAAGGAAGGAACCACAAGATAGGAAGGTTACATTCTAGTAGGTTCGAGCATATTCCAGTAACATAACTATCCAGTTTCCAAATAGTTTTGGCCTTGGCCTGAACTAAGAAGACATATTGGTCCCTCCACTCCCACCATATGTGCATTTATTTCCTTCTGTGTCCATGTATATAAACTCTGTTGCATTCAGCCTCTGAAGCAGCACTGTTCTGTGTATGAGTAGTATCACTGATAAAGGCTGATACTCACACAAGATCACCCTGCCTTGCCCATAAGTGAGAACAGAGGCCACAGACTGCAAAATGGAAATCTTGCACCAAATGTAAAATCCAAGGAAGTTCACCAAAGTTGTGAACCAGTAGTAAAATGACTGAATTTCAGTTTTACCTCCCCTGCTGATCCCTGCGATCTCTGAGTCTAGCTAGCCATAAAATATCATCAAGAGATGGCAGAAAAATAGATTCAAGGGCTCCTGGGTGGCTCAGTCGTTAAGCATCTGACTTTGGCTCAGGTCATGATCTGTCTGTTTGTGAGTTCGAGTCCCATATTGGGTGAGCTTGAGCCCTGCTTCGGGTGAGCCCTGCTTTTCTCCTCCCCCCACCCCGGGATTCTCTCTCTCTCTCTCTCTCTCTCTCTCTCTCTCTCTCTCTCTGCCCCTCACTCACTTGCACCCTCTGTCTCTCTCTCTTAAAAAAAGAAGTAGTGGGGCGCCTGGGTGGCGCAGTCAGTTAAGCGTCCGACTTCAGCCAGGTCACGATCTCGCGGTCCGTGAGTTTGAGCCCCGCGTCGGGCTCTGGGCTGATGGCTCAGAGCCTGGAACCTGCTTCCGATTCTGTGTCTCCCTCTCTCTCTGCCCCTCCCCCGTTCATGCTCTGTCTCTCTCTGTCCCAAAAATAAATAAACGTTGAAAAAAAAAATTTTTTTTTAAATAAAAAAAGAAGTAGATTCAAAAAGTGATGAATGCCTTATTAAAACTTACAGTATATGTGCTAATATTTGCTAGAACTGTGCTAGAAATGAGAAAATCGTAATGGGGTAGGAAGGTATAATTCCAGGCAGATGTCTCTGCATTAAGAAATAAAGGTCAAGTCTTGGAAAATGAAAGAAAATATTTTCATGGCTTTGAAACTATGTAAGTGTTAGGATCCTCTCAAAGAAATGAGTAATGCACAGAAACAATCAATGTGAGTTTATTAGGAGATGTTTTATTTCTTTAATATTTGTCTCTCCCTCTGCTATGTACGGTTTAAATACTTACTCTATATCCCCATCAATGAAAGTAAAACTATCCTATATAGTAAAACTATATATGTGTGTATATACTTTCTATAATTATATAAAATAGTGAACCTTAGCTTACATTCCTGTGGGCAAGAAGAACAAAAGACACATGTAGATTTCATCTCTGCTCATTTTCCCATGCTCCTTCATTTTGTTTGGCATCTCACATGCAAATTAATATGTTCTACATGACAAAAGAAAATTTCATTTATGGAAAATTAAACATCAAATGTGAACTGAATCTTGATTTTGGAATCTCAACTGTTAGAACATTTCACACCCCTTTCAAGGTAGCATCTAACTTCATTTGATTACAGTGTAGAAATCTCTGTAATACTTTGAGTAGATCATGATAATCTAGAAATATGAACACGAGCAAAGGAACGATCTAAGTGCCTTGAAATCAATAAGCTTGAAATATGCTTACAGAAAACATTGCTTTAGTAAAGGCTATTATAATCCACAACTATTACATCCACAGCCCACTAAATTATCCTCAGAGGGGTGGCCACCAGAGAGTGACACAGAATGCCAGTGTTAGCGTCAGAATGCCAGGATTCTAGCTCTGCCTTTAGCATTAGTGAGATGACTGACTTCACACAGGTCACTTAACCTCACTGTAATTCAAGTTCCTTAAGTTTAAACGGAGCTGGTGTGAACACAGGCAATAACCACATTGACATTTTAAATTGTATAAAATGTGGAAAATGTTTCATTTTAAAATACCATCAATGTTATCAAAACCATGTGTTTAGATATCTACAAGTGCTCTAAGCACAATCTATTCTTACAGAAGGCATACATGGACTGCATATAGTACCTACGTTCTTTATTTTGAATGTGAATTAGTCATAGTTGTAAATTCTGTCACTGAAAATAGTTAAATACCTTGAAAGAAGATATACATCAGTCTTTCCACATATAATTTTATATCTAACCCTGTTTTATCTTGGTTTGACATAGTTTAGAGTTTCATCCTGTACATAGAAATAAAAAAAACCTTATGATCTGAAGACATTTTTTGGTTTCTCCTCCCATGCTTTTTCATTTGGTTTATGGTTTGCTATACAAATAAAATGTTTTAGAAAAATTATTGACAGATTCACATATTTTGAAGTTTTATTCTGCAAACATGATCCATTCTGCTCATTCTGTTCAAGGACTACTTATTTTATTTACAATAACCTATTATAATGGAAAAGAAGAGCAGACACATGGTCTTATCCAGTAGACACATTTCTCCAATGGAAGAATTCAACCCTTTGCAGATGATCACAAGTATATTTCACTGAAAAAATGTGACACTTAAAAAATCACAAATTTTCAGATGATGACAACTAATCAGCAACAGAGGCTAGGAGAATGTACACCTCTATGAGGTAGGTTGTAGGAGAATGGGCACCTGTTAGCACACTCGTAAATGAAAATGGTTGAGTCAGCCCGGTAATTTATACGATCTATGTAGGCTATTTTCTTCTCCCCTTGGGTCATTTCCAGTTTGATTATTTTCTGTCATAAATTTTCATTGGGACTAATATATGCTACCGATCCCTTCCTACTCTTCTATGGCTACACTTGCTATGTGCCATGTGGACAAATAAATCAAGTCGCTGCATATGTGAGTTCAATATTTTTTCTCTGTTTCCAAAGTAGAGCAAGAATGTAGTTTCTTATCTCACTCCCAAAGGAATAACCCTTTGAGACATGTACAGACCTGCTTATGTCAGGGATTTCAAATAGTGGCACCCAGGATGTAGGCGATACAGACTGTACATAAAAGGCCAAAGCCACTAGGTCGTTATGTTTTTGTTTGTGTTTAATATTATTTTGTTTTTGATGCTTTAGCCATATTTTGTTCAAAAGGAAGCAATAAAGTTTGATAGAAGTTTGGATGGAATGTAGACTGGGCCGATGTCGAGAGAGCTGTACTCTGCTCTATACTACACTGCTGACTTACCATGTACCTGTAGTTTCCCTGTCTTAAAAACAAGAAACAGTAAAACTTGCTTTTTATCAACGTCGTGGGGATAAATGCAAGAGAAAACTGAGGTAAGCTGCAGGAAAAGCTTTTACTTTTAGGAAGAAATGCAATTCACTCTTTGTTGCGGTGTTATGAAATTCTCCCTCATGTTTTGACCTAAATTAAACCTTAAGAAATGTAAATGAATATTGCTAGCCAGCCTTGAGGCCTGTCTCTGACACCAGAAACTTGAAAGATTGTCCCAATCATACAGTCTGTCTTTTCTGAGATGTTGAATGAGGCACGAAGTCTTTTGGATGCTGGGATACCTGGTGACCATGACAAACCCCTCGAAGTTTGTGTTCTATGGAGTAGACAGACTCTATAAAGTGAAACAAATATTTTCTTAGGTCTCGATAAATGCTGTGAGGAAAAGGAAGCTAGATATTGAATAGACAGTGTCAGGTGAAGGGGACACTTCCATACAGAGTGGTGAGAGAAGACCCTGCTGAAGTGGTGACCTATGAATTGAGGACAACTGAGTCGTCCAGAGATCTTAGAGACAATCATTCCAGGCAGAGGGAACAAAAGGGTATATAGAAGGAGCTTGGCAAGATGGAAGAACTTGAGCGTTACTGGACTGGACAGAAGGAAAGTGGGGAGAGAGCAGGGGATCAGGTTGAAGAGGCAGCCAGGGGCCAGAACAGACAAGCCTTGTGAGCCAGGACGAGGAGCTAGCATTTTATTCTCAGTCCAAAGGGAAGCCACTGGGAAAAAATGCAGATTGTTAAAAGACATTCCCTCAACATGACAGAATTGGGGCGGGGAGTGTTTACTCAGCATATTACCCAGAAAACTTTGCCCTGATGCCTCTATAGATTTCTCTTCCTCTCCCCAAGGTTTTTCACTCTTGAGTGGCTAAAATCTTCATCTCTCTCTGTCTCCCTCCCATCAAGAGTAAAGCTGTTCTATCACTTTCCCTTTTAACACCTTCCACTTTGGCATTTGGGGCACCTGCCCTCAGCCCCCCTTACTGCATATAGTCCCTTGGGAATATAGGTTCTCTTCTCCACTCCTCCTCTTCTAATGAGAGCCCTCACACTCTTTAAAGAAATTAAAATTCTGGTGAGTAAAATTCTTCTATTCTGCACATTCTCTGCCTACTTAAACTTTTACAGTCATCTGCCAAGGGGGGCATAATATTTGTTTGTACATCCAGGAGTACTTCCTATTCGTGGCCTTCTGACCCTCCTCCTTTGAATTCTTTCCAGGGCTTCTAGAGATGCTTCTAGGTTAGGCATGGCCATGTACTTCGAAATTCAATCCATCGGTTCTAGGACCTAGCCCATAAGGAACCCTCTGTGCCCAATCTCATTTAGGTTTAGTCAGGACCCATCTGAGGCCTTTTCCAGGAGCAAGAAAATGTGATTAATGGATGAAAGGACTTATGGTATAAAAGTGCCAAAAATAAGGTGAGGTGAACCACCTTCTCCTCTACTGGAGTCTCTCTGGTGGCCCGGGATGGGACACACTTACCTTCCAGAGAGAATGCACGTTATCACTGCTCACAGACGCCCTCCAGCTGCATCCCCTCCAGAGTCTGGGGTCAGATCTGCCAACTCTTTCTCTTGTTCAGCCTTTGCAGGCAATGAGAAAGCAGCCCCCGTTCTTCCATTCAATATGAAGTCTAAGATTCTTCGATAATATTTAGCTATTCATCGCTCCCATAGTAACTTTATCTAGAACTTTGGGCCTTCCAAATTCGGTGTATTGTGCCATCCTGGATGGCCCTTCATGACCATTTTTCAATTATTTACAAGTAGAGCACGACTTTCCTCTTCTTTTCCTTCTGTCTGAGGGGAGGTCAGGAATTTTACTTCTGAGTCCCAGTATCTGTCCACATGGCTATGCTCTTCTGCCTTCTTCAGTTGGTAAGAAAATGTGCCACCAAATCTGTATGTTTATTAGTTTCTTGTGGGAAATGTGGGGAGGATGCCTAAAGGAAAATCCTGAGCACACTCACACAGTCATTTCTTAGTAATTCTACCTTTAAAATCATCTTGAATCATATTTCTGTATCTCTGGTTGCATTTTCAAAACCATTAGGACTCCTGTCTGACTTACTGTGCCCCTTTAGATCTTAAGTCCATGAGTTCGGTTGGCCATGATGAAAATACACCACTAGTTCAGTTTGTTGGCCACGTTGAGGCTGGGTACCTTTGATATGCCATCCTGAACAAGTAGTCCTAAGTATGACCTGTTTATACAGCACCACCACTAAAAAGCCTGTCCATGCACCCATAAAATCAAAAGGCCGTAAGTCCAATTCCAGAAAGCTGATGAAATGTTGTAGATTCCTAAAAGGAGACTTTTTTTAAGTTTATTATTTATTTTGAGAGAGAGAGAAAGAGAGCACATAGAGAGGGCCAGAGAAAGGGGGAAAGAGAATCCCAAGCAGGCTCCACACTGTCAGTGGGGACCCCAAGAGGGGGCTCGAACCCACAAACCATGACATCATGACCTGGGACAAAATCAAGAGTCAGAGCCACCACCCAGGCTCCCCCTAAAAAGAAACTTTATGAAGTGTTTTAATTGGCGTATCATACAAAATTATCTGAAGAATCCTTCTTTGGATGATATATTACTCTCCCCATAGTTTTCTGTTTAAGGAAGTCACAAGATTTCTTGCCTTCTCTGTCATCCCTACCCCTCCATGTTTTCCCCCACTTTGTTTCCACACAGTCAAGGTCAGTCATGCCTTGATCTGTGCATAGGTCGCCCTCTGACATGCATCTACCCATGGGAGCTGTGGGTCCTTTTCCCTTCTCATTGCTTTTATTGTGAGCTCTGTCTCCTTTTCCCTGGTCCCACTCCACCCCCACAATTATGGTAAAGAAAAATTAAAATAATAATAATAACAATATGAAGCCATCGTTGGCTGCAGCTTGCTGCTAGCAAAAGATTCAGTTTAATTCAACAAACACGTATGCCTGCCTACTGGGTATTATGGACGGCAATAATCAGAGTGACAAGTTTTTCTTAAAACACTGTTAAGTTCTTGAAATATTTTAGCATGAGCTGTCTGCCTTCATTCAAACACACACAGGGGCTGCTCTTGAAATTTTTCTCACCAGTTCAGGGGCCAGTCCTCAGACTGACCTCAATGAAAATGTAAATGAATCTGCTCACTTAGGGGTGACCACGCCGTGGAAAAGTGATGGACACCAAGCCAACTGGCCAGAAACTGATTTATAAACCAGAATGTTGATTCATTCAGTGAAATGGGAGATGAATCTGGTAAGATAACTGGCATCAATCATTTGAACATAGCACTCCCTCTTAATGAATAAGTTCATTGAGGAGGACAAAAGTGTAGAGCAGGATTCTTGCTGTAAGGAATTAGAAAAAGAAAGAATGTTCAAGGGCATTCCTTCAAATTGAGGTTGCTCTGACAATTTGTTCCTCCCCACTCTGGGGGGAGTCCAGTGGCTGACACGGCCAGTTCTTACCCTTCAGCTGGCTATTCTCTCTTCTCCATTCATACCAACACTGGTGTCTTGGGATAGCAAAGCCCCAGTGTTGTGAAAAAGATTTAGGTCATGGTTCGTTTTGCATTCACGACATTTAGTCTTCTGTGGTTTTAGGAGATAAACCAGAGAATTCAGTAAAGAAATTTGGGAAGCACCTTAAACTCATCAGCCACCTTTTGTATAAGTCATTTTTTTATAATGAGTTATTTCAACAGATGAATAACCATGTCTGTTTCGGCTTAATGCTTGTTAGCTGTAATTTTCAAGAGGTGACACTTTTTCCCATTCAATTTAGCAACTACTTACTGAGTTCTTCAAGAGCAAGAAAACTCTCCAGAGGAAGTATAAATGAGCAAGACAGTCCTCTCCAGAAGCTTATAGAAATGTTCAAGCGACAACAACAACAAATAGTACAAATAATTATGGTAGAGAATTAAGAAAGCATCTAAGAGAGTGTTCCAGAAAATGAGGCAATAACACGCCTGAGTGTAAAACTTGAGTGGTTTTTGAGCTGGACCTTGAGCCTTCTAGGACACACAGGGTTTTGCCAAGAGAGAAGGGTCTGCTCTGCATAGTGGAAGAAACGTTGGTAAGCTTCAGGGAGAACAGCCCCAGGCACATTCCTAGGAAGCATGATGGCATGGACCCTATGTGAAGACAGCAAGCAGTGCATGTAAATGACCTGACCTGCCAGTTCTCTTTTGGCCTTCACAAATCTAATAAACAAGCACAGAAATGAAAAACACACATGAAAACCCTATCCCTATTTCTAACCCCAACTAAGTTAGCTGCTGTGTTTTGCTTGACTTTTCCGGGTGGCACTCACATATGAAAAGCCAGGACAATTAAAAGGCAGTAAGCGTAACATTTAACGATTAAGTATGTTTGGAGCAACTAGATCATAATCAGTCATCAATTGCTGGTCCACACTTAACCATTTGTTCCTGATAGTGTGTTCTTAGTAAAAGGAAACATGCAAGATTAATATACATCCTTTAGTTTCTGAACTTTTGCCAATCTAGTATAGCTCTGGAGTCTGGTTCTATGTCCTTTTCCATTATCTGATTTCACTCAGAAGTGCTCTCATTTGGGGTATTTTAATTACTGCCAGTTCGTACCCTTCAGCTGGCTTTTCTCTCTTCTCCATTCATACCACCACTATTGTCTTGGGATGGCAAAGCCCCAACATTGTGAAAAAGATTTAGGTAAGAGTTCATTTTGCATTCACGACATTGAGTCTCCTGTGGTTTTAGGAGATAAACTAGAGAATTCAGTACAGACATTAACTATTAATCAGCAGTTCATAAGAAGATAGTTTGACGGGCACGTGGGTGACTCAGTCAGTAGAGCGTCCGATTCTTGATATCGTCTCAGGTCATGATCCCAGCATCGTGGGATTGAGCCCCTCGTTAGGCTCTTCACTGAGCATGGAGCCACCTTGAGATTCTGTCTCTCTCTCTCTCTCTCTCTCTCTCTCTCTCTCTCTGCCCCTCTCCCCCACTTGCACGTACTCTCTCTCTAATATAAAAAATAGGGGCACCTGGATGGCTCAGTTGGTTAAGTGTCAGACTTTGACTCAGGTCATGATCAGGTTCATGAGTTCTGGCCCTGAGTCGGGCTCTGTGCTGACAGCTCAGACCTGCTTTGGATTCTGTGTCTCCCCCTGTCTCTGCCCCTCCCCCGCTCATGCTTGCTCACTCTCTCTCTCTCAAAAATAAATAAACATTAAAAAACAATAAATTAAAAGACATTAAAAATTAAAAAAGAAGATAGTTTGAACCAAATAACAAGATTGTTTTTAATTTTCATCTGTCTCCTGTAAATACTGGAAAGGAATCTCACTATATCTAATACGACTTTTTGTGAATCTTCTCTCTTCCTCCTTCCACATTTTGGAGGTATACAAGATGACGTCTGGCTTCACATAAATTGCCCTGAAAAGTTCTATAGCTCGCGGCAGCAGGCTTCCACTTACTTCCAGGAGAAAGATTCTATTCACACATAGTTCAGGCTTTCACTGGCTTGAGCAGCTTACAACAGGGCGAAGAATGTGACATTATCCAAGACTTTCTTCTGGCTTTTACTTTATGCTGTCTGTGAATAGCACATACTGGTACCTAAGTGCTGAGGGGCATGGAGATGGGTTGAAAAGAACTGAGTACATTTAACCCTGACACAGGACTTTCTGAGATGAAGTTGGAAAGGTATTGTCAAGGTAAGAGCCACATTAGAAATAAGTGTTTTCATATGCTGTATATAGTTTTTAATTTTAATTCATTCTTGGTTCAACTCAAGGTGCAGAAATATTGGAAGAATATTTTCCCACCTGGTCATTAGAATTGGTAGGCCACCCAGGGGCAAGATTGGGGACTTGTCGGGCTCTGAAATTCCATGGCTTCGTTTCAACCCCAGCTTCTCCTTTTTACTAACCGTGACTTTGGACATGTGACTTAATTCTGTACCATTAGATTGATTTTCTCACTTATCCACTGGAAATATACATTCCTGGTATTACAGTCATGATTAAATGAATGGTGTTTTTAAAATACTAGCACATTTCCTGGCACAGAGTGATCAAAATAAATGGTAACTGTTAGTAAAAATAAGGGGCACCGTTTCTTCATAGCACCTGTTTATTTTTGTGTGGGTGTTTGTATGCCTCTTTTAAAAAATCTGTCCAGGGGCGCCTGGGTGGCTCAGTCGGTTGAGCGTCTGACTTCAGCTCAGGTCATGATCTCGCGGTCCGTGAGTTCGAGCCCCGCGTCGGGCTCTGGGCTGATGGCTCAGAGCCTGGAGCCTGTTTCCGATTCTGTGTCTCCCTCTCTCTCTGCCCCTCCCCCATTCATGCTCTGTCTCTCTCTGTCTCAAAAATAAATAAATGTTAAAAAAAATTTTTTTTTAAATCTGTCTACATAGAGACATAGAGACATATAAGACACCCATGGCTACTACTGAAACACAATTTAAATACACCCCTCACCATGCCCAGTGAAGAAATAGAGGAATTTCGGTACTGGTATATCCAAACCTCTGAATCAGGAAGACAGTATTGGTACAGACATTTCCATCCAGTGCATTTCTCTCTGTGAGAAAAGTGTTCTTTCATGTCAGTGGAGGAGGAAGTTCATTATCCATGAATTGTTCAATGAGACAAATGGTAAGCATGTACTGAAATTCACCTACAGAAGTACGGATACTGTGTTTGTGTATGTGCACACAAATATAGCACCTAAATGTACATGCATACACACCCAGGATAGAAGAGGGGTTAATTGAAACTCCTTTTTTTAAGGATTTTTTTTAAGTTTATTTATTTATTTTGAGAGAGAAGGCACACGTGTGCATGCAGGAACAGGGGAGGGGTAGAGAGAGAGGGAGAGAGAGAGGATCCCAAAAAGGCTCCGAGCTGTCAGCATAGAGGCAGATGCAGGGCATGAACCCACGAACTGGGAGATCATGACCTGAGCCAAAACCAAGAGTTGGATGTTTAACCAACTGATCCATCCAGGCACCCCTAATAGATTAATTATTACATCTTTAAATATGCTCCCGTTTTACTTAGGTCACCCTTATTCAGTGGGAATGTGAGACTTATTTTAGGGGGTGTTTAGGATATCTATAATTGGCTCAAGACTCTATGTAAGGGCACCTGGGTGGCTCAGTCAGTTAAGCATCTGACTGTTGGTTTCAGCTCAGGTCTTGATCTCACAGTGTGTGCGTTCAAGCCCCATGTCCGGCTCTGTGCTGTTAGTGCAGAGCCTGCTTGGGATTCTCTCTCTGCCCTCCCCTGCACACGCACATGGGCTCTCTCTCAAAATAAATAAATGTAAAAAAAAAAAAAAAAGACTCCATGTAAAGATGCTGGGGCTAGAAGCCAACCCGACTTTCTGATATCAATTGGTTATTTATACCAAGATATGACAGAGAGGCAAAGTCCTGAGATTTAAGTTTTTAAAGCCCCTTTTCACAAGGGTAATTCATGCTGGAACTGTATAGGGATGGAGGTAGGGTGGGGGATGAGCTCTTAAAGCAATACTATCTCCTTAGCCCACATTTCTTTTTTCAGCACACATTTGAATACCCAAATGTTAAGATATTGCATTATTTCTACAGCCACCGTATTATTCACTTATGCCCCTTGTGAACTGGAAGATTATAGCACATGATACAATGTCTGCCCCATATAATTTCCCAGAGAGCGGTAACTGTTATTATCTTAACTGCCTTAAACAGTACCCGGGTCCCTCAGTTTTCTACCATCACTGTTAGTTTCTTCCCGCCACTATCTCCCGAGGTAGTTTTCATTCATTTCTAGGTCACACACCTCTTGCGGAATTTTGTGAAAGCCATGTATCCATTCTTAGAGAAAAGGGCATATCCCTACATGGATAAAGCAAGCACAATCTCCATACCTATTTTACCATGCATTGAGGGTTTCAGAACACCAGATTAAGAACTCCGGGGCTGCTTCAGAAACTGCTCTTTCCTTGTCTAAAAAAATATATTCTGTTGGCAAAGCTGTGGAAAAAAAGGGACCCTTGTGTGCTGTCAGTAGAAATGTAAATTGGAACAGCCACTGTGGGAAGTAGTATGGAGGTTCCTTAAAAAACTAAAAATAGAACTACCCTGTGACCCAGCAATCCTACTTCCAGGTATATATCTGAAGGAAATAAAATCATTATCTCGAAGAATTCTCTGTACCCCTGTGTTCATTGCAGCGTTATTCACAGTAGCCAAGGCATGAAAACAACTTAGCTGTCCATCAGCAGATGAATGGATAAAGAAAACGTGAGATATATATATATAATGGAATATTGTCCAGCATAAAAATTAAGGCAATCCTGCCTTTTGTGACAACATGGATGGACCCTTAAGGCATCATGCTAAATAAAATAAGTTAGAGAAAGACAAATACCGTATGTTCTCACTTATATGTAGAATCAAAAGGGCTGAACTCGTGCAAACAGAGTAGAATGGTGGGTGCCAGGGGCTGTTGGGTGACGGAAATGGGGAGCTGTTGCTCAGAGGGTACAAGCTTCTAGCTATAAGGTGAGTTAGTTCTGGAAATCTAATGTCATGGTGTCTATAATTAACAATACTGTATTATATACTTCAGAGATTAAGGGAGTAGATCTTAAACGTTATCACCACAAAAGATGATAATTACGTGAGTGGCTGGAGGTGTTAACTAACCTTATATATGTGTATCAAATCATCACATTGTATACCTTACATATGTTATATGTCAATAGTATCTCAATAAAGCTGGAAAAACAATGACAACAACAAAGATATATGTATTTTTCAAGTGCCCTGGAGTTGATTTTAGCAAATATTAGTCAACAGACTCCAAGCTCCTCCCCTGCATCATTTCTCCTGGCTCTTGAGCTAAAGCCCAGAGTCCTTGCTTCTCTGGTAACTGTTGAGACATCCTGAGAGCACTTTGCAGAGGGAGGAAGTGTGAGGCCCATCAGCTCCTTCTGAGGGGCTGGGGCATGATGTGGTTCTGAATTCGACATTATTCAGAAGGTAGTATGATAGTACTAGGTGTATCTGTACCATGTATTACACACCATCTCAAGAGAGTTCAGGAGCAGTACCCCATAATCAGAGTAATATCTCCAAAGCAAAACATGAATATTCACACTAAGTGATAAATAAAGACCATAAAATGCCTTATAGCAGCTTCAAGGAAAGTTTTGCGGCCAAATGAGTTACATTACCAGCAAGCTTTCACTTTTCAGAGGTTTTAGGAATTTCAAATTGCAAATAAAGAATTGTGGATCTATAGCTGAAGTTAGGTATCCAGGGAATTGGTATTAGATTCACATTCCTCTCTCTTTCTGCAAGGCACCTAAGGGATTGTAAATTGCTCCTAGAAACAGTCCTGGATATCAGATGCAGAATTTGTGAATTTGTGAATTACATAAACACAGACATAAGCACAAATAAATTCATATATATGTATATATATTACATTGTATTTATTATTCTATATAATTCTTCTTTTAGCAGCATTTAGCAGTGCATCCCGGTAGCTCCACTTGAACTAATATAAATTGCTTGCCTGGCCTAATACGAACATAGAAATCATTGAAAAAAGACTTGAAAACCACAGCTGGAAATTAGAAACCTATCTCTGCAATGAGATATTTTTATGCAAAGAGAAAATGAATTGAGTACTTGAATCTGGAGCCCCTCTCAGCTTCACTTGAAATAATTTTCCCCCAAAATTGCATGGCATGAGTTCACTGATAAGAAAAGCAATGAGTTTTATTAAAATAAGTATGTCTAAATTTCAACTACCTTTCAGATTTCAAATGGTGCAAGGGAAAAACTTCCTCAAAGGTTTAAAACCTACTGAAAACATGAAAGGAAATGCATAATAAAAATAGTAAAAGTAAGCCAAATCTCTGTGTCTCTATCCTTATATTTATCCATCCGCCTCTCTATTTATCTCTCTAACTAGCTATCTAGCTATCATATTGCAGTCAAGCCATTACAAAAATAAAGTATGACCACTGTGAAGACAGTATGACCTTAAAGCTCTCTTTCAAGGAAAATCTCACTTTCATGTATGGAGAACACTTCTATATCGCCTCCTTCCTCTTCCATCTGTCAAGAATCATCTGTATACCTACTGGTGCTCCAAATGTGGCTTTTTAAAGCTTTGAGTCTAGGAGTACCAGAAATACCCTTCTACTAGAAGAATTTACAGTCCAGTTAGAAAAGATGCCACTGGGGTCCTATGGATAAAAATGGCACACAAATCTGCCATAACGTGTTTTGTGCGTGATAAAATTTGCTTGATTATCACACATTTACATTCACAGCTAGTGCCTTCCAACCCCTTATTTTTCAGTTTGGACTCCATTCAGATCCCAGGACCACATGTGCCTTGGTGGGAAAAAAAATATTACACTGAAACGTATGAAGTTTTGTTCTGTCGAGCTGAAAAGTCGAAATGTCAGAAATCTCATATGGTTCACTGTAATGTATCTATTGCCCTAGGGGAGTTACTCATTTGTTCCCCTTCTAACCTTGACCTTGGACATTTTGTCCTAGAGCAACAGCCACTCCCTGCCATGAATTTGTCCCTAAAGTCTATGTGCCTTCAGACCTCCCTAGGGCTAACTGCTTAACCTGGAGGTTGGATATTGCCTGAGCATTTGGCTCATGGGTTTATATCTGCCTACTCTTTTCTCTAGGCTTCAAGGACTATGAGAATGAGTGCTTCTTTAAGTTTTGTTCCCAGGGCACCTTGGTTTTTTTTCTCATTCTAGTCCTAACCCTGCATGACATCTCACTTGATCATCAACCCAGAGCTGTCTGAATTCAACCATCAAAACTCAATCGAAATGTTCTCCCTCTTAAGTAGATATTTTTCATCCTATTCATATTACTCCCCTCTGCTGCATTTGATATTACTAGTCACTGTGTCCTTCTCCAAAATTCTTTCCTTTTATAATCTATCATGAAGTAGCTGCCTTGGCTCTCGGTACACCTGTGCTACCCGAACCAAACAATCACCACTCACCTCTTAGAGCTCCCCAAGGCTTGGTCTCCTGTCTTTTCATTTTGAATTCTCTCAGCGCAGTCTCATTCCACAATGGCTTTGGCCACCAACTATGTGCTGATGGCTCTCTAAGCTCCACCTTTAGCTCAGATTGTACTGTCTAGTGCCATCTTCACTGGGAGGTGCCACAAGGGTCACAGACTCAACTGCTCCTCCTCTTCCAGTGTTTTCTTTCTCAGTTGGTGACATCATACACTCACCTAAATAAGAATTTTGGAATTCATTTCTGATCCCTCCTTTTCTCTAGCTTCTCCGTGGTCAATCCACCACCCTGTCCTTTCTTTCTCTTCTGGCTGGAGGCTTCTTAAAACTCTTTCTTCCTACCCATCTTTTCTGAACTTGCAGTGGAGATCATCAAGGTTACCCAGAGTCTTCCTTCTATCACACCTCTGAATGCAGTCCTTTCCCTTTCATCTGAGACTGGCATGAGAAACATCTAGAAACTAATGCTGTGATTAGCATGCTTGATTTTTGTACAGCTTTTAAAAAAAATTTTAACGTTTATTATTTATTTTTGAGAGAGAGAGACAGAGTGTGAGCAGGGTAGGGGCAGAGAGAGAGGGAGATACAGAATCTGAAGCAGGCTTCAGGCTCTGAACTGTCAGCACAGAGCCCGATGTGGGGCTTGAACTCACGAACCGCGAGATCATGACCTGAGCCGAAGTTGGAAGCTTAACCAACTGAGCCACCCAGGTGCCCGTATACAGCTTTTTAATAAATAATTTCCATGTAGGAAAAGATTTCCTATATTGACTTTTATTACACATGTTAAAAGTTGAGATAAAATACTTGTTCTTAAAATTTTTTTGAACATTGTTTCTAGAAGAGCTAAAGATATGCCGTACACAATGAATACAACTGCCATTTGTTTTTATTATAAAACACTACTGATAAAATGCTAACGCTGGAATAATATGTTTATATAGTAAAGGTCTTCAAAAAGATATTAATGTGCCATTTAATATCTTCTAAAATTTATATGTAAAAATAAGATACATTTGGTGCACCTTTAAAAATAGACTTAATTTTTTGATCAGTTTTAAGTTCACGGAAAAATTGGGCAGCAAATACAGAGAGTTCACATATGTGCCCCTGCCTGCTCTCCATAGGCATAGTCTCCCCCATTATTAAGACCCCCCGCTAGAGTGATATACTTATAACAATTGATGAACCTATAGTGACACATAATTACCCAAGTCCATAATTTACATCAGGGTTCATTCTTATTGTACATTTTGTCGGTTTGAAGAAATGTATAATAACATCTAACAACATTATACGATCATAGAGTAGTTCCACTGTTCTAAAAATCCTCTGTGCTCTGCCATTTCATCCTTCCTCCCCCTAATCCCTGACAACCACTGATCTTTTTACTGTCTGCATAGTTTTGCCTTTTCCAGAATGTCATATAGTTAGAATCATACAATATATAGCCCTTACAAATTAGCTTCTTTCCCTTAGTACTATTCATTTAAGTTCCCTCCAGGTCTTTTTATGGCTTGATAGTGCATTTCTTTTTTAGTGCTGAATAATATTCCATTGTCTGGTTGCACCACTATTTCTTTATCTATTTACCTACTCAAGGACATCTTGGCTGCTTCCAAGTTTGAGCAGTTATGAAGAAAGCTGCAAGAAACATTCACGTGTGGGTTTTTGTAAGGGCATAGGTTTACAACTCCTTTGGGTAAATGCCAAAGAGAATGACTGCTGGATCATATGGTAAGAGAATATTTAGTTTTGTAGGAAACTTCCAAACTGTCTTCCAGAGTGGCTATACCATTTGGTATTCCCACCATCGATGAATGAGAGTTCCTGCACCTCTACATCCTCAACAACATGGTATTGTCAGTGCCCTGAAATTTGGCTATTCTAATACATGTGTAGTGACCTCGAAGGTATTATGCTGAGTGAAATAAGGCAATTGGAGGGGCGCCTGGGTGGCGCAGTTGGTTAAGCGTCTGACTTCAGCCAGGTCACAATCTTGCGGTCCGTGAGTTCGAGCCCCACGTCAGGCTCTGGGCTGATGGCTCAGAGCCTGGAGCCTGCTTCTGATTCTGTGTCTCCCTCTCTCTCTGCCCCTCCCCCGTTCATGCTCTGTCTCTCTCTGTCCCAAAAATAAATAAACATTGAAAAAAAATTAAAAAAAAAAAGAAAGAAGGCAATTGGAGAAGGACAGATATCATATGTTTTCACTCATATGTGGATCTTGAGAAGCTTAAAAGAAGACCATGGGGGAAGGGAAGGGGAAAAATAGTTACTGAGAGAGAGCGAGGCAAACCATAAGAGACACTTAAATACAGAGAAAAAACTGAGGGTTGATGGGGGTGGGGGAGAGGGGAAAATAGGTCATGGGCATTGAGGAGGGCACTTGTTGGGATGAGCACCGGGTATCATATGCAAGCAATAAACCATAGGAATCTACCCCAAAAACCAAGGGCACACTTTGCATATCGTATGTTAGCCAATTTGACAATAAATTATATTTTAAAAATTTTTTAAAAAGATGCGTAGCGGCCTCTAAGTTTTGTTCAATTAGCATTTCCTTGATGACATATAACGTGGAACATCTTTTCCTATGTTTATTTGCCACCTGTGTATCTTCTTTGTTAAGGTGTCTTTTAAGGTCTTTGGCCCATTTTTTTTAAGTTTGTGTATTTATTTTGAAAAGGAGAGAGCAGGAGAGAGAGCAGAGAGAGGGAGAGAGAGAGAATCCCAAGCAGTCTCCCCACTGTCAGCGTGGAGCCAGATGTGGGGCTCAGACACACAAACCATGAGATCATGACCTGAGCTGAAACCAAGAGTCGGACACTCAACCAACTGAACCACTCTGGCACCCCGACCCATTGCTTGAGTTTTTTGTTTTCTTACTGTTGAGCTTTAAGAGTTCTTTGTGTGTTTTGGAAAACAGTTCTTTATCAGATGTATCATCTGCAAATATTTTCTGCCTATCTGTGCCTTCTCTTTTCATTGTCCTGACAGTGTCTTTCACAAGACAGAGATTTTTAATTTTAATGAAGTGTAGATCATCAATTCTTTCTTTTGTGGATTGTGCCTCTGATATTGTATCTAAAAAGTCATTGCCAAGCCCAAATCATCTAATTTTTTTCCTATGTTATCTTCTAGGAGTTTTAGAATTTTGTGTTTTACATTTAGATCTATGATCCATTTTGAGTTAATTTTTGAGAAGAGAATAAGGTCTTTGTCTAGATTCAATTTTTTATATATGAATGTCCAGTTGTTACAGTGCAATTTGTTGCACACACTATCTTTGTCCCTTTGTATTTCCTTTTCTCCTTTATCAAAGATCAGTTGACTACACTTATGTGGATCTGTTTCTAGGTTCTCTATTGTGTTAATTTGATCTGTTTATCTACTATTTTTCCAATGCTACACTGTTTCAATAACTGTAGCTTTATAGTAAGTCTTGATATCGGGCAGTCTGAATCCTCTAACTTTGCTTTTCTCCTCCAGTATTACACTGGCTAATCTGGGTCTTTATAAACACTTTGTGGACATCTACAAAATAACTTGCCAGTATTCTGGTTGGGATTGCATTGAATCTACAGATCAAGTTGTGAAGAACCGACATTGACGATAGTGAGTCTTCCAATCCATGAAAATGGAATAGAATCTCTCTCCCTTTATTTAGTTCTTTGATTTCCTCCACCAAAGTCTCGTAGTTTGCTTCATATGGGTCTCATACTCATTTTGTTACATTTACACCTAAGCATTTCATTTTTGGGGGTGCGGATGTCAATGTTAAATTTAGGATTCCACTTGTTTGTTACTGGTACATAGGAAAGCAATTGGCTTTTGTGTATTATTAGCCTTGTATCCTATCCTGCAACCTTGCCGTAATTACTTACTACTTCCAGGAGTTTTTTTGTCAGTTCTTTCAGATTTTCTACATAAATAATGTCATTTGTGAACAAAGACAGTTTTAGTTCTTTATTCCAGATATGTATATCTTTTATTTCCTTTTCTTGACTTACTGCATTAGCTAGCACTTTCACTACCCTGTTGGAAAGCAGTGACAACAGGAGACAGCCTTCTTCTGTTCCTGATCTAATCGGGGTATCTTTGAGTTTTGTACCGTCAACTATAATGCTAGCAGTAAGTTTTTGTAGATGATCTTTACCAAACTGAGGAAGTCTCTTTTCATTCTTAGCTTATTGAGTGTTTTTATCACAAATGAGTGTTAAATTTTGTCAAATGTTTTTTCTGCATCCATTGACATGATTATGTAAATTTTTTAGCCTGTTGAGGTGTTGTATTACATCAGTTGATTTTCAGAGTTGAACCAACTTTACATACCTGGTATAAGTCCCACTTGGTCGTGGTGTATAATTCTTTTTATCATCCAATGCACTTTTAATAGCTTTAGGAGTTAAATAAAAGAACTTTTCTAAAAATGAGCAAAAACAAGAGTATGAGTATATAAGGGCTGAGGACTGAAAAACGGTATAAGGTACCTAGAAATCTCAGTATCGGTGCTATGTTTTTAACCTACAAGGAAGAGTGATGTGTAAACTAACCCAAGGCACAACATACTCTTCTTGTTCCAAGAGAGTTCGTAATTTGCTAATGTAAATAAAACATATAAATAACTATGATACCGTAGCTGCATGTTTTATGGGTTGTACAAAGTGGTCGTGAATTAAGTGACATGACTTAGAGAAAATGGCCGTCTCGTTTTAGCACTTCTTTCTTTTACTTGCTTTTGGAAATCTCTTTTGAAAATCCTTTCTAAATTCGTGTCCAAAAAAATATTGTAGTAAAAAGGAGTATAAAGAAGAGGACTAGGAAGAGGAGAAAGTAATGAACTGTGATTAAAGATTAAAGCTTTTGTGTGGAGATAAAGAGGTACATGGGAAATCTCTGTACCTTCCTCTCAAGTTTTCTCTGAATCTAAAACTGCTCTAAAAAAATAAAGTCAAAAAAAGATTAGCATTTTTTCAGAAGAACACTTTATCAAAGCTTTCTAGAGAGCTCAGGGGTTATTGTGGACCCAATGCTGCATTTTTTAGGTAACAATGGATGGAAATGATCCCTGGAAAGTACTCTTTTTTTCCTTTAGGAGTGGAAAAAATTATTCCTCTGAGTGAACAAAAAAGAGTGTTATACTCACATATTGAGGATTTGAGGAGAAAACAAGGACAAGGAATACGGTAGAATTAAGGGACTTTGTTCCCTTTTCCTTTGCTTTTTCTTTATTCTAGGAAGAGGTTCTCAATATTCAAATCATCAGTGGGAACTTTTAAAAATCTCTTTTTTTGAGTTTTACCCCAGAGAAATTAAATCTGAATCTCTAGAGATATAACTCGGGCATCTGTCTTTTAATAAACTCCCCAGGCAATTCTAATATGCAGTCACAGTGGTGAGCCATGCCCCAACAGATCTGAAAGGGAGGTGCCAATGAAGACTTTAACAAGGAATTTGAGAGGAGGTAGATATATCACCTTCAGCTAGTGTCACCTTACCAGCTGATCCTGGTAAGATTGGTGGGAATACAGCCGCCAAAATAAGCAAGTTCTGGGAGGGAGTCTCATGTCTTTACCGTTGAAAATAACAGGGTTGGAGGGGCGCCTGAGTGGTTCAGTCGGTTAGCTGTCCAACCTGGAGCCTGCTTCAGATTCTGTGTCTCCCTCTCTCTCTGCTCGCCCCCACTCATGCTCTGTCTCTCTCTCTCTCTCTCTCAAAAATAAATAATAAAAAAATTACCACTTGCTACAGCATCTTGAACTGACTAAAGCTAAAGAAACAGAGAGGGGGAAAAGGTTTCCCTAGCTATTAAACCCCTGGTGAGAGATTTCTTCTTCTAGCCTGCCTCTAAAATGTTCAGTTTCGGTCCACTAATAAACATATACTCACTGAAATACACATTAAATGATCTGAGCATTTGGGAAAATAGTAATATGGAAAGTCAGGTATGAGGTTGGTATGCGGGTGGATGATTTCAAAAGCTCTTAGCTCTTGCTATCAGTAACTGTGTGACATTTTTCCTCCCTTTAGAATTCATGTATTGTTTACTGCTTGCGGGGTACTTTTGGGGGTGTAAAGACACCTCTCACCTATTCTCATTCTGGAAATGTGCCAGTTCCTCGGTGTAGAAGAGGAAAAGCTACAGTTGGTTATAAAAATGTGATGGATGATTTAGGTGACTGTATTCAGCTGTAAGCAAAAACGCTGAGCTCGGCAGAAACTACCATAGGCAAAACACAAGTGATTTACTAGCTATCCAAAGCACATGAGATTTGTAATGCGTGAGACCCTCAGGCCCATCACTTCTCTTCAGCAATGGGAGACCATATTTTGGTGAACAATGACACGTTTAATTTCAACTTCGTGTTGCAAAACAAAAAGGCAGCCTCATTTTCATTTGATTATGTTTTTTCTCTCATAAAGTGTCTTTGCATCTTATTGGAAGTGCAAATGGTTTCTTAAGAAGCAGAAACAGCAGAGCATGTTAGAAACAATATCCATCAGGAGACATTTATTATTGACGGTGTGTTTGCACGTGGTTGGTGAGATCAAAATGAGAAATCCAGAGTGCTGTAACAGATTCTGATAGCCTCTCCCGAAAACGGATTCTAATAGCTTAGTGCTTTTTAGGGCAGATGTGTAGCCAGGTGCTAGCTATGGTTGCATATGGATACTGAAAACAGTCTTGGCATCCTCAAAAAAAAAAAAGCCAGAGAAAAATAGTAAGAGAAGAAATGTTACCCACTGAACTGAGGGTAAAACGTGTAGTCACAAAAGACCATGAACTCAAATCCTAACGCGGTTAATGATATATAGTTTGAATGCTATAAACTTACTGCATCTCATTGTATCAGCCTGTGAAACACTGACCTATTTTGCAATTTCAATGTGAGAGATAAATAAAATCTCTTCCCAGCCACTTTGAAAATAGATTCTGCATTTCAGAATAAATGTTAAGCAATAATAATGATGATGGAATAGCTGACACAGTGCGAATTTTAAATAGAGCAGAGTAACTTTCTAATTACGGGCTAAGTTTTATTCTTTGTAAGTGTAATTAGAAAGCGACTATGTTCCTTTAATTAGAAAGTTAATTAGATTGTGACCTCTTTTCCTGTCTTATTGTCTTGGACTGCAGGCCAGAAGTAAATTACAAATCCCACTCCTTGCGTGACTGTATAAGGCTGGAGAAACATAGATGTGATTATAAAGACTAATAGTAGGACTTACAAGTCAGATAGGACCTTCAGAGGCTATGGATGGATCTCCCAATAGAAAAGAGTTTAGCGCGATAAATGAAGAAGATACTCCTCTAGATAAAGCCTGCGTAGTAAGGTCCCTAAGTTGTGTTCTTCAGGATGCTGGTTCTCATACTTTGGTACGCATGCATGAGAATGACCGGAAGGTCTTGTTGCGTTCTTCTCACCTAGAGCTTCCAATTCAGCAAATCTGGGGTGGAACGTAAGAATTTACATTTTGGAGTGCCTGGGTGGCTCGGTCTCCGACTCTTGATTTCGGCTCAGGTCATGATCCCACAGTTCATGAGTGTGAGCCCTGCACTGGGCTCCACATTGACAGCACAGAGCCTGCTTGGGATCCTCTCTCTCCCCCTCTCTCTCTGCCCTTCCCCTGCTCACTCGATCTCTCTCTCAAAATAAATAAATAAACTTAAAAAAAGAATTTAAATTTCCAATGAGTTTACGGTCCATGCTGATGCAGCTGGTTTAAGAAGCACACTTTGAAAACTGTTGCCTTAAACTATTAATAGCGTTAGGCTTAAGTATTGTTTACAATCAAATAAGTTTGAGGGTTCTTAGAGTTGAACAAAATTAAGCCCGTTTCTTTCCTGTGTGATACCTCAGAGCCTTTTATATGTTATTAGACTTTGTGAATTTTCAAGAAGCATCGCAACGTGGCAGGCTCTACGTACCACTTACTGTACTCATTTCCAAAGGTGGAGCCTGGGAGCACTTGAGCTCTCTTTCCTCAGAGGTCCACCGGAGCTTTTACTGTTTCGCATACTGTTATTTGAATGGGTTGTTAGAATGGTTTGTTAATTAGCATTAACAGCCGAATGTTGGAGTTTTCATTGGTCTAATTAGGGATTTTCCCATGTGGGTACTGGTTAAAAGATTGTGGGGACATCCCCTTCCATGAACAAGGCATACAAATCTAGTAAGGCTTCACTCTTTAATGTGAGAAATGGTGTTCTAAATTTGATTCCTAATTCTGGAAACTTCTTGATTGCCTGGCTCCTACCAGCCTAATTAGCTGAATTCTTTCTCTAATATTATCATATTTGCCTTTGGGTGAAGCTTTCATGCAAAATGATGTTGGATCCCTTTAAAAGACATTTGTGGCTTCATAGAGTTGACTGGCCGTTTTGTGCTTGCTTGTTAATAAATGTCTAAAGACGATTTTGCTCCTAGTTGGCTCAAATTACAATCTAGGAGCAAAGCTCCTCGAGGAAGAGGCTAACCCTTCACCACATCTGGCCAGGGGCAGCTGTGGCCATCTGCAGGAGAGGACACAATAGCCGTGTGAGAGGAGATTGCCTTAGGTCAGATCACAACACTACCCCCCCTCCCCCCCCGCCCAGTTATTCTGGAGTCTTTGTGAAGCATTTCTTGCGACCACTGCTCTTCAAAAACATGTGGGGGAAATGTTTGCTGTGCGATTATTTTCAGCGTCTTAGAACAAAGGAGGCCCATGTCACAGGAAACGAAACAGCATTAGTAAACTGGTCTGTGGAGTCTCTATTGTGTGAAAATTCCATGCAGAGCAAAACAGAAACACAAGAATCGCATGGAAGCAAGCAAATAGAAAAGAGGTAATGATTTCACGTTTACATTCTTAGCTGCAGTTTCCTAGGGAAATAATAACTTAGGGTAACTAGTCCATTTTCCTTACTTGGTGGTATAAATTGCATTTTGTCTAGAAAAAGAGTGCTCTAGAACAGGAAGACTTCAGCTAAAAAAAATTGTGTGTATGAACAATACTGGCAAATTCAAAGATATCCTTTGGTCTGTTCTTATTTTGCTTTCTTGAAAACAAGATGCTCATATGTACATAATCTCAAAATTGAGTGAAATTAAGAAATCTCATCCCTAATATATTTTTACATACAAAATTGGTGTCCAGTAGATGTCTGGGTTTGCACTGTTGTTGTTTCAGTTGTAGGTTATTACATGGGCATAGAATATATAGAAATAGCAGGTATTTTGATGGCACAGTGGCCCTAATCTACAGTGAACTTTGAGTGAGTACCATTTCAGGCCAGAATTAATAGAAAGCACTCTACTCTCGAATTAGATTCGAGTTCATTTGTTGTCTGTATCACTTACCAGCTCTGTTGGCTGAAAGATACCCTGGAAAATTCTGATTTATTTGAGTTTCAATTTGCAACTCTCAAAACGTGATTAATAAAACCTTACCTCATAGAATGACTCATTCACTCACTCGAGAAACATTTACTGACTCATTTCCATGTGATGGGCACCGCTGCAAGACTGGGGGGACAGCACTGAACAAGCATGTTCATTACTGTCATGGAGCCCTCATCTAGTCACAGAGGACAGCAAAGACCACCCACACATGGGCAGGGTAATATCTGGGGATTATGAGCTTTATGAAAAAAAAAATAAGTCAGGGTAAAGGGGCAAGAGAGAATTTTAAGAATGCTGTTATTAGGAATCAAACACAGCCTTTATGACAAATGGATATTTGAGCAGACGTGGAGGAAGTGAATGAGGTCTTCTGTGCTGCGAGGTACAACATGGTAGAACATGTGTAAAGAACACTGTAAAATATCTGACACAGAGTAGGTGTGTAGCAAATGGTATATATTTTCTATTATGATTACCGTTGACGACATTATCGCTGATGTTGATGCATTTTCATAAACACTTAACTCATGCACATGTTTGGTAAGACCAACTTGAGGAGACAATTGCTAGCTAAAAAAAAAGCCCTCGCAGATGAACTATCACTTAAGGAAGGGTCCAAACTTCTTGATATGGCTGCAACAGAAGTCTAAACTCTGACCACTACTTTTGGCAAGAGCCTTATTATAATCATTGCAATAGTTTGTACTCCCAGGATATTGATAGAGACAGTGTGTGGGATAGTAGCTATTAAAAATAATTTCAGCCACCATCATAAGTTACTGATTACTTTTTATTCATCATGCAATGTGCTGAGTGTTTTACACTCACTCTTGCTTTGAATTCTCTAGACAATCCTGTAAGGTCGATATCGTTAGTATGTTCTAAAGTAACTTGCCTAGGGTTGGAGGATTGGAGCCTGGAGTGGTGTGAAAACAAAGCCCACACCCTTATTCACCATATTCACAACGTAAAATATATTGGCAAAAAAAAAATTATAGCACTCTTGAAATTGTACTTATTTCAGTTAACATTATGGAGTATAAAACTAAATTTTTGCTCCTGACTTTGGAACCTATACTTCTGTGTGCTTTTTGTTTTTAAATGGAAACTGTATTTTTACTACCAAATAAAAAAACACGAAAATAAACTTCTGGAGAACCTATTTATGCACTAAGAACTTTCTAGAAATAACAATTCTTGGAATTCTGAGCACTGAGAGAGCAAAGAATGCATTTTGACATTTTAAAATAGTGCCCCCTCCCCTCAATTCCCTATGTATCCAACGTCTCTCTAAAGTGTTGTAGATCACATTCAAATGCCTGAATGGAATCATTCATGCAATTCTAAATCATTACTAAGGCCTATTTAAGACATGGAGGTTTTATAATTTAGGTGTTGTTTGAAAAACCAAATACCTGACTAAGACAGCTTATTAGATTTTTGAACTTTATTTAGTGGAATGACCTCTGGTGCAACAAATAGTATAAACTGGTTTTGAATTATGATTCAGAGTAGCCTGTGGCTGGCCCTGAATAGACAGACAATTAGGTAGTGAATTTATTACAAAGTAAATCCCCAGTGACCTACTGTTTTTCTTTTCTAGTCAAGTTCCTCAAAGTATAATCCTATCACTGTGGACTTGAACGAGCTAATCACGGTCTCCCAAGCTGAACTATAGCATCACGTGGAAGTTCACTTTTCATCTTATTTAATTTGACCTTGAGGAAGCTGGATCACAAAAAGGCAATACAATCTCCAATTCTAAACTTTAAGCATCTTGTAATTTCTCCGCCCAGAATGATTCCCAAGATACCTTGCGAAATTTAAAAAAGAAAGTGGTCAGATTTGCTACCTCTAATTTATTCTCCCACGTCTTTTGGCATCTCTTTCTTTTTATCAGTGTGTCTCACACACAGTTCACTGTACCCAGTGGGCAACCCTATGCATGGGGCAGAACCTGGCAATAATAAGTGCCCACCATCATCCTCTGTGGTTGGGCCTCCAGCTCTGAGGCTTAAAGCAATACTTGACACATAGTTGGCACACATATGGTGTTAGTTGTTTGAACCACTAACTCAGTAAATTAATGAATAGATCAACCATCCAGCAGACAGAAAACAGAAAGCTCGCTTCTACTTTCATTTGTTTGGAGTTCAGTGCAGGACTAGAGAACCCATTGGAAAAAATATTGTACATACATATAGTAGCAAGTGATTAATGATTAACATTTCCTGGAAACATATTAATATCCTACTTTGACTTTCTGTAAACATCAAACTAAAGGAATGCTTAACTGGAAATTTTAAATTCTCATGGGGCAAAATCATGAGGGAGACATTGCGGGGATGTGACTGGATACATTTTTGGCATCTTTCTCAACATCCAGCATCCTAGGAGTGTAAAATATGGGCTAGATTGCCACTTAACCTGTTGGAATTTCAGATTTACCAAACTATGTCCCCTTTATTTCCTCTTTAGACTTTCATCTGCAGATAGATAATTCATTTGGAAAGCATAAAATGAACACCACTTGAAGTAGAGGATGGGCAAGACAAGGGAAGTTTTGAAAACCATCTTTTGAAATAATTTCCTTGTCTGTACACCAGCACCCAGGAGTTTCTATGGCCTAAAATTTTAAAGCAGTAATTATAATATGACAAAACAATATTCAGTTCTAAGATACATTTCAAAATTTTAAAGCACACTTCAAATACATCAAGGCACATTATTTGATAACCGTAAGATTAATGTGCAACCAGAAGTATCCTTGGCATTTTAGTGTTAAGGAATGACAAATACTTACTGCAGATTTGAACGTCAAGGGGCTCACATTCCTGCCTCTTACTGTAGGGAAATGTCAAGAAGGGCAGGCACTTCCCCTACGCCTCTTGGAACAAGGTCTGGTGATGGTTAATGCTGTCCATAAATAGCAAAATAGAGGTCACCAGATACAACTCCATAGCTGGGGTGAGACTGGGAACCCTGGGCCAAGCCTTGTGAGCTACGAGTCTCAGCAGAAGCTGAGAGTCTCATCATAGAACTCTCACACACTGTTTCAAGTAAGCATCAGGGTAGTAACTTGAGATTCTTGCTATAGTCCGCTCCCTATTGTAAAATTTGTTTGACTTCAAGGAGAGGTACAACAGTTACTGCTATTCGCCATGGATAACCGGGGTGAAAACTATACATTATGTGTCAATTACTATGAACTATTTGAGAATTGTTTAGTTGAACCTGAAAAAAAAAATAGATCAATAGGGTCTCCTTGGCATAGTCTTGAAGAAGCTACATAGGCAGAAATGGAAATTTATGATGGAGGAGGAGCTACCCTAAGTACAAGGGAGAGTGCTGACAAAAGAGTTGGAGCACCATGAATGGGGCCAGAGTAGATTAGTGTAGCTTCTTTGGTTTGATTATGGAAATGTGATAGAAAACTGCTGTGGGAGGGGTGCCTGAGTGGCTCAGTCAGTAAAGCATCTGACTTCAGCCAAGTTCATGATTTTATGGTTCATGAGCTGGAGCCCCGCAATGGGCTTTGGGCTGACAGCTCAGAGCCTGGAGCCTGCTTCGGATGTTGTGTCTCCCTCTCTCTCTGCCCCTCCCCTGTTCCCATTCTGTCTCTCTGTCTCTCAAAACGAAATAAACATTTTAAAAAATTAATTATAAAAAGAAGGAAACTACTGTGGGAATGAAAGACAGTGGTGATATAAAGGAGTGACTGACAAGATGACAGCTAGTCAAGGAATCTGCCTTAGAAGGTGGCCAATCAGGATCAATTCTGGAAAAGGACTTGTAGAAGATATTTGGCATATTGAATGGACATGGTTTGGTGTTCGACTGGATAATGAGGGCAAAAGTGTAAAACATCACGCAAAGTCGAGGAATCGGACTATTGCTAGTGACAGAGAGACAGATGAGTAGCAGGGAAAGTATGAGAAGGAGGACAAGAAGAGGAATTTTTAAATGATTACTTTCAGCATTATCCTTTCTGCTTTGGAACCTCCTACCTCCCTCCAACTGAGGAGAAGAGGTAGTCCCACCTAAAGGATCCTGAATGAGGTTGAGGGTACCTAGGCTGCCGTGGCTTCTCCCGTTCAGCAGAAACCTTGGTATTAGTTATGAGCTGGAGGATACAGATGCTAACCTGATAAATCTGCTGTCCCTCTCAAGGCCTCCCGAATCACGGCTCCTTAGGCCCCGTTGTGTTCCACTTCACAGAGAACCTCCTCCACCTCCTTTCTGGTTATCCCAGCTTGCGTTCCTCATAATTCTCTGCAGACAGAGCCCCTCCTTCTTCTTGTGTTCTGATGGTGGTGCTGCTTTCTGGATTGCTCTTCTAATGACACCCTTCTGCTTGCCTGGTTCTCCAGGATTCATAGCAAGGATGTTCCAGCACTCTGTCTCATTCACCTGGTCAGAAGCCACCGTCTCACTTTGGACTCTGCTCATTGATCTGTGCCAAGCATAGGACCAAGTTGTGATTTTGTAGAAGTGTGCTCCTTAGAAACTGTGCCCTTTTTTCTATCTGTACGCCTACAATTCTACCTCAGTCTCCAAGCCATTTTCCCCAGTGTCTGCCTCATCCTAGAGAGCTGCCATTGTTTCAAAATAGTTACAGCCTGACATGCGTAGAACACGTGTGCAGGATTCCCTGCTATGTACTTGGCATATGTTATCTCATTTAATCTTAACGACTATCCTGAAAAGAAGATATTATGACTTATTTTTGCAGATGACAAAACTGAGTTTCACAAATTTTATAACTCATACAACACAGGAGATATGTAATGGCCAGGACTTAAAATGGGCTGTTTAAATTTGAGACTTGACTTTTTCCAGAGTGCTATAGCAAAATAGGGATGTGGACAAGTGTTAGGAGATAGCTTTCTGTCTGTTGCCACCTATCCTGTTTACCGTGCTGAACCATGAGACCTCATAGCTCATACTCAGGACGGTTATATCATCCTGTTTAATTGAGAAATTACTAAGAGCTATCTATAGCTTGATATTCTCTAATTAAGGTGTAAGAAATGAGTAGGTGCAACCATAAAGCTAGAAATATGCATTGGAGATTTGTCTACACACGGATTGTATTTGATTCCTCTTGCTGCTGTGGCAAATGGCCACAAGCTTAGTGGCTTAAAACAACACAAATTTATGAGTAGGTCAGTGACATGGGTCTCATGGGGATGAAACCAAAGTGTCAGCAGGGCTGAATTCCCTTCTGGAAACTCTAGGGGAGGCTTGGTCACCTTGCCTTTTCTAGCTTCTGAAAGTTGCCCACATTCCTTGGCTTGTGGCCCACTTTCTCCATCTTCAAAGCCAGCAATGTCTAATTTCTCTAACCATGTTCTTATCATGGTATCTCTTGCTGACCACAGCAGAAAAAGGCTCTCTGCTTTTATAAGGACTCATGTGATTAGAAAGGGCACACTGCAATAATCTCTCATCTCAAGGTCCGTAACCTTTACCACAACTGCAAAGTCCCCTTTCTCATGTGGGGCAACATATTCACAGGTGATTAGGATGTGGGTATCTTTAGATTATCTGATTTCTGATTATTATCTGATTATTATCTGATTTCTTCAAAGATATTTTCTGAACCAGAAAGAACAGATGAGAGTCTCATAGTCATTGTCAACTAGAGCCATTTTGATACATAACACAGCCACCCAAATGACAAGGAAATCCTCTGAGGCGATACAGACAGTGATACTCTATCCTTAATTCTACATAACTATAGATTTTCTGTATGGTGGCAGTGGTGTCTTGTCTTAAAGTGACAGTGACTCCAACACCTTGCTAGATAATGCCACATATTCCAGTTCATCCCACTTAGCCATTAAAAGGGGAACGTTTTTGTTTCATTGGAGCAAAGGGATGTCTGTCATTTTCTGAGGTGCTTTCCATTGGTGTCTGATTTTGTAGTACTTTGAAATCTAGACCTTTTTCTAAGCTATTCAAGTTGACATTTTTTCTTCCCTGACAGTTCCTATCTGGGCAACGGTAGTCTAGGAGAAGGACAAATACCATGAGCTGAATCTTCTACTGGTTGGAATTCTCAGAGAATGAGTATTGGTAGTGTCTTCTAGCCCCTTCTCAGATGCATGGGTTATCCCTTGGACCTGGTTATCCATGACATCAATTTGCTACATCCTAAATTTCATCAGAGGAAAATATTCCTCAAGAGAAATGTTATGTCAGGTAGCTTTTTAGCACAAAAGCTATATACATCCTGAATTATATAAGAAGGAACTTTACAACAAGTGTTGGTTTATCAGTCCTCAGCAAGCACCTAGCATGTCTTGTCTGTAGATTATCTTTCACCATTTCTGTTTCTGACTGAATAGCTAGTTGTCAGATCTAGCTAACTATCTTGCCTTTTTGCTTCAATGAGCTGCTTTCCTAGGATTGACTCCTATGTGCCTACACAGAGCACGGTCCAGCGTTATTTCAGACACTCGAACTAGGTCAGAGTGGATTCAGGGCCTAAATCACAGACACTCATGTCAGATGGATGTCACTATCAAAATCAGAATTCTAGTTCTATCTCATATTGGCCAGAGAATAGAGTTTCTAATTTAAAATAAATGGTGGGAGAAGGGATAGAAAAGTAACAATATGGAACATGAGCAGGATGTCTACTTATTTCTGCATCCTTTCTTTTTCTCACTAATTATTAAGACAGATGACACCAGAGCCCTTTGTTCGTAACCCCCACGGTTGCACATGGTTGCTTTCGATGATGCAGTATCATCTAGAAGTGAGCATTCGTGGGCTGGAGGACTAGGAAGGCAAACGAAATCCAATCTGTACGAACGAACCTTAGCAGCTCCCCTGCCCCATTCCACTAACTGACATAAAGTACCAAAGAGTTAGATAGGCTGTGTCATTTTTTCAAGTATGTGGAGAAATACTAGGTGATTCTACTTCAACATATGTAGTTACCAATGAGCACGTACTGCCTTTTCACTGGTGTGGTTCAAATTGGTCCTCAGGTGGTCTGCCTGAAAATTTACCATTTGTGGGCTCTGGTGGCGATGTTTCTAGAACCTGTTTGTTTTCTTGTCAATTTAGCATTAATCAGGACACCAATGCCAATAATGGATGCATCCCCTGCCTCTCCTGTTATACAGGTCTCCTTTTCACAGATCAATATGGATATAGGTAGATGTAGATACTGAGAGGTTACCTAAGTCTGCCTTTCCTGTCTGGCCCTTAGGTTAGGGTCACCTTTTGTGTTAAGGCCATCTTCCTATATACTATGACCCAACCACCTCATCAAAGCAAGGCACAAATTCCAACCCTAAAAGGCCATTTCTCTGGGCCACTATTTGCCTCCACCCATTAATTTGCTCCCAGTTGAATGTGTTTTCTCTCATCTCTGTGTCGGAGGTTCCTGACACTCATATTCCCCTTTGGATTTCCTCATTTGGGTGGATTCTTTAGAATTATCCCTTGGCTAGTAAACCCTTGGTTATTCCTCTCTTAGTGTTCTACTGCCTAGATGACAATTCCCTGTTCCACTCTCACCCAGGCCACCCATGGATCTTCCCTCTCTGCCATTTTCAACAAGACAATGAAGTGTTTCATCAGTGGTTTTTTTTTTTATGAAAAAAAGGTATGTTTTAAGATGGTTTAGGGGCGCCTGGGTGGCGCAGTCGGTTAAGCGTCCGACTTCAGCCAGGTCACGATCTCGCGGTCCGTGGGTTCGAGCCCCGCGTCGGGCTCTGGGCTGATGGCTCAGAGCCTGGAGCCTGTTTCCGATTCTGTGTCTCCCTCTCTCTCTCTGCCCCTCCCCCGTTCATGCTCTGTCTCTCTCTGTCCCAAAAATAAATAAACGTTGAAAAAAAATTTAAAAAAAAAAGATGGTTTAAATATCTTCTTCAGCTACCTAATGTGAATAATGTGGAATTTCCAAATTTTCTTCCAACGTTCATGTTTTACTTATTCCATTGTCAAGACTACATCAAATGACATTATCATTCTTGGGATCCTGGAAGTAAGATCTTTTGAGAAATCACGGTGCCAACAGAAATTATAAAATAAAGGTACTTGGGTAAGAGGAATGATCACTTATGGCATTTATAGATCAGATTGAAAACCAATGGTTACACATTTCGCCTCTAGCTTTTGCTAAATAGTTGGTTCTATTGCTTCATTCACAATAAGCAATAAGATATATTTTGGCAAAACCATTTACAAAAACTTCCAGCAACATGAACAGAGAAAGAGATCCCGAGAGAGATGCTATGAGTATCTTAAGCATACAAATTTCTACCCTCCAGAAATCTCATTTTAGCATTTATCTTTGACTTAGGGCGGCCAATTTTAAGTATAACTGGCTCTTCTGATAAAATACTTTACTTTCAGTTTTTTCTTTCTCTTAAAGAGAACACAATTTTGAGGGGTTTTGGTTTGTTTTCACTAGTTGACGTAATGGCCAGAACACTTACCACACTCTACTTCCCTAACACACATATACATAGTTCTTAAATTCCCAATTTTTTTTTAAAAAACTTACCTGGTCAAATGCTTGTTTACATGGTATAGATGCCTTGGCGATGTGGACCAGTTCTTTTCTGTCATTTATTGTTCCCTCTCAGTGATTTCTGGAAATCCATTTATGATAAAATCATTGTTTCATAATTGTTACATATTCAGAAAACTGGTGATTTCAGAAATGGGGGCAAATTGCCTTATCAAAGCATACATTTAAGGAAATGTGCAGATTTCAAGATTCCACAACCTCAATTATCAGGTGATTTGAGGACCTTCTTCATTAGCTTCTCTGAGGTGCTTTTTACCAAGATTCATCCCCTAGCCTGCTACAGACTTAGTAAGCCAGAGTCTCTGAGGATTAAGCCAGGAAAGGGAACCTGCTCTGATAATTTTCATGAACACTAAAACTGGAGAACCATTAGCCCTCACAGCCATTAGAAATCTAGTTTGGGGTCTAGAAGAGGCAATCACAACGTGTCATCTAAAAAACCCTGTATGGGTGACTGGGTGGCTCAGTCAGTTAAGCACCCAACTCTTGGTTTTGAGCTCAGGTTATGATCTCAGGGTTCATGAGTTCAAGCCCTGTGTCAGGCTCCGTGGGGCCTGCTTGGGGTTGTCTCAGTCTCTCCCCCACTCTCTGCCCCTCCCCTTCTTCTACTCTTTCTCAAAATAAATAAATAAACTTAAAAAAAACTAAATAAAAATTAAAAACCCTGTATTTCCTTTTTTTCTTTTTTCTTTCTTTTCCTTTTCTTTTTCTTCTAAATATAATTTATTGTCAAAGTAGCTAACATAAAGTATATACAGTGTGTTCTTGGTTTTGGGAGTAGATTCCCCTGATTCCTCACTTACACACAACACCCAGTGCTCATCCCAACAAATGCCCTCCTCAGTGCCCATCACCCACCCCCTCCCATCAACACTCAGTTGGTTCTGTTTTTAAAAGTCTCTTATGGTTTGCCTCCCTCTCTGTTTCAAACTATTTTTCCCCTCCCCTTCCCCCATAGTCTTCTGTTAAGTTTCTCAAGTTCCACATATGAGTGAAAACATATGCTATCGGTCTTTGTCTGACTGACTTATTTCACTTAGCATAATACTCTCCAATTCTATCCACGTTGATGAAAACGGCAAGATGTCATTCTTTCTCATTGCCAAGTCCTATTCCATTGTATATCTAAACCACATCTTCTTTATCTCTTCGTCAGTTGATGGACATTTGGTTCTTTCCATAATTTGGCTATGGTTGATAGCACTGTTATAAATATTGGAGTACATGTGCCCCTATGAATCAGCACTCCTATATCCTTTGGATATATTCCTAGTAGTGCTATCGCTGGGTTGTAGGTAATTCTATTTTTAATGTTTTAAGGAACCTCCACACTGTTTTCCAGAGTGGCTGCACCAGTTTACATTCCCACGAACAGTGCAAAAGGGTTTCCCTTTCTCCACATCCTCGCCAACATCTGTTGTTTCCTGAGTTGTTCATTTTAGCCACTCTGACTAGTATGAGGTGGTATCTCTATGTGGTTTTGATTTGTATTTCCCTCATGATGGGTTACATTGAGCACCTTTTCATGTGTCTCTTGGCCATCTGGATGTCTTCTTTGGAAAATTGTCTATTCATGTCTTCTCTCCATTTCTTCACTGGATTATTTGGTTTTTTGGGGTGTTGAGTTTGGTAAATTCTTTATAGATTTTGGATACTAACCGTTTATCTGATATGCCATTTGCAAATGTCTTCTCCCATTCTGTCAGTTTCCTTTTAGTTTTCTTGATTGTTTCCTTTGCTGTGCAGAAACTTTTTATCTCGATGAGGTACCAATAGTTCATTTTTGCTTTTATTTCCCTTGCCTTTGGAGACATGTCAAGTACAAAGTTGCTGCAGCCAAGGTCAAAGAGGTTGTTGCCTATTTTCTCCTCTAGGAAAAAACCTGTATTTCCATTCATGACTTCAAATCTGTACGTTTCAATTGTTTAGGTCCCTCTAAATCCCTTCTCTTTGGAAAAAGGGCAAAAAGGGATAGTAGTGAACGCACTGAAGCAAATGCGATCAGATAGTATGAATATGAGTATGATCTGATACTTTTACTAGTTCAAGAAAGAAGAGAATGATAGAGGAAGCAGACACTGACCAACTCCATTTCAGAGCCGTTCTGCCCCCTTTGGCTATACAACTGTATGTCTTGGACAAGTTACATTACTTTGCCAGTCAAAATGTCAATGACGCTATATATATCATGCTGGTTTTGTGAAGATTAAATGACTGATGTAGAGTTCCCAGAACAATAATAGACATGTAGTGGACCCCCACATATTAGTTACATTTCCTCTTGTTTGCTATCACTGCTGCTCAAAAGGCAGACTTTAAAACTTTGAGGGACATCTGTTGACAGTCCAAAGTTTCTGTAGGTGACGTCTCCGGGTCATATGGAGATACAGTTTGTTTGCCAAAAAGTGTAGTCTTCTACACAATTCAAGAAATGAACACCAGTATGCTTTATCAAATAGCAGCAATGATAGTCTAATATTTGTAGACCTCAGGGTGGGGCCCCTCTTACAGGTGCCCAAGGGTCTGGCCACGTAAGTGAAGAAGGATCCGCTCTGCACCTAAGAAGACTGCACATAGGGAGTTAGCTGCACAGAGAGGACTCTCCCAGGAGGAGAAATAGGGTTGCAGTCTCCTGGAGCTTTTACTTAGGAGAAAAGAGTAAGAGAGAGATGAGCGAACAGCCCTGGAAAATGGCAGTAAAGGAGAGCAAATAGGATAAAAGAGACATAAAATAAATAGAGCACAGAGAAGCTAAGTAGGCTGACAACTCATGATAAATGGTCTTTATATTTTGACTTCTGATTCCTGAATCAGAATCCTGCACTAAAAAACTACTAAATAGATCAGCCCAATTATGTTTTAGCACCTTATATGAACAGTGCAGTGCACTAGACAGAATGACCCAGAAATAAATAAGGCCCATCTCTGCCTTCTAGTATTTTGCAGAACAGCAGGAAACGTCAACATATTTGGCAAAGGAAAGGGGAGCTAATCAGAAAAAAATTAAGCTTATTTCAATGTACTTCGGCTAAAAAGAAAAAGCCCCATACTTCTTGTTAAAAATAAATGGGGTTTAATTGCTCAAAGTGATCCCAGTCCACAGATTATCACAGTGAATAACTGCACGCCCATCTCTTTTGCAAATCACAAAGCACCCTGCTCCATGCACCTCAGATGCTTTTCCGAATCACCACAGAGGGAGATTTTTAATCATTTCAACAACCAGAGCCCCAGCTTTGTTCTCCAGTAACGCCGGAAGGGTTCCAACATCTGTGCTATCCATAGCACTATACTTTTCTGACTTAATATAGGCAGGGGTTTTGTTTTGTTTGTTTGCTGCTCAGTTGATGTTGTCATATTCCAGAAACAAGACAGGCCTGCAAAGCAATGCTTCAGGTACTGCTATGTATATATTCTCCTCTTCAGATTTCTATTTGCTTGATTGGGACTACCGAGGGGCTGGAGGAATTGCCTGCATCTGCCTTTCATTCTTAATTTGGGTGAAATGAGTGGAGGCTGACTCTAACACATGCTTTTTAAAATCGAGGATCTAAAATGAGTCCCAGCTGTCCCACTAACAGCATGGATCCGTTTGGTGAGCAGCATCCTGAAGGGTCAGTGTCCCATCTTGTTTATCCCTGGGAAAGATGACAAATTATGAGCAAATTAGCATCAATATGAACTCTTCTGCAGAATGGTCAAAATAGGAATACAAAATACAAAAACCACAGAAGTGAATCTTGTTAATCACCGCGTTTTCAATAACAGTCTGGTGAAAAGAATAATTAACAAATTACTACATTAACCTAGAAAGAGGACATAATCACTATATAATCACTACGAAGACATTAGCTACAGGTAAACAAACAGGTGTTCGCCTGTTCTCACACACACATATTCTTATCTCAGGAATCTGATTCATTAACCCATAAAGTAAGACATAAGCTAATTGGAGAGTTCTTGCAGGGATAAATGTCTAATGTGAGTCCAAGTTAGCTCTGATTTTCAAAATTATTTGAACAGATGTCAAAACTGTTTTTAATAACTTGTGAATAAATTTCTATACCTTAGCGTTTTCGTTTAAGGCTTAGACCAAACCACTCTGGAAAAACCACAAGTGTCTAATGCTGAATCACTTGGACTTATATGAGCGTGTTAGATCCAAGAGGACAGCACTTTTGTCTATTTTCAATCACCAGTGTATCCACGGTGCCTAGAAGAATGTCTCGCACATTGTGGGCTATTAGTAAATTTTCACAAAACAAACAAAGCAATAATACTTAACTGTTTCATTACAGTTTCTCTGTCAGAATATCATCATCGGCCGAGCCTGGTAATAGGCATAAACATCTTTCTTGGGGAATAATAACCACAGGAAAATATGGGACTGAACGCTGGCTCGTGGAAAGTGCAGAATATGGTGTCTCATGGATGCCCTGATCATGTGTTCCACACAGCCTTAAGCTCAAACTAACTAGAAAATCCAGACAGTCATTTCTTTCACATTCTCTAGCAGCTTTCACCCCCTGTTGCCTTCCAGACACAACTCAAGGAGCTCTCTTTATTTTTCCTGCCCTTTACTTTCTTAGATAGGAACCCTTCAGTTCTCCCCCACTGTGTTTATATGCATTTAAGAAGATTGTTTTTGTTGTTCTTATAACCTCATTCTTATGGCTGATGGAAGAATGGAATTTGAGGCATTTATGTGAAGAAACATGGGATCAGTTGTCAGAAATCACTCTCTGTCTATCATCCTATACTTTGGCTTTTCACACTGCTAATGAGGATATAGGAGATTTCAGATTCCTTTCTAACCACGAGGAAAACTCTGAAATAATATCCATGGTTTTGTGTTATCTGCAATCATAGTCCTTTTTATTAGCTAAATAATGAAGGAAAATATTTTTCTCTTCTCTCTGAATGAAAGGCAACTATGTTGTTTTCAGTCAGTTTCTAGAATTTCACTTCTAAGAAATGGCCTTAAGATATATCAGTTACAGAAGAGAACTTCCATTTGTCCTTTTGGTATTTTATCAGTGCTTTGATTTAATGTTTAAAATATCTTATTGAATCTCTTAGACAGCTAAACATACACTTACCATTTCCCTCAGCAGTCCCACTCTGTATCATTTACCACAGAAAAGTGAAAACTTGTGTTCACACAAAAACCTGTGCACAAATATTTATAGCAACGTTTTTCCTTTTGGTGCATTTTTATTGAAATTCCAGTTAGTTAACATACAATGCAAAATGAGTTTCAAGTGTAGAATATAGTGATTCAACACTTCAATACAACAACCTTTTATTTATAGTAGCTTTATTTATATTAGCTCCAGACTGGTAACAGCCTAAACGACCTTCACTGAGTGATGGGATAAATCAATAGGAGTACATCCACACAGTAGAATACTATACAACAGTAAAAAGGAGCAAACTACTAATATACAAAATAACTTGGATGGATGTCAAATACATCATACTGAGTGAAAGAATCCAGTCTTAAAAGGTCACATACCGTATGATTCCATTTATATGACGTTCTGGAAAAGATAAAACTTTAGTGATGAGAACAGAACAGCGATTCCCTGGAATTAGGAGTAAAGGAAGAATGACATTTCAACCGAACAGTACAATGGAGATGGGTAGGGGGAGTGTTCTGTAACCGAACTGGGGTGGTGGTTACATGTATCTGTATATGTGTTAACACATATAGGACTGTACGTCAAAAGAAAACAGGTCAATTTCACTGTGGGAGAACTTAAAAAGTAAAATTTTTTAAATAAAAAAAACCCCATAATGTTCCTTGTGAATCTGTACGGTAGAGATACCTGGAACGGTATCCTCCAAAACGTTATCATCTGCATGGAGGGAGTTCAGAGTGAGAAGATATTTATTTGAAAATAGCTATTTCCCTTTTTCAAGTATTGTGAAATAGGTTTATTTTTATTTAGAAATGATCAAGTTGCTTCTTCTGTTTAACCCATTCTCTTACAGCTTTTAGTTAAAGCAAAGAGCCAAATCATTAGTGACTTATTTTTATACAGTATTTTTTGGCAAGATTAAAAGTATTTGTGTATGGTGAGTGTTGTATTACTTCCTGCCAAGCTTGGAAACCAAGATGTCAAGTGCCAAAAGTATTAAGAAAAAACATATAAAATTAATAGTTTCGTGCCTAAGAGCCTCTCTTCGCACACGAGATTAGTACACCATTCTTAGTTTCATTTTGCAGTATAATTTGCCTCTTCAAAGAGCTCACTTTATTCCATTCAATTGCAAAGGTGGAATGGTTGATAGGCCTCTAATAAGTTTAGAAAATTAAGTTATTACTACAAGGAAGTTTCCGAAACTCTACCCACTCACAAATATTTTACTTATACTCCTCATAATAGAGCAGGTGGAAATACAGGTACTATCTCTCTTCCTTCCCTGAACTCATCCTCTAATGCCTTGAAAATGAAAGCATGCTGTGATATCACATATGCACACATGTGTGCCTCTGAAAGAAAAATGAGCACATGCATACCTTTGTAGCCCTATCTTTTTGCTCTCTGCTTTAATTTCAGAATATAGCTACCTTTTCCTATGTTCTAATTTCAACCAAAGAAAATTAACGAGCCTGTATAATTAATGCTTCCCTTTTATCCCGGGATAGGTTTCTTCCTGTGTTTTGCATATAATGTAACACAAGGTTGTTGGGGTTTTCTCATTGAGCTATTTTCAAAGAAATCCTTGAAATGGCCATGAAGAATGGTCTCTAGAAGAACTATGTGCAATATTCCACTCAAACTAAACAAAAATAATAAAATGAGATATTCAAGTGGATACTGAGAGATGAATGGATTGTTATGTTCATTCTAAGACAGCATCTAAATATTTCATGTTTCCATTTTATGTCAAAGGTGAAGCTTTAAGTGGAATAAAAAATGTCCTTTCTCGGTAAAATCAGTTGATTTAGCAGTTTTGTGCATGAATTAAAGCTTTCAATCAACATTTTGTTTCTGTCAAATTTCCCTTCTTATGGGAAATTCTGTGCCTGATTCTTTTTTTAAAAAACATCATTGAAAAGAATCATAAAAGAGCACCAAATGTCTCTTTTTGTTGAAAGTTTTTAAAGAAACACCACACAAAAGAACCCTTTATTGTCTTATTTGGAAACTATCTTTATAAAAGGGCTAATTTTATACTGGAAACTACTATTAGAACTGCATGACTAACATTTCAGTATGAATCATGGTCACAAACAGGGTCATTGTGAATGGCAGAGCTGAGAGATGCTTGTCAACAACCATTCAAAAATAGATACTTGCCTGAGTTCCATTTTAATTTCCTCTATTTTCATGTGAGAGAGAACCTTCCTTTCTTTCTTCTCAAAGCATTTCCTCTCACCTTCTTTTGGCTCTTCTCACATCTGAGTTCCCCCCCTTTTCTCACAGACTGTAATACTCTTGGGGGTCAATGGCCTGTCAATCTGGGGAGTTTCTTGAGGCACTTCCAAAATTCCAGTTGTTGGATACTCATGACCATGGCAGCCCACAGCCCAAGGCAGAACCAAAGTGAAAGTTAACTGATCAGAAACAAGGCTGAGACCCCTCAGAGAAGCTGTCAGGGACCAAGTCACTGAGTTGACTCCACAAAGGAGTCATAGAAGACGTGTGGAGTCACAAGGAGGCTGCCTTATTTTGAAGTCATCAGTTGGGGGCTAAGGTAAGAATTTACTGGGGGTTCTGCTCTATCAAGACAGAGGCTGGGCTTTTAGAACAAAAAAGAACACTGATTTTACCGTAACAAAACTTTCGGCAGTTGCTTTTGCCTTTTGCTAAAACTCTTGCCATTCTTCCTTCTCTTTAATTCTGTTCCAGTCTCAGTCTAGATCTTCAGAAATCACTGGCCCATTTTATTAAAGACTTGGGAATTTTTATAGATCAGAACTTAACATTTGAATAATATATTTTTTAATATAATTTATCATCAAATTGGCTAGCATGTAGTGTATATAGTGTGTTCTTGGTTGGGGGGTACATTCCTGTGACTTACCGCTTACATACAACACGCAGTGCTCATCCCAACAAGTGCCCTTTTCAATGCCAATCACCCATTTTCCCCTCTCCCCCGTCCCCCCATCAACTGTCAGTTTGTTCTCTGTGTTTAAGAATATCTTATGGTTTCCCTCCCCCTCCCTTTCCTTCCCCCGTCATCTTCTGTTAAGTTTCTCAAGTTCCACATATAAGTGAATACATATGATATCTGTCCTTCTCTGACTGACTTCTTTCACTCAGCATAAGACCCTCTAGCTCCATCCACGTTGCTGCAAATGGCCAGATTTCATTCTTTCTCATTGCCGAGTAGTATTCCATTGTATATATAAACCACATCTTCCTCATCTCTTCATCAGTTGATGGACATTTAGGCTCTTTCCATGATTTGGCTATTGTTGAAAGTGCTGCTGTAAACATCGGGGCACGTGTGCCCCTATGGATCAGCACTCCTGGATCCTTTGGATAAATTCTTAGTAGTGCCATTGCTGGGTCATAGGGAATATATTCTGTTTTACATATATGCAAAACAGTGATTGGGTAGGAAGAGATCTGAGTTTAAATATTTACTGTGGCGCCCGCTGCTTGGTGACTCAGTACATTATCTGAACCTCAGGAATCCCAGCTCTGAATATCTACATACTATACTGTGAAATATGAGTTCCATAGAGGGGAACCATTGCAAAAGTTGTATGTGCTCTACCAATATATCATGTATGTAGTAGAACTGATGATAGATTGATTTATATGGTACTGATGGCAGGTGGACTTAATTTTTTTCTATAAGCAGTTGAAGTTGCTTACCAAGAAATACTTCATCTATATCTGTTGCATTTCCTTGAAGCTGAGTAATAAAATATCGCTAAGTATATCTATGATCTTTTTGTTTTTCTCAACCCAAGTTTTCTCTATGGTATGACACTCACATTACTTCTACTCCTATGATGACCTTCAGACATTATGGGGAGACATTGCACGATCATAAGTTGGGGAACTCGTCCTGGATTCAAGTTTTGAGTCTGCCACTTTCTCGGTTGTAATCTCAGGTCATTTATTTAATTCCTCTGAGCTTCAATTACTCTTCCTCCGTAAACTGGGATAAGACCAGTACTAACATCAAGGGTTGTGAAGAGAATAATCTACAATAAGCATCAACAAACATTTCCTCTATTAGACCAGGTAGCAAATATTTGAGGCTTTACAGACCATATCACATAGTGTCTTTCGCAACTATTCAAGTGCAAAAGCAGACCTAGACAATATGGAAAAGAATGAGCATGGCTCCAGTAAAACTTTATTTACAAAAATAAGCAGTAAGCTGGATGTGGCCCACTAGATTGCCAACCACTGATCTACTTTACTGCTCGGCGTCATCCTAAACATTAATTTTAATGTAAATGAAATTATATTAATCCTGTGATGTAAACTGAAACTTAACACCATTATTTAACAATATGTCACAATCGTATGAGGCTATAGTGTATTCCCTCAGAAACTAAAATCACTCGATGCTAAAGGAAACTACCAGGGTATACAGATTTGTTCTTGAGGAATTCTGCGGTCACATCTGCTGATCTGATGAGAAGGAAAGAATAATCATTAACCATTTTGCAGTACTTTCAAATCAACTGCATAGATGGGGGATGCTAAAATATTGAAACAAACGTCAGATGACATTGTCAGTAAGGTAGGGCCCCATATTTATTCGTTTTTCAAAGTATTTCTTCTCTGACTGTCATTTCCTTCCTAAATGTTGCTAATCATATGCACCTAGTACAGGCCTAATGTGCTGAACTTGTACCATTACATTCCTGTTCCTTGTTTTATAATGTTCATCCTGTTAGGATGGGCGAACCCATTGGCTACCGAGCACCGCCTGATGTTCATGTTCTCATCATTAGCACTGCTCTAGCTATGGAGCTGTCAGCATTTTTAGCCGAGACGCTGCTTTCGGGGCTTTGCAATTCAGTCATAAAAATTAGCTGCAGGCAGAAACTTGACATATCAAGTCCAGACCCAAGAGAAGAATTTTATTACATTTTTAACAGGGAGAGGGAGGTACGTTTGACCATTGTAAAAGGCATAAAAATCACTGCACTGGGCTTGCTCTTGATCCTTTTCTGTCCTGCCATCATTTAAGATTGCATTTGTACCCTGCCTCCTCCGTTTTCCATATATCCATGGAGGAGCCCTATGGACTTCCAGTGTCAGACGACTTTACAACAAGTTCCCTTAAGGCTACCGTTCTATTTTAGATTGGACCGAAGCAGCTTTTTGACTACCGTTTGTCAACGGCCAAAGGAAATTTCACCCTCTTACTATAGCCTTCTATGAATACAAAATTCGAATCATTCTTCCGCCGTAATATAGCAACACAGGGTATGACCTGCATCAAAATTCCTGGTTTATGCTTGAGCTTTAGAACTGGCTTGTGTGTGTGAAGGCATTTCTTTGGTGCAAGAGTGAATTGAGACAGCTTAACTCACGTTGTTTAATTAAATACTGCATTGTGAACTCAATCACGGTATCCTCTGCAGATGTGATGAGATTACTCTGTTTCGATAAACAAGACGGGTTATAGGATTGAAAGCTTGGACGATAACCATCCCTTCCCTTTCTCATCTGACAGTGCTGTTTTCTGGAAATATTTTTAGCCACGCATCTAATTGTAGGAATTTGGTAGAAACACATTTCTCAGAAAGGCTCAAGGATATGAAAAATGATGCCGGATCTCATGATTGACAAGAGTAGTGTTTTACCCATTTAATGCCTCATTCAAGGTTATTCTAGTCATTAAAGACAAAGCCTGTTTTTAGTCCCTTTTAGTTTATTTTTTGTATGGAATATAATGTATGATGTAGAACATGTATCGTGTCATACATAATATGTGATTTCCAGTGATTTCTTCATTGTAATGGCCATGCCCCCTCCTCATCTCCTGTGGCTTGAGAATAGTGCTCACACCCTTCCTTTGTGATGCTCCTTTTCCCCTGGCTTCCAGGACAGCGCAGACTCTGGGTTTCTTTCCCACCTCTCCGGTCCCTCTCGCTCACTTTCCTTTCACGGTTATTCCTATTCCTCCTTACCCCGATCGTCGCAAAGTCCCAGGTCTTCTTCTCTACTCTCGTTCTAGGCGTGCTCTCATCCCACCTCTATGCTGGTGGCTCCCAAGTGTATATGCCCAGCCCTGGTATTTCTCTAAAGTCACGTATCTGACCACCTGCCCTCTCCACTGGCATAGATACCCCTAACCCCACATCTTCACAAGTGAGTCCTGATCTTTCCCTACATATCTGTACCACCCACAGCCTCCTCTGCCTCAGGAACAGTAGCACCAGTCCTCAACTGCTCAAGCCAGACACTTTGGAATCATTCTTTTTGTTTTTTAATTTTTTTTAATGTTTATTTATTTTTGAGAGAGAGACTAAGCGAGAACAGAGCAGGGGCAGAGAGAGAGAGAGGGAGACACAGAATCCGAAGCAGGCTCTAGGCTCCGAGCTGGCAGCACAGGGCCCGACGCGGGGCTTGAACTCACGAACCGGAGATCATGACCTGAGCCCTAGTGGGACGCTCAACTGACTGAGCCACCTGGGTGCCCCTGGAATCATTCTTGAACTTTTTTTTCTCCCTCACTCTTCACATCCAACCTGTGAGCGAATTCTGGTGGCTCTCGTTTTAAAATTATTCAGGATCTGACCACTTCTCACTTCCTTGACTGTTACTACCCTGGCATGAGGAACTTTACTCAACCACTCAAAAGCTCCCTGTTTCACATTGTAAGCCGGGTGTCTTACAATGGCCTATAAAGTCCTACCAAGGTGACCTCTCCGTCTCCGGTATGACAACATGTCTACCTCTCTCTGACTCCCTCCCTCACCAGCCCCTTGGCATCCTTGCAGTTCCTCTAACAGGCCAGCTACTCCCTCTTCTTGGGACTTTGTACTCACCGCTCCTCTGCCTGCGATACTCCCCTGTAATGCATCTACCTGGCTAACACCCCTGCCTCCTTTAAGTCTTTGCTCAAATGTCACTATTTCCATGCACCCTAATTTGACACCATATTTAAAATTGCAGACTCACCCTACTGCTGGCATTCTTGGGTTCTTCTTTTTCTCCTTTTCCCATATATCTAATCACCTTTCAATATATTGTATCATTTTTGCCCATTCCTTTTCATCTTACACTAGGATACAAGGTCCCATGGGGGCTGAAAGTTTTGTTTTGTTCTTTTACATATCCCAAGCACCAAGAGCAGTGCCCGTCACATAGCAGTAACTCAATAAATATCTAAAGTGCTAAATGCATGCATAACCACTGAAAAAAATTAAAACAAGCCTTCACAATAGATAGTACAATGCCAAGTGATTTGTTAAGCCTTTTAATTTAGGGTAGATGACTTTTTACAAGTAATATTTGTTTCAAATTATTCTTATTAGTGTTTCGAAAGATTTATCTTTTTACCTAATTAAGGATGGATGGCAACATTCTATACTAAGCTAGTTTTAAAGAAATAATAGTTACGTTGTCAGAGTTCTGTTTTTTAAGTTTATTTATTTTGTGAGAGAGAGACTGACCAAGAGAGCAACTGGGGGAGGGGCAGAGGGAGAAGGAGAGAGAGAATCCCAAGCAGGCTCCATGCTGTTAGCATGGAGTGCAACACGGGACTTGAACTCATGAACCATACGCTCATGACGGGAGCCAAAACCAAGAGTCAGACACTTAACTGACTGAGCCACCAGGCACCCCCATTGTCATAGAGTTCTTTTTTTTTTTTTAATGTTTATTTATTTTGAGAGAGACAGCGCAAGTCAGGAAAGAGCAGAGAGAAAGGGAGAGAGAGGGGGTCACCTGGGTGGCTCAGTGGTTAAGTGTCCAACTTCGGCTAAGGTCATGATCTCACATTTTGTGAGTTCGAGCACTGTATCAGGCTCTGTGCTGCCAGCTCAGAGCCTAGAGCCTGCTTCGGATTTTGTGTCTGTATCTCCCTGTCTCTCTGCCCCTCCCCTGCTCATACTCACTCGTTCAAAAATAAATAAACATTAAAAATTTTTTTTTCATAACGTAAACATTAAAAAAATTTAAGATGGGGCACCTGGGTGGCTCAGTTGATTAAGCATCCAATTTTGGCTCAGGTCACGATCCTGATTTCCAGGATTTGTGTGCTCGAGACCCACATCAGTCTATGTGCTGACAGCTCAGAGCCTGGAGCCTGCTTCGGAATCTATGTCTCCCTCTCTTTCTGCCCCTCCCCCACTCACACTCTGTCTCTCAAAAACAAAATTTAAAAAAATTTTTTTTTTAATTTTAAGAAAGGGAGAGAGAGAATCTGAAGCATGCTCCATGCTGCCAGCGCAGAGCCTTACGGAGGACTCGATCCCACCAACCCTGAGATCATGACCTAAGCCAGAATCAAGAGTCAGATGCTTAAGTGATTGAACCACCCAGGTGGCCCTGCCAGAGAGTTCTAAACAACATTTTCCCATGGAAAATTAAGCATGTAAAGCAATTGCATCCTCCTGACTTTTGTAATAAAATGTCCAAAGGAAATCAGCTCAGTTACAAATTTAATGAAGTGGCTCACAACAAAAGCCCTTTTCTACTTTGGCAGCAGAAGGAAAACCTTTGAAAGAGTTTTCTTCAAAGTTTTGAATATTGTTATATTTTCCTAAAACGTTGTAATTTATTTACCTATGCGTGCTGCCTGGAAGCAAGCAGTCAGCGGTCCTTTTACTATGTGGTTTCTAGAACCTCCTGCTCTGCGGGTGTGTTTTGCCCCACGTTCTGCTTTCTCTACTCCAGAGGTTTTAATCAGATCACATTTTTCTTAATGAGGCTGATTAGAGGGTGAAAACCAGCAATAACCTCAGGGGTAAAGTAGGCGGCTCCCTTAGGCATTGAATTCTAACCACTTGAGTTAAAGCTATTATTGATACTTACTCAGGATGTTATATTAACTCACTGAAAATCTTTAAGAATGATGATGGTGGAGTCAGTGCTCATAACTCAATGACAATAGAATATGTTAAGTGCTAGAAAAAATAAAATAGATCTAGATTACAACTCCTCACTCAAATCACCATAATAATTTTTTAGTAGTTATCATTCCCACAATACAATTTAGGTAGAAATAAAGGTAAGAGTTAGATGCAATATGGAGTAGGCCTAATAAGAAGTAGAAACCAAAGTTAAGTTGAAAATGATAGTTCCCAATGTAATTGTGTTGCAGGGCCTTTCATGAAAAATACAAGCCATAAGATAAAATTTGTATGAAGCCCTTACTGAAACCTCTTTTTTATACATTTGCTCTTTGGATGATTTACATTTCTAATTTTGCATCTTGAGTTGAGTGTGCCGTAAGCAAAATTGTGGAAACATGTTTCTCAGTAGAGGAGGTGGAATCCCCTGCATATCATCCATCCCAATCAATGAACAGGAATTTGCTTTCTGCAATGTATATGGCTGCTATCCCATAATTTGTATTTTAATTATATATTAAAAATGCTTCAGCACAAACAGGGAAGGAATTATTAATTTTTTAGCGACTAACATAGCCCAATCAAGTCTCACAATTCGCACTCATAAAAATGGAAAAATTATTAAAGTAAAATCACTACAGATTATCTCCTCAAGTTATATGAACAGGAAAATTGTAAAATGTTCAGCAAAATATATTTTTAATATCATTCAACTGTTTTGCATAAAGCATTTAATGTTATGAAAAAAGTTTAATTTCAACTATTTGAGTAATAACTTCTAGTGCTGAAGATACCTTATTGCTGTGTCTCTTCAACTTTCCAGACCAGCGCACCTAACAATGGAGCCACTTTGGGTGCTTTATGCTTATTTTGACATTAAAACTATTTTTTTAAATAATCTACCCTCGGAAGCTTATTGTCGTGTTCATTAATCAGTGAGATCCAGTTACATTGAATTTCTCAATTAAAAAAAATTGGGCTGACACATTTCAGGACTTCTCTGATGAGGTGTTAGAATATTTTGATTCAACAGACTTATATAACTCTGAGGATACAAATAGCAAGGGAATGTTTTTGTTTTTCAATTGGTTTTAACTCAGTCAGAAAGATTTCTAAGTATAGATACCCAATATGATGCCAAGAGGTAGAGACAAGCAAAACTTTTCGGGATAGTGGTGGATATTTTTGTAAGTTCATCCTCCTCTAAGAGGTCAAGTCACTTGTGTCCAGTGATGGATGTGAAGGGTCTCTGGTACACAGGTTAGTCTTCCTTATTGTCTCAGGGAAGAATAAAAGGGCTTTATCGTTAAGGAAAAATGACTAGAAGATCTCTGTATTTCTAACTAATGGTATGGTTTTGAATTTGTCAATCAAGTAAGAATCCTGAACACTCATAATCCCTGTGAACTCGTCATGCAACCCTCAATACTTATTTTGACTACAGTGATCTTATTATGAATAATAAAAACATTCATAACTTTGCCTTATAGTTGTCGGTAAGAGGCTCAATTTGGAGGGGGGGCGATTTATTTGGGTACCTACTCTTTCTCACTGTGTTGTTTAAAATAACGATAACTGTTCTAATGCAGGGGAGAAAGAAAATCTTAGGAGCATAGTATAATGGAAGTTTATTTGGGGGTCACATGAAATGAAGTCCATTGGTGGCACAGATTGTTGGAGAGCTCTGTTCCATGCACTGGAACCAAGGAGATGGAGACTCTGTCACATTCAACAAATGGCTTCCAAATTCACCATGGTTGTTGAAATCTAAATTGGACATGAGAGAAATAAGTGAGTGTTTTAGGGAGGAGGAACAGAATTAATAGGTCAGGCCTGGAAGTTTCCTTTATCATTTTTGCCCACCTGCATTTGGCCACAACTCAATAGTAAGACTACTCTTAACTGCAAGGGAGGCTGGAAATGTGATTTGGCTGTCTGCCTAGAAGGAAAGGAATACAGATTTGGTGAGTGGCTAGCCAGTCTCTGCCACAGTCATGTTTTGTTTGTTTGTTGCTTGTCTCCGTGAAGACAGCTGACAATTCTGCAGAGATTTGCAAAGTTCTTCCTTGCACTACATATCACATACACATGCAATAAACTGGTTTTAAGGTTTTCCCATTTTGATACAGTTATGTCTAAAGAATGGGAATTTCAACCACTGTTGTTGACAAAGTTTATGATTTTTTTTTTAATTTTTTTTTTCAACGTTTATTTATTTTTTGGGACAGAGAGAGACAGAGCATGAATGGGCGAGGGGCAGAGAGAGAGGGAGACACAGAAACGGAAACAGGCTCCAGGCTCCGAGCCATCAGCCCAGAGCCTGACGCGGGGCTCGAACTCACGGGCCGCGAGATCGTGACCTGGCTGAAGTCGGACGCTTAACCGACTACGCCACCCAGGCGCCCCGACAAAGTTTATGATTTTTAACCACTGTGTTAAGCTCCTTAAAAAAAATGAAAAAGGTGAACTCTGAGACACTGTCCTTTGTGAATGATGCAGCAGCCGGGGTATTTGGGGTGAAAACTAGCCCCAGTGAAGGCTACCATACTTTAGCTCTATCTTTTGTGATATGACCCCCTCAGTGTACATATCCTTCCGATTACTTTTCCCATCAACTTCAGGCTCACTAAAAAAAGGCCTTGTTGAACAATTCCTCAGTGATTGTTTTCCATCAAACAAGTCTTCAGAGGTCTTCGCAGGGCTCACTTTTTAAATATTTAGAGTCAAAGACAAACACCAAATCATCTAGAGGTTTAATACATTCCTTTATGTAAGCTTTCATGAAACTATAAGATAAATAATAGAATTAACCTGATAGAAGAATGAGTTGTTCTACAATGTTTTTGAGCACTTTAAAAGATGTCCTTTGTTAGTGTCAGTAAAGTCACATTTTTTACAGCTTCCCTACCTCCTTTTGGCTCAAAACAGATTCTAGCATATTCACAATCCAAGTTTTCAACCACATTTTCTCTTTTTTAAAAAATTTTTAAAATGTTCATTTATTTTGAGAGAGAGAGAGGATAAGTATGACCAGCGGAGGGACAGAGAGAGAGAGAGAGAGAGAGAGAGAGAGAATCCCAAGCAGGCTCTACACTGTCAGATCATGACCTGAGCTGAAACCACAAGTCAAACGTTTAACCGCCTGAGCCACCCAGGCTCTCCCAACACATTTTCTCTTAAAAGAAATACCACCTTCCAAAATGATGGTTCAAAGATGAACTTTTTTGTTTGTTTGTTTGTTTTTACTAGCCGAGAGTTTCTTTCTAAATTGCAAAAAGAAACAAAAACAAAAATAAAACCACGAGCTCACTTTTTTCTAAATGTGCATGATTGATTTTAAAATGCCAGTGAAGAATGACAGTTTCATGGAGCATAGCTTCATGCTTTTTATGAGCCAGATGCTAAAATAAATGTAGGCTCATTTCCATCACCAAATTAAAAATTGTATTCAAAATAGGAAACTAAGTGTAGCCTATATAGTTTAGATTCACTCCTGTTTATTCCTGACTGGAATCATCTGGGTATTACGTTTCATGACTGTGACAAGCCTTCAACATTTCAGATTGTTTCTTCTTATGTATCTTACATATTTTCACCAGTGTCAAATTTACACTTCAAAATTCCTATTTTTTATCCATGACCTATTTCAAAATATGATATATTATACTTTACGGTAAAGATATCTATTCGCAGAGGTGTCGTCCAGCCCTTTTTATAATAATAAATACAAAATGAAACATGAAAATGTTCATGAGTATGAATTGGTGAAATAAGCTAGGATCCACATATTACCATGCTGTATAGTTACTGAAATGACAAAAGAGAGCTATTTGTACTGATATAGTCTAATTCGTCCTTTGTAAAGGATATTTGTGTATGTGTTCACACACATACATATGTAGCATACACATATTTACGTGTACATATGCATATGTTCGTATATGCATAATAGCTGAGAAACATACTGAAAGAATTGTTTCTATGGTTACCTGTGGAGGAGTGAAGCCAAAGCATGGGATGAGGCAAGAAGCTTTTTAGTTTTCCTCTTCTACCTTTCTTACTTGTTTGAATTTTTTTTACCATGGCTATCTGATTTCATTTAGTTTATTTATGTGTGTGTACATATATATGTATATACACATATGGTATATGTACATATGCATATGTATCATATATATACAACCTTGTAGTGACTGTCCTTGAAGTTTTGCGATAACCAAGGAATAAGAATGTTAAAGATGGAGGAAACTTCAAGCTCCAAATAACGTTGTAGTGTTTAAATGCCGCTTTTCATTTCTATGCCGCCACTGTCTGTTCCACTTATCAGCTAAGCTCATTTCCACCTGAGAGTTAAGGGCAGCAGCGTCTCTGATCACAGCTGGGAAACTTGTAACTGGGAGTTAGGCCACAGCCTTAAACCAGCAGCATCCATGGAAACTAAATACCAGAAATTAGCAACGGTTGCAAAATGGAGTCCCAGCCCACTCCCGCTCCTTTCTAATTACTCACTAATGTTTCTTAACTGTGTGCAGCCAGGCTGCCGTGACTGGGGTATGAAGAGTGCAGAACTTTTAGAATAAGGCAAGGCTTACTCTGGAATAAGGTGATGCTAACCAAAAACCTAACTGCAGTTAGAATGAGGCAAGAGTTCCGACTGTTTCCATCAAATTCATTCTGCCCCAGGAAAAAGATGATGATTTGATCCTAATTATGCTAACAGCATTTCAAGAGCCTCCAGAGAAAATGCCTATTTTCGAAAATGCGGATCACTAAATTATACTGTACTATTTAACAATGCCTGTCACTGAAGCTTCAAGGCTTATCCCAACTTAACTTGGGTTTAGTCAGCTTAGGATTGAAATCCACAGTTTTCTCACAAGTTCTGCTTGCCCTTTAGTGCCTAGGACACAGTCTCCAGGCATATGGCTCTTCAGACCCTCATGATTCCTCTGAGCCGTTCTAGAGAGCCCAGGTCCCAGCTGGGGTCTGGCATTCCGTTCACTCAGAAGGCCCCACCCCCTGCTTGTAGGGTCCTACATTTGATTCCTTCTGGGACGACAGGTAAAACCCACAGGTACCCAAGCCTGCTGTGCCCCTAAGTCATCAGAAAAACTTATTAAATAGATAGATTCTTGATTTCTGGGCTACACTGATACACAGGTTTGAAATCCCATCTCTGGGCTCGCTGCCACATGACTTTTTCCTGACAGATAGGTCCCTACACGCCATCGTGCGTAACCATTGTTTTTATACATAGCCTACCTTCTCTTTCTGTTACTCCCAGTTTCCTTCTTATGAAGATTCAAACCAGCTCATTAAGAGCAGTATAAAAGATGCCAGCACCAAGAGATTAACAGTCAGACCTTTGCTTTAGGCCAGATTTGCCTCTGTTGCTCTGCTCCCTGAAGGCCTACCTCAGGACTCTTTATTGATTCAGGATGAGTGTCCTGCTTTCCCAAATGGCCAGCGATGCGGGGTGAGGGGTAGTCACCCTTAGTATCCACCGAGAGGCTTTTTAGCCCAAAACGGGAGACACGGCTTTTGAGCCTAGAGTCCTCATAGGCTCTGAGGCTCAGGATTCTATGAGCCTCCTCTAATGGGTCTCATTCAGAGGGATGTTATCGGTGACATCATTGATGAATATTGCTATATTCTTGTAGGTTTCAGGAAGGGGCTTCTGTTACTAACAACTACTCAAATGATTATTATACAGGGGTGCCTGGGTGGCTCAGTCGGTTAAATATCCGACTCTTGATTTTGGCTCAGGTCATTATCTCACAGTTCATGAAATCGAGCCCAGCATCGGGCTCTGTGCTGACAGTGCAGAGCCTGATTGGGATCCTCTGTCTCCCTTTCTCTCTCTTTTCCCCTTACTTGCTCACTTGCTTTCTCTCAAAACAAATTAATGTCTTTAAAAAGATTATTATATACACTCAGCAATAAGAGATTAAAATGAAAATCTTCACTTAAGAGATTTGAGTTTGATGGTTTGATTACAGCATGAGTTGCAATGTCTATGAAAATCTCCCACAGTTATCTTAGAGTTTACATAGGAGGAAGTAATTTTCTTTAAGTAAGAAGTAGATGAGTACAATACCAGTATAATTTCTCTTAAGAGACTTTAACCTGTAGTCAAGGAAGATTTGGGAAGTTTTTCACTGATCATGAATGACTATCAGTAGCATTTCAAAGGACTTGCTAGACATAGAAAGCCATGGTGAAATAATTTCACAGATACCCCATAGTCTTATAGATTTGGAACAATGTTGGGAGATAGTCCCTAAGACAAAGTACAAATTGGTATACTGATAGGCATAGTTGCTCATAGGTTCCGGAACTGTTAAATATAATACTGTGGCTTTGATTACACAACACATTTTCTGTTCCCACTCAAATGTGGTTTAACATAATTGCCTGAATTTGGGTTCTAATTTACCTGCCTTAGACTCTCACTTAGGTATACAATTACATTTTCAGTATTCAGAAGACTATGTTACTGTGAGCAGTTCCTGAAAATAGGACAGTATTTCATAGTTCTCTGGAATTGAAGGTTTGTGGTTTATTTGTTATCTTGTTTGCGTATTTGTTTGTGAATGACCATAAAGTGAATCCTCATAGGGCAAGGAAAAATATCTTATGTTTCCTTATGGATCTAATCTCTGAAACTTTTAGACTATCACTAATGATGTCCCGGGAGTCCTTGGAGTTAAATTAAAAGGGTGTACAGTTCATAAATTTTTATTTAGATGCAATCCTTGCTTGCAAATAAGTTTACAATCTGGTAAAGAGGCAAGGTCATAATGAACCTGAAGAAATGGATTGAACTTAGACAGTATCTAGAGAATATAGCAAGGGCTTGTATGGCCACTTGGGAAGATGATGGGAGAAATTGATGGGAATATTTTTTTTTTAATTTTTTTTCAACATTTATTTATTTTTGGGACAGAGAGAGACAGAGCATGAACGGGGGAGGGTCAGAGAGAGAGGGAGACACAGAATCAGAAACAGGCTCCAGGCTCCGAGCCATCAGCCCAGAGCCCGACGCGGGGCTCGAACTCACGGGCCGCGAGATCGTGACCTGGCTGAAGTCAGACGCTTAACCGACTGCGCCACCCAGGCGCCCCTGATGGGAATATTTGAGAAAGGCTTTCTGGATGGGCTGGGTCAAGCCTAAGTTCTAAACGACAGCTCTGGGACGGTGGGTAACACAGCAACCTAAAACGAAGTTGGGAAAACAATTGAGAATGGAGCGTGTATCTTACAATGAAATTCATCAGAACAGAGCACAGCAGTGAAGAGCCTTCACTTCGGTGGACAGCACTTGCTCTTTTATCCTTTGGATATGTTAACCCTGAGTTCATTGCTCATGGACTCATACAGAGTGAAGGGAAACATGGCATGATCTTTTAAATCAAAAAGTCTGGGGGTGCCTGGGTGGCTTCGTGGGTCTAAGCATCCAACTCATATTTTCGGCTCGGGTCATGAATGCAGTCCGTGAGATCAAGCCCCACATCAGGCTCCACACTGATGGCCCCGAGCCTGCTTGGGATTCTCTCTCTCCCTCTCTCTCTCCGCCCTTCCCCAGCTCCCACGCACATGTGCACACACTCTCTTTCTCAAAATAAATAAACTTTTAAGAAAAGTCTGTACACATTGGATGTGTGGAAAGAAAACATGGCAATGTGAAAATCAAGTAGAGAAACACTTGTTAACAGAAAACTAGCTCTGTCTTTAGCAAGAGATACTTTGTATCTTGGTACTGTATTTGTTATGTGACTATGTGTCATCATTTTTACCAGTATTAACACCCACTATTTACTGAGCCATTATGTCTGTGCTCATTTACAATGTGCTTAAGTGCTTTATATACCTTATTTGTACATTTAAGCCTCATAATAAACCTAGGGGTTAAATATTCTTACACTCAGTTTTGCAAATGAGAAAGGTAAAATATTAGGTTAAGTGACATATCTTGGTTAAGGTCAAGGAAACAATACATGGGTAAGTTTTATTTGGACATAGATTTACCTGACTTAGGGGTCCAGATTCCAACCAGTACACTGATGCTTTAGAATCGGGATTACAAATTGATTACCAGAGCACCAAAATCAGCCTGGGGATCTGCTTTGTTCAGGCCACATTGTGTGTTTTCAGAGAATTCAAATGTGTATTTTTATAGAGAAGGGTGCTAACTGGAATCACCATGCATCATTGCCATGAACTATCTTGACATAAGATTTCAGTTACTCATTTGAGATTGTAGGTTGGATATTCCCCTAGTTTATCTAAAATTTATTTGTATTTAAACAAAAATTAGGGATGCTTGGGTGGCTCAGTGGGTCGAGTGTCCAACTCTTGATTTCAGCTCAGGTCATGATCCCAGGGTCATGAGCTAGAGCCCCCCGTAGGGCTCCACACTGGGCACAAAGCCTGCTTGGGATTCTCTCTCTCCCCGTCCCTCTGCTGATCCCCCACTTGCATTCTCTGTATATCAAAATAAAATAAAAGAAAATAAAAAGTATATATATAATTAGATGCAAACTAATGCTTTTATATCTATGCAATTATATATATATACTTATATATGTAATTTTATTTATTTTATATACTTATATGTAGACAACTAGTACAACATATATTTATAGAAAATTCCATTGTTTGTGCTGAAGAATGTAAAGAGGAGACATCATTTGGGGGAAATAGTACATTCTTAAAGTACCCAAGGGCATTGATTTTGACATCTTGAGGTAACAAATTTCCAAAGTTTCCTTTTTTCTGGTCTCATTTCACATCTTGCTTTCCATGAGTAGACACAGCCAGGGGGATTCCTGTCTGTAATCCCCATCCATATGCCTCTGCCAGCCAATTAATTGCTCATTAATGCATCAACCTAGGTGTTAATTTGTTGACAGACAGACACATTTAAGAAAGAGGTTATAAATACTGTCTCAATGGCCTTACATACTCTGGAATGTAGGAGAAATCATAATCACAGTGAATTTATTGTCAGATTTCTTGTCTCAAATATTTATTTTTAGCTACTGTGATAATTTTTCATTGATGTTCTATTATGACTATAGTTTGCTTTGTTTGACATTATTTTCCATCATGGAACTGCATTTTGTTTTCAGAGTAAGGACATTTTGAGGGAAGTGGCTTTTTTTCAAAAATTTATTTTTTACTTTTCCACAAGCTGGTGAACCAGTTAATATTCAAATATTTGTAAAATTATGTCATATTCCTAAAAGTATGTAATAAATCCATTAACTGGAGAAAGAATGGTTGAGAATTTAGATGATATAACCAGTGATTTTAATACAGAAGTGGTGTTCACACTGTTAGCACATAAAAACAGTTTTAAGATGGATTTATGAAATTCCATGTGAACTTTATAATAATAAAGCCTCACAAATAATATCTTAATATCTTAAACTGAATAGCTTATTTTTTAAAACCTTAGCTTCTTTATTGTCATCGGATAAATCATCAGTGTTTCAGTTATTTCTTTTCAAAAGTCCCAGCAGGACAAACATGTTTGTTTTGGCAAACAACTATAGGTTTTCATTTGTATTCACTCAAATAGACAAAAAAGATACCTAAAAGCAGCATGAATTCCCCAACACCTTCCTGTGAAATTATAACTCTTATATAAAATAATTAGTAGTTTCTAATATCGTATTGTAACCAGATCACAGATCCTTAACCCAGGATTTTTGGATTTATGAATAAATATCAAGGGGCCTTAAAATTGTAAACATACAAAATATTTTCATGGCAGGGCAATGACTCTATCTTTCATCAGTTTTTTCAAGAGTCTGTGATGCCAAAAAATGTAAGGCTGACTTGGAAGAAGGAAATTAAAGATTACTGGGATGAAGCTTCTTTATTGACCTGTCCCTTTCACATAATTTGAATAAGAGCTAGTTGTGTGAATTAGCCTGCGATCACTCACTCTCAGCATCTAATGGTGGCAAAATGTCTTTCCTGAGCATGGTTATTTATTCTTTAACTTTCCGATATGGATTTATTGAATGCCTACTAAATATTAGCTAATGTTTTCCAAAATAGGGAAATCAGAGGATGAGCCATTTGAGAGACAGATGTCAAGTCAAACTGCTGACATGTCGAGTGGGAGACATTTGTGGGAGATCCAAGTGGAGATGTCCCTGCAGGAGAAAAGCCCAGTGAAAGATTTAGATTTGGAGATCAGTAGAATGTGGGCGGTAAAGACATTAAAGTCCTTGATACATATGAACCCACCCATGTATTCGTAGTGTGAGAAGGAACAGCCAAACATAAAATACCTATACATACATATATATGTTTATAAACATAAATTGATTTATTTGCAGAGAATTGGTGTACACAATTATGGGGACTAAGTAGTCTCCACTTGACTGGCTCTGCATTTAATGCTGAAGTCTAAAGTTCACAAGCAGGCTGTTGGGAATAGAAGATGATGAGCAGGGTAGAAAACCTTGAGTATGAACTGGGCTTGCACTTTCCGGGACATGCAGTCAAGTAAGAAGATTATGAGCAGACTTGACCTCCACTGAATAGACTGAAATCCATGTCAGCCCTTGTTGCCTCTGACCTTAGCACCAAGAATGAGCCAGGGCCCTTCATCATAGAGCTAAACATATACACCTTCTAGCCTAGGAGTCAGATGTACTGAAGGAAGATCCAGGGAAAAAGCCATTTCAGGTCCAACTGCTACTTCATGCCAGCAAAGTGGGTTGGCATATCAGTGAGAATGTGCACACACATGCACACACACACGCACCAAAATGGCTGCTGCTTCCCTTCCATCCTTCCACTGGTATGAGAGAATCTCTCTGATGGCTTACCCTCACAGGATACATTCAAGAAAATGGAATTCTGGAAAATGCAGTTCAGCCTAGCCAAAGCAGCACATTACTAAGCTATCACTATGTGCGCTCTCAAAGATGGCAAGCCTTTGTGGGTGCTAGACTAAGGGGTCTCTGTCATAGTGCCATGCCATCGTGGTCATGTCATGAACATGCTGGCACTGGGAGGATAAATGAAGGAAGTAATGTAGAAATCAGAGGATGGGACCATAGAATCGACTTGTTTATCCTCACACTTGTTCCAAGAGCATTGCTCACATGTGTGTGTACAGATTAGGTAAACCAAGGGATTATGGTCTGATGAATTTACTCACTTTACCTCTATACTATCTCCCATCCCAAACAGCCATTCCCAATATTGAAAAGAAGTGTCCCCTTTCCACCTTTTTTTCAGAGACTGTTTTTCTAAGATGGATAATATTGATTATTACAGTGAGAATAGGAGGCTCTCTGAAAATTTTAAGAGTAGTTGAACAAACGAACGTGACTGTGTTGGCCTAAATATAGGGGAGAGCATAAGTACCGTTTACAACTCTTCTCCAGCTCTCCAAAAAGAGCACATATTGCTGTAGGTTATAACCTTATGTATTGCCATGAAAAACTCTAAGTGGAAAGGTTTCATTCCTACTGTCCTGAACCCCTGTTTTTGGAGTAAGATGTTGGTGGAAAGAAAGATGTTGAGGAAACCCACATGGTCCCTAACTATGCATGAGAAAGATGTCTCTTCCAATACTTATTTTGTTACTGCTGTGTTTCCAAGGAGTATCACTAACCAATAGTGTCTACAATGGTATTTTCTGTAACTCTAAATATACAGAACTGATCTTGGCTGAGAGAGAGTTGTTTCTCCAAGAGCCTTCTATGACCCTAGACTGTTGGAAAGAGGAGGTAGTGGAGGAAGATGGTCTGTTGTGCTGCCTTGAAGTAGAATATATGGTGACATTTTAATGCAATATTTATTTTTTCTGAAATTATAAGAGTAATATTTTTACATCGTATAAATTTTGGAAAACAAAGACAGATATAAAGAAGACAAGAAAGGAATAACCAAGATGTGTCAAAAGTGCTTTAAAGCTTCATCCATGGAATCTTATGGGTCTCTTTCCTACTTCAGATGAGAATGTCACAAGCATAAATTTGACTAAATAGTGGTTAAAAAACTGCTAATTAAGTAATGTTTCAGAATTGCAATTTTCTGCTCATAAGAACTGGTTATGTTTGATAACTTTATTAGTTTTGTCTTAATTTTGTTAACACAATCTCTTTACTATGTGATGCTCATGGCCGTGGTAAATTAAAGTATTGGATCGATTAAGTTTATCAGATCAATGAGTTTTTTCATTAATCCAAGATAGTGTTTGATTCAGAATTCACATCCAGTCAGCAAAAGTTGCCATTAACTTTTAAATACAGGGCATTCCAACAGCTAGCACCAACGAGTTAGAATGTATGAGACATCATCTGGATATGAACAAATGGCTTTAGTCTTTCCTTTATTTTAGGCTTCGTGAAAGTTGCCAGAGTTTTACCTGTGTGAATTAGACATACTAAAAAGTATTCCCCCACAAGATTCAAGTGCTAAGGGGAAAAGCAAGCTTCTTAATATTATGACAGATAGAACACCAGTAATGTAAATTATTCTATAAATATGTTAGAGAAAGTATTCATCTTTATGAAATGATATGATTGGTCCTTTTCTATAGACAAGAAGACTCAGTTATTTTCATTTACTTCTCCAACTTTCCACATAGAGAGTTGCTAATATTAGAACACAAAAAATCACAGTATAATAGTGATGTGCACAAAAATAGACTTCAGAAAATCATATACCTTCTTTAGGTAAGAAACCTGTAAAGATACTTTCAAATGATAACCTTTATTAGATGCTGACATGTCTCAGAGGCTACTTTACAATCCCTTTTATTAAAGACATCTCGACGGTTATAAACCTTCTAGATCAATGTGTCTCATAAGCCTTGTGCACAGCACTCGTGATTAAAAGCCATGTGAAAACCCTCTGAAGAGCTCACAGAAGAGTACCTAGTCTGTCTATTATTGGATTCTGTGTGTGAGTGAGTTTTTAATAAGATCCCAGTTTAGTATAAAGGCCAGGAATAAAAATAACACCATAAGGGAGGATAAAATTATAGAAAGTAAGACTGGGAACCCCAAAAGAAGGAAAAAAATTAAGAAGAACGTCACAGCTTCTCCAGAAATTGCACATTTAGAGTTAATAAAAATACTTTTAGGGGTGCCTGGGTGGCTCAGTCAGTTAAACATTCGATTTCGGCTGAAGTCATGATCTCGTGGTTCCTGAGTTCAAGCCCCACATCAGGCTGTGTATTGACAGCTCAGAGCCTGGAGCCTGCTTCAGATTCTGTGTCTCCCTCCCTCTTCCCCTCCCTACCCGCCCTCTCTCTCTCTCTCTCTTGCTCTCAAAAATAAATAAATGTTAAAAAAAAAATAAACTAAAAATACTTTTAAACACGAGGAGGAAAATGTCTTGTGAACCCGAGGTTCTAAGATCAGAAAAGAAGGCTGAAAGTTACAAGAGCAGGGCTACTTTCTAGTGTCTTTTAAGAGGCCAACAGGAGAATGGATTGCGAGGGAACATACAGATTCCAAAGAGAAATAACATATATTTTTCAAGAATGAAAAGAACTGAAAGAAACAGCTTTGCTCATAGACTAGAAATGAAAAATTATGTTAAATTTTTTTAAGTAGTAAAAATATGTATGAATGCTATCAACTTCTAAAACTTCCTGATTAACTCGGCACCGAAAATTCCCTCCCATTTTGAGCTTCAGTCGTTTAAACTGCTTCCATGGCAGTTCACGCTACTATCATTTCTCCTTCTATGGAATGTGGACCAAAAAATAATTCGTGTAGTGTGTTTTGGGCTCAGAAGCTTTCAGAAGCATTTTATTAAGTCGCTATGGAGAAGAGACACATAGAGCAAACCACTGTACGAAACATCAGCAGTTACACTGAATACTTTTAATACGATGCTCACAACGAAAGGCCTTCGAGGCAGGAACGAAGAGAACATACAACAGTGAGTTCACTGAATGTGCATTTACCTTTTAAATAATAAACATCATGCATGAGCTATCATTATGTCCTACACTAGCCATGTTTCATTAGCTTATGAAACTTCCTGAAGAATATTTCATTAACCTTCAAAGCCACATAAACCTCAGAATTGTGGTTTATGTTTTTTAAAACATAAGAAAAGAAGGCTTTGTGTGTATCTCAATTTTCCCTTTAAGACCTTGAGTATTAGGACACTTGGGGAAGGGGCAAGGTGTCTCGTTAAAACTCACAGATATAGGGGCGCCTGGGTGGCGCAGTCGGTTAAGCGTCCGACTTCAGCCAGGTCATGATCTCGCAGTCCGTGAGTTCGAGCCCCGCGTCGGGCTCTGGGCTGATGGCTCAGAGCCTGGAGCCTGTTTCCGATTCTGTGTCTCCCTCTCTCTCTGCCCCTTGCCCGTTCATGCTCTGTCTCTCTCTGTCCCAAAAATAAATAAACGTTGAAAAAAAAAAAAAAGCTTTAAAACTCACAGATATAAAAAAAATAGAGATAAAGCAAAACGCAATTTGAATTGGACCTTCCATTTTAGTGTAACCAGGCCACATAAGAAACAGCAAAACAAAATCCCCTTTTAAAGTCACAGGTACTATATGTGTTTTAGAGCAGATGCTATTGACTGTATTAACCTTAAATAAATGAAAGCTAATGCCTTAGAGTTCTCCTCTAATTAAATCTAAGTTCTTTCTGAAAAGAAGACTCATTCCTAACTTCGTGCTTTCTTTCTCAAATCAGGGTTTTGTATTTTTCTCTTTCTTCATTCTGTACTTAGGTACTGTGGGAAATGATTAGAGGACAGCAAGAGGTAAATGGCTCTTGTCTACAACACTGAGTGGATCAAATTAGTATAATGCCATGACGTTTATCCTGCCACACTGCAACCTGGCAGACAATGTGACAAAAGTACATTCTAGAGATACTGTTTGGGCACAGCCTAAGCTGAGTAACAAATCCCCAAAATTCAATGTCTTCAATAAATTAGAAGTTATTTTCTCTCATTAAATAGACCAGTAGAGAGTAGCCCTGTCTGGTGGAGTGATTCTGTTCCGTTAAGTCATTCAGGGACTGAGCCAGTTTCCTTACATCTTGTTGCTCCACCATTTTGTCTTCATATGTATGGTAGAAACCAGTTCACTGCTTTTGAGCCTACAGGAAAAGGAAAAATAAAAGTCTAGGGCATGAGGATGATCATAAAGGAGACTGTACGTAAAGGAGATTGTACACATCACTTCTTCCCCCATCTCATTGGCCCAATCTCAGTCACATGGCTTATCTACCTGTGAGGCAAGCATGGAAATATCATCTATAGCTGTGGCCCCGTGCCTGGCCAAAACTTTGGGGGTTATATTACTAAAATAAAGAGGGATAATAGACACGGGGAGGCATTTAGTGATCTCTCCCTTAGTAGGTAAAAGCCAGGGTTTTGAGAAAACAGATTAAGCACATGCGAAAAATGAAGGCGATGTTAGGACACGGCATGTTCAAAAGGACAACAGCAACCTATGTGTAAAAGTTACATTTGAATAAGCTTTTGGGGACATTTTGATACCTTTCACCATCATCACTAATATCTCTTTCTTTCCGCCTTCTTTTCATATTCCTCATCTACCTCCCCCTCTGTTTTCTTTTCTCTTGTGTCAACTGCTTGCTATACTGAAGTATAAAGAATTTGCTGATCACTGACCCACAGATAAATGCTTCTCTATGTTTGCTAATGGCTGATTTAAGTATAATTGAAGCCTAAAAATGGAATAAGCATCACAAGAGTTAAAGGAAGCAGTGAGGAATTTAGTGTAGTGAATGTGTAGTTAATGGAGCAAAAATAAAGTAGTTGTCTTATCAAAATGCAATGCCCAAAACTTGAGATTGGTAAGGGCTCTGCAATAAAAACTTAAAAATGTCTGCATTACAAAAAACGAAAGTCTACTTTGTGAATGACTCAAAACAGTTTTAGAAATGCACAAAATTATCTGCAGTTCTGATGTCTTTGCCAGAAAGCAGCCCACAAGTCACTTCTTCTATCCACTCTTCAACTGATGGGCAAAAATGGCCCTACTTTCTTCTTTACTTAAAAATAACTAAGATGGTAAATTTTATATTATGCATATTTCAATCCAGTTTTTAAAATATCCAAAAAAATGGCCCTACTTCCTTTCCCTTATCACCAAGAATTTCTGAATAATCTTTTTGAGCAAATCCATTTCCTGGCAGTTGAACATTTTCCCCTAAGCATTCACCAGTGTCCTCGTTTTATCTAAGACCCATCTTCTCAACACTCAGTTGCAACATCACACTTTTCCAGGGGTGAGGTCATCAGAGGGCACCAGATGTTAACTGACGCTTGATGAGTTCCTTTCTTTAGCCTGGTGTCCACTGATTGTTCTGGATGCCATAAACTTTTGTACTGTGCAGGTAAAAGGCAGCCATCAAAAGCTACAATTTGAGTCCTTACAAGCATCTTTGAACTATCAAAACACAATGCAGTAATAATATTCCCATTTGTACACCTTTTCCTTTCAAATGCATGAGATTTTCCCATCATACTGGAAGGGTTTTGCCACTGTCTCTCTTCATCTTATTAGTTTGGGAAATATCCTCATCAATTTATACAAATCCCTATATGCAGCCCTCAGGTTCCTGAAGAGAATAATTTGGTCTAAATGGATGCATGAACTGCAAGTCATTACTTATAGAAAAGTTTAAGTCCCATAATAATAGTAATACTAGTAATAGTAATAATTGGTAACATTTTGTGAGTTTCAAATTGTTTGTGGCTACTTAGATCCTCTTGTAATCTATTCCCCACCAAATAAGTTTCTTTCTTCTGAAAAGCTACAGAAATATGCTATAAGATAGTAGAAAATAAATGTTCATCAAGAAATCTGACGATACAGCTAAACTGTGGTTAGCAAATTTAAAAGTGTCTGACTAGTTTTTCTGTGATTTTGCTCTCTTGACATTTGAGCAGACATTGTTACATCTTGCATGAATAACATCCTCATCTATGAGCTCGATATAATCTATCTCTTGCACTTCTTTGCTTTCTTTTGGAATCCTTGGAGAAATCTCTGATTTCCGGAGAACAATCTAGTTAGATTGTTAGATACTGGCAATTATTATGTACCATAGGTCTCGATACTTATTTGGGTAAAGCATCTTGAGGAAGTTCCAAGGGAACTTTCTTTATTTGTCTGTGTGTGTGTGTGTGTGTGTGTGTGTGTGTGTGGCAGTGGTGGTTGGCGGGGGAGATTCTTCATTTCTGAATACAGCTTTCCAGAAGAGGAGCCATTCAGTGTGACCAATGACAAAAGATAAATATGTTCTGTAAACTGCTTTGCTTTTACCTTAAATGGAGAATCTGGCAAAACATTTATCTTTACCATGATCATGCAATAATTTTAATATGCATGATTACTGGTGCAAATGAAATTAAGATCACCCTACTATTCAACATCTTATTTAAGAACAGAATGCTCTTGAGGAGAGGGTTCAAGGTGGTGGCAAAGAAGATCCCGAACTCACCTTCTCCCATGGATACAAAAAATTTACAAGTACACATGAAATAATTTCCTCCAAAAAAAAAAAGACCTGAAAACTTTACAAACAGAGCGTCCACAACAAAAGATAAAAAAGATCAGCATCAAAACAGGTAAGAAAGGCAAAGACTGGGTTTCACCAAAAAGCACCCACCCCAGGCATGGCAATCCACAATCAGAAGAGATGTCAAAAATATGGAACTTTTCCCCTGAGAAGCAAGCAGTGTGTGCTCTACATCAAACACCCCAACTTATAGATACTGCACAGAAGAGATAAGCCACCGAAATACCTGGCTTTGAAAAACAATGGGGATTATATGCAGGAAAATCATAGAACTGTAGAGAGGAGCAAATCTGCTCTTAAGGGGCTCACACACAGACTCACTTGCCAAGGGACCCAGGTCAAAACACGAGCTTGCAAAGCACCTAGACCATATGTGAAGAAGACCCACTTACTAATCTTAAACTATCTGCCAGGGAGACAGAAATTTTATGGCATTCTCTCAAGAGACAGAGACAACAGCAAGTGACGTTTCAGATCACTGGGCATCATTTTTCTGAATTCATTCTAACTTGATAATGCTGGTGCTAGCAGGTGTCATTTTGGAACTCTCCCCACTGACTTATTGGCACCAAAGGGCCACTGAGACCCGCTGAGGGCCCTGCCCACCCCTGAATCACAGCTGTGTGTTATCTGGGCTGGGAAAGAGCCCCATTCACCCCTGCACCACAGCCATGGCTTCACCATAGCAGGTGGGCACATGCAGCTCAAACAGGGGACACCCCTTGAGTGCCTGGCTGTGGTGGCGAGGGAGGGTAGCACTTTTGAGCCGTGGGACATCTTCTACACAAGAACATTCCTTCAAGGCTGGAAGAGTTAGCTGATTTACATAATACATAGAAACAAACACAGAGACAGAGGCAAAATAAGGAGACAGAGGAATATGCTCCAAATGAAAGATCAAGAGAAAATCAAAGAAAAAGACCTAAATGAAACACAGATAAGCAATCTACCTGATAAAGAGTTCAAAGTAATGCTCAAAAAATGGTCACCAAATTCGGGAGAGTAGATGAACACAGTCAGAACTTCAACAGAGATAGAAAATATAATAAAGTACCAAACAGAAGTTACAGAACTGAATAATACAATAACTAAATTGAAAATTGCACTAGGGGAGTTCAACAGTAGACTGGATGAAACAGAAGAATGGATCATCAAGCTGGAAGACAAAACAATGGAACTCACTCGACAGAGCAGAAAAACAAAAAACAATTTTAAAAAGTAAAGAAACCTTAAGGGGACTTTTGAGGAAACATCAAGCAGAATAATATTCACATTTAGGTATCCCAGAAGGAGAAAAGAAAGAGAAAGGGCCAGAAAACTTATTTTAGGAAATAATGGCTGAAAATTTCCCTCATCTGGGGAAGGATAGAGATGTCCAGGTCCAGGAAGCCCATAGAGTTCCAAAAAAGGCAAATGCAAAGAGATCCACACCAAGACACAGTATAATTAAAATGCTAAAGATAAAGAGAATATTTTAAAAGCAGCACGAGAACAAATTATTACGTACAACAGAAAGCCCATTAGGCTATCAGCAGATTTTTTTCAGCAGAAACTTTGCAGGCCTGAAAAGAGTGGCATGAAATATTCAAAGTGCTGAAAGGAAAAAACCTTCAACTAAGAATTCCCTACCCAGAAAGGTTATCATTCAGAATTGAAGGGGAAATTAAGAGTTTTCCAGATAAACAAAAACTAAAGAACTTCATCACCACTAAACTGGCCTTATAAGAAATGTAAAAGGAACTTCTTTAAGCTGAAAAGAAACAGCACTAAGAACAAGAAACAGTACAAATATAAAACTCTCACTGGAAAAGGTAAATACATAGTATAGACAGTGGATCAGTGACTTCTAAAGTAAGTATGAACCTTAAAAGACAAAAATAGTAAAAGTAACTAAAACTACAAAAGTTAATTCAGGGATGCATACAATAAAAAGAAGCAAAAGGTGGGGAGTCAAAATGTAAGTTTTGGAATGTGTTCAAATTTAACTTCCTATCAACTTAAAACCACCCATTATACACCGAGGGTGTTATGCACAAATGTTATGTTAACCACAAAGCAAAAACTTACAGTAAAACCACAAAAGAAAATAAGAAAGGAAACAAAATGTAACACTAAAGAAAGCTATCACACCCTAAGAGGAGAGAGAAAGAGGAAAAGAAAGGAACAGAGGTTGTTGAAAACAACCAAATGAACAAAAATGAACCAAATGGCAATAAGTACATACCTTATGAGTAATGACTTTACAAGTAAATGGACTAACTTCTCCAATCCAAAGACATGAGTGGCTAAATGAATTTAAAAAACAAGATCTATCTACATGTTGCCTATGTGAGACTTACTATGAAAGGACATACACAGACTGAAAGTGAAGATATGGAAGGGATGGAAAATGATATTACATGCAAATGGAAACAAAAAGGAAAATGGTGTAGGGGCACCTGGGTGGCTCAGTCGGTTAAACGTCTGACTTCAGCTCAGGTCATGGTCTCACGGTTTGTGAGTTCGAGCCCCACATCGGGCTCTGTGCTGATGGCTTGGAGCCCGGAGGCTGCTTCATATTCTGTGTCTCCCTCTCTGTCTGCCCATCCCCTGCTCACTGTGTCTCTCTCTCTCAAACATAAATAAACATTTAAAAAAAATGTTTAAAGAAAAGTGGTGTAGATATACTCATATCAGACAAAATAGACTTTAAAACAAAGACTAGTAAGAAAAACAAAGTCATTACATAATGATAAAGGGGTCCATCTAGCAAGAGAAGATAAGGTTTATAAATATATATGCACCCACATGAAAGCACCAAAATATATAAAGCAAATATTAATGTACCTAAAGGGAGATATTGACATCAATACAATAATAGTAGGGGACTTTAACACCCTGCTTCCATCATATCATTGGTTAGATCATTTAGACAGAAAATCAATAAGGTAATGTTGGCTTTAAACAACACGTTAGATCACATGGACTTCATAGATACAACATTCCATCTAAAAACAGCAGAATATGCATTCTTCTCAAGTGCACATGGAACCTTCTCCAGGATACATCACAGGTTAGGCCACAAAACAATTCTCAGTAAATTTAAGAAGATTGAGTGCCCATCAATAGATTTTATATATATAATATATATACATATATTATATATATATATATATCGATATAAATATATCTATATATAATGCTACATATATATAATGCTATATATATGTGTGTGTGTGTGTATATATATATATATATATATATATGTAATGCTATGTATATATAATGCTACACAGCTATAAAGAAGAATGAAATCCTGCCATTTGTAACAACTTGGATGGAACTTGAGGGTATTATGCTAGGTGAATTAAGTCAGATGGAGAAAGACAAATACTGTATCACTTTCCTCATATGTGAAATCAAAAAAGGCAAAGCAAATGAACAAATAAAACAAACAAACTTATAGAGACAGAGAAAAAATTGTGGTCATAAGAGGGGACGGAGGTTGTGGGAGAGCTAAATGGATGATGGATATTCATCGTATAGTGATGGATGGTAACTAGACTTTCAGTGATGATCACTTTATAGTGTATACAGATGTCCAATTTGAACATACACCTGAAACTTATATAATGTCATATACCAGTTTTACCTGGATTTTTTAAAAGAATGGTCTTTTCCCTCCTGTTGAAATAGGGAGGAATTATCATTGGTGCCATTTGGGTCATATGTCAACCCCCGTAGCCAACCACTGGCTACACACTGATCTCAATCACTATACCCAAGAGGATAGGGTACTGTAATTGGCTGACACTTAGGAAAGTAGTTCTCTTACACGAGGAGGGTGGAATTGGGGATTTTGTTTACCAGAAAAAGGAACAATGGACAAACAAAACCAACCCCCCCTTACAAATCACAACTTTATGTATATAAAATATGTACATAAAGTATAAAAGAATATCTGATTCTGTTATACGCACCTCCCAGAAAATTTGAGAATCCACTGGCTAAATTTCTTATTCCTCTCCACAGAATTTTCTGTCCATATGGGAGACCTTGACCAGTTCATTCTCAACTAAGCCAGGATATATTAATTTCCTGGGAATCAAGATGTGTTGATGATTAAATGAGAAAATAAATGGTGTTTGACACATGGCAAAGAAAAAAAAAAGAACAAAATGCTCACTATTGCCTGATTCGGAGTAAGACCTCTGGATATTGATGCTTTTTAATTAGAAGAAGAAATTTTCTTTTAATTAAAAAGGTGAGGTTTTGGGGTTTTGGGTTTTTTTTCCCAGTGTTAGAGAGTGTCCTCTAGTGGAGAGAGAATCTCTGATCTCAGCAGTGTTAGAAATGGTCAGAGGATACCTAATTAGAAGGTTGCCCTAAATAACAAGTGTCCCTGCTGCCGATTAGAATCCCCTGGTTGAAGGGAAAACATATTATTTTTCCTCTCAGGCCTCCTCACATTGGCCTACTTGAAAGCCTGCCATATGACAAGCATTGTTCTTATTTTAGATAGCAAACGATTTTTCATGATCAATTTTCAAATGCTTCCTTCTTAACCGGGTAAGATTGAGCTGACAGGGCACCTTTCGACCAAAAAAGCAGCAGAAGCATTTAGTGCATTTTACTGTAGCTTCTACCGGTATCACCTTGAGACCGCAAGAATACCTTTATCTTCAGGATTCCGGCCCTGGCTGCCTGATACATTTGATGCGTTTGGCTCCCCACACCATGGGTTAAAGTTTTCTGCTATTATTTGAAGGAAAACAAAGAAACAAAATGGAGAGGACAGTTCAATTAATGTGTCTCTCCCTTCTCTGTGACTTGTGGAATTCTGATGCTAATTTCCTGTGTTTCTGGTTAAGTGTAGTAAATAGTATTAGCACAATCACTTGGCTTTCAGAGAAGAGACTGAAGGTGTTTTTTCAATATCTAAGTGGTTGAGGATGAGGAAGAGCTGTGGTTCTCGACTCTGAATCACAGGCTAGGATTGCCTTATCAGAAATCTCATGTTACAGCAAATTACAGAGCACACCACAGAAAAAATGGAGTTTCTCTTGGTAACAAGTTAAAGAGTCCGAACTTCAACAGAGTAAAAATAAAATTCTGTGGCCGATTATTATATTTGAAAAAAAGAATAAGGAGAATGTCCGTAAAATCTTTCAGGAATCAAACAAATGTCAGAGACAGATCATGTATATGTAAATATAATATGTTGATTATTTCAATGGCAGTGATAAGCAATGAGGCAAGCATTGTATTCCTGTTAACAGATAACTTCCAGAAAAATTTACAATCATGACCTTCTTACAGATATAAGAATGAATACATGTTAAAGAAATTTTGCTTGTATGATACGAAGAAATCAGGCAGATGTTATGACCGGCCCCAAGGTAAAGTCAAAATAGCAGATTCATGCAGAGTAAAGGAATGTTGACATGAATTCCAACTCGAGACGAAATTGATTTTTCTCTGGGTTGGGGGTGGGAAGGAGCTAAGAGAGCAGAGGGAAAATGAAGTCAATTAAATCACTACCAGACCTGAGAGAATTTACATATCAGTTACTTACAATTTACAGAGTCGAAAAATAGCTAAAGGCAGTGAAGAGCTGGCATCTGATAACTCAGAAAGGTATGCAGTAGATAAATGAGTAATTTTCCACGGAAACACAATTTTTCTTTCCTACATTCCTTAGGAAGGAGAATGTATTTCGGTAGCTTGGATTAGGTTATCAGGGACCCAGTCAGACATCTCTGTCTACACTGCTACCTCTCTACCCACCACTGTCATTATTATGAACCCTGTTTCCTCTTCCCCAGCCTCCCTGTCCCTGCTTCCTGCCTGAGGGCCCTGCCTAAATGTTTTTCAATCTGGTTTCTTTTCTGAGCCCCAATTCCACTTTAAACAAAGTCCAAGGTAAGAAGAAATTGTTCCAGACAGTTAACTGTCACCGCTCACAAGAGAATCACCTGGGAGTACTTACTAAAAATGAAAATCCTTGTAACCCTCCACACTTGCTGAGTCAATACCTGGTTGGGGATGGGTCAGATTTTTGGCAGTAAGTTTGAGATTCACTGGCTTAAGTAAAGTAAGCAAAAAAAGTCAAGTCTGAAGCCATATTTGTCTAAACTAACTGATACTGTTGAAGATATGGGAGTATAACAAATATGGCCTGAAAGTTAATGGAAAATTGCAAAAATAAACAAGGTTAATGGTAGCATTAGGAGTTGCAATACTAATAATATTTCCTCAAGTTGCTATCAAAATCTGGCTGAGGGGCCTGGCTAGCTCAGTCAGAAATGCATGTAACTTTTGATCTCAGGGTCATGAGTTTGAGCCCTATGTTGGGTGTAGAAATTACTAAAAAAATAAATAAACTTAATTTTTTTTAAATCTGGCTGTGATAGTTTTCAAGTTGAATATCTGGAATATTAATCTATTAATGACCTTTTCGGCACTGTGCTAAAAGTTCTTTATCGCTTTTTGTTTTTAATGGAAAACATACTCAGACATATATCAGATAACAAATACAATAAAGAAAAATTTATAATTATTCTCTGTTGTCTTCATTTTCTTTGTATTATTTTCCATTCTACTAAAATTTTACTAATTATATATTCAAATATGTCAATCTTGAACTTTCTGGTAGTTTCTAGACTAATTCTAAAAATGATTTTTCCTCCAAGATTTATAAAACAGTAATCTCCTAGTTTATCTTTCTTATAATAATATTTAACAAATCTCAATTTTTTGTTGTGTCATGTGAAATTAATTTTTGTTTCCCAATTATAATTCAATTCTGAAAACTCATTGCCTGTAGTTAGGTCCAGTACCCTTTCTGAGCATTGCAATTGATTCCAAAGAGCCATATCTCTGCCAGAGGGCCAAAAATCATGTTATTTTTATTGTTGTCTTTAAGTACATTTTGCAATAAACATGAGAGTACAGATATCTCTTCAAGGTAGTTATTTCATTTCCTTCAGGAATGTACCCAGAAGAGAGATTGCTGGATGATATGATAGTTCTGTTTTTGGTTTTTTGAAGAAACTGCATACTTTTTTTTCTGTAATGTCTGTACCAATTTACATTCCCACCAACAGTGTAAAGGATTCTCTTTTCTCCACATTCTTGTCAACATTTTTTACCTTTTAATTTTTTTTTATAATAGCCATCCTAAAAGGTATGGGCTGAGATCTCATTGTGTTTTGTTTTTTTGTTTAAGTTCTTTTATTTTTGAGAGAAAGAGAGAGGGCAAGGAAGGGGCAGAGGGAGAGAGGGAGAGAAAGAATCCCAAGCAGGCTCTGTGCTGTCAGCACGGAGCCAGAGGAGGAATTTGCAGGATCCTGAGATCATGACTAAGCCATCTGGGCACCCCACATTGTGGTTTGGATTTGCATTTCCCTGATGATTTGTGATGTTGAGTGCCTTTTCACATAACTATTAGCCATTCACAATAGTCAAGATTGGAAATAGCTTAATTGCCCATTGATGGATGAATGGATTGAGCAATTGTGAGAATATATATATGTGAGGTGAAATTTATTCAGCCTTAAAAAGGAGATCCTGGGGCACCTGGGTGGCTCAGTCAGACATCCGACTCTTGATCTCAGCTCAGGTCATGATCTCATGATTTGTGAGTTTGAGCCCCCCATCAGATTCTGCTCTGATGGTGCAGAGCCTGCTTGGGATTCTGTCTCACCTTCTCTGTGCCCCTCTCCTGCTTGTGTACTCTTCTGTCTCTCAAAATTAATGAATAAACATTAAAAAAAAAAGGAGATCCCGCCATTTGCACAACCACATGGATGAGCCTGGAAGACATTAAGTGAAATAAGCCAGACAGAGAAGAAAAAAACTGCATGATCGCACTTATATGTGGAATCTAAAAAAACATGTACATAAAAGGAGAGAGTAGAACAGTGGTTATGAGGGGGGGTGGAGAGATGGTCAAAAGGGACAAAGTTGCAGTTATGTAAGATGAACAAGTCTAGAGATCTAATGTACAGGATGATGACTATAGTTAAAAATACTGTACTGAATGCTGGACATTCACTAAGAGAGTAGATGCCGGGGGCTCTCATCCCAAAAAATAGAAAATTAACAATGTGAGGAGATGATATCTTCATTATCTTTACTGTAGTAATCATTTCACTATATGTGTGTGAATGTTTGTATATAAAAATCATGCTGTACACCTTAAATATATCCAATTTTTTATTTAAGAAAATATATAAAAGTCAATACATGTTGCTCTTTCTTTGGACCATCCACATGCTGTCTGTCCCCTGTTACTATCATTATACTTTTTTGTAAGGATAGTTATTGACAATAGCTATCTACTTAAATTTCTAAATGAATACAGATTAATTTTGCTGAATTCTACAACTTATTAGATTTTTTTTTTAGCAGTAACATTAAATCTAAAATATAGCTTGTCAGGGCGCCTAAGTGACTCAGTCGTTTGTGCGTCCAACTCTTGGTTTCAGCTCTGGTTACAGTCCCATGGTATGTGTCATGATCTCACAGTCAGTGAGTTCGAGCCCCAAGTCAGGCTCTGACCTGGCAATGCAGAGCCTGCTTGGGATTCTCTGTCATTCGCTCTCTCTCTCTCCCCCCTCCCTCTGCACTCTCCTTCTCTCTCTTAAAATGAGTTAAATAGATTTTAAAATGTAGCTTGAGAATAGACTTCAAAAATATTTACTTTTTCCAACCAAAAATGTACAAATGATATGTGTGTGTGTGTGTGTGTATGTGTATGTGTGTGTGTGTGTATTTCATAAAACTTTTAAACTGACTTGATATGATTTTGTGGTTTATCCACAACCATCTCTTGTTATAATTTGTTGTTTAATTCTCATGTAAATAAGATTTTTATTATTTTCTTTGTGGTTACTATGGAAATTAGTATGATGTTGATTTTTAGATATCATAGACCATAGATAACCATAAGGTTTTCCTCTTAAGGCTGACAAAAGTATGATAAAAATCAGCGACTCCTAGAGAATAAGATTAAAGAAAAAATAATTTAAAAGCACATTAACTAGCTAAAATAAAAGTACATTAATTTGCTATAAATCATATACTTAAAAAAAAACTCAAATATGTCAGGCTTCCAAATCTACCCCATTAAGGAAAACTTGTTTCTCCTGAATTGTCTTCTTCACTTGTTCATTGCCACAGGGTCCCAATGTGCTGAGGTAGAATGTCCTACAATCTCATATTAGGCAGACTGTGTCTCATTTTAAAATTTTATAAGCAAGCTTTTAATAATTTTAGAATTAATGCTCTTTAAGCCTGCATTCTCTGTTGTTTTTATTTTGCATGTTCTGGCTCTTGAGTTTCTTCAGGACATTTTTTCTGGATGTGAAATTCCATCCAAATATATTAAGAGGGTGGATAGCCCTCTCATTAACCATTACCACATACACTCCATTTGTTCTATAGGGATGATGAGTCATATTTTTGACAAGATATGGGTATATTTTTTATATGATTCTGTTTAGAATAACTCAAATTGCATATAGAACAACTCAAAATGTACAGATGTTTACATTTTGTAATACAAATACAAAAGTCTGTTATATCAAAAGGCCAAACTTTGACACTTTGTTGTTAAGAGACTATTATATATTTCTTTTTTTAAGTTCATTTCTTTATTTTGAGAGAGAACGTGCATGCACACACATGAGCAGGGAAAGGAGAGAGAGAGTGAGAGAGAGAGAGAGAGAGGGGAAAGAGAGAATCCCAAGCAGGCTGCACGCTGTCAGTGTGGAGACCAACACAGGGCTTGAACGCACGAACTGCGAGGTCATGACCTGAGCTGAAATCAAAAGTCAGACACTTAACCAACTGGGCCACCTAGTTGCCCTGAGATTGTTATATATTTCTTATATTTGGACGGTTGAAAGAAAGAACTCTTCAAAGAAAGTAAAAATAGCAGGTCTTTTAAGTTGGTTAAGTGTGCAATTTTATTGTATCCAAATAATACTTTTATCATCCTTTTAAAGCACCTTACAGTTGTTTTTTGCTTATGTCTTGTTGTAGCAGAACTACAAAGAAATTTTCATATAAAAATGATGCGAATAGGTGTTCTTGTATTGGATTTAAAGGAGATAATCCTGTGGGCCCCATTTATATTAACTTCTTGTTTAATATTTGTCTACTTTTAAACATTTGGAAATAACTCTTTGTAGTTTTTCTTAAAGAGTGTAAGCCTTTGATAACTTGTTCTGTTGGTATGAAGTCTCATCTAAAATTATAAATCCATCAGAGGATCTACAACACAACGGTGGAGAAATAAGCATTTTAGGCATGATGTTGACAATTACATTCTGTGGTCTAATAAAAGCCCTTTTATCCTGATATTGTTTTTATATTTTGAACAACATTGAGTATTAATAATAATTATATGTAACAAAAATTTTTGGTTTAATATGAATGGTAAGAACCACAAAAAGATAATACTTCACACTCACTAGAATGGCTATAATCTAAAAGATAGATATAAGTTTTGGTAAGTATATGGGGAAATTGAAACCCTCATTCATACATTGCTGGTCAGAATATACAATGGAATAACCACTTTGGAAATCCACAGGTTGGCAATTCGTCAAAGATTTAAACATAGAATTATCTTATGACCCAGAAATTTGACTTTTAGTTTTAAGTTCTACTTTTAGAATCCACTCGAGAGAAATGAAATCATTTATGTCCACACAAAAATTTGTACAGGAGTGTTCAAAGCAACATTATTATTTATAGCCAAAGAGTGGAAACAACTCAAATATCCATCAACTAATGAATGGATAAACCAAATATGGTACACCCATTCAATGGAATATTATTTAGCCACAAAGAGGAATGAGATACTGATAAATGCTGTAACATGGATGAACCTTGAAAATATTAAGCTAAGCATGAGAAGCCAGGCACAAAAGGCTACGTACTGTATGATTCCACCTATACAAGATGTCCAAAATAGGCAAATCCATAGAGCCAGAAATTAGAAGTAGATTAGTGGTCGTTGAAGGCTGGGGAAGATTGGGATGAAATGACTAGTGACCAATTGGGTCAACATTTCTTTGAGGGATGAAAGTTTCCTAGAGTTGATTGTGTTCCTGGTTCTGTGACAATACTAAAAACGATTTACATGGGTAAATTGATATGTGAATTATTATTCTTACATGTGTGCAATTTCTTTGAGAGAACAGTTTTAAAGAGAGTAGTGTGCCGGTAAATGCTTAACCATTGGTTCTCCAAGTGTAATTCTGACATCTAAGTGGTCTTGACCCTTTAATTTGCATTGGCAAATAAGAGTGAGACACTGGAGATATATGTCAGAACTGTATTTGTTTATCATTGATGTAAGCAACTTCTTTACTGAATCAAATTATGGTTTTTGAATATGAGAGGAATATTTTTATGTTTGTGCTTTTACCAATATAACAGCCGTAGGCCTGACACTGTTAAGTTTAATCTACATTAATAACATTTTCTCCATGTTGCCTCAAGTATAGACAGACAACAAAAACAATAAATCATAACCTGAATTGTAGAATTTGGCAACTTCTGGGGTATATACTCCCACCATGGCTCATGATTGCAAGCTACCAACATAAGATCACTAAATGTACAGTTGGGGAAAGATGTGCGGTGGCAAACTATTAAATAATATTTATGCCATACAGATACTGTCGATGAAGAATCTAGCCAAGTAATTTGGAATTTTTGAGCTTTAAATGTCTAATACCTTTGTTTTTAATACAGTATGTTTAATTGTAAGCTTCTATAATTTGATTTTTTAATAATGACTGTGTTTAACAACCTGCTTACAAGAATTTCTGAAAATTGTACTCATTGACTCCTACTGGTATGAACAGGCTCCAGCCCGCAAGTGAAATAACATCTGAATGAGGAGGTTCTGCATTTGCAATGTTGAAGACTGGTTTATAAGATAGACTTGGCCTTTTGAGATAGGCTGTAGACATGTAACCTTTAATAAATGAAGCTTTGAAAACAAGGAACCAAGGGGAAATGCAAGTACAAGAGATATTAAGCAGGTTATTCATTTGAAATTATGTACTGAGTTCCTAACACATTCAAGACACTGTAATGGGTCCTAGTGATGTACAAAGGTAAATACACATACAATTTCTGCCTCTGGGTTAGACATGCAGACAAACCAAGTATTGTAAGGAATATGTTATGATAAAGTACAGACATATGTCCCAAGGGCTATGGGAGAAGAAAAGACAGAAAGACTATTTCTAGAAAAGCCAAGTCATTCTTTTGGAAGAAGTGGAAATGAAGAAAATTTAAAGCAAAGAATATAACATTAAAAAGCATGAGAATGTGAAATGAATCACGGATGGACGGCTTCTAAAATTCACATGCTAAAAACCTGTTATGTAACTGACGTGTCCTGCTTCATCCGCCCAAGGTGTAAACACAGTCGTATTGTTTTGAATTTCTTAATTCCTATTTCCTAACTACATAATTCCCTAAATCTCCTAATTTCTATTTTCCTATCTGCCCTTCTTAATTTCTTTCTGCCCTTTTGGGTAGAAGTGCATCATCTCTCCCTAGATCCCACCCTGACCCATGAATTTCCATCAACTCTTGGTTCTTATTCAACATAACAGGGAGGGACAGTAGTCCTTTAATCATGCTTTCACACACAGGTAATACATACTTGGGATCCAAAGTCACAGTTCTCTGGCACTCATGTGATTAGTTGTCATTTCTCAAAAGAAAAGTACTTACTGGGTGGACACAGTTTTCCTCCCCAACCCGTAGGCAATTGGGTAGTCTCAGGTGTGAGCCAGACTTCAGCTGGCACTTCCTTCCGGACTGACTTCCCAGGGGCACTCTTGCTGTCCTTTCCTCCTAGCATAGCTATGCATGAGAAGGGGTATGGTGCCTTTTGTTCAGCCACACAAGTAGGTATAATTAAGAGAAACCACTCAAAAATCTCTTCACAGAACAGAGCTCTGCTCAGGTTGACTCTATCCCGATTGCATTCAGAAGCAGCTGGCAACTTCCCAATCTCTCTCTCTCATATGAGTGAAATCATATGGTAGTTGTCTTTTTCTGACTGACTTATTTCATTTAGCATAATACTCTCTAGCTCTATCCATGTCATTGTAAATGGCAAGAGTTCATTCTTTCTATGGCTGAGTAATATTCCACTGTGTGTGTATATGTACATATATACCACACACACATATCAGGGTGCATGTATCCCTTCGAATTAATATTTTTTTATCCATTGGGGAAATATCTAGTAGTACAATTGCTGATAGTTCCATTTTAACTTTTTGAAGAACCTCCATATTGTTTTCCAGAGTGCCTGCACCAGTTTGCATTCCCACCAATAGTGCAACAGAGTTCCTCTTTTTCCACATCCTTGCCAACACCTGTTGTTTCTTGTGTTGTTAATTTTAGCCATTCTGACAGGTGTGAGGTGATATCTCATTGTAGTTTTGATTTGTATTCCCTGATGATGAGTGATGTTGAGCATCCTTTTATCTGTCTGTTGGCCATCTGTCTGTCTTCTTTGGAAAAATGTCTATCCATGTCTTCTGTCCATTCTTTAATTGGATTATTTGTTTTGGGGGGTGTTGAGTTTTATAAGTTCTTTATATATTTTGGATACTAACCCTTTATCAAATATGTCATTTGCAAGTAGGTATACTCAAGCAATCACTCATAAGCACAATTTCCGACTATGTTCACTATTAACTCATAACTCTGAGGTTTCCAGTCTTTAGGATCCTCCTTCCTTGCACTTTAAAGGCATTTAGTTGTCAGGATCCTTTAGAATCTTCTCAAAAATTTATGAAGACAAGAAAGTTTGCTTGCTTCACATGCCAACAAATGTGTTGCTGGGGCCTAGTTTTCAGCCCTTCTTGTAATACCTAAGGGGAAGGAAAAATTCTTCCTTTACCATTCAAGCTCTTCCAGCTGGACTAAGAATTGATGTGAGACAGATTTACAGGAGAAAAAAGTCAAAGTTTTATTATGTGCACACAAAGGCCCAATAATGAAATTGATTCCTAAAGAAATGACTAAGGCAGGCAGTTGTTTTTTTGGTTTTGGTTTTGGTTTGTTTGTTTGTTTGTTTTTTACTTTTCAAAGAGGCAATAAATCTCTGAGGAATTGACAGGACCAAAAAAACTTTGAGAGTTTCCATTAGTAAGGAATTCCAAACAGAATTTGGACTGCACTTGTACATTGGTAAAAACAACAACGATTGTTTTCTCAGCCTTCTCAGCTCTAAATTCCCTTTGGTGATAAGGATGTCTTTTTTCCTTTTGGTACAGGGAGAATACCTTTCACAGGGGATACTTATTTCCTGCTTTCAGGGAGACAGAAGACTGTCTGGATGTGTTTCTTGTACAGTCTGTCTCTTAAGTAACTTTTATTTAAAATAACCAGTATGCTGGGGCGCCTGGGTGGCTCAGTTGGTTGAGCTTCCGACTTCAGCTCAGGTCATGATCTCATGGCTCGTCGGTTCAAGCCCCACATAGGGCTCTGTGCTGACAGCTTGGAGCCTGGAGCCTGCTTCAGAGTATGTGTCTGCCTCTCTCTCTGTCCCTTCCGTGCTTACTCTCTCTCTCTTGCTCACTTGCTCTCAAAAATAAACATTAAAAAAATAGTAAAATAATTCTGTGCTGAGAGCTCTCTGCTTCCAATTCTGTGTCTCCCTCTCTCTGCCCCTTCCCTGCTTGCTCTCTCTCTCTCTCAAAAAATAATAAACATTAAGAAAAAAGAAAATTAAAAAAATACTAAAGTAAAATTATAATAAAATAAAATAGAATAAAATAATCATTATGCCAAAGTAGCCCATCTTGTGGCAGTCTGCCCTTGGCACTCTATATACCCTAAGAGTTCCCTTGCCCCAATTCAAGTTGGAATAAGCCCTTACAGATCCCTATCTTGTCGTGCATTTTCTGGTTCCACTTAGAGGCAACAGGATCTTCTAACTCATGTGTACTGGAATATTTCGGTTCTCTGATGCTGGCTAAGGCCTTAAATCCAAGTATTTGCAAAATGGCATAACCTGTCTGGAAATACACCTTCCTTTTGCAGGCATTATATTCACTTCCACCTTTTAGTCAGAGACCTCCACTTACCTTATTAAGTAGTCAACCAATCTGCACTGATCATTACAATGGTGTCTCCTGAGTAGCATGTTGAACGAAACTAATCTCTGCAGTTGCATCATTGATTTTACATCTAATAAAAATCCCAAGTATTTATTCTCATGAGTTGTTCATTTGTTTTTTAATGTGCTTTTCTACCTGAGCATGTGTCGGTTTCCTTAATTAAAACATTATTCCATATATAGTGATAATATTTTAATAACATTTTTAGGGGATTCTGGATTTGCAGTTCCTTTTCTTTCCCATCCAAAGATTTTGTTTCCTTTCTATTTCCCACCCCCTTCCACCTGCCCTGTAAAATCTTGTAATTACTAATATTATGTACCCTCTGATACCATGCTTTGAGAAGGGCACATCACCTCTCTGGTATCATTCTCAACAATTCATAACCTCAATCTAATCGTATAAAAAACATGGGGCAAGCCTAACTGGGAGAACCTTCTATAAAATCGCCAACCAGTCTTCTTCAAAATCTTATAACTCCCATTTCGTTAAACAAGCTGTCAAAAGCACATATTCTATACATTTGACAAAGATTAAAAATACCTGAGAAAACATTTTAAGTTAATGTTTCATTAAATCAATGAAGTGATTAAAATTTTACCTGCCAGTTTGCCTAAAATAAGAGTGTACAAATAGTTTTATAACACATTTCCATCTCTTCTCTCTGCAGGCGACTCAGCTAATCTAACCTGCAGAGCTTTCTTTGGGTACAGTGGAGATGTCAGTCCTTTAATTTACTGGATGAAAGGAGAGAAGTTTATTGAAGATCTGGATGAAAATCGAGTTTGGGAAAGTGACATTAGGTAAAATATTTTTTTTCTTTGAACTTGTACAGTCAAGTTAACATTAGCTCTGTTAGTGAACAGAAAGTGAGCTAAAGGAAAATAAATGGGTTTTTGCTATTTGGGGGTGGGGGTTACTATCATAAGACAAATATCTCAACATTTAATGGCAATGACACTATTACGAGACTGACTATGGAATTGCAGAACACGGATGCCATTTGCAGAGAATTTAAAGGAAATAAAAAAAAAGTTTTTCACTTAAGAATATACTGAGTATGAGACAGACCAAAATACCATCAAATGTGGAATATGATATTGATGTGATATGATATTGATATGATATTATGCCTTTTGTTTGTAAGAGCTCTTTTTTAATTGTCACGAGGAAGTTTTGACTCAACCAAACACAATCTTTGTCATTTCCTTTTATATGTTTTTTACATATCTTAGCCATTAAGCAGGCTCTACAACACTTGATAGGGATGATAAAGGATACACAAAATATTTTCATTGTCTTTTTTAGTCCGACTTTAAGGTCTAAATATTACTCTAGTGGGAATGATAAAGAATAACCATTAAAAAATACCATCTATTTTGAGGGCAGAATGCTTAAACCTCTTTTTTAAAAGTATTTATTTGTTCATTTACTTCCAAGTAAGTATTCAATTATGACTAAAATTATGCTTGGACATAGATACTCATTTTTAATCATGGTATAAGTAAGCAGGCACATAAATAGTAATTAAGTTACAAGTGAGTCAAAATGCTGATCATGTGTAAACACTCTCCCATCTAAAGGTCGCGTCTTCTGGGTATATGTGGGCATGTAAACCAAGTTTCCTCTTCTTAAATGCAAAGACTTTCAAAACTTGATCAAAGGTATAAGTGAAAAAGTTTTTCAGTAGAAAACAAAAACGTATAAAACTGTCATATAGGGTTATTTCTATTGGGATCTTCTTCCCGGCAACAAATACACAAGAATATTGTACTCCACTTGGGTTCTGAGATGCCCAGATGGGCAATTCTCCAATATGTACTAAACTGTTCCTCTGCCATTTTTCATATTTACAACTTCACTATTATCTTTTACCCACATATTTTGAAATGTTAAAGTTAAGGAAGGACAATAAACCTCCTAACTTTTCCCCTCTCTCTTTCTATGGGTGCTCAAGAAAGATTCCAGAAAGGTATTTTTCTTTAAATCAACATTAGGAAGTAATGTACAGACATGAGTCACCAAACAGAGCAGAGGACATTGGAAGCAGGGAAAGGGAGCCTTGCTTTGAAGTTTTCTATTTGCTCTGAAAGATTATGAAAATCTTTGACAAATGAGGTTAGTGCTTACCGTTAGTTTTAGTGTCAGAATTAAACACTTCATCAGAATACTTAGCCTGTAGGTTTATACTTTCGCATTTCTTTTAAAATCGTCAATTGACTTGTATGTATCATTTTTTAAAAAATGCCAGGCTGGAGCTTTCGAACGAAATGTCAAAATAGCTCAGAAATGTTCTCTTCTTCCTTTAAAGAAGAAAAAAACACTAACCTGATCTATAATTAGTCCTCCAGCATAAGACATTAGAATTGCTTCTCTCACCTTTAGCATATCATATTTCTTAGAGGGAGAGCAATGTGTAAACTTTTCTTCAAGGTCCTTCTCACCTCTTTATCATGACAGTGTGATTGTCCTGCTATGAGAGATAATTAACTGCAACTTCATTAGCATGTCCAAAAACAAGCTTCCTCATTAGAAGTGAAGAGGAAAAGGGCATGATATAATTTAATTAAGATAGCGTCAATCCCTAGCCAGATTTCAAGCATAGATGCTGTAGGTATTTTCCCAGCACATTCAGATTCATCTAAATTTTTTTTTCTTTTTCACGTCTTGTGTATGTTTGTGTGGGGTTTTTTGTTTCGTTTTGCTTTATATTTTAGAATTCTCAAGGAGCATCTTGGGGAACAGGAAGTTTCCATCTCATTAATCGTGGACTCTGTAGAAGAAGGTGACTTGGGAAATTACTCCTGTTACGTTGAAAATGGAAACGGGCGTCGGCATGCCAGTGTTCTCCTTCACAAACGGGGTGAGTGTCACCTTCTAAGCTTGAGTAGTCCTGAAACTAGAAAAGAGAGGGAAAGAATTGGAACCAAAAAGAAAAAAGGTGTGCTTTTCTACCTCAGTTTGTCCTAAATAAAACAATCACACTAGCATTAGGGCCATCATGGCAGATAACACAGTGGGAGGGTGACTAGCTCAGGATCTAGAGTCAAACATCGATTCCTTGCTGGGCTTTACCACCAAATCTAGAACCTTGTGGGTGATATCTCACTTTCCTAAGCCTCAGTTTCCTGATCCTCGCCAGCCTGTGGTCAACAATGGTAGCAACTCTTCAGTGTGTTTTAAGGATGAAAAAAGACAAGAAACGTGAAGAGCTTGGCACAAAACCTGTACACGAGAGAAGTGAAGTTAAATGCTGCTTATTATTGTTACAAGGAGGCAAACCAAGAAAAAAATAACGGGCATAATTTTAAGTCACATTATGTTCTCTGTTTGAAGGTTCCTTCTTTGGTGTAAGAATCACGACATTGTTTTCTGCATTGGAGAGCTTTCACATGTGTAATATCTTCTCAGGGTTAATAGGAATTCCTTAATTACTCATTAATGAATTATTCAATTATTACTATTAATAATTTAAGTAAAACAGGTTGTGATCAAGTAAGATATCTGCTGCACTAAATGTGATTCTGCAACAACCCTTAGTCACAGGATTAAAACATGCATAAATATAGATTGAATTGTTTCCAATTAGAGCCTGTTGAAAAACAAAATTCAGCTGAGTAAATGTGAAGATCTAATTGGCTTTATTAAATGACCCATGAATGGGGCAGAGCTGAGGAGCTGCACAAAATGGAAGGCTTTTATAAGAAGGAGGGTGGGGCAAGAAATTATTAACAAAAGAAAGAAAAGTATTGTTTCAAGCCAGGATGGCTTCCCTAGGTAGGTGGGAGACTGGGAAAGGCCGGGCTTTTTATCATGCAGATGACCTCCCCTGTGCTAATCAAGTCATTTCAAATTGGCTTTTAAAAGGTAACATTCCTGGGGCGCTGGATGGTTCTGTGGGTTAGGCATTGACTTCAGCTCAGGGCATGATCTCAAGGTCATGATCTCATGCTTCATGAATTCAAGTCCCGCATCGGGCTCTCTACTGGCAGCACAGATCCTCTGTCTGCCTCTTACTCGCCCCTCCCCTACTCACAATCTCTCTCTCTCAAAAAGGAATAAACTTTTAAAAAATAAACAAAAAAATAAATGAATCAAAGGTCACATTTCCGAGATAGGTCCCAACCATAATTAAGTCTTGCTTTGCTGTTGGGCAGGGAGGCAGATAACTCCACTGGGGGCTTGTTGTTTTTGTTTTTGTGTTTTTTTTTTCTTTTTTAACAAGACCGTTGTAAACTTAGAACCATGCCTTCACTGCAGAAATTTTTCATGTATATTACAAGAGAAATATGGGTTTTTTTGTACATTATGCTAAGTGAAAACTTTCCAGTTTGGGGAGTGAGTACACTTGATGTTTTCTTACTCAGCAAATTCATAATGATTTTAATTTCAAAGCACATGTTTAATCCTAGACTCTTTGAGGTTGAAAAAGAAAGAGAACCTTGAAGACTGTTCCCCCCACTTCATCGGGCAATAGATTCCCTTTGAATAATGTTACTGAAAGATATTAAAACAGACACTTCTGTTGTCAGCTTACTGCAATATTAAAATAGTCTACCTTTGGAGGATGTGAGTGGAGGGGAAAGGTAAGGAGCAGGTAGCAATGATTGTTCCTTTCTTTCTATAGCTTCACATGAAGGAATTGAGAATAGGAATGTTATGCCTATAAAAGGACGGAAATAGCTTTCCAGGGTTGGAAGCAACTTAAATGTTGTGTAACTGAACCACTCCGTAACATTTTCCTAAGGGATCTGTCAGCTTATACTGGATCACATTCCCTCTGAAGGAAGTCAGGATCTATCTCTAGAAAAACCTGTTAGAAAGCATCCCTGTTTCACTGTCTGCCCCTTGACCCGAGTTCTACACTTTTAATCTCTCTTCTCCCAAACAGCCCTTCAAAAGTTTGTTTACTATCACCATGATCCTCCTGGGCCTTTACTTCCCTGGATTCAACTTGTTTAGTTTTTTTTTTTTTTAATTTCTTTTTCTTTTCTGTGGATATAATACTTTGACCATCCTGTTCACTCCCTTGAATATGCTCTAATTAGAGTCTGAATTATTTCTCAAGAAGAGAGAAGATATGGGGCACCTAGAAAAATCTGTTGACTTAGGGCACCTGGGTGGCTCAGTTGGTTAAGCATCCAACTATATTTTTAAAAATGTTTTAATGTTTTTTTCTTTTTACTTATCTTTGAGATAAAGAGAGAAAAAAAACACACACACAAGCTGGGGAGGGGCACAGAAAGAGGGAGACACAGAATCTGAAGCAGGCTTCAGGCTGTCAGCACAGAGCCCAATGCAGGGCTTGAACTCGCAAATGTGAGATCATGACCTGAGCCAAAGTTGGACACTTAACTGACTGAGCCACCCAGGAGCCCCAAGCACCCAACTCTTTGGTTTTGGCTTGGGGTTCCCTCTCTCCTTCTCTCTCTGTCCCTCCCTCACTTGTGCTCTCTCTCTCTCTCTCTTAAAATAAATAAATAAACTTAAAAAAAATCTGTTGGCTTGGACAACACATATTTCTTTTAGGACAAGGTAGGAGTAACAGTTAAGTATTGATCGTCAGAGAGCAAGAGATAGTTAGCAGAGATAACCCCTTCAAGGGTCCTGCTAGCTGAATTAAGAATCAAATTGACTTGAGACAGATTAACAGGAGAAAATCGAATTTAATAGTGTATATATGGGGGATCGACACAGACATGGAAATTCTGAAGATAAGAAAAATGAGGTATATATGTCATCCTGAACTAAGGAGAAGAGGGTAGGGGTCAGGGACTCTGGAGGAAAGGAATGCATTTCACAGGATGGTAAGAGGAAGAACAGATGTTTGGTAATTAGGTGTTTGCCCCACCATACAGATGGATCACTCAGGGAAAATTTATCTCTGCTAGGGATGCCTGGGTGGCTCAGTGGGTTGAGCATTCAATTCTTGATTTCAGCTATTCGCAGTCTTGATTTCAGGTTAGGTCATAATCTCACAGCTCATGAGCTTGAGCCTCCTGACAGGCTCTGCACTGACAGTGTGGAGCCTGCTTAGGATTCTCTCTCTCTCCCTCTGTCTCTGCCTTTCCCTGCTCATGTACTCTCTGTCACAAATAAATTAAAAAAAAAAAATCTCTGCTAATAACCCTTATTTAGGGAAGGACCACTAATTTCCAGTCTTGTCTGTAGTTAAGGGAAGGACAAAAGTTTTTCTTGAGCCCATAGGGTTTCAGTTACCTTCAGCTCAGAATAATCTTCATGCCAAAGTGGCCCATCTTGGGGTGGCCTGCCCTTGGCCCCTACAGGATCATAAGGAGAAAAGAAGGAAAATGAATTGTATCTGAGGAGGCACACAACCAGGAAGGGTCAAATACCCCCGGGCTATTTTTAGCATTTGTGGCCTAAGGTTAAGTTGCCCATAGCTACAAAAGCTTCCAGAACTACAAAAATAAATGATTGAAGAATCAAGGAAATTGTTTGAAAAACTTTCCTGATACTGTCTGGTTCCCTAGACACGGAGAAGAAAATTGTGGCCAATGTTGGAGCGGTCGTTCATACTTAAATGCACAACAGTTTTCAAATATGTATATATACTGCAAGCATTTTGGTTTTAGTAAAACAAAAGCATTAAGAAGCAAAAAACGTGTTTGTTCTTCAAGGTCATGTACTCCAAAAGTCCCTTTTAAAGTTAGCTTGTGCCTTCCTTTTAAGGGAGCAGCAGCAATTGAGTCATCAGTTCACCAAGGCAGCAAGGCATGCAGTTTCCTGCCCTTGAGAGGCTTATGATCATGGGGAATGTTCTATCCCACTCATCCTTGTGAAAAAGAAAGGACTTTGGTTTACATGTGGCACGACTGCAAGTTCCCCGCCTGGCAAGGTTCAGAAGGTCAAGGCACAGCACATGCAAGTCTATAGTTTTGGTCTTGGACCACGGCGTCCCTGAAGGAGTCAGATTATTGTCATGCTAGCAATTAGGGAATTCTCAGATGAGTTGCCGTATTACTCAGAAGACTAAAAGCTCAGAGAAGGAACTGGAAGCTGTCACTATTAATCATATTTTTCTGCCATTTATTCATAAATCCCTTAACTTATTGGCCTTCCAAGCCTTTGATTTTAAAACCTCCCTAAAGACATGTGTTAAACCATTTGATGAATACAGAGCTTGCAAACCACCATTATCAGGTTTTTTGACAGGTACCCTTGCCAGGCCACACCTCCGTGCAAGTAACTGAAGCATTTTTTCTGCCACCATTACCTTTTGTTCAGTATTGTTGAAATAATAAAAATGTTGTCAGAGCCCGCCAATGGGTGGTGTGTATTAGGATAGAAAACCTTTCCTGTCTTCCATTCTAGGTTCTTTGGCTCATCTAATAATTAAATTGACATAAGACAGATTAACAGGAGAAAAACCAATTTAATTCCGTACATATGGGAGCCCCAGAGATAAGAGATTCAGGGACAATCTCATGGCTTATCTGCCATCCTGAGCTAAGGAATGGGGCAGCGGTCTGGGGCTTCAGAGGGGAGGAGGGTAATTCATAGGACAATAAGCTGATGTTTGACTATACCTCTACTGTATAGTCAGGTCTTTCAGGCACAAAGTTATCTCAGGTACTAGATTTCTTTCTGAGCCAGGCCCCTTATCTAATTTCATTTAGGTAGTTAAGGGAGAGGTAAACAGTTTTCTTGAGACTGCTGTGTCTTGATTGCATTTAGTTCAAAATCACCCTCATGCCAAAGCAGCACAGAGCCCAATGCGGTGCTCGAACCCATGAATTATTGGATCATGACCTGAGCCGAAGTTGGACGCTCAACCAACTGAGCCACTGAGGCGTCCCTCAAATGTGTCATTTTTAATGCTAAGAGAATACTACAGTAAAGAATTCAGTTAGGATTGAACTAGGCTAGATTGTAGACCAGACTTTTATCTTAAAAAAAATCTTAATTCCACAAAAACTGGGTGAATATTTGCTAGGAAATTTGACCATAGAAAAACTTTCTATGGGGGCTCCTGCGTGGCTCAGTCGGTTGGGCATCCGACTTCAGCTCACCTCATGATCTCACAGTTCGTGAGTTCGAGCCCCGCATCAGGCTCTGTGCTGACAGCTTAGAGCCTGGAGCCTGCCTCGAGTTCTGTGTCTCCCTCTTTCTCTGTTCCTCCCCCGTTCATGCTCTGTCTCTCTCTCTCTCTCCTTCAAAAATAAATAAAAAGGTTAAAAACAAATTTTTTTAATAAAAAAGAAAAAAATTTAAAAAAAGCAAAACTTTCTATGAGGGGTGCCTAGCTGATTCAGTCACTACAGCGTGCAACTGCATTTCACGTTTGTGGGTTCGATCCCCATGTTTGATGTAGAGATTACTTTAAAAAAATAAAATCTTAGAAAGAAAGAAAGCACATAAGAAAGAACGAAAGAAAGAAAGAAAGAAAGAAAGAAAGAAAGAAAGAAAAAGTTTCTATGGGAATATTCAAAATTGTTGATTCCTTTAGCCAGGGAAGGTACTTGGACAGACAGTTGAGATCACGTCAGATATTCGTAGATATATTTCACATACTCTACAAAGAACTAGATTATGCAGTGAACAAGAGATAAAGGGCCATGGGACAATATTGTGTTCACTCTAGTCCCTGACCTGACAAGCATGCTTGAGAAAGAACCAAAGCACAAAGTTGGCACATTCGTTTCTATGTTATTTCTTATTCCCACTGTTGCCCATATGTGAGTGAATTTCATGTTTCAGTCTCTGAATCTCTTACCCTGATGCTTTTGCTTAGGTTTCTAATTGCTGCTGCCTGACTTTGGCATGCATCCAACACTGGCCTTCACCTTTTTAGCTTCCTTCCCAAATCCCATCCTTAACTATTCCCTCCATCTTTGTTTTCCAATTCCCTGACGCAAAGGATTCTTCAGAGCAGCCCTGTACTGTGGCCTCAGGCCAAGCCGCTCTTGCACCCATCAGGCAGTCCTAAATTACTTCTTCACTGTGTTTCTTGTCCATACCAAAACTCTGGATGGCCTCACAGTGCTGACGTGTTTACTGTATGGAACAAAGTGGTTTAATGGTTAAAGGTATAGACTCTGCAGCAATGTTGTGTATTCAAAACACAACTCTGTGTTTACTGTGTTACTGTTACTGAACTTAATCGTGTCCATGCACCCAATGCTCAGTAAGCCAATGTCTGGGATACTGATTTTGTTTTTTGTTTTTAGTTGTTTTTTTCCAAAAGTTTATTTACTTATTTTTGAGAGAGAGAGGGAGAAAGAGAGAGAGAGAGAGAGAGAGAGAGAGAGAGAGAGAGAGAACACATGTGCAAACGGGGGAAGAGTGAGAGGGAGAGAGTCCCAAGCAGGGTCTGTACTCAGCATGGAGCCTAACATGGGGCTCCATCCCAGGACCATGATATCATGACCTGAGCCAAAACCAAGAGTCCATCACTCAACAGACTGAGCCACCCAGGCACCCCGAGACACTGGTTTTGAAGCAAAGAAAGCCTTATTATGAGAAAGACAGCCCATGGAGAAGGCTGGAGTCATTCCCAAAGTTTCCTGGCCCAGTGAAGCCTAGCTACAGTTTATATGTGTTTGGGGAAGGCGGTAAATATGTGAGGGGAGGGAGAGGGGTTTCTTGAGAGGGAGGGCCTTGAAACAACCTAGAGGTAAGGATTCTTTCTGACAATGACACACTATTTGGGGGGTACAATCAGATACCTCAAAACAAATGTTACCGTGACAGTCCCTATTAGATTTCTACGGTCAGAGCACAGGGATAAAAAAGGACAAAGTTAATGACTGATCATGCATGAGGTTAAGAGGTGGGCATGAAACATAAGCCAATAGGGAACAAAACAGAACGTGGAGCTGATAATGCAACTAATACCAACTATAGTGCTGCTTACATTTTCAAAACAGGTCCAGGAACCAAGCATCTGGCCCCACTATCTTGGGTAAATCACTTAATCTCTGTGAGCCTCAAATTTCTCTTCCATAAGATGGGAATAATTATAGTACCTACCATATAGAGGAGCTATGAAGATTAAATAAACTAGTATGTGCCAACAGGTATCACAGTGTCTGACACATATTTATCACCCAATAAATGTGAGCAGCTATTACGTGATTTCTCTGCTCCCACTACATGATATTCTGAGTAATTTAGGACGCAGAATAATATGTTCCATTAAAAACTCCTGCAAATCTCATTTTAAAATCTAATTTGTCTTGTATTAAAATGGCCAGCCTTAGCTCCAGCCCCATTGAGTCTATATTTTACCTTATAATAAATTTATTTAGTTTGCGCTGTCCTAAAGGAGAGCTTCTTTCATTTATTCAGGCATTGAATGATAATTATTAAGAGCCTACTATGTGGCTGGCACTCATAAAATTAAATGGACAGGAAATAAGAGGCAATATAATTTGAAATGCCACCATCTTCTTTTTAAATTACTTTGATATTAAGCATTCCTAATATAGAATTGTGCTTCTAGGAAATGTTTAGCTTTGAAGCTGTCACATTAAGGCAATATTCATTAACAATCCTGTTCTGAATGATTATGTTTAGATACATTGATTACAATAATATGGCAATCCATTCATCATGAAGTAGTTTGGGAGCTAGCAAACTATCTCTCTGAGAGACCAGCACCAGTTAATAATGATAAACATGTAGGTTTTCTCTATTCCCTCGCAAGCCCATTTTAATTCTTGCACACATACACTTTCCCTCTCCCTCCAAAGAATGTAATCAATAGAAATTAGACTTGCTCAATAAACTCCCTAGCCCCCAGAATATCTTTAGTAATGTAATTAACATGTACATCATTTAGGACACGTTGTTTTAAAGTCGGATGAATTTAGACCCAGCAGACTCTATCCCTTTTTGTAATGAATCATTTTTTGTAATATATGCCCTTATCCTTGTTAGTATTTATCTACTGTATTTATTTACTGAGAGATACAGTGAGATCACAGAACTGTTTAAGCCTCTCTTGGGGCTCAACATTTGACATCGTTGATCACTGACTTCACAATATGGCACAGCCAAACTTGGCCCAGATCAAACCCTTCTACCTCTCTTTCTGGTGGCATCTCCCTAGAAAGACAATGGCTCATTAAAAACTGAACAGGCGTCCACTCAAGAGTTGCTTTTACTGAGTTACTGCTCTAGGGAGGAAAAAAATTTTCCTTTTACCCTTCTAGGTTCTTGCCTGAGACCTCCCTGTAATAAGAAACCAGATTAACAGGAGACAAACAAACGGAAGTTTAATAACTTGTATACCTCCTCTATGCAAGGGAGATATCCAGGAAAATCAAGCAGCTCCCTGAAAAGGCCTGAGCTGCTCCCTTAAATACCATCTCTGGGGAAAGGCAAAAGAAGTCAGTCGCTGGGGATAGGAGAGCCAGTAATGGAAAATTTCCAGGAGAAACACAGTAATCAAGGGTGTGGTTGTTATGCATATTTAAGTCTTTGCTTCCTCCATTGGTAAGAGTTTTTAGACTTAAGACGCCCATACAAATGGAGATTTCCCTTATACAAGTAAATGTCTTTTACAAAAGGGTAACTTCTTGGTTTTCAAAATTTCTCCTGTGTCTGTAGTTCCTTAAAAATAATCCGCCTAAAATAATCCATATGCCAAAAAGACATATTTTGGGGTGATATATTCTCTTCTCCTTCATTGCTTCTGCAGTGCCCACATGTTAAGGAACTTTAGTCATGGTGCTGTAGCATCTCCACATCAGAGCCATGATGTTTAACACATTCTTTCCTTGGAGAAGAGCTGACATTTTGCAGTCAAAATGTTTCATGTCCTGTAACATTTTTCTTGCTTCTCTGCTCCTCAGTTGTGTAGGACATCTAAACAGCTGACCTCAATTCTTTCTTTTTTTTTTTCTTGATAAATAATGCCCAAACAAAAAATACACTTGATGGCTATTACACCAGTAGCACAAATTGTCCGATACTGGTGATTTTGTACCTTTGGGTTTCTTGATACGGACACTTCAGCAAGGTTATTTACCACCAAAATTGCAGGCATGAAAACTAACCTTTGGAGCTATTTCCTTAGACATAAAATATATGAGGTAAGTGAGATTACATTCAACTTATTTCTGCCTCAGCACTGAAATATCTTTTCAGAACTCTGTCAATCCCAGTTTTTCCTGATCGGCTACAGGATGAAGACTTTTTATGTAGTATAGTCTTGCCTTTTCCTCATTTTAGTCATTCAGTTTGCTTTAGTGTGAACTAGACTATTCAAGCAGCATCTTTGTTAGGAAAGAGAAGGACCACTGTTTGTGGATGATTAGCTTATTTCTCAGTTAATAAACATCAAGGGCGGGGGTGGGGGGGGTGGATCCTGGACAAAGCCGGTATTGGGACCAAGAATGATAAACCTTCAGTTTTTATCATTCATGTTGAACTAATCATGAGGGCCAAAGCTCTCACTTTAATTATACGTGGACCTAGTCAATGGAAGTCCTTTACCTGCCTTATTGAAATTTTCACTTGTTTTGCAGCTAACTGTTAAATTCTTGATCAACACCTTTAACTTGTATTTCCGTGTTCTACTACTCAACATACGTAACCCACTTGTAAATGTGAGTGGGATGATTAAATGTATTCTGAGTAATATAAACTTTGTCTGCAGGGGGGTTTCTTAATCTTGCCACGACTGACCGTTTGGACTTGGGTAATTCTTTGCTGTGGGGGTCGGTCATATGCACTGTAGAATGTTTAACAGCATCCCCAGCCTCCACCCGTTAGATGCCAACACTACCTTCCCTAGTTGGACAACTAAAACTGTTTCCAAATATGGCCAAATATCCCCAGGTAACAAAATTGCCACCGGTTGAGAACCACTGACTGACAGAAAAACAGGTATTTTCATCTTAAAAAACCTTCAAGATTATACCCAATGTGGTTGTGCTACTGAACTCAAGAGTTTGCCACTTGGGGTGCATCAAATTGAACACAACCCAAGGAAATGTCTAATGCAAAGAGCTTTTTGCTATTTGTTACAAGTAAGGAGACAGGGAGATAGCTCTCAAAGCACTGCCTCCTTGTGGAGTTGGCACAGAAAGCCTTTATTTGGTGTATTAGGGAGTGGGAGCAGGAAGCTTACCTTGGCACATTTTGGCTCAATTGTGCATACCTAGCATGTCAACATGATAGTGCATACATCGTGTGTTCAAAAAATGGCCAAAAAAACTGCCCACAGGAGGAGATCTTAGTGTTATAATGAATGGAAGTGAACTTCAGGTCAGCTTGGGGGGGGGGGGGGCGGGGGGCTTCTGCACATGTCCTTAGTTTCAATCCTGCTCAGACTGCTTCCCATAAGAGGCCATCAGGTGAGACACACCTGGCAAGGCACAGTTGGGTGTCTCCTTGCAAAACAAAACACATTCCTTCCCTGCTTTTGTTCCTTCTCCTCCTCCCTTCTGCTGATAGCTTTTAGCTCTCTTATTTGAGTAACTTCCTGCTGCATCCCACCTAACAGTTGGGTGTTTCTTATACCATTGGAATTCACAAAAATTAGGTTCCTTGTGTTTCTACTCCTTGAGAGTCAACTAAAGTCTGTAGAGCAGCCCTTCACAGTCTTTTTTTGTTGTTACTGTGCTACTGATTGAAACATCATAGCCACTAACTCAAGAAATGAGTAGGTGATCCCTGGGGCACCACCCAGTCCACTGCCCCTTCCTAAGGAATCCCAAGGGGGCTGGACAAATCAAAAGCGTATCTCCTGACTGAGTCTGCCAATGCTTTTGTGGAACAAACTTGGATAAATTCACTGCAAGAGAAGCCAATAACTCAAGAGATGAGGGTTTGGAAAAAAGAGAGAAATTTACTTTGGTGCCGGCAGTTGAGGCAAGTGGCTGGCTCAAACCTTAACAAACGAACTCTCTGCCAAGAAGATGGTCGCCTAGAGTTTTGTAGGGAGAGTTTAGAAGGAGTGCATGCAAGAGAGCGCTCAGAGAGCACGTGATCATAGGTGGGGGTCAGTATGTGTTCAGCCCATGATGATGGGCAGGGAAGAGGACTTGGTGGTTGTGGTCTGCTATGCATTCCATTGTTATCAGGGCTTTTCTGGCTTGGTGGATGGAATGTTCTGATCACTGGAAAACACCTTCATCAAGGCCTCGAGAAAGTGTGATACAAAATAAGAACAAGGGGCTTCAGTTAGAGCATGATGTCAGCAGTCTGGTCTATTTCGGGTTCTAACTTTTAGGGTCTGTAGTTAATCAAGAGGGCTTGCTGAGAATTGCAGTCTTTATAGTACGTACAAATCACCTAGAGAGTTTGCTAAAAAGTGGTATGAATTCATTAGTCCAGGGTGGGACTCAAGATTTGAATTTCAAACAAGTTCCTTATTGATGTTGATGCTGCTGGTCTGTGGACTGCACTTGGCCTACCAAGGTCTTTGCCTAGACAATAGGTCCTCCAATAAACTTGGTAGCGTCTTACAGGTAAAGAGCAACTAGCTCTCTTGAGTTCACTGTTTCCATGAGAGAGAAATGAAAAAGGAAGACAGCCAGTCAGTGGGATTAATTCCAACTAATTGCCTCATTCTTCTTACACGGTCAACACCTTTGAACCTATTTGAACATTAGTGCATTGCCCTCACACTCTACTCTTAATGAGGTTACTTGCCTCACCTATTCAATGAAACTGTGCTTTATAGAACACATTTGCCACTTGGAGAGATGTCTGAGAGGGCACTCTCTTCAAGTGTTAAATAATTAACCTCTTGAACCAGAAGGGCCCTCATTGTTGGACACGATTCTTATATATCCCTTTTGTAAAGAGAGAATCTACCTAGGAATATGTCTTAACAACATGTATGTGCGTATATACATGTATTTCAGCCTATGCAAACAAGCTATACACACAGTGTTCGTTTGATGCAAGTAGCAATTACCAAGGAGGAACAAGGTATATGATGGGGCAGCAAATAACACGAATTTTCTGTTTTGGACACTCGTATTCAGCTAAATCTCGATTATGTGCAGTAAAGAGGGGCATACATAGTATAAGAATTGAAGGGCGCCTGGGTGGCTCAGTCAGTTAAGCATCTGACTCTTGATCTTGGCTCAGGTCTTGATGTCAGGGTCGTGAGTTCAAGCCCCACATTGGACTCCACACTGGGGATGGAGTCTACTTAAAAAAAAAAAAAAGAATTGAACCTCCACATATGATTGGCCAATGATAAAACTGTGAAACAGACAAAGAACAATTTGGGTAAATAGTAGCCACATGTTCAAAAGTTCGACTTATTTTAACAGGCATCTGTCTCTAGCAGGTAATAGAGGTTATAAATCAGAAGTAAACTTGAAAGGAAATCCACTGGCCATCAGATCTTTGTGTTATAAAATCTTTACAGTACACACAAACAGGCAGTTTAAAAAACAATAATTCCATTTAAAGTATATGTGAACAGAGATCAAAATCACAATAACTTATTCATAGCCACTGCCCACCAACACACTACTCCCTCTTCCTTCTCAGCACCACCTTGATGTTCTCATTATTTCTAGGTCAAAACAACCTGTTGACTGACGATGTTTCATATCCTGATCAAAATCTCATTCACTGCAGGCTGCTTAGAGATGATTCATATAATGCCACTGTATGAAAAAAACAACAAATCATCCCCATTCACCAAATAGGTATGGGCAAAGCTGTGGGCAAAGCCGTGGGTTAGGTGTCTTTAGTAGTTGAGTCACTGCTGCCAGAGGGGTGTCTGCCCCCATCCTGGGACATGAAAGCAACGTTTCTGGGAAGAGGGAGATGGCTGTGCATTTTTATGGCTGTGAATTCTTGTGCTCAGTTGAGCAATGGCACAACTGGGTCATAAAATGCAAGGTATAACTTCTAATAAGCAGTTCCTGTATATCGAACTTTGACAACCAGGTCAGTAAAGTGAGAAATTAGACATGACACATAAAAAATGCTAACTACTCTCTCAGGCCATATAATAGGAAAAAATGTGTTGATTTCCAATAAATTACCATGGAAACCTATATTAGATTTGAGTGTCGAGGACTACATTTGCCAGCTAAAAGAAATATGTTAGTTTTTGGTCTCTACTTTTAGGGCCCATTTACTATTATTAGTATGTGTTCTATGAAGATGAATGTATCTGGAGATTGATTTCTCTAAATTAAAAATGGACATTTAAATGCTGTTGTTAGGGAGGAAGAATTTCCTCTACCCTTCAAGGTCCTTCTAGCCGGCCTAAGAATCAAAGTGACATGAGACAGATAAACAGGAAAAAAAATCAAATTTAATATTTAAAATGGGGAATCCACACAGACATGAACTTCCAAAGACAGTGAGGCAACCTGACATTTATAGGAGCTAAAGGAGGGGGGGGGGGGTAGGTGTCTGAGGATACAAAGGGGAGAAAGACCATTAGCAGCAAGGTGAAAGGAGAGGTTTGGAAAGCAAAGCTTGCCCTGTTATGCAGATAAGTTTCTTATCTTAGTTAAGGAGGAATCTCTGTTAATAACTCTCCTCCTGGTACCAGCAGGCAGTCAAGGGGGGAGGTAAAGAGCTTTTCCTGAATGTGATGGGTTTTGATTGCTTTTTAACTCAAAATAATGTTCATGCCAAAGAGGTCCATTTTGGGGTGGCCTGTACTTGGCCCCTACACTATTAAAACAGATTTTAGGGGCACCTGGGTTGCTCAGTCGGTTAAGTGTCTGACCTTGGCCCAGGTCATGATCTCACGGTTCGTGGGTTTGAGCCCCGCGTCAGGCTCTGTGGTTCGTGCGTTCGAGCCCCGCGACAACTTGGAGCCTGGAGCCGGCTTCGGACTCTGTGTCTCCCTCTCTCTCTTTCTCAAAAATAAATAAACTTTTAGGGAAAAAAAACAGATTTTATTTTTACTTCACACACAAAAAAATCCAGTGGTATATTTAAGAAAACGCAAAAAGGTCAATTTCAAAACCCCCCAAGAATCATTACCATGTATATGAATGAAGATTTACTGAAAAGAAATTGTGAACTGTGATGGAAAAACAGACTATTTCTGGAGAATGTTTTGGTTTTGACTCTTTACTTGTATGTGACCTAAAGCAAGTCTCTTTGTGCCATTGTTCTTCATTTTTGTCGTTTGTAAACTAATTGCCCTTAAGCTGCAGTGAAAGAATCTTGTAAGAACATATGGAACCCTGGGTGACTGATAGTACATTATTAACCCATTTGTCAGATCTTACAGATTCTGTGAGTTTGGAGTCTTTGTACCTCAGTTTGCAAATCTTGAAAGTGAAATGAACTGTTTTCTCTTCCTAGAGATGTTTTTATGGTTTTAAGTGTTTGTAAAGTTGACGCATATTTTTATTTTTTTTTTAAGTTTTTTTTTTTAAGTTTTATTTTTGAGACAGAGACCATGAGTGGGGGAGGGACAGAGAGAGAGAGGGGAACAGAGGATTAGAAAGGCTCCATGCCACCACCAACGGGGAACCCCTTTGGGGGCTCGAACCCAGGAACCATGAGATCAAGACCTGAGCTGCAGTCAGACGCTTAACCACCTGAGCCACCCAGGCGCCCCCATTGATTTATAATTTAAAAAAAAATTTTTTTTTAACATTTATTTATTTTTGAGACAGAGAGAGACAGAGCATGAACGGGGGGAGGGCCAGAGAGAGAGGGAGACACAGAATCTGAAGCAGGCTCCAGGCTCTGAGCTGCAGCACAGAGCCTGATGCGGGGCTCGAACTCACGGACCGTGAGATCGTGACCTGAGCGAAGTCGGACGCTCAACCGACTGAGCCACCCAGGCGCCCCAAATTTTAGATGACTAGTTCCTGTAACTGAAAAATAGAAATTACAATTCCTTAAGGTATGCAATTGCAGTTCAGAGTACTGACCAGTAATGGCTGCCAAGTTCATGGAAACTAAACTGGAAGAGACTATTATCAGAGCTTAAAGAATGACCCATAAATTGCCTCACTTAAATCAATTTGGAATTCTAATTCTAGTATGTAATGTAAAATGAGTAGGACTTGAAAACTATCATCCACACTTTCAGGGCAATGACTCACAACAGCTTGGGTATCAGTCAAGTTTTCCCCTCTTCCTTTCTAGGTTCTTTGGCTGGTCTCATAATTACATTGACAGAAAACTGATTCAAAGGAGAAAACCAAATTTAATTTCATACGTCCCAGAGCCCCACAGAAATAGGAGACTCAAAGGCAGTTGGCCAATTGAGGCTTACATGCCTTCCTGAGTTCAGGAATGATTTAGGGGCCTGGAGCTTCAAAGGGAAGGAAGGCAGTTCACAGGAAGATAAGAAGAGTAGATATTTGGTAGTCAGATGTTTGTCCTGCCATGCCAGTTAAATCTTCCTGTTAATAAGTTGTGTCAGGTAGGAGAGCTCTTTCTGGTCTAGGCCCCCTTTGTCAATTCTTTTAGGCTAAGGAGAGGTAAATGTCGTTTCTGAGTCTGCTGGGTCTTCATGGCCTTCAACTCAACATAATCCACACTCACATTTTGGGGTGACATGTTCTCTTCCCCTTCAGGTACATTTCTAATGTTCCCCAAATGAACCAATATGTGTATATCATTTAGACATGTCGGTATTGAAAGTAGCTTAAGGACTACATTAAAGGTATCACAACAAAATCCCATGTTGGCTATCTTCTTGTGTAGGCTCCTATCACTGGCAACTCTGTAGTCACATAAAAATTGATCATCTTGAGGGGCCCCCCCTGGGTGAACACTTAATCAGTCGGTTAAGTGTTCGACCTTGGCTTAGGTCGTGTTCTCACAGTTTGTGAGTTCAAGCCCCACATGTGGCTCTCTGTTGTCAACACAGACAGCACAGAGACCACTTCACATCCTCTGTGCCCCTTTCTCTTTGCCCCTCCCCTTCTCTCTCTCTCTCTCTCTCTCTCTCTCTCAAAAATAAATAAACATTAGAAGAAATTTTAAAAAATTGTTAATATTCAAATGTATTTTCACCTGTTAACTACTTACATACTAGTTTAGGTTTCTCATCTGTAAATAAATGCAATTAGAGTAAGTGAAATTTGAAATCTTATTATCCTTTTATGATTTTCATTGAGCATGTTGTATAGAGTCAGGGAAAAAAATAAGAAAAAAATAAATCTATTTTGGTACAGCCACTGAAAAACTTTAAAGTGCTTACAGGAAACCGATCATTCATCTTTTTGCTCTAAAATCAAGTTATTTACACATTTTAAAAGTATATTAAAACCTATTTCCTTCAATGTCCACTCTTGTTCTCCCTTTATGTCTGTTAGAAAACATCGTCTGGGGGGCACATTTACTTCTATATTACTTTCTCAAGCCATTGGTAATTTTCATGCACCAAAAATCTATACATAGAGCAAGACAGTAAGATAATGGCTTAGTCTTTGTGAAGCAGGTCCATGTTACTGCCATATTGGTGAAAGTGAATCCATTAGTGAAGACAGGCCCTTCATATATCCCAACTACATGGGCATAAGTCATTCACTTTATTCTCAACGTCACTGTGGTTTAAGGAGCTACTTACTGTTCCCTTAGGAGGAATCAAGGAATGGTAGATCCTGCTCCAGTAGTGCCCAAACCTTGCCTCTTTCTTTGTAGAGTATTAATGGGAGAAGAAAAAAGAAACATAAACAAGTGTTCATAAATTCTTGACTCTCTCTCTACAGAACAGGGCAAACTTACCACTATTTCTCGTAGCACTTTTATGTTTTCAGAAAACAGAGAGCCATCAAAAAGATTCAAGAGAGATAAGAAATGGAATTTTCTGTTACTTCTATTGAGGGAAATAAACCAGCATATGGTTTGATTATTGTTTTTGCCTTAATAGTCTCTAGCTGTGTGGAGTCACCAAGATTTTGAATGAAACTTGTCTCATCAGAGAAACAGTTTTTGCCACACACATTTTATTCTAACACTTTCAATAATTAGGAAATACATTAAAACACTAAAGGAAGAAAATTGTAATAATAACAAAATTCTGAAGCTGATCAACGCATCCCATTTCGTGTATTGCGACGCGTTTAGTTTTTACATACGTAAAATATTTTATAAATCTATTTCCAACAATCGAATATACTACAAATCCTAGTTTGTTTGTTTTTTTCAGAAGGGCTCAATGTGTCTGTAGAAAACATGGCTCCTTCTACTGGTTCTGTAAGCAGTCCAGATGTTCTGGTTCTTTGGCCAATGCAAAGCATTCCCAGTGGAAGACCAAAGTGCTCTAACTGCGACAGCATGTCCTCTGGTGGAGGACTGCCTTCAGGATAAACACTGCAGCCCTTAACAAACAGGAGTAAAATGGCAATGCCACCTTCACTCTGACAATTTTCTCTTGAGAGATGTTTTCGAACATTCCATCTGTGCCTGTTTGTATGACACGTTGAGAAGGAAACTCCTAGTAGAGAGAAAGCAAATACTTTTTCTTCTAAGAGGTTTTCCTTTAGGCAGCTGTGAAATTTGACACCTTGATAAACAGTGGCCCCATCTTCTAAGCTGGTCACCTGAGGCCCATTTTGCTCTTTATTCTAGCAGTCCCTTTCTTCTTTGTCTGATTTCTCCTCATCATACTCAATCTTATGAGACCTAAGATGAAGGAGTCCCCGTGTGAATACTTTATATGTTTGCGTGTGTGTACAGATACATAAATGTTCTGTGTACATCCCAAATGGTGGTCCTTAGCCAGACCTATTTCAAAGACTGCTTTTATAACCAAAGGGGAAATGTTTTCAGCGATAAAGCTCTATCTGTGTTAGTAATGCCACATTGTGCTTTCTGAAAATATGTCAGTTTTCCACAGGGGAGAATCATTGTCCTATTTTTCTGACCTAATTTTGGGAAGCCTGGTTTAATTGATACCACGAATCCTTCAAATAAATACATATTGACAAGGTACACCCTAGTTGCTTTGAAAAGAAAACAAAAGATAAACCATGTTCTAGCTGAGAAATCAAAACATGCAGTTGATTACTACCATCCATCACACCATACATTTGCTTTCTCTGTACTTCACCCCAAATGACTTGCCAAAAACCTCTGCACTTTGCTACATCCTGCACTTTGCTGCAAAGTGTCCGACCCCCATCCCTAAAATCTCCCAACACAAACACAAACACCCTGAGTGACCTGCTCACCTGACCTGCGGTTATGCTGCTTATAGTAGAGCATTTCTTACATGTATATAAAAGGCCGACAGAGTGAAACTTAAGTGCACAATGGGTGTTGGCTTTTATTATTGTGTTATTAAATATCTAAGTATATGCCAGACTCTGCAACTAGACATGAGTTCCTTTAAGGCAAGAAGCTTATTTTATCCATCACTTTGTCACTAGAACTCAAAGTACTACACCTGGTACATTTAAGGCACTTATTAAAGCGGGGTGTCTGGGTGGCTCAGTCGGTTAAGCATCTGACCTCGTTTCAGGTCATGATCTCATGGTTTGTGAGTTCCAGGCTCGCCTCGGGCTCTTTGCTGACAGCTCAGAGCCTGGAGCCTGCTTTGGATTCTGTCTGTCTGTCTGTCCGTCTGTCTTTCTCTCTCTCTCTCTCTCTCTCTCTCTCTCTCTCTCAAAAATAAATAAACATTAAAAAACTTTTAAGGCACTTATTAAATGAAGAGAGAGTGAAAGAATGAATGAATGAGTGAAAAGAAAACAATTGGATCACAATATCAAAGATGGAATGATTGGTTGATTTCTAAATGCCAAGTGCACACAAACCTTCCTTGTCCTGTAAGTCTGTACAAGACTGTATGGTCATTGGATTTATGAATGAGAGAACATTTCTATATTTGTATTATTTAGTTGACCATTTTTGTATAGAATGATATTTTATTACCAAATTAATAGAATGCATATTAGTAATTCTCCCTCTTCAGTTGCTTGAACTTCATGACATGTTGGCTGGGAAACTGGCTCACAAAGATATTCTGGGAATTTTAGAGTGGGAATGCATAAAAAACTAACTTTTTGTTAGAAAATTGAGTTTGTTACTAATCATCTAGTCATTGATTTATTCAACAGATATTCATTGAGTACCTACTATGTGTCAGATAGTTTCCAAGGCACTTGATCAGTAAAAAAAAAAAATACGGACAAAATAGACGCCCCCCCAAGAGCATTCTTGCTCTTGAAAGAATTTAAATTCCAATGGGAGACAGATAATAAACAATAATACGTTTATTAATAAGCAAATTAATATTATATCGTGATTAATGCTTTAGCTAAAAATAAAGAAAAATGGATGCAAAGTGTAGTTTGTGATTTGGAATGTGTGCTCAGGAGACCAAATTGAGATGGTGTTATATGTGAAGAAAAAAGGCAAAGGGAGAGGCATACCGAAATCTGGGAGAGGAATATGCCATTCAGAGGGAACAGCTACAGCAGAGTCCTAAGGTAAAACAATTGTCTGTAATGTAAAACCATAAATAAAACTAAACAACATAATGCAATATAGTAAGTTACCACAAAAGCTACAGAAAATCCATTTTCTGAGGAGACGAATCACTTCTGGAAAAGTGCCATTCAAAATCTTAGCCTTGCTTTGCAGGATTGGTAGGGTTTTGATAAGTGGAAAGGGGAAACTCTATGTCAGTCCAGAATTGGAAAAATGCATGTCAAATTCAATTCACATTGGAGAGATGATTCCAGCTGGAGGTTAATTAGCTGCTTCAATTAAAGGAGTGAAGGGCCGTGAATGCCAACATAAGGGTTTTGGACTTTTTTCCAAGAGCATTGTAGAGCGACCAAGAATTACTGAAGAAAATTCCAAAGCAAGGGCACGTTTCCGGAAGATTACATTGAAAGCTTTGTACAGATTAGAATGACTGTAAATAATAAAACTTCCAGTCAAGACTGTTCAATGCAGAACACACTCTAATTACAGTAACACTTGAGATAATATGATCTTACCATTTGTCTTTTATTTTTTAACATTTGATTTTGAAAACAAAAATACTGGACAGTACAGAAACACTGCAAGAATGGCAAAATAAATTTCCACATATCCTCCTCTACTAGATTCACCAGACATCGTGACTAAATTCTTCCGTGTGAATCTTCTAAACACAAGGATGTTTCCCTACTTAACCACAGTATAGTTATCAAAATTCAGGAAAACTGAAAACGGTGGAAAGCTATTTCTAAAATACCGTCTATATTTCCTTTTAAAAGATTGTTGCAGTAATACTCTTCTACTGTATTTCCCATCCAGGATTCCATATTGCATGTTGTTGGTCAAGTCTTCTTACTGTCCTTTAATCTGGGATGGTTCCTCAGCCTGTGACTTTCAGGGTGTTGGGAATAAATTTCCTCTGCCCACTGAGGTAACTGGACTAAGCATGAGACAGATTAACAGGAGAATATCAAATTTAGTAGGAGGAATCCCCACAGAAGTGACATTTAAAGACAGTCAGGCGACCCGAGGCTTATGTGACCTCCTGAGCTGGTAAGGGGAGGGGACGAGCTTGGGAAACAAAGGTTGGAAAACAAAGGGGTTTAGAAAACAAAGGTTGTCCTGTTATGCAAATAAATTTCTTAGGTAAAGAGGAGTCTCTGTTAAGAGCTCCCTCCATGGTACAGGCTCTCCTTTCCAAGGTCAATTTAGGCAGTTGGGAAAAGTGGAGACCTTTGTAGGCATCTGCTGTGTTTGGATTGCTTTTAACTCAAAATAATCAAGCCAAAGGGCTTGCCCTTGACCCTAACAATGGCTTGGACAGTTTTGAAGAGTAGAAACCAGATTTTTGTTTTGTACAATGTCCCTCAGTTTGGTTTGCCGTATGTGCCCTCCTTTTTTGGATATTTACCTGTTTCTGGCTGGAGTACTATGTAAATGATAATTGTGCCTCCCTAATGCATCACATCAGGAGGTAGGTGATGTCAATTTGTCCCATTGCTGGTGATGTTAATTTGGGCTACTTCCTTAAAGTGGTGTCCATTTTTTGCTAATAAATAATCAGTGAGGAGGTGCTTTAAAACAGTGTGAATATCCTCCCTCATCAATCTTTCACCCAATAATTTTAGCATTTGTTGATAATCCTGCCTGAATGAATTATTATTAGGATGGTTGAAACATGGTGATTTGTAATTCTATCATTTCTTCTATTTTTACCTAGTGGCATTCTGCTTTGGCTAAGGGAGACCTTTCTTTTTAATTTATTTGTTCATTAATATGAATTCATGGAATCATGTTTTTTTGATTACTGTCATTATTCATCTTAACTCATCTTTTAATACATACCGCTTATGAATATTCCTTTTACTTCGTAGGAAAAAAACACAACACCCTTTCCATCTGGTTGGAAGGAAGAAAAGCACATTTTAAGGGGAGGCTTTAGCTAACTGCGGAAAGAATGATGTCTTCTTTTTTCTCTAGTCTTTTGTTTTATTTTTCAATTTTGAAGTTTATTAACATGTAACAATGCGATTCTAATGGCTTCTGGCGCTTAGACTAACTACGCCCTCATGATGGGTTCTAGCCAACAACCACATTTGCATTCTCGATTGGCAGTAAGTAAAAGTTAATGTGATACTTTTGCTGAAAACCTCTCTCCAAAATAACAAGATATACCACTTTGAAGGTAATCTTTTGCCCAGATGTTTGGTTGCACAAATCAACCTGCTAAATTCAGAGACCATTTTCATTTTTATTATTGTTATTATTATTATATTATTATTTTGTATATCCTGCCTTGTTCCAAAAAGCACTTTCCAAAAGCAAAACTTCTATCTTTACATACTAGTTTATACCTTCCCCAAAACATTTTCTTGCCATTATGTGAGTAGCAATTCAGCTTCTTAATGCGTTACCGAAAAAAAAAAAAATTATAACTGCTTCTAAATTGCGTTGATGTATTGTAGAATTGAGTTGAATATCTTTGTAGGCTGAGCATAATTATCCTCCTGCCAGGAACAAATAAGTTATACTGCTCCAGAGAAATAAATATGCATATGAATTTATGTGGATGGATAAATCCTTATAAAGTTTAGCTCTTTATAACACAATGAGAGAAGAGGAAATGTACTTGGTGAGGCTAATGAATAAACCGGGATCATTAGATTGTCTATCATGCATTTCCCCCCACAAACTTGCACTTTACTGCATATAAATCAGGGCAGAACATTTGAAAGGACTTTATATAATGAATGAGGCAATTTTAGGCTGAACTATATAAGGAAAAGCCACCTAAAATACTCAGTTATACTTTAAGCAAGATTATGCATATAAATACATATAGAGAAACAAAATGAAAATCCGAGTGAGGAGTTCAAAAATACCTAAAAACTTGGATTTACTTTGTTAACATCTTTACCTCTTCAAAGATACCTAGCAGAAAAAGTTTGCCAACAACAATACCAGGTACTGGCCAGTAGAAAAAAATAGGATCCCAAACTGCACTAGGTAATTGCAGCAAGATTAGTGTAAACCAAATGCATTTATTATTTGCAGTGTAATCCAATGTACTAAGAGATGGCATGCGCTTTATTTTAATTAGCTGTTTCTTTTAAAGGGTTGCTTGGTCCAACTGTCTTGATAAGAAAAAATTGTAGTCATTGCTCAAAATGCTTGTAGCAAATCTAGTTTTAAATTGAAGCAATTTATTCCGAAAGCAGTCGACTACTGCAACAATAATCAATGTGTTTTCCCTTTGCCCAAACTGGAGCTTTCCAAAGACTATTGTTAATTGCCTGTAACTAAATGACTGCTGGTGCCCTTAAACGTAACTCTTTGGCACTTGTTCATTTGTTGTGTTTAACCAAATGCCAGTTTCCCTTAGGTTTTGCTGAGCAATTTTGCTTTACAATTTTCAATATTCAGTCTCAATCCCTTAAAGGGGGGCAGAGTCTATCATTTTAACAAAATAACACAAAGGCTAAACAGATTCTTAAAAGGTCTGCACTTTCTCTTTCCATCTTCTGATGTTGAATTGTGCTGAAATGGAATCTTTTTATTTTTTAAATGCTCCCACTCCAGGCAACTTGAACTGGAGCTAAAAAGCAGATCCCATTTCAAAGGGAAAATGACATTTGCTGGGGCAACACCTTTCACATTGCAATGTAAGGATACAATACAGCAGTGGGCCCAAATCATTTCTTTTAACTGTAACAGAATTTAACCCCTAGTAATTTCGTCTTGACCCAATGGATAAGCCATAATGGGTAGCACTCATATTAATGAATGCGTCCAGCTTGGAGCAAAAGAATGTGGAAACTAAATCTAATACACCCTTTTGGCGGGGGGAGAGTTTACACAGGGCATATAAACCAGTGTGAAAAACTTAAATGAAAATTTTTTAACCTCTCCCATTTATACTATGAAGGGCACGTAAGTTACTCTTGCATAAAAACAATGTAGTAACCGAGGAACAGGCACTGGTGTGTGGACCGTGGCAAAAGAGCCATTTCTTCTCTGGCTTCCGAGGACATTGTAAGAACACCATGCTTCTGAATGTAATACTACAGAAGTATCTGAAGGAAATTTGAGATGCTCTCCGGATCCCAGGACAAATTCGCTCCTTGAAAATGCCGTGTCTTTGGACCTGGTTTTGGTGTCCCTATTATTAGTAAATGACTATCCTCTGTCTCAGAAGGCTTATTCTTGCTTATTGCTCATACTCTAGGTATATATAACTTTCCATATGTTTGTAACTTAAAGTATACATTCATGTGACAGTAGACCATTTCTGTAATTGCTAAGCCCCATCAACCCCGCTGGCTTTTTCTCATTACATTTCAGACAATACTATTGATTGGCCTATGAAATAGTATATTTGAGGTAGTGTATATAATTATTTGACTGGCCCTAGACTTCTAGCAATGGGAATAATTCACATTTGGGCAGTGACTTCTCTAAAAATAGGAAGGACTTACTTTCATATAATTTTTCTCTAATTTTGCATATTCAGTGTTAAAGGTCTTAAAGAAGTGTGTTAAGACCAGTCTTATAAATACCATCCAAAGAAAATGAGAATTCCGCTTATTAGAGTAATAAGATTCTGTTTCAGGCACAGTTTTGGATTGTTTTGAAAGGTGTTCGACTAGATATGGGGTGAAGCACGCTAGTTGCCCAGGCCTGGTGCCATGTCTCTAGAATCCACAAGTGCGCTTGGAGCCAACATAGAACCATTCCTGACCTGGGCGGATACCTGCCAAAGAGCTGTCCTGACTCCAGCTTTCTTTTACAGCTTCTCCCCACCTAAGCCTTGAGTTAGAATTTATAATGACTGGTTTTTTTTTTTCAAAATATCAAAGTTGTGAAGAATGGAAGTGTGATTAACGTAAGGTGAAGCGCATGGATGGTAGGTGTTCCGTTCATTGCATTCTGACAATTATATGCTGGTATATCCACACCTCAAAAGAGCTACAGAATGTTTCAGAATGTTTCGTCTACCCCAGAAAGTTTCCCGTTGCCCCCTTCCAATACATTTTCCCATCACTTATCCACAAAGCATCCATTTTGTGATTTCTGTCACGATGGTTTATTTTGGCCTGCTCTTGTCCTTCATTTAGACAGAATTATACAGAAGATACTACTTTGTGTGTGGCTTCCTTCACCTAACATAATTTTGTAAGATTCATTCTTGTTGCATGTGTCAGTAGTTTATTCTTTTTACTGCTGAGTGTATTCTGTCATATGGACGGACAGCAGTCTGTTCAATGTCTCCTGTTAATCACCCTTTGGGTCGTTTTCAGTCACGGCCACCATGAATAAAACTTCTCTGAACAGTCTTCTTGTGGATATCTGCTTATATTTCCGTGGGTGAATACATAGGAGTGCACTTGCTAGTCATAGGGTAGATTCCTAAGCTAACTTTATTAGAAACCACCCCAAATTTTCTAATATAGTGGTACCATTGGGCTTTGCCATCAGCACCGTTTGAGAGTGCAAGTTAAGCGTTCTCCGTTATTTTTCCCTGTCTTTTCTCGTGCAAGCATTTTAGAGTGATAAATTGTGTCTAATGCGTTAAAAGAGAAAACAGAGTGACTCGGAAAAGAAACCACAGTTCAAATGTTTATCTCTTCCATCGTATCCAGTACAATTTAAATCAGATGATTTTGGTGTACAAATTAGCCTGTGGGCATAAGTTAGTTTTCTGCAGGTTTCTGTGTATATGGTGGAGTTAACTCATATACTGAGAGAACCAGGCCCAAGGCCCCCCACGGAATTACCTACCCACTTATCCTTTCTGTTCGCACAGGGATGGGACAACATCCTGAGGAGCTTTTTGTATTTCATTCCTGGTACTTTTGTAGTAGTATCTTGTGTAGGTCCTCACAAGATTCAGCATGTAAAGGTGTCTGATATTTATAAGTACAAAATATAAAAATTTCCAGGAGGCTCATTTTGGCATTTCCCTTTTCATATTCATTTAGACTCTAAAAGATTTAATAACTCGTTTTCTTTTTCTTCCTTAAATTCATAAAGTCCAATCACTTCTAATAAGGTTGTCTTCTATTTTCCATTTAATTTTAATAACAAGAGCATCAGAATACACTTGATTAAACAGCAGTTATATATGTTTTCTGATTAAACTGTTGAATTGAAAATGAAGGACTACATAATGAAAAATGTGGCTGAGTTCTGTAATTATCCCAGGAAAAGTCACATCACACGCAAACACACGTGCACACACGTGCACAAACACAAAATGTTCTTGTGAGAAAATGATGTCCGTGTTTTCAAGTTCTTTATCCCTGATAGGGCCCTGTACTCCTGATTATTTCACCCCCTTTTTGAGATCTCAGGAGTGATCTTGTAACACAAGAGTAGTTGTTACTCAAGCCATAGATTATTTTAAGGTTTTCACTGTAAGCCTACATTTCCTCTGCTCTGAAATTAGATAACCCATCGATGAATTTTAAAGTAAAGCATCAAAAATACCATTACTTTAGAGCCATCATTTCAGGAATTTTTATATCTAATGGTAATTAAGGAAACCAGCACTTTTCAACGTAGTCATCGACAATAGTGAACCATGGCTCCCCATCAGTAACGTGTGTACCGTGTTGATCAAGACGGCAGGCATACGTAGGCACGTAAAGTGAACTTCATAGTCTGTGCATTCTGGCTTAATGTTTAAAAGCCGGTAGCCTTCATTTTGTTACAATGTGTATGGGCTCTAACGGGGAAGAAAAGAGGTGAATATTCTATCCCCAGAAATGCCTGATAATTGTTAATGTAATATGGATATTCAAGAGGAAAAAGAGAACATGTATGTGGCAAGAGAATCCCTCTTTTGGGTAGAATGTAGCAAACTGCCTAGCAAAAGGGGAAAGAGAAGAAAAGAAAATTCTCTAAATAGCTTAGTGAAAGGAAAATACTACCGACATAGTCTGGGGTGACATCCACGAGGGGGCCGGCTCTTTGAGCCCAAGTATTCAGCCGCCAATACTGTGGCAGGCCACACTGGCACGACTATTCAGGAGGCAGCAGGCAGTATTCCTCAGGTGGTCCACCCACCCCTCTATGTCACAGTCCACACTGCCCTTCAGGAACTGCGTTGTTGGAACCCTTACGTCCCCTCAGCCCCAACCCCTAGGTGATAGCACAGGTGAGAAAGGTCAAGATTCACATTGGGTGAGTTCGGAAGCTGTCCTGACTTAAGCACTTCATATCCACAGGAACCGATATTTCTTTGATCAACTCCACAAGCATAATTTGTGGGATTCCCCCAAGGGATATGCTTATATGTGTTACTGTACTCAGGCAAGCCCAAGATTATCGTTTCCAAACCGGTATTTCTAATTTGTTTCCGTCCAATGCCGTCTCCCATTTTTACCATAAACGATGTCGCTTAGCAACACAGTTACCACAGACCACCTTATCTGGTTACCAAGGAAACAGACCTAGCAAGGTCCCATTTTCATGCAGAAGGGGAAGGGGTTGTGTTAATCCATCACCTACATCTGGTCTCATCCACAGAACTGTGAAATCAAGTTGAATTTGTGACTTGGAATGTGAACATGGTATAATTCCCTTTGGTGATTTGTTGTTGTTGTTGTTGTCCCCAGAGTTGATGTACACAGTTGAACTTGCTGGAGGGCTTGGTGCTATCCTTTTGCTGCTTGTTTGTCTGGTGACCATCTACAAGTGTTACAAGATAGAAATCATGCTCTTCTACAGGAATCATTTTGGGGCCGAGGAGCTGGATGGAGGTAAGATGAGTTCCCTCTTTTGATGTTCTCTCCGGATGTGCTTCTTTGTTTCCTGCAGTTCTTCTCATCTTTCACTGTTCAGTTTGTAAATTCATCTTTCACGTCGAACTCTACGTGTGATGCTTTGGAGCCAATAGGCAATTTCCTCTGCAAATGGTAAAGCAACACCTACCCTTTTTAGAATCCTATTCCAAATAGCACTTGCAAATTACAGACGCTGATTGCCACGCTATCCGTGTTCATCTTCTCTCACCTTGTAATCAGCACTGAAAGGCCAGCTTTGCTTTTCTACGGGCAAGGAGTGCCTCTTTTAATTGTGTTCCCTAGCCCAGTGGTTTGAACGGAATCTCAATTTGTTCCTTATTTAGACTGACCAGTTGTAATAAACTGTGTTGAATAGTTTAGAATGCATAGCAGTCTTTCCAGTCCTGTTTATGTAGCTATATTTAGACAGACTGATTTTTCTTCCAAGTGTGGACCAACAGATAATAATGTGCACAAGCACATTGTTTTCGACCAGTTTTACTCAAATTGGACAAGTAAATGTTGTTTACGTAGAAATCGTAATTATTATTTACCCCTTCTGGTCAGTCGTGAATTCCATGTGCCCTCTAAGAGGAATTTGGGGTCCTTCACATGGAGGTCCATAAACCACCCATTAGAGGACTGAAGATTTTTTTCGTTTTCGTCACTTGTAAATGATTCACACATGAGGTAAATTTGCAGTAGAGAGAGCATATGCAAACTGCCATACACAGTGCAGATGGCCACGGTTTCTTGCTCATATTTATCGACTTCTTTTCACTGTCACTTTTGCCCCGAGTGGCACAAAGGAAAATGAAGGGACCTTTCCACAATCCTCTAGAATAAATCCACAGGTAGAATTGTGGATTGTCAGACTTGGGAAGAGGAAGTTTGTTCAGTCTCTATTTTACCTTCTTCCCTCCCCATGGGGTGAAGTCTGTGCCACAGCACGACTGGGTTTTTAAAATTCGTAACTGTTGATTTGCCCCTTGGTTTCTGCCTTTCTCGCCTTCGTATGCAAGTTATTAAATCTTTTGGCTACTACTTCAAAGGGATATGAGAAAATTGTCAGTGTCAGAGCTGTTGTTGAATGAGTATCAAGCAAAGTGCTAGGCGTTCTTAAGTCATTCTTGCTAAGACTCAAAAACCTCTGAGGTCAGTATTGTAATCTCCATGTTGCTGAAAAGGCAACTAAGGTTCCCAGGGGTTAAATAACATACTGATGAAGATAACACAAGTATTGCTATAAGTGGCCAAGATGGGATTTGAAAATAGGTCGATGCCCAAAGCCTTTCTTTTCTTGAACAGTGAGTCCCTAATATTTTTTGCCTTTTAAAAATGTAGTATGTTCCGGGTGCCTGGGTGGTGCAGTGGGTTAAGTGTCCAACACTTGGTCTTGACTCAGGTCATGATCTCACGGTTCGTGACTTCGAGCCATGCATTGGACTCTGCTACGTTGGTGCACAGCCTGCTTGGGATTCTGTCTCTCCTTCTCTGTGCCCCTCCCCTGCTTGTGTGCGCTCCTTCTCTCTCTTTCTCTCAAAAAATGAGTAAACATTATGGGGCACCTGGGTGGCTCAGTCGGTTGAGCGTCCGACTTTGGCTCAGGTCATGATCTCACAGCTAGTGAATTCGAGCCCCGCATGGGGCTCTGTGCTGACAGCTTGGAGCCTGGGGCCTGCTTCAGATTCTGTGCCTCCTTCTCTCTGCCTCAACTCACTGGCATTCTGTCTCTGTCTCTCTCCAAAATAAATAAACATCAAAAAAAAATTTTTAAATGAATAAACATTAAAAAAATAAAAATTTAGTATGTTCAGTATAACCTAAAGATCTGATGTTGTTTGTACAGTCAGCATAGTAGATATTTGAAAAAGCAGATGATCTGAACGTTTTACTTAATCATTAACCCTGTTTTAAATATGTTTAGTTTCTGTTCTGAATGAGATGAAGGATTTCCCCCAAGCTGTAAATTTCCAATGCAGTTTCTATTTGTCATGTTATGAATGGTCAAAGATTCTGGATAGTTTAGATGCCTCGAAACCTTAGTCACATCCCCTTAGATCTTTCTTTTTTTAATGTTTATTTATTTATTTTGAGAAAGACCGAGAGCACGAGTAAGGGAGAGGCAGAGAGAGAGAGAGAGAGAGAGTATCTCAAGCAGGCTCTGCACTGTCAGCACAGAGTCCCACATGGGGCTCGATCCCACAAACCATGGGATCATGACCTGAGCCAAAATCAAGACTTGGACGCTTAACCGAATGAGCCACTCAGGCACCCTCCCTTAGATCTTTCTACACACACTCTTCCCTTGGTGGAAAATTTCTCTAACATCATCAAGTTCCCATTCTTCATAGCTCTCCTACAGTCCTTTCTTCTTCCGAAGAAAAGATAACTGTTAAGAAGAGACCCCAGGCTTTTCATATTCTTGACTTGGCTTAAAAAAATGTATTTCAAAAGTCTAAAGTTTAGTGATGCCTTCTTTATCCTTGGACACCACATTACCTCCCTTAAAAGGGGAATACATAAAATACTCTTGGATGTAAGGAAAAGCAGGGAGTATGAAGAAGAAGAGGGCAAGTTTAGATGGCTTACTCTGGTGATACGATAATGATAAATCTGTTGACCATTTGTTGAATATTTATTAAATAGCAAGTGCTGTGTTGGCTGCTTTGTTGGTACTCAGAAAATCACACAATTAGAAAGACAGAATTTTTAATTTTGATTTTTTAATTTTAAAAAATGTTTATTTATTTTGGGGTGGAGGGACAGAGAGAGAGGGGGAGGGAATTCCAGGCGGGCTCCATGCTGTCAGCGCAGAGCCTCACGTGGGGCTCCATCACGTGAACCATGAGATTACCTGTGCCAAAATCAAGAGTCAGACGCTTAACCAACTGAGCCACCCAGGTGCTCCTGAATTTTTTTTAAGATTTTATTTTTAAGTAATCTCTACACCCAATGTGGGGCTCGAACTCAAAACCAAGAGATCAAGAGTCGCATGCTCTACTGAATGAGCCAGCCAGGCACCCCCAGAAAGACAGAATTTAAGCCCAGATCCAAATAACTCCAAATTCGAATTATTTCAGCCTCTGTGTCAGACTGGGAAAGGAAGTATTTGGTGTCAGGAACACATCCATGCAGTTCCTTTCAGGTCATTACAATAGGTATTACTTGACTCTATCATTTCTGTATCAGAATGATTCTATTTTTCCAGGATAGAATATATTGATGTGGGGCACCTGGGTGGCTCAGTCGGTTGAGCATCCAACTTTGGCTCAGGTCATGATCTCATGGTTCGTGAGATCGAGCCCCGGGTCAGGCTTTGTGCTGACAGCTCGGAGCCTGGAGCCAGCTTTGGATTCTGTGTCTCCCTCTCTCTCTGCCCCTCCCCAACTCACGCTCTGTCTCTCTGTCTCTCTGAAAAATAAATAAAAGATTCGAGATGCTTTTCTCTCGATTTGTTCACCTCACTCTTGTCCCCCTCTACGTAACTTTACATTTTATTGTTTCCTCTGGATTCAGCTCTTAGCACTTCTCATTATACAATACCCACTTTTATGGATCGTCTTTACAGCCCTATCTTCAATTGCACTTATGCACTAATAGCCTCTAAATGTCCTTCTCCCCGTTCTCTTGTTTCATCATCAGTTAATTGTACCATTGTACCTCTTGAAAATAGACTGATTCCTTACTCTTAATTGTAGCTCCTTGTCCAAGCCTCCTACACTAGCTTCTTGGTCTTAATTCTCTACCCTTCCATTTTATCCTCCACACTCAGCCGGACTTCTCTTTTTAAGTACAAATTTACTGTGATTCTTTGCGAACCAAACCAAAAGAAAAAACAAACAAACGTACCTGTATGGTGCCTGCCAGAGCAAGTCTAGGCTTCTTAGCTCAGAAAACAACTGTACGAGCACAGGGCGACCCAGATTATATTTGTAGGGTCACCCCCTCTGTGGAGTCTGACCATGCATAGTTTCAGCTAGAATGAGATGCTGGTCTTTGGAAAAACAAAACTGTTGAGGACTGACCCAAGACTATGCAGTAATGCATAATTCTAAGATCTTTTCAGATAAATTAGGTATCTACAATGGTTAGGGGTAGAAAGGCAACTACTCTCCCACTGACTTGATTCCATTCCAGAATGAAAGAAACTTTAGATAAATTCTGTTGCATCTTCATTTATTAACAAACAAACATGTAAGCCATCCTGTAAACTCGAAGACGTTTCAACTGGCTGTCATGTGTGTCTGAGTGTGTGTGTGTATTCCAAAAGACCTTACAAGAAAGTTTTCCCCGAGGCAAATATGACAATATATCAGTGGCAGGATTAACGTTAAAAAAAGAAATTATTTAAGTTTAAGGTATACAATGTGATATATATATTGTGTGTGTGTGTGTGTGTGTGTGTGTGTGTGTGTGTAGAGAGAGAGAGAGAGAGAGGCATTTATCACTGTAAATTTTCCTCTTACAACTGCTTTGATTCATCTCATAATTTTGTTATGTTGTGTTTCCATTTTTGTTTGTCTCAAGATATTTTCTGATTTCCCTTTTGCTTTCTTTAACCCATCACTTATTTGAGAGTGTGATATGTAATATCCACATATTTGTGAATTTTCCATATTCTCCTGTTATTAATTTCTAGTCACATATCATTGTGGTCAGAAAAGATACCTGATATGATTGTGTGGCCCAACATATGTTCTATCCTCAAGAATATTGATTCATGCTTGAGAAGAATGCGTGTTTTGCTACTCTTGGCTGGATGTTCTTTATATATCTGTTAGGTCCATTTGGTCTATAGTGTTCTTCAAATCTACTGTTTCCTTATTAATTTTTACCTCAATGATCTATCCAATATTGAAAGTGAGCTATTGAAATCTGCTAATATTATTGTATTGCTGTTCAGTTCAATTAATATTTGCATGAAATATCTAGGTACTCCAATATCGGGTACATATACATTTACAGTTGTTACATCCTCTTGAAGAACTGACCCCTTTATCACGATATAGTATAGAGTGACCTTTATCCCTTGTGACTATTTTCATTGTAAATCTATTTTATCTGGTATAAATATAGCCACTCCTATATTTAGTTACTATTTCCAGGAATATCTCTTTCTATTCCTCCACTTTCAGCTTATGTGTGCCTTTAAAGATAAAGTGAGTCTTGGAAGCAGCATATTGTTGGATCTTATTTTTTTTTATCTCTTCAGCCACTCTTTGTTGTTTGATTGGAGAGTTTAGTCCATTTTCGTTTACATTGATTATTGATAGGTAAGGATTTACTATTGCCACTTTGTTAGTTATTTTCTGTTTGTTTTTTGTTGTCGTTCCTTTTTCTTCTTCCTCTCTTGCTGTCTTCTGTTGTGATTTTTTTTTAACTCATATGCTTTAATTCCTTTCTCTTTAACTTCTGTGTAGCTACTGTAGGTTTCTTCTTTGTGGATACCATGAGTTTACATGAAACATCTAATAGATATAACAGACTTTTTAATTAATTAATTAATTAATTTTTAATGTTTGTTTATTTATTTATTTATTTGAGAAAGAGAGACAGAACATGAGCAGGGAAAGGGAAGAGAAAGAGGGAGACGTAGAATCCGAAGCAGGCTCCAGGCTCTGAGCTGTCAGCACAGAGCCCAACACAGGGCTTGAACTCATGAACTGCAAGATCATGACCTGAGCCAAAGTCAGACACTTAACCAACTGAGCCACCCAGGCGCTGCTAACAGACTATTTTAGATTGATGACAACTTACCTTCAATTGCATACAAAAAGTTTACAGTTGGGCCACTTGGGTAGCTCAGTCAGTTAAACAAGCATCAGACTCGGTTTTGGCTCAAGTCATGATCTCACAGTCATGAGTTCAAGCCTTGCATTGGACTCTGCTCTGACAGCACTGAGCCTGCTTGGGATTCTCTCTCTTCCCGTCTCTCTACCCCTCCCCCACTCGCTCACTCTCTTTCTCTCTCTCTCTCTCTCTCTGTCTCTCAAAATAAATAAATAAACTTTTAAAAAAAGTCTATACTTTTGCTTTCCTATTTATGCTGTTGTTGTCATAGTTTACATCTTTTTATATCGTGTATCCATTCATACATTATTGTAGCTATAGATGTTATTTTTAATTTTATTTTAATTCCAGTGTAGCTAACATATAGTGTTATATTAGTGTCAGGTGTACAATATACTGATTCCATAGTTCCACGTATTGCTCAGTGCTCATCAAGATATGTGTAGTCTCGGGGCGCCTGGGTGGCGCAGTCGGTTAAGAGTCCGACTTCAGCCAGGTCACGATCTCGCGGTCTGTGAGTTCGAGCCCCATGTCAGGCTCTGGGCTGATGGCTCAGAGCCTGGAGCCTGTTTCCGATTCTGTGTCTCCCTCTCTCTCTGCCCCTCCCCCGTTCATGCTCTGTCTCTCTCTGTCCCCAAAATAAATAAATGTTGAAAAAAAAAATTAAAAAAAAAAGATATGTGTAATCTCGGGGCGCCTGGGTGGCTCAGTTGGTTGAGCATCCGACTTCAGCTGAGGTCATGATCTCACTGCTGGAGGAGCGGGGCATCCCTGCTGACCCAGGCCCTCCGTGTCCTACGAGGGCCCTTCCCTCCCTCCTAGCTGCGAAAGTCCAGGCTGCTTGCAGGCCTCTGGTTGATTTCCTGCTGAGCACCTGCAGGAGGCAGGGTCCCCCATCCAGCATGACCCACACAGGTGACACCTTTAGGTCCAGAAGGGGGAGGGGCTTGGCTGCACAACCTGAAATCATAGGAACACAAAGAAGGTCTTTTTAAAATCTATGCTGGGGAACCTAAGTTGGTCAGTCGGTTAAGCGTCGGACTTCAGCTCAGGTCACAACCTCGCGGTTCGTGGGTTCCAGCCCCGCAGTCGGGCTCTGTGCTGACAGCTCAGAGCCTGGAGCCTGCTTCAGATTCTGTGTCTCCCTCTCTCTCTGCCCCTTCCCCCATTCGGGTTCTGTCTCTCTCTCCCTCAATACTAAAGAAACATAAAAAAAAAATTTTTTTTAAAGATATGTGTATTCTCAGGACACCTGTGTGGCTCAGTTAGTTAAGTGGTCCAACTTTGGCTCAGGTCATGATCTTGCGGTTCCTAAGTTCGAGCCCCACATTGGGCTCTGTGCTGACAACTCAGAGCCTGGAGCCTGCTTTGGATTCTGTGTCTCCCTCTCTCTCTCTCTCCCTCTATGCCCCCCCAAAAATAAATAAAAATTAAATATATATATATATATATATACATATATATATATATATATATATATATATATATGTGTACTCTTAATCCCCTTTGCCTATTTCATCCATCCCCCATCCACCTCCCCTCTGGTAACCATCAATTTGTTCTCTATACTTAAGAGCCTGTTTCTTGGTTGTCTGTCTCTTTTCTTTTCCCTTTGTCCATTTGTTTTGTTTCTTAATTTCCACATATGAGTGAATCATATGGTATTTATCTTTCTCTGACTGACTTATTTTGCTTAGCATAATACTCTGTAGTTCCACCCATGTTGTTGCACATGACATTTCATTCTTCTTTTATGACTGAATAATACTCCATTATGTATATATATATATACATACATATATACACACATATATGTACATTTGTGTATATATATGTATGTATGTATATATATATATATATATATATATATACACACCACATCTTTGTCCATTCATCTATCAGTGGAGACTTGGGCTGCTTCCATAATTTGGCTATTGTAAATACTGCTGCAATAAACATATGGGTGTGTATATCCTTTCAAATTTGTGTTTTTGTATTCTTTGGGTAAATACCCAGTTGTGCAATTGCTGTGTCATAGAGTAGTGCTGTTTTTAAATTTTTGAGCAAACTCCATACTGTTTACATGGTGGCTACACCAGTTTGCATTCGCACCAACAGTGCAAGAGCGTTCCCCTTTCTCCCCATCCTCACCAACACTTGTTGTTTCTTGTGTTTTTGATTTTAACCATTCTGACAGGTGTGAGATGATATCTCATGATAGTTTTGATTTGCATTTCCCTGATGATGAGTGATATCAAGCATCTGGTCATGTGTCTTTTAGTCTTCTGGATGTCTTCTTTGGAGTAATGTCTGTTCATGTCTTCTGCCTATGTTTTAATTGGATTATTTGTTTTGGGGGGCATTTAGATGTGTAAGCTCTTTATACATTTTGGATACTAACCCTTTATCAGACATACCATTTGCAAATATCTTTTCCCATTTTGTAGGGTGCGATTTAGGTTTGTTGATTGTTTCTGTTACCGTGCATAAGTTTTTATTTTGATGTAGTCCCAATAATTTATTTTTGCTTTTATTTCCCTTGCCTTAGGAGATATATCTAGAAAAATGTTGCGACAGCTGATGTCAGAGAAATTACTGCCTATGCTCTCCTCTAGGATTTTTATGCTTTCAGGTCTCACATTTAGGTCTTCCATCCATTTCGAGTTTATTTTTGTGTATGGTGTACAAAAGTCATCCAGTTTCATTGTTTTACATTTTGCTGTCCAGTTTTCCCAGCACCATTTGTTGAAGAGGCTGTCTTTCCCGCTGCATATTCTTGCCTCTTTTGTTGAAGATTAATTGACCATATAGTCATGGGTTTGTTTGGGGGCATTCTATCCTGTTCCATTGATCTATATGTCTAGTTTTGTGCCAGTACCATACAGTTTTGATCACTACAGCTTTACAGTATAACTTGAAATCTGGAACTGTGATACCTCTACCTTTGTTTTGTTTTGTTTTGTTTTTTGTTCAAGTTTCTTTTGGCTATTCAAGGTTCTTTTGTTGTTCCATTCAAATTTTAGATTATTTGTCCTACTGCATTTCTATTCACCAGTAATGAGGCAACAGAAAGAGAAATTAAGAAAGCAGTCCCATTTACAGCTGTACCAAAAAGAATAAACTTACCTAGGAATAAACTTAACTAAGCAGGTGAAAGACTATACTCGGAAAACTATGAAACACTGGTGAAAGAAGTTGAAGACAACAAACAAATGGAAACACATTCCATGCTCATGGATTGGAAGAGAAAATATGCTGAAATGTCCATACTGCCCAAAGCAATCTATAGAATTAATGCAATCCCTATCAAAATGCCAATAGGGGCACTTTGGTGGCTTAGTTGAGAGTTCGACTTCAGCTCAGCTCATGGTTTGTGAGTTTGAGCCCCACATCAGGCTTGTTGCTGTCAGCACAGAGCCTGCTTCAGAAACTCTGTCCCCTTCTCTCTCTGCTTCTCCCCCACTTATTCTCTTTCTGTCTCTCTGTCTCTCTCTCTCTCAACAGTAAAAGAAACATAAAAAATAGTATTTTTCACTGAACTAGAACAAATAATTATAGTTATTTTTAATATTCTTTTCATGAACTTTTATACTAGAGATATAAGTGATTTTTTTATCAGTTTTTCAAAGTTTCTCCAGTCGTGTAAAGCTCAGACACATTAAGATTAGTCAATACATGGGGTACCTGAGTGGCTCAGTCAGTGAAGCGTCTGACTTCGACTCAGGTCATGATGCCATGGTTCATGGGTTCAAGCCCCGCGTCGGGCTCTGTGATGACAGCTCAAAGCCTGGAGCCTGCCTCAGATTCTTTGTCTCCTTCTCTCTCTGTCCCTCCCCGACTCATGCTCTGTCTCTCTCTGCCTCTCAAAAATAAATAAATGTAACAAATAAAAAAGATTAGTCAATGTATGTGATTTACACCGCCATTACAGTATTAGGGTGTTCTGGATTTGACTATATATTCGCTTTTACCATTGAGTTTTATATTTTTAGGTTTTCACGTTCTTACTTAATGTCCTTTTATTTCAACTCAAAAAACTTCTTTTGGCATTTCTTGTAAGGCTGGTCTAGTGGTGATGAACTCCCTTAGCTTTTGTTTGTCTGGGAATGACTTTCCCTCTCCTTAATTTTGAAGAACTACTTTTCTGATATAGTATTCTTGTATTCTTGGTTTACGTTTTTAACTTTCATCCCTCTGAATTTTTTACCCCATTCCGTCCTGTCCTGAAAGGTTTCGACAGTTCAGTTTCTTTAAGATGATTATTTTGAATTCTCTGTCAAACGGATTGTAGATCTCCATTTCTTTGGGGTTGGTTAATGGAACTTCATTAGTTCCTGATTCTTCATGATCTATGTACCCTTGCATTGATGTCTGTGCATTTGAAGGAACAAATACCTGTTGTAGTCTTTACAGAATGATTTCAGCAGGTGAAATCCTTCTCCGATCTGTTCCCCAAGCCAGTGGGATTACCTCCAGAGTTGCAGCCATGCTAAGTTGGAGCCAGTTTTGAGGCTCTTGCTGGGTCTGCAGCAGGGTCCATGTTTGGCAGGCTTGTTACCAGGGGCTCGAGTGGGCTAGGATCTTCTTTGGCACCTGGGCGTATGGACCTGCCTCTAGGATCCTGCTCAGCAGGGCAGTGCTTGGATAATTATTTCAGGGTGCATAGTTGGGTCTTCAGTCAGTGGGCCTTTTACCACGGTGTGGACAGATGTGACTCCCACCAGGTCCCTGGGTGAGCAGGACTTGCTCTGGACCATGGCTGAGGGGATTTATGCATGGATGTTTTCTTTGCCCGTTTTGCTGATGTCATTCCTGTTGTTCATTTTTTTTTGTTGAATATTGCAATCAGAATCGCTTCAAAGTCATGGGAAGAGTAAATCAATGACTCTATTTGAATTTGTGCAAACTATTGCAAAGAGTACGTACACCAGCTGTTTTCCATCTCTGCAGTGAACAGAATTCCAGTCGCAGGTTTCAATTACAGAAAATAAAATTTAAAGAATAAAGTTTAGAATAAGAAATATACTCTTGCAGTACCCTCTTATGATTAACCATTTTTAAGCTATTTATAAACTTATGTTGAATTGAAAATATCACAGACCTTTTCTTTAAACACCTTAGCATAATTTTGTTCTTCCTATGGTTATAAAAATGTCAGTTTTTCGAAGTTTCTCCAATCACATAAAGCTCAGACACATAAAGATTAGCCAGTTTATGTGCTTACAGATATTAAACAAAATCGAAGACTTGTTACCCAAGATTCATATTTGTCTGCTAATTGGGAAAACAGAAGAAACCTTACAATAGGAATGATTTTGAGTCAGAACACACTGCTGAATTTAGTATGGTATCTGGCACGACGTTTGCAGTCTGGTAACTTTCAAATCAGGAGTTTGCTTCTGGTAGTAAATAAATGCTTAGCCCATTACTGCTCTGGCATCGACTCTGGGGAAAGAGAGGAATTAGATATCAATCAAGTGTGCCATGGCTTTGGAGATGCAGATATTCGGAAGGGGCTTTTGGGCCACGTTTCCTACCAAGATTATCTGCATGTGAGCGACTTCTTTTGACCTGAGAGATATTAGCTTAACTACTATAAATTTGTCCAGATGACATAAAAAGATAGAAAAGTGACTGAGGCTTTAGTACCAATTCCTGAGGTTTATTTAGGCTTAATATGGTTAATATATATATTATTCTAGGCAAGAATCTATTTTCTTTTTGATGGAAGTGTGGATCTTCAGTTTTTTTGTTTAGAGTACATCCCCTGTAAGTATTAGCCCCATTTACGATGGACCCAATGCTGCAACGTTTAGTTTTTGTTGTTCTCTGGTCAGTTACCGTCAGCTGACTGCAGTTCTTTGATACCTTTGAGCCCTCTGGATGTCTATATCCTGTCCTAGAGCAGAGTTCCTCAAAGTGTGGTCCCTGGACCAGCAGCAGCATCACCTGAGAGCTTGCTATAAATGCAAATTCTCAGGAGTTATTCTAGAAATATTGAATGGAACACTCTGAAGGTAGGGCCCAGCAACCCATATTTACCAAGCCCTCCAAATTGTAGTCATTCATACTCAAGTCTGAAAAACACTTTTTCAGAGGAGTTTACAAGGACTCTAAAAGTCTTCTGTGGAGTCACAGTGAGCAACTACAGTTTAAGACTATTCCAAAGGAACCTTGCTAAATGCTGACCCCACAGCTTCTAGTAATTCCTTGAGGAGTCCAGGCAGCATGGGGTGTATATCTCCAAAGCCACCTCTCCTAGGAAATAGTCCAGGTCTTGAGAAAATCCCCACACTGGCTATTAAGATAGAAGTCATGTGATACCCAAATGAAAGATTATTCGTTTATTTAATTAACACGCTCGGTTTGAGCATCTACTAAGCCCTAATGACACGTGTCAGTCAAGGATATTGTAGTCAAAGAAAAAAGAAAAGATGGGAGCACAATAATATCATACGTGAGAAAAGAGATCACCTCCAAGTCAAAGATGTCAGACTCAAATTCAAAAGAAATTCACTCCAGATCTAGCTGCTGGTTTTTGGCAATGAGAAGCCATAAATATTTTCCAAGATACTATAAACATAATCAGTGGTGATATTTGGAAAGATAAATTTTACAACTGTATGTGGAATGGGCCAGAAGGAGAAAGAAACAGAAGGAAGACCTACTAAAATAGAATTATAACAGCTAAGAAATGAGTAGGACCCAACCTGGGTTGGAAACAGAATCCAAAGGACTTTTAACAATGAATGCCTATGATATGATCAGTAATTAGAAAGGATAAGTGGAACATACATCTGACATTTGGAGAATAAAGAAGTAAGATGGTAATGTTATTAACCTTACAGTGAAATAAAAGGTGAAGAACAGAGCATGAGATCAGAAGCATGTTATGTTGTCAGCATCCGGATTAAGGGGTCCAGGTTACAGGTGAAAGTGGGGTATAGTAGCTAGTTCTTGAGAACGAAAACAGGTCTGTACATCTAAATTAGGGAATTATCTATAGATGTGATTATTGATGTCAAAGGAGGAAAAGAGATTTAAAATTTCTTTTTCATATTTATTTATTTTTGAGAGAAAGACAGAGCGTGAGCAGGGGAGAGAGGCAGAGGGAGAGGGAGATACAGAATCCCCTCTGAGCTGTCAGCACAGAGCCCCACTCCGGGCTCGAACTCACGAACCATGAGATCATGACCTGAGCCAAACTCAGATGCTTAACTGACTGAGCCACCCAGCAGCTCCAGGAAAGGAGATTTTTAGGGGAAAGTAGGCTGAGAGACAAATGAAGCAGGTCACAGAAAACATCTTGAGGAACAACAGCATTTATGACGTGTAAGAGCAATGTCCGTGGAAGAGGCAGAGAAACAGTATCGTGTAAGCAACAGTGATATCAAGCTGGAACTTACCAGTATCATTGGACCAGTTGTTTTCATCTCTTCTGAGTGCTCTGTCCTTATTGGTGTTCATATTGATATGATTTTCAATTGTTTTTTTTTTTTTTTTTTTTACTTTTTAAGTTTATTTAAATCCAAGTTAGTTGGGGCACCTGGGTGGCTCAGTTGGTTAAGCGTCCGACTTCGGCTCAGGTCATGATCTCGCGGTTTGTGAGTTCAAGCTCTGCATCGGGCTCTGTGATGACAGCTCAAAGCCTGGAGCCTGCCTCAGATTCTTTGTCTCCCCCTCTCTCCACCCCTCCCCCACTCTACTCTCTCTCTCTCTCTCTCTCAAAAATAAATGAACATTAAAAATAAATAAACATTAAAAAATAAAAAATATATTCTTTTAAAAAAATTCTAACATTTATTCATTTTTGAGAGACAGAGAGAACAGAGTGTGAGCCGGGAAGGGGCAGAGAGAGAGGGTGACAGAATCCAAAGCAGGCTCCAGGCTCTGAGCTGTCAGCACAGGCGGGGTGCTCGAACTCACTGTGAGATCATGACCTGAGCTGAAGTCAGACACTCAACTAACTGAGCCACCCAGGCGCCCTCCAAAAAATAAAAAAATGTTAAAAATAATAAATCCCAGTTAGTTGACATATAGTGTGATAATGATTTCGAGAGTAGAATTTAGTGATTCAGGGGCACCTGAGTGGCTCAGTGGGTTAAGTGTCTGCCTCTTGGTTTCAGCTCAGGTCATGAGCTCACAGTTCATGGGTTCGAGCTCCACATCAGGCTCTGCGCTCGCAGTGTGGAGCCTGCCTGGGACTCTCTCTCTCCCATATCTCTCTGCCAGTACGCTGCTTGCACCCTCTCTCCCTCAAAATAAATAAACTTAAAAAAAATTTTTTTAAAGGGTAGAATTTAGTGACGCATCACTTATATATGACACCCAGTGCTCATCCCAACAAGTGCCCTCCTTAATGCCCATCATCCATTTAGCCCATCTCCTCACCCAACACGCCTCCAGCAACCCTCAGTTTGAGAGAGAGAACATGTGCCGCACTCAAGCAAGCAAGGGAGGGGCAGAAGGAGAGGGAGACAATCTTAGGCAGGCTCCGCGGGCAGTGCTGAGCCCAAGCCAGAGCTTGATCTGACCACCATGAGATCGTGACCTGAGCCAAAATCAAGAGTTGGTCAGTTATCATATTGAGCTCCCCAGGTGCCCCTGATTTTCAAGTATTTTTAAGCTTAAAGAAGGTAAAGGGCTAGGAATGAGGATCTAGTCATTAGGCTCCCCAGAAGTGGGCAAACTTCAACATGTTATAGTGCCTTGTAGCAAACTGGAAGAGAACAACTTCTAAGAAAAAAATAGTATATGCATGAAATCATTCTACCATCCACAGTCTGGTTTAAGGAACACTCCCTTTGGGCCATGACCCCTTTACTACTCTTAGCAACATGTTTGTCCCCTAGAAATAAACCATTGAGCTGTCTACATCGCCTACTAGATTGGAAGCTACCGATTAATATTATGTCTCATAGATATGGCTTGTGAATATCTAATGCGTGGACATTTTAATTAAATATTAACTGGTATTACATACTAGCTTTACTATGTGCTATTTTCTATGATTTCTTATTCAACTAAACTGTTTACATCGACATGCTATAGCAAATATAATTATTATTTTTGGTGAAAATGGAATTTTATTTATAATATGTAGAGCTATTTCCTGGTTGAAGAATAAAGAAAATACCAAGTATCAAAATATGGCATGTTTGGATGATTGCTATTTTCTAGACTTTTTTCCAACCTGAAACCTGCTTTATTATTTTTTTTTAAGTCTTCTATATCTAAAGATTTTCATTCAGGTATCCCATAGTGGAGTTGTTAGTTTCTTACATACCTGTTTTAACTTCAGATACAGTTAACAGTTTTCTGAGTTTGCCCTATCAACTTTTACTTATAGAATGACTTCTAGCTGGCTCAGGACTGTCAGACTACTGAAATGAACACACCCATATGAATCTCTGAAAGTGAGCTATAGTGTCACCAAAGTCAAAAGGAGTGTCTCAAAGCCACCCAGAGCAACGGTCAAGGACGTCCATCTATCTTTGATGTTTTATAGCCCCAACGTTTTAAATGTTCTGTGCCAAATGCAAAGCTCATTTTGTTCTGAAATTTAGGAATGTTTCGATCCAACTTGATCTGATAACTGAGTAATACGCTGACAATCATCAGGGAAGTACAAAAGAGACCTAAGGATATTGGTATTTGGTAAGCTCAACATACTGATAGTATTTAGAATTGAGGTGAATTATGAATCCGGATAATCACGTTCTGAAAAGGCAACTGATGAATGAAAGACTGTCCAGAAGAGAAATGACTTATTTTAATTAGAAACAACCAATATGAAATTTGGGATGTTTAATGTTAAGCAATTAAGATAAAGATAATGCATGATAGCAGTCATCAGATATTTAAAGAGTTTCCATGTAAAAAAGGGAAAGAATGAGGAAAGAAACAGATTTGAGAACTAAGTTTCATTCACTTATATTGTAATTATTTTTTATTCTTACGGTCAAATAATAAAAAATATCTGGCAATATTTTACGTGTGAGATAAACAGAGATCAGCAAAACAATATGGCTTTCTAAAATAATTCAGTATAACATTCTCATTCCCCAAGTCCCAGAACTGGCTCCCAGTAGAAAATTAATAATTCCAAGCTTTTATTTTCTCCCCAACAGAAAATCAGCACAGTACCCACCATCAAAATATCATTCCTCTGTGGTCAAGCCAGGTGCCGTTTTCTTTTTTTTCAACAGAGTAAAATGACCAAAGGCAGGATTAGTTGAATGTACAATTATTTAGAGTAAGAGCATAGTACTCAGTTATGTGCCTTTTATAAGCAGTCAAGATGCTCCATCATCCATGCATCAAAAATGTTCGAAGTTAACATTTCCTTGCTCTTGTTGTTGATTTTGTTTTTACTACTGTCCTCACAACAACAACAAAAATAAAAATGTGAGTTTGTAACCTCCAAATTAGTTCCAGAATATTTGGCGTTATTGACTTCTTATTGGAAACGAATAGACTTCCGTCTTTGGTCTCCCCGAAGCAGAACATTTAGAGATGTTTTTGAAAAGACTTGAATGTTTTCATGTCCTGTTGTTTTCTGTGGAATGTAGTGCCTTCAACTTTACTCTGTAATGTTTTTGACAGACAATAAAGATTATGATGCCTATTTATCATACACCAAAGTGGATCCTGACCAGTGGAATCAAGAGACTGGAGAAGAAGAACGCTTTGCTCTTGAAATCCTACCTGACATGCTTGAAAAGCATTACGGATATAAGTTGTTTATACCAGACAGAGATTTAATCCCAACTGGAAGTAAGTTAATGTTTTCAGTTGAGAGTGTGCATATTCTTGGTCTGTCTGTGTATCATCATTTTTTAGGCAGAATTTTAACTTTTGGTTCTCTACATCAAAAACTGTGTCTATCAGTGTCTCAAGAAAGAAATGTCATTATGTATTCATATGAAACTTAATTTTTGACACCCCTGAGGAGCCACTTTCATTGTTCTGTAAAGCATCTCATTTTATGAGCCTTGACATTTAAAGACACAAATGGGAGATTTGTAACTAGGAAAAATATTTCCAACATTGAGAAAAAGCAAAGCCCGCACTCTATTCAGCGTGGTCATTGGCCATTGTCATCTTCTCAAGGTATTACCCACCGAGCAACAATTCTCATTTAATGTGTGAGAGAGAAGCTACTGGGGCCTTTGGGGCCAGGTGTTTGATGCACTCATTCCGATAAACTCTTCTCTCTTTTATAGCCTACATTGAAGACGTGGCGAGGTGTGTAGATCAAAGCAAGAGGCTGATTATTGTCATGACCCCAAACTACGTAGTCAGAAGGGGCTGGAGCATCTTTGAGCTGGAGACCAGACTTCGAAACATGCTGGTAACTGGAGAAATCAAAGTGATACTCATCGAATGCAGTGAACTACGAGGGATTATGAACTACCAGGAGGTGGAAGCCCTCAAGCACACCATCAAGCTCTTGACGGTTATTAAATGGCACGGACCAAAATGCAACAAGTTGAACTCTAAGTTCTGGAAACGTTTACAATACGAAATGCCTTTTAAGAGGATAGAACCCATTACACACGAGCAGGCTTTAGATGTTAGCGAGCAGGGGCCTTTTGGGGAGCTGCAGACTGTCTCGGCCATTTCCATGGCCGCGGCCACCTCCACAGCTCTAGCCACTGCCCATCCAGATCTCCGTTCCACCTTTCACAACACGTACCATTCACAAATGCGTCAGAAACACTACTACCGAAGCTACGAGTATGACGTACCTCCTACCGGCACCCTGCCTCTTACCTCCATAGGAAATCAGCATACCTATTGTAACATCCCTATGACACTCATCAACGGGCAGCGGCCACAGACAAAATCGAGCAGAGAGCAGAATCCAGATGAGGCCCACACAAACAGTGCCATCCTGCCGCTGTTGCCAAGGGAGACCAGTATATCCAGTGTGATTTGGTGACAGAAAAGCAAGGGACACCCCGTCCCTGGGAGCTTGAGTGGAGTCTGCAGTCCAGTGCCTGGAACTAAATCCTCGACTGCTGCTGTTAAAAACATGCATTACAATCTCTAGAACACGAGGAAAAACAGGGTCTTGTACATATGTTTTTGGCAATTTCTTTGTAGCATCAGTGTCTTCCTGTTTTACCATGTCTCTTATCATTACATTTTTTGACTTTGTTTTATATGTCATTGGAATTTGTAAATTTACATTTTTTTAAAGAAGAGACTTATGTATAGATAGAAAACCCTTTTTTGCTTCATTAGTTTAGTTTTAGAATGGGTTTTATTTTCTTTCCTTGCTTTTCTTTTGCTTTTAACATTTCCTTGGGGTGCTTGGACAAATCTATCCGATGGGACAAGGAGCACCGGATCCTCTCTTGGGTTCTGCCTGGGATCAGCAGGGCCGTGTGGGCCTCCGGAGAGCCGTGCAACGAATGCGGGCCTTGCCATTTGGGGAAAAAAAAAAAAAAAAAAGATAAGAAGAACACTCATTCACAGGAGGGCCCCGCCGATCAGAGCCCTGAATCTCTTCCTTGTCCCACCTCATTCCCCACCTCTACCCTTCTAATGGCGGCATGATGTGTAAACTCTGAGGAGGGGTGGGGGTGGGTCTAACTGTCTTAACGTTTAATTCACTGCTCGTCAGAATACACTCCAGACCCAGAAGTGTGCTAGTCACTTGACAGTGACCACCACAGAGCGCTCAGAAGAGAAGATCAAGGGCATGAAAATGGGGGAGAGAGTGTTGTTTCTGTTTTTAAATGAGTTGATGTACCCTTATATAAATATATATATATATATAAAACACACACACAACAAAACAAAAGAAACAAAAAACAAAAAAACACACAAAAAAACAAAAAAAAAAACAAAAAAAAAAATCAAGCCCTATATTTGATCACTTCCTGGAAAGGCATGAATGTGTTTGTGGCTGTTTTTGTTTAATATTCTACTTCCTCTTTTCCCTCTATAATTTTTCTGCAAATGAGATTATGTGCAAATGCCAGGCAAGTTAACTCAAAAGGGTGAATCAACACCAGTCGAAATGAAATTTACATTGAAGGCTTCCAAACCAAAGGGAAGGACAGGATGTGTCATCAAATATGTTTTGTCACCTTGTATGATACAAAATGTTATTTTCTAAAGAGTCAGAACAGATCTGTGAAACTTATTATGGGGTCCCCTTGTATTTAAATGTTAATTCACTGTATTTAATTTTTAATGCTACATTCAGAATCAAGTGTTCGGTTTCAGTTTGTGAACATAAGCAACGCTTATTACTATCGAAGTGTTTATAGAAGAACTCAGGAGGTCAAGCATATGAGTACCAACAGAAATCGATATTTTCAAAATAAACATTATTTACGCAAAATAGTTTTTAAATTAGATGAGAAAGTGTTTAAAATAATTTTACTGTATAAATAATTAGTTTTATTTTAACTGTGTAATTCTATCTTTCAGAAACAGAAAGCTGATGCTCCCAAGAAATTCATCCCTTACCGTTTAGCTTTATGTTTGAAACCAATGGCATAAGCAGCTAATACAATATTCATGGTGAAGATAATGCAAAATCAATCATCAAGGAACTTGCAGAGGGTGGAATTGTTAAAGGGAAATATTACCTACGTAGCTTTTAGTTAACAAAAAAAAAAAAATCGATGTGCCGAAAACACGAATATAGAACTACGTTACTTTAGTGACTCCTTGTAGAAACCTCCATTCCAGTCATCGTCTGTGGGCTCGTGTAGTGACTATCGTATGTTCGGTTTATTCCTACCACCATATAACGAGAAAACAATTCTACAGTGTGGGTCGCAATACTAAAGGTGTGAGTTGGCCACAAAAAAAAAAAAAAAGGAAAAGAAAAAGTGTAAACTTCGAAAGAGTTCATTTGGGAGGGTAAGATCGAATTGCAAATGTATGAGATGAGCCTAAGAATTCTGCAACAAGGCAAAGGTCTCAGTATTCGTGTGACAAGGTAAAGGAGCCTTGGGATGTGCAGTGCTTTTTATTTGCTTTAAAATGTTTATTTCCCTGACAAGTCACCCAGGGTCCTTCTCTCCAATCTGTTCTTCATTCCCATGCTCCCCTTGGACCTGTGTCACTTTTTCACAAAGCAGAACGGAAGCTGCAAGGACACATATACTTTGTCAGCTTTGCACATTGGGTTATTTTCAGAATCCAAGAAGGCCATTGTTTCCTTTGTACTATGGACACCTGTCAGGGACTGGTGCCAGTGAACCTCACTGGCCTGGATTCCACACTCCCCCAGTGCTCAGAAAACTGCAAACATGGCAATGGCCTGGTTGATTTCTTTGTTTTTTAATTTTTCTTAAGTGCACGATGGAAGTGTATAGAGGAAGTAATCAGACCACAGTCATATTTTAGGCATCCATAGGTGTTAATTTAGCTGCATCGGGAGTACATTTTTTGTTCTATTTTTAGTGTAGATTTAAGCACTTTGAATAGCATGATTCAGGGATTGATGGGTAATATTTGATATTCTCACAACTTAAGAAACTTTTTTTTTCCTCTAATGCTTTGTCATATTTTTTAAAAAGAAAACAAATGGAGAAGAAGCTATCTATGGCTTTAGTAACATTCCTCCCAAGTATTCCTCTATCAGCTCCGTGTGAGAACAACTGAAGGATGCTGTCATGTGTTCACGTGCTCTATGTTTAATAAAAGTCATGTTAGAACTCACAATAAAAAGAGAACAAATGTATTTTCCCTAGTGCTTAGGTTTCATCCTTCTCTTTTTTCGGTGGGGACCATGGGGAATGAGAACATCCTAGTTGTAAAAATACAGTTGAAGGTGTGAATATGTTAGCCAGGCTGAGGGAGAGAATGGGCTTCTGGACTTGGACACATGTGATGTTTGATATTGCCTGTTTTTCATCATTCACTGCTCGGGCTCCGAGTGACACGTTATGGATTCAAAGTCCATCTGGTTCTTTAATGTAAACTCTACTTGCTGCCTATGAGCGTCCTACCCTGTATACTGGTGCTCAAATCTTCGAGTATTTAATTTGTAATTCATTCCTTAGATTTCCTATGAGCAGAGCGGAAATTTGTATCTCATGCAGCCAGCTGATTTAAGTTTAGATCAATTCTGTGAAATAAGTCTAAGACATGATGAGTTAAGAGTCCTGAACCTACTATATCTCTGTAGCTGAACACCTGATTGTTCCAAGAGTCAACCATTTTTGGTTTGTTACTTTCTTCATAATCTATATATTTGAACCCTATCGATCTAATCTTACATATCGGACACACTTCTTCCTTATTTCATTATTATTTAGCACTTTATAACGAGAGCAAATATTAACTCAGAGCCAATCCCTAAACTCTAAGTGAGTTTTGTTTATCCTAGAATAGTCATTAACTCTGACAGATACCATTTATGTAAATTAAGATCACCATCTCTAGGAAAACATGAATTCATATGTTTGTAAATTATGCTCTGATTCTGGAATGATACCATAGTTCTCCTTTTTCCAAGAAGTATTTTTTTGTATCTTGTGCTTCATTTCTTCTTTTGTTTCTATTTACTTGAAGTTTGTCCTTAGTCTCAGAAGAAAGCTTAGTGAGATCCAAAGGAGACCATCGGTGTTGCACAGGTGAAATGACTGAATGGAATAAGAGAATACGCAGGCACGGAAGAGGAAAACCCCTTACTGTCTCTGATCTGAATGTGCTCGGCCATCATTCCCATCCTTGTCGTAGTTGATTCAGAAAGGTGAAATACTATTAAATGGGTTAGAAATCCCACCTACGGGCACGTATTCCCTATCACTGAACAACATTTTTAACAGTACATCCAGCATTACAAAGAGGTGATGAAGCGACTGACTTCCCTAACAGGAGGAGCGTGTCCATGGAAGCAGAGCTGTCTCTCGCTTTATCCTGAGCACTTCCCACTTTATTATTCTGAGCAAAGAAAGTCATTGATAGCCGAATTTTGATTATCCTTGTCAACAGACCTTAAACTTAGGTTCACGGACACTTTGAGTCCATAAAAAGGATTAAAGGAAATAATGGCGGCCTTGAAATTCCAGACAAAATGGTGAATGTGTGCAAAACTGGGTTTTCCTGGATGTGTGTCTCAAAGACATCCGGCTTCTGAAAAGCTATTGATGTTTGGATTTAGGGCATAGTCTCAGGAACTGTCATTGGCACAAAGCAGCTATCTTGCCAGCTTTGCTATGCCTACTCTTCCTCACCTTCATTCATGACAGTTCAGGGAATGATTCCCGGTCTTTTAACAAACGGAGGCAGTTCCTCTCCCAACATGACCAGACTTTGTGGGAGACTTGGTCTATCGGTGAGAAAAAAATGGGTAGGATGGCAAGTAATTTGTGCCCGGAGAAATGAGAATAGACTCGATTACTCTGATCGTTTACTCATTTCCTAAGTTACTCAAAAGATAGTTTTGGAGGAATGTGAAACGTGACTTGGCATGATGCCTTATTTCATGAAACTCCTTTATGATTTGAGTTGACTCATGTTTCCCACAACAAAACAAAGAAGAAATAGTCCGGTACAGGAGTAAAAGAAACAATCATTTGACGTGTTTTTCCAAAGAGACTTCATTTCCTTGTGCCAGGATTTAGAATTGGTTATACACTTGATTTTCAGCAATTGTGCTTTTGCCAGTTTCAGGATTTAAGATATGACTTTGGAGCAATATGATGAATGTTAAGAAATCAACTGAAGTGAGGTGGTGATTTAGTTTCGCTTTTCACTCAGGACTGGCAGTGAGGTGAAAGTTTGTGCTATTTTAATAATGACGATACTGTCACAAGGAGCTGTACGACCTGAGTTTGAGTAAAGAGAAGGAGGAGGAGGATGACGATGATGATGAGTTAATCTCAGTCCTAATCTCGTGTGTCTTTTCATCATCAGACTTCAGTCATGCATTAGAAAGTGCCCTAAGAAGGGACTCAGTTCTCATCTTCCATCGACTATCATTTCTTTCTTCCAGTCTCACAATAGAAAACATCTATTACAGACAAGCAAGATATATAAAAAGAACATTCTCCTCCTGCCCTTTAGTAAATGTCCCTCTGAGTAGTCTCTGAGTCCACTGACAAACTCCTCTTTCTGAACTGTTCATTGTATTTAGTAAAGTAAGGCATTGTTGTTTTCCTACCATTCACTGCATTCATTGATGCATCCCCCCCGGGTCCACAAGCCTGAAAAGTATTCTCTTTCTTAACAAAGGCAATCACTCTAAATCATTACACTGTGTTCCCTCCACTACTAAATGAATAGAAACCGAAGAACTGCACATGAACTTGAGACTATTATGTGTAATATTGATGTTGTGTAAATTTCAATCTTCATAGTCCAGATAACCTTAAGTTTCAAAGGGCATGCTGGTCATTAAAAAAAAAAAAGATTTAATGTAAAATGACATATTACATAGTGCATGAACATGTGGCAAAGTAATTTGGATCTATCCTTACTAGTCAATGAGAGACTAAATTTGGGGAGATCAGCTGTGAGTGTTTTAGGTTAATTCTCACCTGGGATGAAGACATCTTTATGTTAGGATACATGGACCGTTGTCCAAATTCCTTGCAGCATATGCTCCTGGTAACTAGAATTTTTAGTGTGTTCTTTCCGCCAAAGTAGTGGAGATATGTTCATATAACCTGCTATTGAATTGTAAAAACTTTTACATTTTCAGAGTTTGAGGGAACCCAAGTAGGAAAGTGAATTTAGTCATTTTCCTCTGCTGGTGTTCAAGTCAAATTTTAAACTCAGACACTCTCAGATATGTTCAACAGTCAGTAAAAAGTGCATTTTACATAGTGTTTCCCTTTAGTTTTGCCTACCCTCTTTGATTTTGTACAATCTAGAATGTATGTAACTCACGCGTAGGTGATGGAGGCGCTCTTTTTTTTTTCTTAGAATACTTACAACTATATATTTGGTTTTGCTTTGACTAGCAATAGGAAAATAGACAAATACACGTGTAAAAATGAGAAATTTTAAACTTGAATTATAATTTGTGTTTTATAGTCGTTTCATAAGTCTGTTGCTCTCTATGAGTATGCTCTCTATATATCCTGTAAAAATAAATTTATATGTTACATAGAAATTCAAGAAATTAAATTATTTATTAAGCTACAAATGTTTCTTCTGGTTTCTACCTGATTATAGCTGAAAATAAATTAAATAATGTGTTGTTGGAACATATGTAAGTACCTTCGTTAATTTGATAACTCTTGTTAAACTTTTCTTTCCCTCTCTGTTTATGTCTCTATAAGCTTATAATTCTTAGACTTAATTCCTATTATGATTGTGAAGAAAGGACTTAAGACATGGCCAAGTGGCTGAACAAAAAGAAAACCTTGTTAAAAAATCAAGTTCACGTACAATCCCTCTTCTGTTCTTCACTCCGGGATTATGGAGAGGTTTGAATCACAGACTTGATCACTTAAAAGTCATTAGCACATTAATGATTGTTTCAAGGTTAAATTCTACATTTTTCCCTCATCTATTTCATAACGTCCTTGGAGAAACAGAAATGCTGTTTCTCCTCCTTACTTCTTGCTCCCCAGGTATTTTATTCCTTGCTTTTTAAGGTACTACTCACATAACAACCTTAAAATAAAGTCCCCTCAGGTAATATTTTAAAGTGACCAAGATCTTTAATCACCTTATTTTTCTACTCTGTCTGCACCTGCTTCTAGTGCACAGTCATTCCTAAAGAGAAATGTTTTTTGGCCTTACGTTTCATTTTATGTTAAAGTAAACTTATTATTTCTTTGGGGGGAGGGGGATGGTGGTGAATCTTTACATCACAAGCGTAATAAGTGAACAACCATAAACCTCTTAGAATCAATGGGCTGTTTAGGCAGAATTCCTATCTTAGGACAGCATTTTAAGAAACACTTATCAAAGATGACGCCAAAATAAATCATTATGAAAATGGAAAGGAATATTTGTCAAAACCCCGTAAGGTTATTTCAGGTTGGATTTCAGAGTAATTAATATATTTAAAATTTCATAAAGTCATTTCTACCTCAGTAGGGTTTTTCAAATGTGAAAAAAAATAACTTCTACTGAAAAAGTAAAGTGTTATATGGATTATGACTCAGTGTATAATTCCCCTATTGTATTCCAAATTGTGAACACTAGGACCTGACCCATTATTAAAAATATCGGGAGAGAAAACCCTGTAGTTGAAGAATATCTGGGACTATTTGTGCACCTTACATATACACATTTAAATTCTCAGGAAGTTTCAATTACACTCATACTATTGACAGGTGGTTAAAAGACTGACACCCACGGACCATCTTATTTCTAGAAGATTTCTAATTGATATCAAATCTATGTTTATGGGAAAAACAGAAACAGAGACTGGAGTAAATATTCAGAGAATTAAAATGGTCGTCACCCGATCACTTACGTGGGATTTTTAGCATTTATCTATGGCCTGTAAGAGTAATTCAGACAAATTCCTTGATCAATCACTGTTTCGTGCCCAGTGATACTGATGTGTGCGGGGAGGGCAGGGGGAAATCCTGGAGAATAGAGAACATCTAAATTTGACCAGTATTTTAGTCAATGTCTGCTTAAATTAGGAATTTTTATCTCAGTGAACTGTCAATTGGTTTTAGATGGTACACAGAGGGAGGTTATTATTGAAATAGTTATGTATTTGATTGAATATATGCTAGGATTAAAAAAACTACATAATACATCAAACTTGACTTTAGGGGTACTGTTCTAGTTTTGTTTATATGGCAGAATGATATATAATTGCATGATTCAAATAAAAAAAAAACAGGTAACCGTCTAGGAAAGATGATAAATGGCAAAAGTCATCAAGATGCTTCATGAATGACTGGATTCAGGAAAAACTGCTAAGATAGTCAAATTTGAACTTCTGGAGAAAAAAAAAACCTAATAAAAGGTGAAAGCTTCCCCCAAACAGTAGAAGAAAATGCCAAAAACCTATAAAAATGACTGGTTTAAATTAAGCAAGGAGATATCTTAGTACTCTAATTGGCCTTGGCAATGAAGAGCTGTTGACACAATTATGAACTTGAAAACTGACATCTGAAAGAAAATCCTTTTTTAAAGGGCCTCAGCACACTTTTCCGAAGTAAAAGGTGAAATGGATTGCTAAACATTATAAGGTATGAATAGAGATTACGATTTTGGTACACTGGATACTGCGACATAAAGGCTCGGTGAAGGGTGAAATCGTTTGTCCAGAGGGTCCTTCCAAAGGGCCTGTTGTCATACTTCTCAGACCTGGGTGCAATTACAATCACCTGGGAAGATTTAAAGAGTCCCAGAGATTCAAATTAAACCAGTCTGGGTTTTGTCCCCATTGTTAGTTGCTAGGGTTTTTTGGTTTTCTTATCTTTTGTCTTGCTTTTTAATGAAGTCTCTAGGTAATTCTATAAAAACAGCAGAGTTGAAAACTATAGGAGCCGAACGGGTGGGTCACAAATTTTAGGCTTTGGAAGGATTGCCTGGAAGCCTTGTTAAAAATGGAAATTCCACTTTAACTCTGAAAGTACTGGAGTGAGGCCCGGAATCTATTTATTTAACAAGCTTCCCAGGTGATTGTAATGTGAAGGCCTACAGACAACTCTTTGAGAAACAAAGGTGTAGGATTTGTTGTTTCTGTCGTTACAGTTGCTGTCACTCTTTGGAATACAAGATTAAAGTTTGCGGTGGATAAATGTTACCATAAACTGGGTCTTCCTTTTTTAACAATCTCTCCCAATTTGTCCACCAGCACTCACAATGAAGATGTCCTGAGGAAAAAAAAAAAACGAACTACATATAGACAATTATACTTCATCTGAGAATATCTCAAAAAGAAGGGGGAAAAAAAGAACTAGTAAAAAAATGGAGTCCAACTTTTTCATGAAATCCATGACTTCAAAAAATGCCCCAGCATAGAAGAAAAATAAATGAATTGATAGTTAAGCGTTAACTAAGAACACATTCTTCTTAGAGAACATATGTCTGTTGTCGCTTGTGTTTCTGTTAAGGAAGAAAAAAAGCAAAATTAGGGCTACCAAAGATATTGATTGTGAAAATAAAGGCATCGACATCAAATTTGTTAAATTAGTTGGACTTAATGAACAATTAGTTTCCCTCATGTTAACAATGAGTTCACAGAAAGATGAATTCTAATGAAGACTTTTCCGACCATCCTTTAGAGTAAGAATCACTCGCAGCATTTGTTACAAGCATAGGTTACTGGCTCACCCTCCAAAACAATTGAACGCTGGGAAATTTTTACAATCACGTTATTTGGTGACCCCTATTCTGGTGAATGATGTAAAGTCTAAGACTATATCGATGCAGTGCCCATAAATTTAGTTAGGTCTTTGTGAGATGATAAGTTAAATGCCCCATCTTGCATTATTTCAGCAACACGACAACTTACACAACGATAAACTTCAGTTGGTCCTTAATTTCACACCTTAATCATTTATACTGGCAATATTTTTTCAGCCACGTATATTTATCTCACTGGACTAATATTGACCGTTATGTCCTTTGTTACACCAGGAATGATGACCAGTGATGAAGTTTGTCACTTCTGTTTCTTAAGACGAAGGTCCTATTTGATGTCTGATTCTCATGCACGTCTCAAGGACATGGCTCCTATTAGGAGAAAATATTCTCATACATTAATTGTGGAGTAGCCATGTCATAGAGTTTCTGGAGAATTCTTTTAACCTTTTCCACCCATATCCTAGTGACTTCCACAGCCACTATAGGACTGACCTCTTACAGTTTATGGTTTTATAAAACCAGAAGATCCAAAAAATAATATTCAGTAGTAGTAGAACCCTACTGAGTGCAACACAGCCTTTTTAAATTTCTACACTAAGCCGAAAGAGACAATATACCAAGTGAGTTTGATTTATTTTCAGAACACAATCTGGACAACAGCTCAAAACAGTCAACTTTGGCAACACGAAGCATTTAGTGAGCTAAATTAACATACATGTGTGCCTGCATGTATAATGTCTGTGCACTCTAATTAAAAACACACACTTGTAATACGTTTAAATAAACTTAATCAGTACATGCTCTACATTAAATAAACAGTGATATTAGTTCCCAAGATAATGCCCTCTATCAAGAAATTACTCAGTGACCATTTTTGCACAGGCTAAAAATAAATACCCAGGTTTCTGTTCAACTAACTTTTCTTTAAGGACATGCATTTTATCTTAAAGGAGAGAGTCAGCTCATTCTTGCTTTTCGCAGAAAAATTCTGTGATTGTTTCCATTTTCTACTTTTCCATTACATGGTAGCCCTGAATTATTTATTTATAAAAAATGGAAGGTATTGCGCTCAGCAACTATCATAAGAAAAGCCGGTGAAAGCGTCAAAGTTATTACCATGGATTTCCTATCTTTTAGTCGATTTTATTTTTCCTGGGCTGTGAAATAACTTATTTTTTCAGATTCCATTTAAATTACATCCTTTAGCAAATAACATGTCCTCAGCAAAGCCTAACTTTAGAAATACAGTTACCGCTAACGTTTTCTTTTTTAGTTTTCTTTTACTTTACAGAATCCATGCCAGCCCTGAAGTGAGATAGAAACACAATAGAACTAAGTACATTTACAACTGACAAACTTATGAGTGCTGCACCTTACGTATTCTACACCACGGGGTGAACTTGTATTCGCAGTCATCTTCAGAATGGGCAGCTGAATAACTTGCTGGGTATTTTCATGAGAAAACTGGACATGGGATAAGATGTTACAGGCGAGGGTAGCAGAGGTTCCTGCTGGTGGAGCACTAGAGAAGTATACGTTGATGTTGAGATCTCTAAAGATTTTAACTATGGCTTGTAGGTAGGGTCCCATAACCAACTGTAGCAAGCGTAACATACTTAGCATTTTGTATTTTCATTTTAAGAGGGAAGGAGATCACTCACTCAATATGAATGCTGCATATGTTAGCAATAGAGATAGTGATTTTGTAATTTTGATTGCACTTGCCTTAAATTTTTTCCAAAAAGAAATTATATATAAACAAATACCGATGAGGATGGTTAAAGAACATTGTTTAAAAATAGGCAAGTTCTGCACTGATTACACTTTTTTACATAATTTCATGCATAATGGCAAAGTATATTTGCCAGATCCATGTAATGAGTATACGAGCACATGATAACAGCCGTTTGTACAAGCACAAAGTGTTCTATGTTTAGATTAAAAATTAACAATGCTAACTTTTGGTGTGACTGCTTTCAATTTCAAAAAGTTGGATGTTTAAAGATAAATTTATTACTTGCACAAGAATATTTTTGTATAATACTGGGAAAGGTTTCAAAATGGACTTGCTTTATGGAGTGCAATTTTCAGAGAAAATAAACAGGGTATGTGTCCAGTTTGTAAATGTTTTCTTTCCAGATTACTCTTTCACTGGTTAAATGCAAGGATATGATGACTTGAATATTTTGTGTGTGTGAATAATACCGACAACAATAACAAAAATAAAGCAATGTGAATAAGTTGCGTATGCAAACTTCTTTTAATCAATGCCGGTAGATCCTGAAAACGGTAGTGAACGTCCATTTCTGTGAGTATCATGCTACAAATATTTATAATTGTGTTTTGCTGTTCGATGTATGAACATAGATCCCTTATAAGAAAAATATTAAAAATGTTGTTTTTAGGAGAACTTTTATTCTTCATGCTTCAGTCTGACATATTTATTTTCTAAAATTGAGAGTAAGACAAGTTAATAGCACCCCATACTTATTAAATATTTATGACATTAGAACAAATACATGGCGAAAATTCTTCAATTTGTCAAAAGTTCTATTTGTACCTGCCTATTAACGAAAGCATGTCTTGGGCTAAAAATGTTAGAAGATTTATGAGAAAGAACATATTTACAAAAACGGTGTGCTGGTTAATATTTAAACATATGATAATATACATCTCCTTATAACGTACCTGTATTTAGTTAGATACCCTGCTTTGAAATCAAGAAATAGGAGTTGGTTTGGGGACCAAGGAGTATCTATAAGGCTAAAAATGTCTCTTAAAGATTAAAACAAGAGGCTACATCATTTAAGACAATAATAGACCCTGATAGGATGTGTGAATTTTCATATATGCTTTTCTAAGTATTATCCAATAAGTGGTTTTAAGGAGGTTCTATAAACTCCTTCTAAGGAAGACAAAAATGCAGAAACTGAAAATGAGCCATCTTTACTGGTAACAAGACCACCAAAGAAAGAACCACATTTATTTTTTGGACATAAGGTATCATACCTGCAAGCACTATGGGGTACAGAAAAACTGTTGGACTGATACAGAATTTTAAGTTTCTTCCAAGAGGCCAACAGAATCAAAAGGAAAATCTAATTTCTGGTTTATCACAGACGTTCCTATACCCATGGTAAGTATAGCTACTTCTTAATGATGCACAGTTATTCTGTATTTTGAGGATCTGTGTGATAGCTTGCAGTTATTACTCCGTTAAGGTCACACCCAGGGGAAATGCTCCAATCAAGAGTGGGTGGATACGATCGCTCAAAAAAGTATCGCGGGGGCGCCTGGGTGGCGCAGTCGGTTAAGCGTCCGACTTCAGCCAGGTCACGATCTCACGGTCCGTGAGTTCGAGCCCCGCGTCAGGCTCTGGGCTGATGGCTCAGAGCCTGGAGCCTGTTTCCGATTCTGTGTCTCCTTCTCTCTCTGCCCCTCCCCGTTCATGCTCTGTCTCTCTCTGTCCCAAAAATAAATAAACGTTGAAAAAAAAAAAATTTAAAAAAAAAAGTATCGCGGACATGTATTTGGAAAAGGAAAGGAGCATTTAGATCAATGAAAGTGACAACGAAAAAATTGATCTGTACTTGCCCCTTATGTCTCACTGCTCCCTCTGTTGCCGCTTATGACATCACTGAATCAAATACATTCACACATGTGAATTTTTGTCTTCAGATTCACTTAAGAATTTGGCTACATTGACAACATAGAATCCTCCTCTTTGTTCTATTTAATCTCTATCAAAAAAAAAAAAAAAAAAACAACCAAAAAGGAAGAAAAAAATTAATCTTGACTCCTCTACCTCTACCACTGGGTCTTCAGTGTTTTTGTTTTTGTTTCTGTTTTCTTTCCCTAATGTTCCGAGCAGCCCTGTTCCAACGCTGGTAGGTTGTCACATAGACACAGTTCTAGGCCTGCATTGTGGTTATGGAATGGAACTTCACCGTGATAGCTCAACATATTCAGGGAGGCAGCTCAGGGAAGGACTATGGGGATTGCACTTGGGTGGGCCTCCACGGTTAAGATTCTGAAAGTACGCCCTTGAGTTGTCTAAGCCTAGCTCTCTTAACATACCGAGGAATGGTCATTCTCTCTTATATAGACTCAGGCTAATCAGGCATTCAAGACACTGTCTTCAAAGCAAATGACAATTGTTAATAGTGGACAAGAAGACCAGAACGGTTTTGTCACGTTGTAGAAAAGCCAAATCATAATTAGAAGTTTGTTTGCAAAATGTAGCACCCTAAAGACGAAGTTAGTAGAAAGAACTTCATGCCAAGCGTCACGAAGCGTCTATCTGCACCACTGAGACAGAGCTGTTATTCAAAGCCTCTGTTCCGGGTGGTTTTTTTCTTTACACAAAACTAGAAAGACAGAGACAAATTCTGATTACTGATGTTTCCTTTTTTCAGACTCCCAGATGACCCTCACTCTCCCATTAAATAGTATAGCTTTGAATATGGCGGTATAGCTGTGACTTGTTCTTGCTGCCTGGAATATGGGTGTTAACTTAGCCTTCCATTTGTAAATATCTGCATTGGGCAGCTTATCTTCTTAAGCTCTGCCTACTTTCAGCCTCAGAAGGTAACCTTAATTTTCACTTTTGGGCAACATTTTATTTTTTGTTAAATAAGTCCCTCACACCTTTAACACCTATTGATTTGAGCTAACAGTGTTTTGTGATTAAACATTATAGCCCTCATTTACTTCTTAAAATGTGTAGGGGAAAAAGCACCAGAGAAATGTTCCTAAAGCTTGTTTTGAGATTCTGGCAGAGGAGAGCAGCTGTTTACTGCACAGCCCCATCTCTGTCCGTCTTTTCTAGATCCTCTTTAAGATTGTCCTTGACAGAGTTGTTTATCTGCTAACTTGACGGCAGGGAAGCCCTGGAAGGACAACAGGATAGGGTGAGGAGCAAATAAGTAATTTACTTTACGGAGAGAAAACTTGAGCATGTTACATGAGCTCTTTTACTCCTAAATTCCACATCTGGAAAAAAAAAAAATAAAGGAAACAATAATACCTTCCCTGAATGTAAGTTGTAAGAGTTCCTTCCTTCCTTCATTCTTTTATCGACGCCAGGCATTGTTCTGGTGGCTGGGGACAGACCAGAGAATCAGACAGACAATATTCGTGACCCATGGGTTTCAATCTCTGGTAAGAAGCGATACAAAAGGCAAGTCCCTGATTGAGGAAATTTCAGACAGTGATACATGCAATGACAATGACGATGTAAACTAGAGCAATGTGATAGGAAGTATCTAGCTGGGGAGGTTAATTTACATAGAGTGGCTATGGAAGGCGACTTGCAAGAGAGGAAATTATAGCTGAACCTCTAATCAAGAGAAGGGGACAACCAGGAAAAGGTCTGGCCTTAACTGCTGTTCACTCCAAAGGACAGGCTAGTACAAAGACCTTGAGGGAAGAATGAGCTTGGTGTGTTCGCATTAAGAAAAAGCAAAGACCCATGGCTGGGTCATTGTGGATACAGGTTAGAAGTAATAAATAGAAGCCAGAGTACACAGTAGGTGATAAAGGGTAGCTAGTGCTATTAAAAGCAGGCTGAGGGTTAGACTTAAAAATTCTGTTTGTCTTAATAAATGAAAAGATTTGTAGCTACTTTTCATTCTCTTTTTGCGTCATCAAAAACACGTTTGAGTTGGACTTTATCTCTGATGTCCAAGAAAGACTTTAATAGGTTGCATTTAAGAGCATTTATCCTCAAAGCTCTAAGCATTGCACCAAGTCAGTCACAAGAAAAACCAAACCCAACCCAAAACACATAGATTCAGCTATGATAAGCTGTATCAGAGCAGTGGGCTAATTAGTGCTGTACGATTCTTGGGGGGAGGGCAGAAGAAGGCCAAAGGTGACTGTACAATGCCTACAAACTAGGGCAAAAACCAAAGCAATGGTCTCTTACGTCTCACCTCCCCACGACGTGCAAGAAAAGAGTTGAGAAGGAGAGACATGGGCAAAGAGGCCTGGGAGAGGTGCACTGATTTAGTTTGCTAGTGCTGTGTAACAAACCACCCCAAACACCAGTGATTTAAAGCAATAACCCTTTTATTACCTCTCATACGAATCGACTGGGCTCAGCTGGGCAGCTCTTTTGCTGGTCTCATTTAGGATGTCTCATGCACTTGTGGTCATATTACAGATGGGAATAGAGTCATAGAGAGGGTGAGCAGAAGGCTAGGATGGTTGAACCTCTCTCTCTCCTTATGTAGTTCAGGGTCTCTGCGCTCTATTTGGCTCCTCCACAAGGTCTTTCCGTATGGACTCTCCACCGAGGTACTAGACTTCTTATGTGGCACCTCAGGTTTCCCAAAAGTACAAAAGTGAAGGCAGCCAGGAATTAAGGGTCAGCCTGACTTCCACCACATTCTGTTGGCTAAAGTGAGTCAAGTCAGATACATTGTGATTGATTGTGGCAGAGGACCACACAAACGCATGAATTCCAGAAGGCCTGATTTTGGGAGGCCATCTTTGGAGAAGGACTACCAGAGAATCAATGAGAAAGATAGACTGTGCATGGTTGAAGCCTCTGCTTAGAGTCCAGCCTATGGTTCACCTCATGAAACCACCACATGGTTGGCCTTTGAACGATAGGAAGTCCACAGCTGCCTTCAGTATCTAACCAAGACTGTCTAATCTGGAATGCTCATTACTACCACCCAATTTAAATGAAACGAAACATAGAAGCAGAAAATCCTCTCTTCTTTCTGCCCCTTCCTGTGAGGGTTCTTTCTTACCTTAGTCAAAACTCACTTGGCTTAGAGGAGCAAAGGAACAGCTAGGGGATTAGGTCACCAGGTGATTAGGTCACCAAATCTCCATCAGCAAAGTCCTCAGGGATCACTTCCTAGATAAATAAAGATTCTGGAGCACATAGAATTCAGTTGTTTCCTACATGAAGTCCCCAGAACTGGGAACTGTAGACATAGTTCTCTAGCCAAGAGGCCATACCAACACTTTGAACGAGAATGGAAAAGTTGAAGCACTGTTAAATTCTCATTAGCATTTGTTTGATCAAATGTATATTTTCCTTCTTTTCACAACTTTTTTTTTCAAATGCAAATATATGCTTAAACATTAGCCACTGAGCAGCTACTGGGAGAGCATGCACAGAATGTTTAAATATGCAAATTAGCACCTCAGAGAAGAAAAGATGAACCTTCTCTACTTGGCTCTTTTGTACACAGCAGCAAGCAGCAGAAAGTACAATTAAACAGAGTCTCTCTGAACTCCTCCATCAAGAAGGATGTATTATCAACTGAACTACAAGCACATGGCTGCCAGAAGTCTTAACAAAATGCCACGTGTACCCCAGAGAGATTCCAAATGGAATACAATTGCAGTTAAATTGAGACACCATTAAGGAAAGTTGCCCAAACCTGTGTTCATACAGGTCAAATACAAAGTTTTGTTTGAAATTGGGCTCAGTCATTTCATTCTGGGGGTGATTTTCAAAGTAAATATGGATTATGATTATAAAAGAATGAAGGTAGAGGTTTGTGGAAATAATCAACTCATGGTATTTTATCAGAAGAAACTTCCCCATTCAAGAAAGAGTGAAATTCACTTAAATTTTGAAATGCCTTTTTTTTTTAGAAATGAACAAATGCAAATTAATCTATAGATATTAATTAAGTAATGCACCAAGTGTTAGGTCATGAGATTAGGAAATGGATATGCTATTAACTGTGGGATTCTCTCTCTCCCCCCTCTCTGCCCCTCCCATGCTCTGTCCCCCCCAAAATAAATAAACTTAAAAAAATATCTAGTGGCCTAACTCACTATAATTTTATTTTATTTTATTATTATTTTGTTTTGATTTGAGAGAGAGTACGAGCAGGGGAGAGGGGCAGAGGGAGAGAATCTTAAGCAGGCTCCGGGCTCAGCACGGAGCCCAATGCAGGGCTCGATCTCACAGCGGTGGGATTGTGACCTGAGCTGAAATCAAGAGTCAGACGCTCAACTGAGTGAGCCACCCAGGCGCCCTGTAGAATGTTACTGCTGTGTTCCTGGTCAGCCAGGACATAATCCTAGGTGTTGGGGGATTTCTCCATTTTGTAGCTCTACCAATCCCCTAGGTCTTAGGCTATGAGTATGCCGGAAGCCGCCCCCACCTCATTAAATACAAATCCCTTGGGTGCAGTAAGGCTGGCTTTATCAGTTATTAACACCTTGATTTAAACAAATCTATCAGATTGTTTTATGAGACTGTTTGCTAAAAGAAGGTGATGAAACTGAATGCTAACTATATTGATTGGAGGAATAGATATACCAAGTTTGTGCATGGGAGGATATATTAGCTATTGATTACAGCATAAAAATTACCCCAAGACTTAGAGGCTTCGAATAATACTCCTTCATTATTTCTCAGTTTCTGTGGTATTTTGGAAGAGCTTAGTGGGGTCCATTGTTTCAAGGTCTATCACAAAATTATAATGAAGGTGCTTGCTTAGTCTGGGTTCTCCACTGAAGGCCCATTTGAGGAAGGATCTGCTTCCTAGCTCAATCACATGGTTGTGGGCAGGATTCAATTCATTACGAATGGTTCTGAGTGTCTCAGTTCCTCACTGGCTACTGAACAGAGATTCCCCTCAGTTTCTTGCCTGTGGGCCTTTCCCATGTGGCAGCTGGCTTCATCAAAGTGAGGTTGCTTGGATGGCAAGAGAGAGACAGAAATTGCCAGAAAGCAGGAAGTCACAACCCTCCATAACCTAATCATGGACGTGATATTCCATCATGTTTGCTCTGTTTTATTCATCAGAAGCAGGTTCTTATGTCCAGAACCAAAAAGGAGGAGATTACACAGGGAGTGTAAACACCAGGAAATGGGTGTTAATGGGGCTCAGTGAGGGTCATCTTGGAAAGATGCATAGCACAAGGTAGTTGACTGCAGAGTAGGGAGAATGGAAGTTCTGATAGCAAACTTTGCTAAAATCACATACCTTGTCTTTCCTGGAATTTGGCTCAAATGATTTCTCAAATATCGTGACTCTAGCACCATAATCCTGAATTCATTAGAACACAAGCCGAATGAAATCTGGAGCTTCTGGGATTCTCAGTTTCCTCGTCAACAAAATAAGGACGAGAGTGCCTACTTCAATGGCTTGTCAATGAAAATTAACAAAAGAGTTTTAGAACTGGGATTATGGGTAATTTTTTTCTCTGCAAGTTTGTTGATGCCTTAACATATTTCAAGAACCATATGTGCAGTTAAAAAATTTTAGGAACATGTAAAAACACCATTTAGGATATATTAGATATCAAGTAAATATTAGAATATCTTAGATCTATACTTGAACTACTAAGTAGAAAGTATATTTGAGTTACAGATTAGATGGGGCCTTAATTCTCCTTTATTTAGGAGTGAATCATGGCAAAATAATCACTTTACTGTGATTGACTCCTAAATAAAGGAAAAAAGAGGACAGAACAAATTCATTCCTCAATGCTGTATAAAGATTGGGAATCTGCTTCATCAATGTTCAGTATATTAGAAGCTGATAATTATATTTACATGGATGAGATCTGCCCTATCATGTACCTGATTCTTGCTAACAGTTAAGAGGAGAAATTCGAATACTCTAAATGCAGGTAATTTATCATTGTCTTGATTCACTGCAACCTAGGGACACTTCTTTATCTAATTTTCTACTTATGCCAAGCAAACACTTAAATTGCAATGTATTGTTGCCCTGTACTATTTTCTCAATCCTTTCCCTTCTAATATAAAGAATGACGATTTGGCTTTTTCTTTTTTAAAACAATCTCTATGTGAAATGCATTTTAAGCTCATTCAATGAACTTAAATTTATGGAGTTTTTACAATTGAGCCAGGCTTTTTGAAACTTCGGTCTTAAAAATATACTGACTTTAAGGATTGTAGGATCTATGAGAGAAATTATATGTCCACTAACAATTCTGTGAAAATTATAGTTTAAACTAGTGTGATCAAGAAAAGCATTAAGTGCCATTTGACATGGGACTTGAAGGCCAAGGCTTGAGATGTGCACAGAGAATTACAAACAGTGAGTCAAAGTATAGTATTCAGAATGCTAAAAACATGACACTCACACAAATATAGAATGAGCCTGTGTCAAAAATTCAACTCATTCATGAGGGAACCAGCAGGATGATAAAAATGGCTCAAGGGGGAGTTTAAAAAACAGAGATCTAGAGCGACACTCAGTAAATCAAAGAAATGCTGAAATGAAGTTGCGGACAGATGAAAAATTAATATCCTATAGAATAATAACACCATATCTTTTGGAGTAGTTTTTCCTCCTAAATAGAAACTGTTACGTCAACATGCAACTTCAGAGCCTGGGCTCGAATCAGTAGAAAACAGTAAATCAAACAAAGGTAAATCCTCCAGAAATTAAATAATCCTAGGGTAGACCTGTCAGGCAATGCTTCACTCTGATGTCAAAATGACATGCAGTCATTCTTGGGTCTTATTTCTAAGTTTTGAATACTTTTCCTTAACTAGGATAAATGGCAGGAACATGGCCACAGAGGTACATTTCCAGAGAATGGCACATATACAAGGGGTTGGCACACCTTTTCTGCAGAGGGCCAGAGAGTAAATTCTGGGGGCTTTGGGGGCCATACAATCTCTGTTATAGCTACTCATCTGTGCCGCTAATGCATAAAAGCAGCTGTAGAGAATAGCTCAACAAATGAGTATGACTCTGCTACCATAAAACTGAGTTTATGGACGCCGAAATTTGAGTATCTTATCATTTGTACATGTCACAAAATACTCTTCTTTTTCTGGTATTTTTTCAATCATTTAGTGAAGTAAAAACCTCTCTGGGGGCCACACAAAAACAGGTGGAAGGTTGGATTTGGTCGGCAAATCATAGTTTGCTGACCCTAATAGGGTACGGGAAGCGACGGATTGCTGTTTTGAATCAGTGGTGAATAAGATAGCCAAGAGTTTGGGGCCACGAAATGCATGGTCTTGATTCACCCCCCACTCACACACAGAGACAGACAGGTAAGGTCTCAATTTAAGCGTTGGTGGGGGGTTGTTAAATGACGTTGTATTGCTTTTGTAAGATTAGTGTGAAAGGAATGTTTTAGGTGAGGTACAGGAGGAAGAGATGAGGGAGAGCAAAACTGGGTAAGAATTTTTCACTAGTTTTCAGGAGATAATCACATGGTTCAAAGTGCGGCCAGAGAAGAATTTCTCAACAGACCAGATGTATACGGCAGGACAGAGTAACTGTGGAAAGCTTCCACATAAAATTCAAACCAGAGACATTGGGGAGTGAAGATTTCTTTTGTCAGTGAAGGAACATAGCGACTATGGTGGTTGTAAATCAGCTGAGCTCGAGGTGTCCGTGAAAATCCAGCTGTGGGAAATTAAGCAGATGGTTGGGCATGCTTGGATGGATTTGGGGAGACAAGCCTTGGCTGAGAGTGAAAGTTTGTGAGGAATTTCCTCAGGAAAGGGAGAGGGAAAGGGGCAAGGGAATGGGTGGGGTGTTCAAAGAAAAATGCATAGGCAGAAAATCAAACTAAGGACAGAAGCTGGTGTACCGGCTGGTGGGGTGGTGGGAAGAAGGTGGCTTACCGGACTGGGGGGGAAGGAAAACAAGCCTGTCTTAAGAAAAGAATAGAAAACCTTGAAAATTAGGATTGTTTAGAATTACAGAAGTCAGATCTTTCATTCATTCTGGAGGGAAATGATAGCTGACCCTAAAGGGTAAGTCGTGCATGGACATGTACGGATTTTGATGTTGTTTGTTTTTATTTCGTCAAGAATTGGACATTAGAATTTAGCATATGAATTTCTCAAGTGGCAGAACAGACACCAGAGACTTTAGAAAGAGCCTCAAGGCCCACCTTTAGCGCCTGTGAAAGAGGCACTGAACCCTGGAAAGAAATAAAGGGCCAGAGTTATAATTGTGACTCGTTCTCTCGTTAATTGCATGAACTTTCCGGTGTCATTCCACAACTTGCAATCTTAGTCTCTTTATGTGCCGAGTGAGCTCTGAAATACCCTGTATGTCTAAAATTCAGTGATTTTATTTTACGCTTCCTGTATACAAACAAGCACAGTCTTGGGTGATCCCAAAAGGGAACAGTGAGAAATTGCATCAACGCCTCTGGGTCCCAAACTCTGAATCCCTGAGGAATTATGAGGGTGTAGTAACGGAGATCCTGAGGTTTTTTAAAAAATATTTTCATATATTCCACTTTTTTCAAGTCTAATTCAAATGGCACCCTTAGCCAGGAAAGTGCTTGAAAGACTAATGGAAACCTTACTATTCTTCATTTGGTGATACAGTCTTATTAATTCAGGGACAGAATATTCTCATGTGGATCAGAAACCCTCATTGGTATTAGTGACTCATCGTCATTCAAAAATCTTGAATGGGGGCCCTCTGTGAAAAAACTACAACTGGTCCAAATGGATCCAGATGGAATTACTGCAATGCCAGTGCCTGATGAGCAGGTCACTATTCAAAGTCTAACGTTGGCAACAGTTCCAATATGTGGTGAAACATCATTGACTCTCAGAAGGTGGGAGAACTCCACAGCTAAGGTTTGCTTCTGCTGAAGGAGTACACTTACATAATTTGCCACCTGTCGGATAAGAGAGATGGAAACGTCCTGATTGTGCGCCAGGCATTAAGAGAAGCTTGTGATCGTCCTTGGATGAAGAGGGAGCCAGAACTTCGTGAATGCTGCTACCTAATAAAATAAGCGACAATAAGCTAAATTGAGAGCACATTTTCCGTTTTTGAAAAGAACTTCCACGTGTCTTCTTATGGTCTCTCATTTGATCTAAACAACACAAACTTGAAGAGACACAAGGGGAAGATATTACTTCTCTGATTCAGCTGGATAAACTAGAGCTCATGAAGGTAAGAGTCTTGCCTAAGATACCACAAATCGTAATCTTGAAGCTGGAGTGTATTAGTAACCTGTTGCCACAGCAGTGCTGGGTATGTAGCCAACAAGCACTGAACCTCAGTGGCACGTGAAACCGGTGTCTTTTATCTTCCAGCTCTCAAGCCTGAGTGCATTCTCTGGGTAAGGGCAGGAGATCAAGACAACAAACACACACATGACTCACGAGTGCCTTCCCGAGCCTCTGATAACGTCCCGTTGGCCAAAGCGCAACACATGTTCAAACTCACAAATCAGACTCAAAAAAAAAAAAAAAAAAAAAAAGGTGGGAGTAAAAACAGGAGCTCGCTAATATTTATTACCTGGAACATCAACCTACGTTTTCTGCCCCTAATCTACACTCATCTAATCTCTTTTTACCTTTCTAATGTGTATATTGCTCCCAAACGGAAGCACAATTTCAAGACAAATGACTGATCGAGAATGTATGTGATTTCTACTCATATATACTGGGTGACAATGAATGCGGTCATCCTTTATTCTTTCACTCACTTAAAAATATGCACTGCCAGGGTGCCTGGATGGCTCAGTCAGGTAAGTGTTCGACTCTTTTTTTCTTTAATTTTCTTTTGTAAAAATTTACATCCAAGTTAGTTAGCGTGTAGTGCAACAATGATTTCGGGAGTAGATTCCTTAGTGCCCGTGACCCATTTAGCCCATCCCCCCTCCCACACCCCCTCCAGGAACCCTCTGTTTGTTCTCCATAATGTCCGACTCTTGATTTCAGCTCAGGTCATGATCTCATGGTTTGTGAGATCAAGCCCTGCATCAGGCTCTGTGCTGAGTGTGGATTCTTCCTGGGATCCTCTGTCTCCCTCTCTCTCTGCCCCTCCTCAGCTCTCTCTCTCTCTCTCTCTCTCTCAAAAAAAAAAAAAACAACTTTAAAAAACATATATGTATTACCTAGTGTATGCTGGGCACTGTGCTGAGAAGCTTGTTGTTCATAAATGAATACAGCAGTAGCCTCAGCTTTTTTTATAATCGTGTATCAAACCTTGGTGTTGAATATTAGTATAAAATGCCTTCTATTCAGACTCCCCAAATTCAATATTCAGCTATCAGCACCTGCAAAATAAGGGGGGAAATGGGTTGTAGCGCAGTTCAGCTAGTGTGCTCGGTAATTTCACACAACCCGTGGAGCAGCAGCTGCATTCTGCAGGGTCTCCAATTCAAACGCACCTTCAATCCTTTTCTCTGTCCTCCCAGACCTGCCTCTGCCCATAGACAGAGTCAGCAGCTCTTTACCTACTGTAATACTTCTGCAACTGCCTCGAACTCCAAAATTAGGTTCTCATATTGAATGGGTCAGGTGGAAAAGGCAGGGGCACTTCTCAGCTCTTGCAGAGACGGCTGTACGTTTTAATGTTTCAGAGCCGGGAGAGACATAGGATCTTCCAAATCTGTCTTCTTTTAATCATCAAGCGACGGGATTCTCTTTTTAAATTTCCAAGTCGAATTTTGGGTAGGGCCCCTGACTCAGAATAAATGAAAGCAGACTTTTTCTGATTAAATCGACAGCAGTGTTAACAGCCCCACCCACTCAGCTTGGACCAAACTAAAACCAATGGAAGCAATCTGAAAGAAAGCCAATTAGCCTTAGACAAACCGTGCCAGTCTCGACGACCCTGTTCCTTTTACCCCTGTAGCACTAACAGGTGCCAATATATGGCACGGATGCCCTCATCCCACCTCCTGTCCCTGTGTAGACGTGACTAATCAAGTAGAGCATGGTTTCCTGCTAAGCCTGAATTTGGCCTCAGAGTTCTCAGTCTAGAACTCCAGAAAGGCACTATTGGTATAAATTGGAGTTTGCACCAAAGATGAAGCCTATTTCCAAGCCATGACAGACTTTGTACACACACACACACACACACACACACACACACACACGAGTGTACATCTTCCTCACATATACATTACTCGCCGTATAGTTATTACTGATGTTCCCTTGCGATCCGCTCCGGTGAGCAAGCTATGAGCTCTGTAGAGGCTGCACGAGAGAATTCCAGTCAGCTCTTAGATTCTCTACTGCTTCCCTCACCCAGGCGGAATTAGCCTCGTGAAATCATCCTGCTCACACTCCAGCAACTCTGAAAAACAAATACTGGGGGGTGGGGGGGGGGCGGGGTGAGAGTTTGAGGACTTGCCAAAACCAGACCTTTACAGAGACCTTCATTAATTTACAGAACTCCAAGGCTGACTCAGTGGACATTATCCCCCCTGTTGGGGCACAAACCATTTCGTTTGAGAAATGATACCCCAGCACTTTACAATTCTACTTTCCACTGATCGAAAAGGTGTTTTTACCCCTCCTCTCCTAGACCAGTCTGCATTGGAAAAGTAAGAAGAAAGGAAGCAGCACCTTACTGGATTTCAGGTCTGGACATTATCCTTAAAAGACCTTTATTTTTGCAAATCAGTTTTCCTCCCACCTTGCCTGCTTGGTGGTAGAACTATGGGCTTCAGAGTTAGTTAGACCAAGGTCCAGCTCTCGCCTCTGCCTCTAGCTTGCTCTGTGATCAAGTATTGTTTTCATATTGTGAGGTCTCAGAAAGTCTTATCACCCCAAAGTTTGAAGAATTTGTATCAGTGTGGTGACTCAATAGTCCTAAAATCAAGACACTGAGGTTCTAGTCACTGTCATGTGCCTTCAAGATGACTTTGAGGGGCACCTGGGGGCTCAGTCTGTGAAGCCTCCGACTCTTGATTTCAACTCAGGTCATGACCTCACGGTTTGGTTAGCGTGATGGAGCCCCCGTGTCAGGCTCTGCAATGACAGCACAGAGCTTGCTTGGGAGTCTCTCTCTCTCTCTCTCTCTCTCTGCCCCTCCCTTACTCTCTCTCTCTCTCTCTCTCCCTCTCTCTCTCAAAAATAAAAAAATAAACATGAAAAAAATTTAAGTGAAAGAAAAAGATCACTTTGAACTTCAGTGTCTTCACTTGTCAACACTGGGGCTTGATCCGCGGTGAGGCAGCCATTGGAGGTGCCCCGGCCACACTTGCCATTTTGCACCGGGGAGTGCGGTTTTCCCGTTTGCCTCAGCTCTTGATCTGAGGCCAGCAGTTCCTAGCAGCCCCTGCCAGGGCCTGTAGAGCCTGCCGTTTCTCCTCTACTGGGCGAACTTTGCCCGGGTTCCTGTCAGATTGGCTGAGAATTTGTCAGAGCTGTGTCATGCTCACTTCCTGCTCAATTCTGTGTCCTCTCTTTTCTCAGTGTCGGACCCAAAATGCAATTTGCAAGCTTTCCGGCCCATTCCATCTTCCTGCCTCCTTCATCGTTCACTGGCATCATCCTCTTTCTCCTACAAATAAGCCCCTTGCACCCTTCACTCCATTTCAAAGTCTGCTTCCTGGCTGACCCAAACAATACATTCTATAGGGTCTATTTCAGGTCAGTTATCTTTTAAGTCATAAGATCGTGTTAGAAGTGAACGTGCCTTCTCTTATCTTCACGTTTGGCATTTTAGCAATAGTCTCGGGGACGGTGAGTGGGATGCTTAGAAAGACCATACATCCTGGTCTGCCTGGAACAGCACCAGCTGACACCTGTTGTCCAGATGTCCCTACTGACCTAACATTGGCTACCATCAAAATTATTTTGGAGACCATACATTATATCATCTCTCTAGTGATACTGAATAGCATCTACGATCCCTTCCCTTTTTAAAGTTTAAAATTTTTCCATGTATTTCCAAGGCAGCTCCACGTATCCATCAACGTGATCATTTTCTCGTTCATTCATGTATCCATTTAATTCTGGAAACATTTATTGAGTTTAATTTAGTACAGGATCATATGCTCAAGACTTGGACAGAAGACAGTAAATACTTGGGTAAAGGCTAAAATACAATATCTTAGATCAAGACATTGTATCTTACTGGCTGAAAGACTAATTCGAAAGCTCGATTTTTCCTTGATTTTCTAGTTCACAAAGGGCATTCATAATGGCTAGTCTACCATGACAGATACTTCCTCCAGTGGGAAAATCTCTCCGGGCAGCTGCAGCCACAGTGCAGGTTGCTGACTTCAGCTAGATTATATTCGACAGATTGAAAGCTCACAGGTGCCTGGAGTATACCAGGAGGCATTTGTCTTTCTTAGTAGGAGAATTGGAAGGATTTTAGTGGACCGTGCCGGTTTTTTCATTTATACAGGTTTTAATGGTACATTTCTGCACTACAAAATCCTGCACTACCAGGATATGTTCTGATAGGCATTACAGATTTTTTCACGTTATTCATGACTTTTAATGCAAACCCATGAAATAGCTTTGCTAAAACATTTGCTTCTTTTAGCAAGTCGAGACACTCTTGGGATCTTTGCATGTTTCTCGTGGTGGGAAAAAAAAACCTTGCCTGAGTCCACTTCTCTACACTTCCCAATTTGCCCTTGCCACGGCAAAATCTAAAAAGGAAGGCTGAAATGGACTATCATAGGAAATATTCATTTTAAACACAATGGAACAACTGTTTCTGAAAGTACCCACTTTGCATTCTGCGAGCTAGGCTGGATTCTTTGTCATTTGAAAAGGACTGTATAAATGATACATGTCAAAAGATGAAGAACCTGAAGATTGGTCACTACAAAGACTTACAGCATCTCTAACGATTGTCTACATTTCAATCCTCCTTAAATCACTAGATGGTTGCAACTAAGATGATAGCATGTCTATTTGATTTTGTTGCCGCTGTTTATGCCATTCGTTGGCCTCAGACAGCCTTGAGATGCCACTGGGGGCACAAAATTCAGTTGTTGGTGTTTATTGCATAACGGGGAGACATTTTTAAAGAGTTTTACTATTAGAATTTGCATGGTTGAGGATCACTTATATCTTTCAGTGACCTTGGTAGATTTCCTATAAATATCACTTGGATTTTGCAACAAGTGCGAATTACTCCGAAGCACAAGAAGTATGAATAATGTTATGTTCAATTATTTTCCCCAAGTTGCCTAAAATCAACTGCAATTCTCAATTGTAAGTTCAATATCACTCATTTGGGGGACCGTCCCTTCAGCCCCTGTATCGTCGTAGTTGGGTCAGGAACGTGGAAATCATTATAGATATTTTTAGCTGAGAGGGATTCAATACAGGGAAACAGCGGCTCCCACCGTCTTTGCAGTGTTGCCAACCATCAGGGAAGCAGACAAGGCAGGGATCAGAGGGACTGCCACCGAGGACCTCAGGTGTGTGCAGAAGCCCCTGGGGAGATTCCTGGAGGATGCGCAGAAGTAGTTGTCAAAGCCCTGCCTATTTGAGCCCAGCCCTCGCCTACAACTTTGAGAGGAGACTTAAGGGTTCTTCCTTATGTTACATATTCCCAGTCTCAGAAACACAAGACCGTTTCTGTGGCATCGTCTCAGCAGAACTGCTTGGCCAGGGGATCCTGAACATGTCTTTCTAGGATTTCGGTTTCTGGACCAACAAAGAAGGGTGAAAGGGTACGGGTTCAGGGTCACAGTCTCACAACCGCGAGGGGCACAAATAGCCCCAAGAAGACGGTCTCCCGTATTTCTAATTGTCATCATGATAGGCCATGGCTTCATATCTTCATTGCTATTTCACATCGTTATGATTTGTAGCTACAGAAAGCCGACCGCATTTACATGCCCGTTTTTCTCCAGGCTTGGGGAGCCTGGCCCACATCCCTTCTCAGATGAGCAAGATCGTCCTATGAGGACATCTCTTTCCAAATTCTCTCCTGGCTAAGCTCAGAAGGGGCCCACCCTGCAGGCTCCCCCGGCTGAGGAGTTAACCTCTACCCCTACTAACGTAGTCCTCACCATCACGTGCTGTACTAGAAGGCACTCTCGCTGCATTCTATCCCTCCCCTCCAGTGTCTGAAATACTCCGTTGTTTTCCCTTTGTTCCTTTTGTGAAGTTACAGCTAATACTGTTTAAAAAAAAAAAAAAAACGTTTTAAGCACAATGATTTGTTCTGACTGCTTTTTAGACAGTAGTGCTTAATTGCATCTGTGGGCCTCTAAGCCTCCTCAACACAAAGGTCTGTTTTAAGGTAGACTTCTGTTGCCACCCGCCTGAAAACACCTCCTTCGGAGCCCTGAAACCCAAAAGCTGATTAGTCTCCAGTAGAGGAAAGGGAACCCCAGACCTTAGGGAGATAAAAGCCTGCCTGGCCCCCTAGTGGGGTAAAAAGCACTTTTCATTCTTTCCCATTGAATCTCCAGCAGCATGAGTACAATGAGTACAATGCTGTTTCTCTGTAGGTCACCCAGTCACATCGAATTTGTAATACATCAACCTGCCACACTTTGCTAGTGGATTGTCTTTTCCTGTAGATGCGGAAGTGAAAAGCACTCCGCTTGGTAAATCATTGTGGATCCAGGGCTGTGTCTGTCTTCCCAGAACCAAACTTCCCTTAAATGAGGACGAATTCTTACTTCACGCTCATCTCATCAGGATGAAACCAAAGCCCAGTGACCTCTGTATATGACTATGAGAGGCGATTCAGTGATGCTTTTAGATGCAGGTGTAGACCTTGTGGGCCACCGAGCTGAGCGGTCACTGTAGATCTGGAGGCTGGGAAAGAAGAGAAACATTCTTAGAGCTCCTGCAGAAAAGGTGTGGTAATGGGTCATGCTGAGGGTCAAAGACAAAGGGAGGGAGGGAGAGAGTCAGCAAGCGGGAAGGAGTTGCTGGGCATGAAAGACAATATGCTTTAGGGGAACCGAGTGAGAGGCCGAAGGGCATCCATGTGTGAAGAACAGGAATCCTGAAGGTCACGTATTGATACTTGACCCAAACTGTCCTACTACCTCGAGCATAAGGAGACAAAGGAAAGAAGTCAGGATCTAAAACTAGTCTGATTTATAGGAATGGGCCAAGTATAAACTCTAGGACCAAGCTCAGACTTGAAGCGAGGCAGTGAAACTCACTCTAATGCTAACCCGTTGAAGATATCCTGAGGGATAAAGTACACACTTCAGTCGGGAATTACAGAACAGGCCACATGCACACATCTTCAGAAGTAGGTAGGTGATGCCCATCCAGGGGGTCCACTAGTAGAAAACAGGATTCTAACCCCCTGGCTGGGGTTTGGACTGATATTATAATCTTTGGAAAGATAGGGCAGGCATAAGCAAGGCAGAAAGCCATGCCTAGGTAGTTATGGTATTCGGAAGAACACTGGTTCAGAGATTCATAACATAATTTATTTGCTATTTGAAGGGTACAAGGAATCCTGAAGATAAAGAAGAGTTCCGGTTATGAGAATCAGGAGTAAAGCCAGGATTAAAATAACAACAACTAATAATAATGATGATGGCTATCATTTACATATATATTACCAGGTTCCAAGAATCCTATGCCTTTTTTCTATCTTTTTCCTTTAATTATTACAACTACGAGTGAGGTAGGTATTATTGTTTGATTTAACAGATAAGGAGACTTAGTCCCAGGGAGTTAAATGATCAAAATCATATAGCTAGTAAGGGACAGAGCCATAAATTGAATTCAAGACTCTCTGATTTCAGTCATAACTCAGTGATCAGCATAGAATTGAGCTTGATTTCCCTTAATCATTGCGGTGACCAAAGAGTATTTTCCAGAGACGGCTACAACATTATGTCCTATTCCACATGGTTTTCTGTACTCTAAGTTTGCCACTCCCCATAACGAAAAGTATATGGTACAGAAATGATGTTCCAGTTAAAGATTCAGCTCTTAACTGGCCTGGCAGTTTCCATTTATAACCTCTTGGAATGCGTGCTCCTGGGACGCTCCAACTCAGAATATATCCACCATGCTATGAGAACCCTAGGGGCATGTGGGAAAAGTCACAGGTAGGTCCCCCAAGTGACAGCTCCGGCTAGTTCCGTGCTGACAGCCAGAATCAACTGCCAGTTAGAGGGGGTCGTCTTGGATATCCAGCCTACCTGAGCTTTTAAACGACTCCAGCTTCACCATGTATGTAACTGCAACCACATGAAAACTGCCTATCTGAGCCCCAAGCCATGGGAACTAACAGCCTGTTATCCTTTCAAACCACTTAGGTTTGGGATAATTTGTTACGGTGGTAAAAGATTAGAATACTGCAAAAGGCAAAATGTGGTCCTAGCTATGGAGCTGAGACAGAACTGAGCCTGGACAGAAGGGTTAGGTAGGTCTAGGTGGGGGGAAGAAGCAAGACAGAAAACTATGTAACACATCAGCTACTCTTAAGTTGGGGGGTAGAGGAGGGGTTAGATAATTTAGTGACATTGCAGTTGTGTACGGGTTACTTAGCTCTATCGGTTGTGCTGCTTTTCCATGCTGCATATAAAATTACTAAGCACTTAAAACGACACACATCTCTTATATCACGTTTTCTGTGAGTCAGGAATCTGGGCACCCCTTTGCTGGATCCTCTATTCAGGGTCTTGCAAGGCTGCAGTCGTGTCGTTGGCCACACTACGTCCTCATCTGGAGCGGGACGTCCTAGCTCACGTGGTTGTTGGCGGAATTGAGTTCCTTGTGGCTCTTGGGCTGTGGCCCTCAGCAACTGGCGCGCAGCTTCACTTCCCTGTCACGTGGCTCTCCACATGCAGTTCATATCCCAAGAGCTTGCGTCTTCAAGGCCAGTAGAAGAGCCTCTGCAGTGTATGCTTGCAAGACCGATACATATGTATACCCATGATTACATTACATATGTATAATGATGTGTATATGTACACACATGTGCATATGCGCGTGTGTGGATATACATATGTCCACCTGTATGTGGATTATTCTTTGTTTTTGTTTGTTTGTTTGTTTTTGCTTAAAAACAAAACAAAACCGAAGCGGTTAAAAGCTGCCCAGTCGCTGCAGGGAGAGGCTCGGGCAGAAGCCCTGACACCAAGGGCTTGCCAGAGGAGCCCCTCGAGGGCAGCTGGGCTGGAGAGGCTCCTGGTCGCGAGGCGCTGCGCCTAGGGAAGAGCTAGTTGCCAGTCCGGCCCGGGGGCAGGCGTGCAGGTGGCCCTCATCTTGGCGATGCGGCTCCAGGAAGTGGCTTCGCAGGAAGCGGCGGGGCTGGGGTGCGCGTGGGCGGGTCCAAAAGGGCGCGGTTCCGGGTCGTCGGCAGCAGCGGGGCGGCGCCCAGGGCGTACCGCGTGCTCTTCCTTTGCGCGTCTTGGGACGGCTTCTGCCGGTCCTGAAGAGGGCGCGCCGCCACGGCTTTGCCTCTTCCGGGAACGCTGGGTGCCACGGCGCTTCTGCCCGGTCTGCAGGCGAGCGGCCCACTCCTCCGGAGCCACCTCCTGAGGCGAAATGGGAGCCCAGAGGGAGGTAGGTGGGTGCGGGAGGCTGGCAGCTGCATGCTGACCAGGCGGCTCACGCGGCCTCCGCGTCGGCGGCGTCATTAGTTCTCATCAACGTGGGAGCTCGTGTTTGGTCGCCATTGAGGGGCTGAGCTCACAAAATGGTGTTGGCGTGTGTGGGAGGCACAGGGTGGCCGGGAAGGTGGTTCTGAAAGTTGTGATTGGATAAGAGGTTGGGGGGGGTGTTGGGAGGCTGGAACCAGAGGCGTCCGTGGTGGGTTCGGTGCAAATGCTGTTGAAGCGAGGACTGCAGGCTGATTGCCCGTGCACAGTTTGTGTTGTGCTCTCAAAGTATTTTCTCTTCCTTACGGTTTTTAAAATTACGTTTTCTTTTCTTCAGCTTGCTTCGTTGCAAGAATAGAGTATATAATGCATACAAAATATGCGTTCATCACCTGTTTATTTTATGGGTAAGCCTTCTGGTCTGCAGGCGGCTAAGTTTCTGGGGGAGTCAAAGGTGATGGGGGATTTTTGCACGGGGAGGCACCCCCTCACCCTGCTGTTGTTCAGGGGTCAACTATGTATATATTACACATTAAAACATATAATAATGTTAATAGAGGAGTGACATCCCCTCACCTTTGTTGTATTCTGTTAGCAAGTTCTCGGGTCTGCCCACCCTAGTCAAGGAGAGGAGATTATTCAGGATATGAATATGGGGATCACCTGAGGATCTGTCCCCAAGAGTTTCACTTCGTTCATTGATTCAGCGTTCAGTATTCATTCATCTGTTCATCCTTCCGTCCATCCATCAGCACCTTGTCATTTACTTTTGCCTCTGCCTGGAAAACTTCCCCGGAAATTTGCACACATCCTCCTCTGCCTTTCTTCAGGTTTCTGCTCCAACGCTACTCTCTTAGTGAGGGCTTCCCTCGACCAGCCTGTTTAAAACAGTCAATCCTGGGCCCTGCAATTCATTATCTTCTCTTACATTATTTTAGTTTTCTCAAGAACTCTTAAACACATTTGATACTTGTATTTACTCCTTTGTTTATTGGCTGTCTCCTCCACCACAGCGTAAGCTCTGTAAGATTAAGCACCTTGTTATATTCACTGTTGAAATGCCCGAATCTAGCCATAGCTGGAACGCAGTAAGTAGTTGTTAAGTAAATGAGCGAATGAGTATATAAACGTTTATTGGAGAGCCTACCATGTGTAAAGGATGGTGCCAATTACACTGGGGACCTGAATGGTTTTTGCTGTGAAAGGGTTTGCTAGGTGAGGACAGAAACTTGAGCCTGACAGTGAAGATTTTGGAGTAAAAAGACATTTGAAAATCAAACTCCAGGACTCCAGGGTGGCTCGGTCGGTTAGGGGTCTAACTCTCGATTTTGGCTCAGGTCATGATCTAACGGTTGGTGGAATGGAGCCCTACACGGGGCTCTGCACTGATAGCTTGGAGCCTGCTTGGGATGCTCTCTGTCTGTCCTTGCCCCTCCCCTGCTCATGTTGTGTGTCTCTCTCTCTCTCTCTCTCTCTCTCTCAAAATAAATAAACTTAAAAAAATAAAATCAAACGCAATCCAGAGCAACTTAAAGGAGGCATTATTTGAGGAGATTTTTGTTTGTTTGTTTTTGTTTTTTACCTCAATACCTGGGATTTGTTGTCTTGCCGCTTCGAAGAATGAAGCGGTGGACACAAAATAAAATGAGCCGCAGGCAAAAGGTGGTTAGAGTGTAAGATCAGAAAGTAAGAATGGTATGAAAGCGCTCTTTGCCGAGAGGGGGCATTCGAAAGTGAATGACCGCGACTGGAGGCAAGGGTCTTTGTTTTACAAGGTTTTGGTCAGCCCACCCCTTATTCCTTCTCAGGTCTTACGCTTATTGGCTTGATAGTTCTAGGTGCTGGGTTGCCCATTCCTGATTGGTTCGGCTCCATCGTGTGAGGAGGCAGACTGTGGTCACTCGTATAACATACATTTTATGGTTTACTTAGAGCTGTAAGGAAACCACCGAGTTTGGCTTTACCCAAGGGCTGGTGTGGTTATGCTAGTTTTAATTGTTCCAGTGGAAAAGCTAACTTCTTGTAGACAATGCTTAATGGATCCTGGATCATCCTGAGAAGTTTTCTAGAGCCGTGTATGATGTTGCAGGTGTGAATATTGTTCCAGTGAGAGGACACTGAAAAGCCTAATTTCCAGACAATGAGCCCTACTGAAAAGAACATACGAAGGTGCAAGTTACAAGCAGTTGTTGGAACCAAAACAGCAGTAGCTAGGCGGAAGAATGTTCCTGGGAAATAGGAGAATGTGCAAAGACAGAAAAGAATTAACCCTTAAAGCTGGTCTTGGCAAGGAGAAATGAGGATACAGGGGACTGTGATGGTGTATAGTCCAATCATAAATCGTGAATAAAAGTAAAAGCCAATCACAATATGTGGAGAAATGAGTTGGTTCCCTCGTTTCCAGTCTTATTTTGTGATGTTGGAGATTGTGCCCAAACTGTCAGCATATCCATGGAGAAAATATCCAGAGCAGCAAGAATAGAAGTAGGTAGCCTATAACAATTCCCTCCTTATGTAAAGAAAAGCAGGAAGCCAGTTTCAGAGTGTGAAATCAGCATGGACTTTTGTCTTGAGCTAACTGCCAGCTTCCATCACCAGTTTGGTGCTGGGGAGAAAGAGCTAGGCATAGCTGATTCAAAGAACAACAATGCAGGAACTATGAATTAGTGGTGGTAGGGAAGTGAAATTAATTTCACCATGAACACTGCATACGTTGCCAAAGCACAGTGGGCACTACCTGCGCACTACCTTCTGCCAATCAGACACAGCATCTATCTGGCAGAGAAATGCAGTCACTGAAAGGATTTGTAGCCAAGTGGGCACACCCACCAACATGACGTGTGCGTGCCAAAGCTTGTATATTGCAATTAGCTGTTACATGATCATAGACTGGGAGTAATTGGTATCTCTGCAAAATGTAATATGTTTGCAATCTGGAAATGCCAAATATTGAAGTAAAGGGGCCAGTTAGAATGACATTTGGTAAGTTTGGAATCTCCAAGTTAAAAACAAAAAATGGGTTATTGAAGGTGTTTTTGTCACGTAGACAATAGATCAGTGGTTCTTTTACTTGCCTGTACATTGAGTTTGCCAAAGAAACGTTTGTTCCTTGCCTGTACATTGAGTTTGCCAAAGAAACGTGTTCCTGGATTTATAGGCCTGAGATTGAGAGTATTTTTTTAATCCCAAGTGATTCTGATGGGCAGTTTTGAGAACCTTGGGAGTAGATGACTTGAAGGAGGCCTGCAGTTGATCTAAACAAAGAATTGAAAGACACATGTTTAAGAAGCAAAATGTTCATTACACTTAAGGGTTACATAATACCTTGGCCGCAAATGACAGAATGTCACTGAATTGAAGTTCTTAGAGGGCCTATTCTGGCTCCACATAAGGAGGAACCGTTTAAATTTAGAGTTCACAAGACCAATGAAAAACCAAGCATGATGATCAATAGGGTGATAAGTGTGGGAGCCAGATTGTTATCACCTATGTAGACATACCCAGGGGAATAGTGGTTTCTGGTGGCAGTGCAGATCTTTTTTGTCCCTGGATTTGTCCAACAGAACAATTTTGTCAACAGACCATTTGCTCTTCAACCCACTCCAATGACTTTCTGCCTCTGCTGTTCTGCTAACCCTGCCCTTACTATGTCACTAATACCCTCCCTATTGCCAAATCACAAAAATACATTTTAATGTTCGAGTGCTTACCGTTTACCAGGTAGTATTCCATGTAGTTTCGGTGTTGCATGTAATTCTTATAAAAGCCCTGTGAAATAAGTAATATTCTTATCAAATTTATACATGTAGAGTCTGAGGCACAGTGAGGACAAATTATTTTCTCAAGGTCACATGATTAGTAAGGCGTACAATTGGTGGATGATTCCCAGAAGCCAAATTCTGGAGCCAGAACTCATAATTACTCTACACAACCTCTCTTAGCGGCCTCCATGCAACATTTGGCCTAGCTGACCTCTCTCTCTGAAAAACTCTGAGCTTGCATGACACCACAGTTTCAAGGTCTTCCCCTTCCTTTTCTGTCACTCACTCCTAGTTTCGTTTACACGCTCTTTCTCCCCTAGCAAAGTAATGGCTTACTGTATCTCTTGTCATCATCCCACCCTCCCTGTCGGTGTTGTCATCTATTCTCAGGGGTTGTCAAGGCCAGCTATGTACGCAGGACCGTGAAATGATTATCTTTAGTCCATGCTACCTTTATGCGATTTTGTAAGTATGTGTGAAATCCCTACATCATTGCTTCACAGGCAGCTCACAGTGAAGCTCTTAGAAAAAGAACTCTCCATTTCTAACTTCTGTAGAAAATGAGACGAGGAAGAACTTGAGAGTCATCCTTTGATGCCCTTGGCTCTCAGCGCAACTACATCCACTTCTTCCTGGAGTCCGGTCCATTCCGCTTCCACGGTGTTTGGGATCTTTTCACTTCTTCCTAATCCGTTGCCACAAATCTGACACAAGTCCATCTCTCCATAGACTATTGTCAGAACACATTTATTAGCTCTTCGCTTAGATTTTTTCTGTCCCAAGGGAGTGGATCTCCTCACAGAAAAGTTAGTTCTGGATGCCATCCCCCTCTCTTCCCTGAATGTGTTCTCCAGGTTCAGGCTGGGGATGATTTTTTTTTTCATAAACACTTTTTGTTGCTGCAAAACATTTTATCTTAGAGCTATATTTATTTTAACTGTTTTCTTATTTTAGATCATTTAAGTTCCTACTTTTCAAAAAAATTAATAGATTCTTTTTAAGAACGTTTTTAACTTTTTTCAAATTGTTTATCTTTGAGAGATAGCACATGCACAAGTGGGGGAGGGGCAGAGAGAGAAGGAGGGAGACGCAGAATCCGAAGCAGGCTCCAGGCTCTGAGCTGTCAGCACAGGGCCTGATGTGGGGCTCAAACTCACCAAATGTGAGATCATCACCTGAGCTGAAGTCGGACACTCAACCAACTGAGCCACCTGGGTGCCCCGTTAAGGGCTTTTTTAGTATGACAGAAATACTGAGCAAAAAATCAGAGTTCACGTATACTCCCTTTTTCCCTCTCCCAACAGTTTCCCCTGTTATTAGCATCTTGCATTGGTGTGGTATTTATTGTAATTGATGAATCAATACTGATAAATCAATATTAACTAAAATTCATCATTAAATTAGAGTTGACGGTTTGCATTGGGCAGAACTACAGGTTTTGACGAATGCATGGTGTTACGTTTTTGCGATGATGGTATCATGTGGAACACTTGCACTGCTCATAAATCTCCTGTGCTTCACCTGTTCATCCCTCCCTCCTGCCCCATGAACCTTTGGCAACTCCCAATCTTTTTATTCTCTGTTTAACCTTTTTTCTAACCCAGGGTGCCTCCCGACTCCACAGCCACACTCACCTTCCAGGCACCATCACAAGAACCAGTATCTCCAAACACAGGCTTTGGAGAAAAATAGTCCTGGCTAGATATTTTCCTTCTCCTTCATAGAATTTTAGAGTTTTGAGAAATCAGAGAGATTATTTAATCCAATGATTGTTGTCCTTCAATGGGGTGTGTGTGTGTGTTTTACTATTCTCTTTTTTTGACCGGCGATGGGAAGAAGTAGGAGACTAAAGCGATGTGACATTTTAGTTTGTAAATACAAAAAGTGAACAGAACTTTAAACCACAGTTACGAGGCCAGTGTGGTGTAGTCCTGCAAATCACACATCTCCTAGCCCTGCTTGGACCAGCTGCAGTTTGGCTTGTGGTTTCAGCATGCCCCTGTCCGTGCACACTTTGAAGTGGGGAAGTTAGAGGGTAAAGGCCCGGAAAATTATAATATGTGGTGTGGTGGTTGATTTTATATGTCATTGTGGCTGGGCCATGGTTCCCGGATATTTGGTCAAACATTATTTTGTTTGTTTCCGTGAAGCTATTTTCTGGATGAGATGCACATTTAAATGGATGGATTTTGAGAAAACTGATTGCCCTTCCTAATGTGGATAGGTCTCAATCAGCTGAAGGCCTGAATAGAACAAAAGGCTTATCCAGCCTAAGCAAGAAGTAATTCTGCCAGCAGATGGCCTCCTGACTTGACCTACAACCTCTGTTCTTCCCTGGGTCTCCAGCCTTGTGGTTCACCCTACAAATTTGGGACTTGCCAGCCTCCATAGTCTTAGGAACCATTTCCTTAAAGTCAGTCATTCCCTCCCCACCTCTCTCCTCCCCTCTTTCCCTCCCCATATAGTGTTCTGTACGTTCTGTTGGTTCTGATTCTCTGCAGAACCGTGCCTAAAACACATGGCTCAAAGTGAATTGGAAACACGGAGTCATGTTTTTGGTACACAGGGTTGAGAGCATGTGAATTCTTCATAGTTGTTACTTGAAACTTCATTTCCACTTGGACTGTTGTGGTTCCCACTGTGGAGTTAGGAGATGGAGAGTGAAGGAAATGGGAGGTATAAGAGAGGGTGGGGGTGGGTGAGTATTACCGTCCTAGCCTCATAACTTCCCGTTGAATATAACTCCCTTGATAATGTATTTCCCCATGGCAGGCAATGGCTTTCAAGATAATTACATAGACTTCATGGCTCCTCAAAGTAATATGATTAATACTCCTGTAGTATGGATAATGATGATGCATCTTTCTCAGAAAAGGATTTTTAAAAATCAGGTCTGATGCATAGTTTTTCTCCGGTACACTTTCTTATCTCCTTAGCTTATCGAAAGGTACAGTATGAGGCTAAAGAAGGAGGAAACGATCATTAAATTCTTCCATCACTATTTTCAGTGCTCCAGAAAGGTGACATATTTTCTCATTGACTTCTCTCTTTACAGGAAAAATATTAGCAAGGACTTTTCAAAGGAAACTTCAAAAGAATAACAGAATTTTGAAGAGTAGGAAGGCTGCTTTCATGTGTTAGGACAGATGGTAGAATGCATCAAAAGGCAGCAGTAATTGTGTATGGATTTTATTAGGTAGTATTTATTTAACACATACTTGGGGATGCTTTCCTGTGTGAAAGGTCATGTGATTTAGGACCTGTTAACAGTGATAGTAAGACACTGTCTCGAAATTCAGGATGTCTATCACTGAGCCGAAAAGCAATCGGTCACTCAATTGCAGATAATGTAATATGAAAAGCATTATTACAGAGTTATGTCAGGGATGCAGGAAAAAACCCGCGAGGCAGTAACACTCAAGAGTTCTTGCAGACGAAATAAAAATAAGAATAATGGCATGAGACAGAACCCCACTGATAAATTTTTAAAAATTCACTCTTAAAGATCTATTTTGAAAAGCAGTCTTTTGGGAACAATTAATATTAAGTTCATGTCTTTTGGTTTCTTGACTCTTTAAAGCTGGAGTAGGGTCGTATCTTAGTTTTTAATCTTTCCAGAATATTAGAGGAAGCAGAAAACAAAATAGTAAAGTTGTGCATATATGTGAAAGAACCGATAGATCAGATAAATTGTTTCCCTTAAAAAATACTAAATTAATTTTTAAATGAGTGTGTGAGAAAAACACAGACTGGTTGTTGAAACGTTTGTAAGAAGCTTTCACATAGATCTATCTCTAGCCTTCACGGTCTTGTGAGAAATGGAAAATCATGCCTGTCTGGATGAGGTGTGCTTTGATAGTTGTTTAATATGATTTTATGACTAAATTTAAAAACAAAATATGGTCTTTACGTAATCTCTTGAAATATCACATTACGAGAGGAAACACAACATGGGGCAGCTCAGTTGCTGAAACAATGTGGAATTATTTCAGCCTAACCGAAAAGAAATCATTTCCTTTGATCCCAGGTATCTACAGATTACAAAAAGAAACTGGAAAGGTGAAAGCAGTAAGGATCTTATTTGCCTTTGAGTTTGTCTTTATTTGTTTTCTTTAACTTATATGTCTGTAAAAAGTCTCCAAAATTTCTTAAAAGTCTCTGAGAATTTTTGAGGATTTAAAGGACACAACGGCTCTGTCTTTTCTCTACTGCACTGCATGAGGCTACTGTCTGTGCTCATGGGACTGCACCGCCGCCGGCATAAGTAGCCCTGTGAAATTAAAGTGATTGGACATTGTTCTGACGAGGATTAACATTTTGTTTTTAAAAAGAGTGTGGGTATGGTAGATATGTGCATACATCACTTTATCTTAAAGTGTAACAAATTACATAAATTAACTTCATGCTGAGAAGCAGACATATTACTCAATTGTTCAAAACCTCATCCTGGGTGAGAATTATTGTACAGTTGCCTCCGTGTTTTGAATGAGGCACTTCAGTGTGAATAAAAAGACACACACATTGCATTCCCGAAAGGAAAATAACGACTTCACATACGAAAGTCTCATGCTATCATTTTTCTGTTATTTTATGCAATTCAAAAGTGGCACGAGTGCACATTGGAGAACTTTGTGCAAATCATAAGTTTTCATTTTCAGAAGAATACACTTAATTGCATTAGCAGTAAGGAGGCTACTTTGGAGCTATTGTTCATGATGACGGTGTCTCAATCTGGAATTTGAAAGGACTCGAATATCAGCAGTCGGTGAGCAATGTAAAAATCACCTTTGCAGGCACATTTTTTTTCTTTTCACAAGACCGTGATTTAAGACTTGAAAAATAATAAGAGAAATAAGCTTTTGAAGCATATTTGTCAAGCTCTGGATCATCTGCAACAATGTGAAGGGAATAAACTAATTCCAAAGATGCAGGCAAGTTGACATGGTGAATATAAAACATGAGCCCTAGCATTCATGCTCTTTCCTTTGTAAGCCTGAAGATTTGTCTCCCTCCTGGAATTGCATTCTTGGTCATACAGGTAGAGTTGGGTGAGTAAAGTTTTACAGGATCTTAAACTTACCTTTCAGACTTCTAGGTAATGCTTGAATAAGCTTTAGCTCCCTTAATAGAAAACAAGAGCCATCTTTGAATAATAATAATAATACTATAAAAATACAGTGAAATGAATGGAAAACATAAATAACGTGGGCTTTCAAAGGTGGGAGAACACTGTGTAATGGGCAGACACTTCTCCTAAGCCCAAAGGAAGAAAATAAAGCGAAGAGAGAACGAAGAAGTGGAGACTTGCGTACTCTCGATGCCTCTTTGGAGTACCCCAGTGCTGGATGAACAAGACGTGGGCTTAAGGGTCAGGCATGCACATTTGCCAGAATACAGTGTATAGTCTCTCTAAGGGTAGCCTGAAGCTAGAATAAATTGCTCTTCCTGAGGTCCTGTCTCCAAACACAACATTTTTCTTTTGAGAACGCTGCAGGAAATCCATGTGTAAATGTTTGAATGCTGTATGCACTGCAGTGGGTTACCACTAAATTAGTAGCAACGGGCTTCTGGCTTTGTGAAGTTACTGGAGACATACTTGCCCTCTTGCTATAAACAACCCAAAAACCGTAGAAAACAAATGTATTTGTACAACATGGCACATTACAGAGATCCCCAAGAGAAGGGATACAAATGAAGTGAGTCCCGGGATTGCCTCACCTTTCGGCCAGGAGGCACTTCCTGGACTGCGATGCCAGAGGGAAAACCCAAGCAGATCATATGGTTTCTTTGAGTTGAGGGGTTTGGGGAGGCTGAGATAGATAGAATTTCAGGGCAGAGTATCAGAAAGCAGGGAGCTATACAGAGAAAGAGCTCTAGAAAACTTCCTGTGGCTTTTGAACCTTTGGTTGAGTACTATGCACGTGTGTAGGGGGAAGATCTGAAAGGCTGGGCACAGAATTACCCGGGGAGCCAACCCTGAGCACTTTTCAGCAGATCGTGTCTTTTTATCCACCTATGTTATTTGGAGCAATTTGAGATTTTGATTGCAGTTGTAGGGGAAAGGTAATGATTTTTAGTTTTGAGTGTTATTGGAACATTTAGGTAGACATGGGAAAACAATAAAACACGTTATTGAAAAGTGACCGATAGAACATGAGACATCTGAGAATCCATCCATAGAGATAGTAGTTCAAGTCAAGAAAACGTATATATAAGTACTGTCACTAAAGAGGTATGGAAAGAGGTATGAAAATTGATAATTACTGAGCACCCCCTTCTCACCAGCACCAAGGTGCATACATTCATGTGCTTTCTTAATGTAGAACAGTGTAACAATCCTATCAGCTAGGTAATTGAATTCCAGTTGTAAAGATCAGAAAATTGGAACTCAGAAAGGTAATTTGTTCAGGGTTCTACAACTGGAACCAATAATTTTACTCAAGATCTCACAGTAGTTACCCAGGTATGTGATACTTTAAACCCAATCTGAACCAATTGAAAGGAGCTGACAGTATTCCTGTGCTGAATTTGAGACAAGAAAGGGATACGGTCTGGGTGCTCTTGAGGGTACAACCATGGCCAACCGGAACTGCCTAACTTGTACCCTAACCTGGCCCCTTCTCTAATCTCATTCCCAGTGCTCACCTGGTATTCACTCTAATCAGCTGTAATGACTTCTGGGTGTTGCATGGAGGGACAGGGCATGTTCCTACCTCAGGCACTTACCCCCAACTTCTCTTGCAGAAATGCTCGTTCCCAGGATATGCACTTGGCTTACTTTCTCATTTCGTTCAGGATTCTGTTCACATGCTGGTTTGCCATAGAAGTCGGCCTGACCACCCTATGTAAAATATTAATTCTGTCCACTTCTTGTCCTCTTCATTGGCCTTACTTTTTCTTCATAGCACCATTGTCTGTCAGACATTGTGGCCCCTAATCATGTGTGTTTTTATTTTCTGCCTTCCTAGATAGAATTAAGTTCCTTGATGTGAAAGATTGTACCTGTTTTAATCATTGTTCTCTTATCTGTGCCCAGAACAGGGCCTAGCACATAGAATGTTTCCCATAAATGTAAATGAATGAATGAATGAGAAACCTGTTGTGGGTTCCAGACCCTTTGAGAATTGATTAAAGGTATGGATGCCCCTAAATGCGCATATGGATACCTTTGCTTCCGAGGGATTTAACCAATCTGTAAATCTATTTGACTTCTGGAGAGCTCCATTTCAAAAGTAAAGAATTGAAGATGTAGAAAAGTGATGAAAGTCATTCTAAAAATGGAGAACGTGGAAGGGATAATTAAAAATAAAGGAATGGCCACTTGTGTCAAGCTAGAATTCAGAATGAAAGAGTTTGATATAGTGTTAGATTTGGCAAGGAAGACAGTGGTGACCTTCAAAAGTTCAGTGTCCACATAGAGGCAGACAAATAGTGATAGACAAGGCATTAAAGAAAGTGTAGATAGCAAGGGACTGGAGTCAGGTTGAAGACAGTTTGGGATCATGGTAAAGGAATACGAATGAGGATAAAGGTGACTTACCTTCTCACTGATGCCATAGTTGCTGGCACAACTGAGATGAAATCCCAGGTTTCTTGATACCTTTCCTTGAATAAAGTAGAAGGTTCAGTGCACAGGCTCTGGAGATAGAGCTGAATTCTACCGCTTACTGTGACTTGAAGCAAATATATTTTGTAATGTTTTATTTTTTTTTTATTTCTGAGAGAGAGAGAGAGAGAGAGAGAGAATGCAAGCAGGGGAGGGGCAGAGAGAGGGAGACAGAAGATCCAAAGCGGGCTCTGCACTGACAGCAGCAAGCCCGAGGCGGGGCTCCATGTCACCAACCATGAGATCATGACCTGAGCCAAAGTGAGACGCTCAACCGACTCAGCCATCCAGGTGCCCCTAAGCAAATAGTTAAAAATCCTCCAGGCTTCCATTTCTTACCTGTAAAATATGGTCAATAATAAGGGCATGATGAGCTAATGAATGTAATAAGATTAACGTGATAAGTGGTACAAAGAAACCATTTAATAGATTTACCTATCATTTTTGTCATCCCATAAAGATAGTCCCGTGTGTGTTATTGCTTAGTATCCTATGCATTATTGTTTAACACTCTCCCTATCACATAGAATGTTTATATCATTATGTGACTACTATGTAATAAGTGAATAAGTGATAACAAATAGAATGCTTGACACTAAATGGAAGAAAAGAATTAGAGCAATAGCTAGAATGGTTATGTAGTTAAGTAAAGGTTTCTTAACCATTACAAATTGATTCATTATTCTCTGGGTTCGGTCGAATGGCACATCTTTGCGTGTAGTGTTGCATGTAGTGTTTTCTGGGCTCACTCGTGATTTTATGTTCAGCTGATGGTCCATAGCCTTAGTCAAATGTCTGATGGTTGGCTGGCTGTCAGCAGGGCAAAGGGGCTATTTCGGTCATGTGTCTGTCGTCGTCTAGCAGGCGAGACTGGCCTTGTTTACGTGGTGGTGGTCACAGAGTTTCCTTAGAGCAGCAAGAGAGGGCAAACCCTGATAATGAAGCCCTTTTCAAGTCTCTCTTTGTGTTATATTTGCTATCATCCCGTGGAACACAGCAAGAACTATTGCTGCCGCGTCAAGAGTCAGTGTGGGCAGGCACAGCCCAAGCCTTGGGTAACAAGGAAGGTCATCACTGTGACCATTGATGGACATGTTCTTGAGGAAGAAGGCAAAATAGAATTCAGACAGGAAGAGTTCCTGGGGTCAGGAATTCTCAAGAGCCAGAAAGGGGTAGATCTCGCTCTGAAACTGAAAAGAGATGAGATCATGAGTACAAAGAATAGATGTTGCTGTAACGAGAAATAAGACCGTTCACAGCCGACTTGCTTACTCAGACCTAGTCTGATGTCTTAGTCATCTTGCTTTTACATTTTGAGCATATCTCTGTTCTTATTGCTGTTCCATAGGGTATCTGTCCTGGGCTCTATTCTGTCAGAACTACAAACTTCCCTTTCACTTGCATCCTATCAGAAGACTCAAATCCTGGAAGGCACTTTAAAACACATTAACCAAAACAGGCACTGAAAGAGATATTTTGAGAAAGCTTTCTGGCTGATTCTTCACAAATGCCAGATCATCCCACTTTGGCTCTGTGGGCTACAGAAAACCCTCAAATCTGAAATTTGTAGGTACCTCATATCCTCTATGTGAATAAACTGTCATGGAGCTAAAGCAACCTGGCATAACCATCCCAATTTCACACTCTATAGCAATGGTCTTAGATCCAGTCGTTTTTTACGACGACCCACCAAGCCATCCTATAAGAGAATAGTTATTATAACAAAAAAAAGTACCTTAAAATTATGTTTTAAAATTTTATTTAATTTGATTTTTTATTTTTAAAGTTTATTTTGAGAGAGAGAGGGAGAGCAAGAAGGCGAGAGGGGCAGAGAGAGAGAGGGAGAGAGAGAATCCAAGCAGGCTCTGCACTGTCAGCGCAGAGTCTGATACGGGGCTGGAACTCACGATCCATGAGATCATGACCTGAGCCAAGGTCAAGAGTCAGATGGTTAACCGACTGAGCCACCCAGGTGCCCCTAAAATTTTGTTGAATTTTAAAAGATAATACTTTCAAATTAGGTTTCAAAATCTGTTGAAAAGTAATATATGCATATTGTATAGATATTCAAGTAGCAAAAAATTATTTAAATGAAAACAATACCCCCTTTCCCAAACAAAACTATTGTTCAGAGTTTCCGATTTGAACACTGAATGAATCTTTGATGTTATGAAAAAAACAGATAATTTTGTTTAGATGTGAGAACCATACTTAACAAGTTTTTTAAGCAGTCCTTATCTTCCATAGATGATTAAATGTTTATGGCTCAAAAAAAGAATTTCTTCGTCTCACCTAAAATTTAATTTTCTGTGCTCACACACATGCACACACTCATACACACACATACACCTTTTTGTGCATTTTGAACACTGCTATTGGCTTTGAGTTACCATATATTTAGGGCGTGTTTTTGGCTGAGTGTATGTTTCAGGACCGAATCATATTTACTGGAAATCTGCTTCATTTTCCTTTCTCCCATTAGCCAAGGACATTATCTGGGACTACATCCAAATAAGTCTTTACCACACACTCAGCTTAATTGGTGTTTATCAATAATATTGCTCATTTTTAAATAATTGCAAAGTTACCTGAAGGTAGCTTAATATGTAAATATAGCAATAGAATTGAAATTATAGACTCAAGAATCATGTTTTCAACCAGAAAAACATCTCTTTTTAATAGACATTGAATTATGATCAAGTAGCTTGGAAGTGTGGCATTCAACAGTAATCAGTTCATTGACTGGCTGTTTTGGTCTTTTATGTAGCTACATTTGTGGAACAAAATTCAGAGACAAGGGTATTGGAAAGGTAATTAGTGCATTGATTTCATGGTTGTCTTGAAGAAAGAAATAAGGAAATAGAAACTCACAATAGGAAAGAAATTTAGGCAATTGCTTTTTTCATGAGACAGGTTAAGTTCTTCATACTGTTTAAAAACAAATGACAGTGGTATTCTTTTAGAAAGAACTGCTAGTGGGGCGCCTAGGTGGCTTAGTCGGTTGAACATCCAACTCTTGACTTTGGCTCGGGCCACCATCTCACTGTTGTGAGATGGAGCCCTGGGTCAGGCTCCGCGCTGAGCGTGGGACCTGATTAAGATTCTGAGTAATCTGTAGAATTGTTGAATCACTATATGATACACCTGAAACTAATATGGCACTTTGTGCTTATTATACTTCAATAAAAGAAGAAAAAAAACCCGGCTAGTTCCTGATTGAGGAAAATTCAGAAGGGCAATATCTGTACTTAAAAAACAGTTTAGGAAGTGGTTGTTCATATTTTAAGAAGATCCTTTTTATTCTCAATGGCTAATCACCAAATTTTTCTGTAGAACTAGCTATTAAGTATTATTTTAATTTATGAAAGTCAAGCCTCATATCCTCTCAATAATTTTGGAATAAATTTGTTGTCCTTCCCCAAATGAGTTCACTGAATATGCTGGGGGAGGGGGGTTATGAGATCTCTCGGTCTTGAAATAATTTATTCCTATAAGAATATGCCAACAAAGTATAATCTCTCCACCAGCAAAGATGGTAGTATGGCAACCTGAAAGAGGTTTAATATACTCAATTACCCTTGTTAATGTACAGAAGTGAATACAGAGATTACCTTAAATAGTAATAAGAACATATTTTTTATGTTAGGAATAATTCATATGATCTTTTCCATCAACTTTATGAGGCTAGTTAGACCTGACTTATATATATGGTGAAAAAAATTTTATTTCTTATACATCAGCCAGTAAAGAGCAACAAATCTAAAAAGACTCTTTTCCACATTTTTTTCTAAATATACTAATTGTTAATAGGTAATGTTAATGATTCAGAGACATCAACTTGGATTGGTTTTTTCGTGTGTTGATTATAACCATTATAAAATATGGTGAATCATTCTACTTTTAAATCATTTTGTAGTCTCATCTTGCAGAATTTAGAAAGTAAAAGTTGGAGAGAAGATGATAAGTGAATTTCACATATAGTAAGGTAGCTGCATCGTAATGGTAAATTCTCTAACATTTTCTGTGTAAAAGTGTTCTTTAATTATCCTAGTAGTGTTAACTTAAAGGAATCAGTGAAACCTAGACAATATTGCTTTTTCTTTATATGTCATTACTACAATCCCAGTTGAAAAGTATGAGATATTAGAAATGGTTAAAAGGCAATGCGAGTAAATCAGAACGCCTCTGGTCACACTTAGGATGAATAGTGGAATTGCATATCTAATTGTATTGTCAGAGTCCTTCACCTGTAATGAAGGTCATAAAATCTTTCTCAGTATCTCCACCCAGACCTTGTGTCTTCCACTGTAGTAGCTAAAAATCTAAGAGAATGAGTAAGAAACAAACAAATGAACAAAAACAGAAGAGAGACTTTTTTGCTCTGTACCTCTATGAAAGTTATATTTTCTTAGATTTCTATGCTCTGTACCTCTATGAAAGTTATATTTTCTTAAAAACTTTAAAAGTTCTCTAAGGACATCCACAAATAGACATTGGGTGTCAGGAAGATCCAGCCTCGTTTGAGACTAGGTATTGACAGCTATGAAAACTTGATAATATGGGAGAAAGTATGAATTTTGCACTCAGGTCTGAGTTCATATCCTGGTTTCATCCTTTACAGGTGGTATGCCTATACTAATTAGCGTTAATTGTTTACTGTGTCTTAGAACTTGATTACTTGAATGCTCTGAGGCTTAGTGTCCTCGTCTGCAAAGTAAAGGTAAAACCGACTCATATCTTTGATGTGAATGTACTTAAAGTACCTGACACACCGTTAAGGATCCATTAAAGTTTGTTTTCTTCTCCTTTTGGCTAGGAAATATAGAACACTTTACCAATACATGCCCATTTGTTCTCGTTGTAGATGCCATGTAAAATGATCTTCTTATAACTTAGAATAAGTACATATAATTTTGATACAGAAGTTAGATTTCTTCTTTCCTCCCTCCCTCCTTTCTTGCCTCCCTCCTTTCTTTCCTCTGTTTGTTTCCTTTATATTTGTTATTCCTGGTACCTATCTAGAATACCTAAAATTCTAGCAAAAAGTGTATAATAAACATTACGGTACACAGCCATGAATTCTCATAGACAATCTGATTTGCCTTCACATTAATTCATTTAAGTGCCTACTGTGTTACAAGTACTAAGTCAGTTTTTGAGGATGGAAAATTGAACAGAGACTTATGCCTTCAAGAAGGTTTGGGTTCACTGATGGAGTCAAGAACTTATCACAAAGTAATGTGGAAAGAGGGCTAGTATATGACATCCTAAAAAGGAAATAGGATGTAGGGAGGAGCATGGAGGTGCCATGCATATCTAATGACATGAGGAGTGGTGGTCAAAGAAGCATTCTCCTCATAGGAGGAGAAGTGGGATAAGTTTTACCAAGTGAGTATTAGTAAGTGAAATCAAGAAGAGGGAAAGAGACATTTGAGGAAGTGTGAACAGCATTTATGAAAGCACGGGAGTGTGAAGAAACAAGATGCTTCTTCTGGAAAGATTTCTGTGGCAGATTGTGTTTTTCAAAATATCTGCAACAATGTTTCCAGACCCACATGCTTTCCAGAACCTTACCACTCTTCCATTAAAAGGTAAAGTCTATTTTAATTTTTAACTTTTAATTTTTTGAGAAACCTCCGTACTGAAACCGGTATTACACTGTATGTTAACTAACTTGAATTTAAATAAATAATTTTTTTAAAAAAGGTAGATTCTCTACCCCCTCCCCTTGAACCTGGGCATGCTTTGGAGAACTACCTCATTAATGAAGTATAGTGGGCATGACACTTTGTGACTTCCAAGGCTCAGTCATAAAAGATGATGCAGCTTCTTCTGCTTTGCTCGTGAAAATGTACTTTTGAAGTCCAGAGCCATCATGTGAGAAGTCTGGGCTCCCTGAAGCCACTATGCTGAAGCAAACACACAGATAGGGGGAGATGCCTGAGGAGTCCTGGCTGTTCCAGCTCCCAGCTTCTCAAGACTTCAGAGACCAAACATAGGAGCGGGAATGCCTTTGAGATGACATGAATCCTTAGGCACTGAAATGACTAAGTGGATGAACGTTCTTGAAGAAGGACTCCCTCGCTATATCAGTCTGTAGTCAAAACCCTGGGAGATAACGGTATGAAATGATTGCTGTTGTTTTAAGCTACTATTTGGGAATGGTTTGTTATCTAACTGTAGGTAACTGATACAACTTTGTTGTTTATCCTCCTGCCTGTGTCTGACTTGGGAGTGTTTTCTAACATTCTACTTACTTGACTGGATCCTCTACTAGTGTGTAATTTCTGGGATGGCAGGACCCAGGCCCATCATGATCAATGTTGCATCCCCTGTACCTAGCACAATGGCTGGTACACAGTACATGTTTAATATATAGCTATTCAATGAACAAATAAGTGAATGGATTATATGTTTGGAGAGTGAAAAAGGTTGAGTCAGTGGGAGACCAGCCTAGAGAGGCCAGTAGGAGATAGATCCTGAGCATTGTTATGTATATATTTTTAAAAGTTTGAGAGAGAGTGAGCAAGTGAGCATACACATGAGCAGAGAAGGGACAGAGAGAGAGAATCCCAAGCAGGCTCCTTGCTGTCAGCACAGAGCCCAATGCAGGGCTCAAACTCACGAACCTTGAGATCAATGACCTGAGCTGAAATCAAAAATCAGATGCTTAACCATCTGAGCCACTCAGGTGCCCCCAAGCATAACTGTGTGTTAAGCTGAAGCATTTGACTTTATTTTGAAAGCTACAGGGCCATATAGAAAAATGTAGGCACTGGAGTGATAATGATCAGAATTCACAGTTAGGAAGATCACAATAGTAGTGCTATGGGGGATAAAATAAGATCAAAAAAGGAATATTGGGGCCCCTGGGTGGCTCAGTCAGTTAAGTGTCTGACTCTTGATTTCAGCTCAGGTCATGATCTCACAGTTTATGAGTTCTAGCCCTGCATCGGGCTCCATGGGAGCTTGGGATTCACTGTCTCTGCATGCCCCGCCCCCTCTCCCCCCAATAAATAAACATTAAAAAAATGAGGCATATTGGCAGGCTATATGGAGAAGGACTGGCCTGGAGGAGTAGTAATCAGATTGAGAGCAAAAGTTGGACACTTAAATATTGAGGGTAGAAAATCTACATAATAGATTTACCAGCAATCTTCTGACACATGGGCTTTCATTTATAGTAAAAAATATATTAATTACATCTTTTACATATGCCCCTTTAGGGCAATTTTGAAAAGTTCCTTTGTTTGATTTTGTATTGACTTCATAATTACTGATTATTTCTGACAGACAGAAATCAGTCCCTGTAGTACCATATCCCAGAGATAAGCAACTGTGCCTTATGTATTAATTTCTTGTGATCTCAAGCAGTTAATAGACTTGAGCTAACTCATCATGCTGATCTTTTGGGAAATGAATTTCCTAGCTACTCATATGTCCTCTAAACTTAAACATCCATCCTCTTTCTTTGGAAAATATGTTTCCCAACCAAGTTAATTATTATTGCTAGCTTCAACCCTGAATCTTTACTGTTAAAAGAGTATCTGTTTTCTAGCAGACTTGTTAATTATGAAAGACTACTTACTTGCCATGTTTCCTGAGGTTTTGTATACAGGGTCACTTCCATGAGATGAGTATTGTGGGGTCGATGGAATGGAGAGAGTGGGAATATGATGTGATGGTAATCTTTGGAAAAGATGAATAATCCTTGAACAGAGGAAGACTAAAACAGTATATAAGAAGAAGTAACATTATGGTACTAAAATTAAGATCAGTGAACCCAAGAACCAGAGTATGTTCAAAGACCAATCCACACAACTAAAGGGACGTAGCAGACACTGCTGGTAGCTTATCCAGTGTCTATTCTCATCTTTTCTGTTAGAAAAGAACCCCATCTGTGTTTGGACAGTGTGCCCGGCTAAAAGAATTACATTTCCCAGCTTCCCATGCAGCTAAGGATGACCACATGACATAGTAAAGGCTAATAAGATATAAGTGGAAGATACTGGTGGCAGCTGTGGAAATTTCTTTAAAAGGATAGACTCAACTGACCTGCATCATTTGTCTTAAACTTTTTCTCTTTTCTGCAACACAGTTATGCTGTTGATGGAATTACTACCTTGAAACCATGATCATAAAGACAAAAGTTGCTAAGATTAGAGACGTAGAAAGCTAGAAAAAGCTAGAGTCCCTGATGGCATCATGAAGCCATTGAATTGGCCCTGGACCGATGACTTCTTGTCTTATGAAAATAAGAATCCTCTGTATCAGTCGGTGTTCTCCAAATAAATAGAACACACAGAGACAGAGAGAGACAGAGAGATACAAATACAGATAGGGAGAAAGACAGAGGGTGAGATTTATTTTAAGGAATTGGCTCTCATGTGCTTGTGGGGGCTGAAAAGTTTGAAATTTTCAGGACAGGCGAACAGATGGAAACTCAGGCAGGGTTTCTGTGTTGCAATCTTGAGGCAGAATTTCATCTTCAAAGAAGAAACATAGCTCTTGAGGCCATCAACTGATTGGATGAGACCACGCTTTACCGAGGGCCATCTACTTTAAGTCTACTCGTGGTAAATGCTAGTCACATAAAAGAGTACCTTCAGAGCAACATCTAAACTACTGTTTAATGACTGGCACTATAAAATAGATAAGTTGACTCACGAAATTAACCATCACACCTTCTAAATTGTTTCAGTTGTTGAAATTGTTAGGTGGGTTTCTATTACAAACACAAGTACAAAATACATTAAGTATTAGCAGCAAGGGAAAGAGATATCTGGCAACATGAGTAGTTCTAGGTGGTAGGAATGGAGAATGAGCAGGAGTAAGTATGGGGGAGGGGAGGGCATAGATTAATAATTTGTTAACTGCTTGATGTTAGCTTCTTTTCACACATGCTGATGTTCACCTTTTACACTTCAAAGGTTCTGAATGTAAAAGTTCAGAATCTTCTGGGGTGCCTAGGTGGCTTAGTCGGTTAAGCATGGGACTCTTGGTTTCAGCTCAGGTCATGATCTTGTGGTTTGTGAGTTTAAGCCCTGTATTGGGCTCTGTGCTGAGCTCTAGGAGCTTGCTTGGGATTCTCTGTTTCCCTCTCTCTCTTTCTGCCCCTCCCCTGCTCTCCCTTTGTCTCTGTCGAAAAAACATAAATAAGCTCAGTCGGTTATGCATCCATCCAGCTCTTTATCTCATCTCAGGTTATGATCTCACGGTTCTTGGGATCAAGCCCCACATCGGGCACTGTGCTAACAGTACAGAGCCTGCTTGGGATTCTCGGTCTCGTTCTCTCTCTGTCTCTCTCTCTCTGTCTCTTTCAAAAATAAATTAAAAAAAAATCTGAGAATCTTCTGACCCATCAAGGTAGACAGTGGACTAGTTACTGCCCTTCCTTTTCTCCATTTTTTATAGGAATATTATAATAATATTGATTAGGCAAAATGCATTGACAAATTGAGTCAGACGTTTGAACACATATCAGTGAGAAATGAGAAAAGTTCTTTATTTCTCGTATCTCATAAGAGTACCTTTCCTTTAAATACAGCTGTTTCTCTCCCCAGGCTGCAGAATCATGGTCATATTTTAGTGCATTGTGTCAAAGGCTTCGTGTGGTATTTTTGTTTCTTAGTGAAATTCAACTTGTGTAACATCAGCTTCTGAGATCACTTAGATTTATTTAGACTGCTTGTGCACGGTTCGGGGTAAATCTTGTCAGATTCTTTTGAGGGCCAATCTACCTCAGCTGTGAGATTTGTGATTCCTTGGGCAAGTCATTCAGTTTCTTTACGTCTTAGCTTCCTTACCTGTGACATGTAGTGCTCACTCTGGGTAATCTCTAAGTTCATCTCCAGTGTAGAATGTTATCATCTTGTGGTATTATCTAAGAGTACTTGGTACATTGACAGAAAAACAAATTCTTAGAGTACCTCTGTATCCTGGAACTCATAATTGCACTGTGTGCACACACAAAATCAAGTCGGGCTCAGCTAGCTGTTCATAGCCCACAGTGGGTACTCTCACATTTTTCCAACTTTTACTGAAGTATAACTTCATATGATAAAATTTACCCCTTTAAAGTATATACTTACATAATGATGACTGCAGTCAAAACATAAAAATGTCTTTATAATGCCCACAGTTTCCTTATGCCTCTGCCTACCTCCAGTTCTCTAGAAACCATTGCTATGTTTTCTGCCCCTATAGTTTTTCCTTTTTCAAAAGGTCATTTAAATGGAATCAGGCAGAATGTCCTCTTATGTGCCTGGCTTTTTCCACGTAGCTTAATGATGTGAAATCTGCCCATGTTCTTATATGTGTCAGTATAGATTGTTCCTTCTTATTGTTGAGTAGTGTAGTGTTGTATGGATTTAAAACAGTGTGCTTTTGTGGTTACCAGTTGATGAAATTTGTGTTGTTTTTCCAGTTTTTTTTTTCTATTATGAATAAAGCTTCTAGGAACATTTTCATATAGGTTTTTTTTTTTTTTTAATTGGGTAAGTACCTGGGAGTAGAATTGTTGAGTCGTAGGATAAATATATTTTTAACTTTATAAGAAATGGTCATAGTGGCTGAATCATTTTGCATTCCAGCTAGCAATGTTACAATTTTTCCATGTTCTTATCCATGTTTATTAGTTTTGGGTATTTTTTTTCCCTTTTAAAAAAATTTAGCCATTCAAGTAAATATGTAGCAGTGTTGGTGTTTTTAATCCCCATTTCCATGTTGACTAAGTATGTTGAACATCTTTGCATTTGTTTATTAGCCATTTGTATGTCGTCTTTAATGAAGGGTTTGGTCAAATATTGTGCCAATTTTTTTATTGAGCAAATCGTCTTTTATTATTGAACTCAAGGGTTCTTTATGTATTCTGGATACAAGACCTTTATGAAATATATGTTTGCAGATATTTTATCCCAGACTTTGTCTTGTCTCTTGAAGTGCAGAATTTTTTTTAAATTTTGATAAATCTCGTTACCATTTTTCTCTTTATAGTTCATATTTCTTTGTCCTAAGAAATATAACCCAAGGTCACAAAGATTATCTGCTGTTTCTTATAGAAGATTTCTGGTTTAAGCTTTTACTCTTGGACCCATGATACATTTTAAGTGTAGCAAGCATGGTTTTTAAAAGTACTTTCCCGGGGCGCCTGGGTGGCGCAGTCGGCTAAGCGTCCGACTTCAGCCAGGTCACGATCTCGCGGTCCGTGAGTTCGAGCCCCACGTTGGGCTCTGGTCTGATGGCTCAGAACCTGGAGCCTGTTTCCGATTCTGTGTCTCCCTCTCTCTCTGCCCCTCCCCCGTTCATGCTCTGTCTCTCTCTGTCCCAAAAATAAATAAACGTTGAAAAAAAAAATTATAAAAAAATAAAAGTACTTTCCCCATTGCTTTACTTTTGTACTTTTGTTGAAAATTAACTGACCATTTATATGAGAGTCTATTTCTGTGCTATCTGTCCCATTGATCTTTGTGTTTATCCTTGTGTCAGTACTACTGTATTTATTGATACATAGCTTTATAGATAGCATACATACTCCAATTTTGTCTGCTTTTACAAAAATTTTTGACTACTCTAGGTCTTAGGCATTTCAGTATAAATTTTAAAATTGCTGGTCAATTTCTCTAAAAACCCCGCCATGATTTTGGTAGGATTACAGTGAATTTAGAGATCAAATGGAAAGAACTGACTCCTTACAAAAAATGAATTTTTTGATTCATGAACACAGTATGTATCTCCATTTATTTAGGTCTACTTTAATTTCTTTCAGCACTACTTCTTAATTTTCAAGGTATGTGTCTTTTAAGTATTTTGTAAAATGTATCCTTAAGAGTTTCATATTTTTATGCTGTTCTAAGTGGTATTTAAACATTTTGGTTTTCATAAATACACATTTGATTTTTGTAAATTGACCTTTTATCCTGTGGCTTTGCTGAACTCACTCTCATCACCTTTACTGTAGATTCCTAAGGATATTCTTTGTAGATGACCATGATATATGATAATAAAGGCAGCTATGCTTCTTCTTTTCCAATCTGTACCCTTTTTTTCTTTGCCGTATTGTGCTGGCTAGGACCTCCAGTCAGTGCTGAACTGAAAAGGTGAGAACAGATACTTGTTTCTAATTGTAAGGGAAGAGAATTTGGTATTCACTGTTAAGTATAATGTTAGCCATATGTTTGTAGAGCCTCTTCATTAGGTTAAGGAAGTTATACTTTATTCTTAAATTAGTGAGAATTTTTTCATGAAAAAGTGTTGAATTTTGCCAAATGGTTTTTCATATGGTATACATTTTAGTCTGTTAATATGGAAAAATAAAATGTTGTTTGAATGTTGAACCCATTGCATTCTTAGGACAAAGCCCACTTGGTCATGATGTAACATGCATTTTCTATGTTGTATGTAACACATATATTGTATACGTATGTATATATGTACACAACATATATGTTTTAAATTGATTTGCTAATATTGTATTAAGAATTTTTTGCATTTATGTGTGAATTCTTATATACAAGCAGTATTCCTGTACCTCTTCCAGTGGCAGATAGCTTTTGCATAGTGTCAGTGCAGGACTGAGAGGGTGGGTTTTCTATTCCTTATCCAGCAGCAGCCAAACTCAGCCCACTGTGGAGTCGGTGGGACAGTTTCCTCCCTCTTCCCCAGTGGCAGGTGGCATTCCTGACCAAAGCATGGTTGGATTTCAGATGGGAGCAGATTTCTTGCCCTTCGCCGTTGACGGATGCCTTTGTTTAATGTCAGCCAGAAATTCTAGGTACGGGTACGTCTCAGGTTTTCTGTCAGTGGCGGCTGCTCACATGCACGCAAGTCCTGGAGCATCGAGGGATTTCTCCAGGTACTTGTGCTAAACCTTCCAATGTTGGCAGGCCCTGAATGGCTCTCCCACCAAGACAGTATCTCAGAGTTCATGTCTGACCTCAACTTGCCTCGTGAGCCCCAGGGAAAGCTTACAGAAAAGCCTTGGCATGCAGGCGCAGACTTGCCTTGTGTCTGTCGTTCCCAAGGATTCTAAACTGTCAGGCTAGCAAGTACTCGGCATTTAACCATTCATTAAGCGTTCATTTTTCTTCTTAGCTGCTTTGTTGAATGCCAACTCTTCCTCCCTTGTGCTGCCAAAAGTAAAACAATTTATTCTCTTATCTCTTGTCAGAGAGGCTTGCTACCCTTTGAAATGAAGTTCATCTTTTCGTCTTAGGATCTTAGCTCCCTGAGGGGCTCAGAAATTGATGATTTTACAAATAATCCATTGTGGTTTTTTTTGTTTCATTGTTAGGAAAGATAGGATCAGTGTTCTCTCATGGCTTTCTGCATCCTAAGATGCCCCACGGAGGTGTATGACATCTTCTGCCTAAGAAACGTTCTAGAAAGCACGTAATTGAGACTGTATCCCATCACCACATGCATTTTTCATGGAGAGCCTGAGTTTCAATGTTAATGCCTTGAAATTGAGACAAGGGCTGTAACCTGTAGACAGATTCTCAGATATGATGTCATATATTCTCGTTTACATATACAGTAAATTAGTTACCTTGTGATTTTATTTGTCCGACATTTATTGAACACCTACTGTGTGCCAGAAACTCTTCTGGACTGTGAGGAATGAGCAGTGAATGAAACAGGGCATGGCTTTCATAAAGCTACATCTACAGCCACCAGTGGAAAACTTAGAAACACAAACATGCTGATTATTATTTGGCTTCAGCTTGATGAAAAATCCAGTTATTTTGAACCACTGTGGCCAGTTTGAGTCATTATTTTTTACATTCAGTCAAATTGTGTTTTCGCTGAAAGGATTTCTTGCCTTTTTATTTACTCCAAGGGAAGACAATTTGAGTACATCTCAGCAATTCCCTCTTTGTTAGGGTGGATGCCAATTCAATATGCAGATAACTTACTCTGTAGTCTGTTTAATTATACTTAGTTGGGGAAATCCCAATAACATTAAAATACTCCATTTGGAAATATGGCATCTGTATTTTTTCTAAATTCATTCTAAATCTTCTAAAAGCAGTGAGACCGGAGGTAATTACAAATCTAAAATGTAAAAGAAATAGTTTAGGCATAGCGCAGTGTTTGGTAAGTGAAAAGGATGCTTCAAGTATAATTGTCTGAATAGAAATCAAGTGTTTTAAGAAAAGTCCTTTTCACATATATAAGGCATTGGAATTGAAGAGCTCGTTATAGAATGTTGAATGCTGCCACCCCAGATACCACCAATACAGCCTGTTGATAGGACAGATCTACATGTACTGCTTACTGTTGTTGTAAGGGAGACCACCACCTCGACAGAGTTTGTTCTTGGCTCAGAGGGAAAAGGATGAGGATATATTCTTATTAAGAATCTTAAATTTGGTGTAAGACAGTTTTCATTGTGGAAGCTTGATTAGGGTTAAGTAAGGATCGTGATACGTTAGTTGAGGGTTGGGGGCACAGCAAGGTGAGGGAACAAATTGTTTTCTTTTGAGGAGTTGGTGGGGTTTGGGGGAAGTGCTGTAATGAATGATACATTGTTTGCCTGGGCAAGAGTCTTCTAGAATAATAAAGTTATACTAATATGGAAGACTGAATAGTACATTCATGTCAGTGGTTCTCACTTGTGGCTGTTTTGCCTCCCAGGGGGCTTTGGGCAAAGTCTGCAGACATTTTCAGTTGTTTCAGGGGGATTGGGGGTTGTCAGCCTGGGCTGCTGCTAAACCCCCTACAGTGCAGAAGACAACCTTCCCTACAAAGAATTTTGCAGGCCAGTATGTCAGTAGTGCTCAGGGTGACACATCCTGGCGTAGACAAGAGGTCTGTGAAGGGCCAGATAGTAAAAATTTTTAGGCTTTGGGCCATACGACGTTTGTTGCAACTACTCGACTCTGTTGTAGTGCAAAAGGAGTCTTAGAGAATATAGATGTGTGGTTGTGGCCGTGTTCCAAATTTTATATACATAAACAAGGAGGAAAGCAAGCAGGGAACAAGATTTTGCCTGTGGGTTGTGGTTTTCTGACCCTTAAAGGAGACAATGAGCTGTATGGGATGGGTGGTCCCAGTTCTCAGTGTTTAAGTGTATGAGTGCGTTCAACTCTGCATTGAATCTTCAGTGGAAGTAAAACCATTTTCACGAAAACATAGGTAAAAGAGCAAATATACGTGGAATGCTGTATGAAAGTCCCAGACTTTCTTAAGAACACCATGAACATTTCTGTGGAGTTGATTTGCCTGTGTTATCTGAAATAGACCAAAACAGTGATCTGATTGCCAGACCAGTAATTTTCTGAAACTAAAACTACCTTTTAACTGCTTTTTATCTATATTTTCAAACTCATATAATTTAAAAAATGGTAACATGCAACAAAAACAATGGTTTCTTTTAGAACAAGCAAAATACGACACTCTTGCTGAGTATGGCTTCAGAATTATCCTTTTAATCCATAGTGGTTTTTTTTCCCCTTGTTTCTTTTTTCAGTTTTTGTTTTGTGGCATTTATTACTTCCTGAGATTGTTTATCTATATAATCAATACCATACACATAGCCATATTTGTATGGTATTTGTTTATAGTCATGCCCTCCCTTTAGGCCAAGGTTATCACCTGTTTTAGTCACAGCTATATCCCATCGCCTAGAGAACTAGAATGGATAATTGTACCTCTAATAGAGAACCATTACTATCGTCATGGCTAACACTTATATAGCACTTATTATGTGCCAGGGACTCTTCTAAGCACTTTACATGGATTAGCTTGTCTAATCTCATTACATCCCTGAGAAGTGAGTGCTATTATTATTCACACTTTAAAAGTTGAGAATGATGAGCTAGCAAGTGATAGAGCTAGGATTTGAGTCCATGTAGTCTGGCTCCAGAATCCATGCTTTGAACTACCACACTATAGCTACCTCTCATACTTATGTGTTGCATAAACACGCACACACTCACAGAGTTTGTATATTATACAACTTCGCTATTGTAAAGGTGGTTATACTTTGAGCCTAGGTCAGCTGGCTTTGCCATTCTGAAATGACACTGGGATATTCAGTGCACAAGTCATTAGAGGGTCTATCTCTATGAGATACTGAGGTGCATAATGGGAAACAGCAGATGATAAGGAAAGAAAAAGTTGGGGAAAGAAGCTTCCTCCACTGTATGTGTTCTAGCATTAGAGGGGTGGTATTGGTATTGCTTAGAGCACAATGTACATTGCTTCCTGTGAGCAGACATCTGGACCCTAGCAGAGAGAGGCTTCTGTTGATAAAATATGAAAGGGCAGTTTTCTTACACAAATCTCAGACCTCAGGAGCCCAGGAAGGGAACACTACTTAGTAATAGAGCAGGACACAGAGGTAGAGGTTGGGAAGGATCCCTGCTGTACCTCAACACCCCCAGGTATCCACAGCCGCCAGTGTTTCTCCAGGGCTAGGGGTATATTATCTTGTATGGGCAGTCAGGCAACACACAGTGTGGGCAATGAGGCATAGCCATCGGTGTTTGTGGCAGGAGGGCAGTGGTGACAGTCAAAGACTAGCTGCAGCTGAGGCAGGGAAAGGCATTCTGGGAGGTCTCAGTAGCAGGTGTTACCACAGGGGAACAAATATTCCTATGTTGTATGGAGAAAGCCATATTGTGCATATGAGTACTCCTGACACATACTCCGAAGTCCCCCGATGATTGGGCCAGGAGAAGAACTTTGTAGAGTGCTAAAATTCAAGTGTTTTTTGTTTTCATGGTGGCGGTTAGAGTTATCCTATTTTTTATGACAGTAACTGCTTAGCATCAAAATAATAGCTTACAACCATGATAGAGCTGAAGCCAGTGTTTCCCCCTGAGTAAGCGTGTGTGTGTGTGTGGGCGGGCGTGTGTGTGTGTTAGGGAGGCAGGAAGAGAAAGGCTGTATATGTGCATACTTAGGTCTAAATCATCTTTGATCTTAGAAATTAAGTAAATTAAAACCAATGCAATGAGTTTTTAATAAAAACACAGTGGTCTTGGCTGTTCTCTGAATTACTAATGCCCTGAAACTGTCGGAAAGTCATTTGGATATGCTTGCTGATAATACTCTTGATGAGGAATAAAATTTATGTTTTTCTTGAGAGCTAATTAATGTAATCTTTAAAATATATAAATCCCGTGGTGAGCGCAAATAATTATAATTGAAATGTGGACCTTGCCAAAATTGAGAAAATTAAAATGCAAGCAAAATCTGTTAATATATCTAAATTAAAAAAAATAAAAACAAAAAAGAAAGAAAACCAATTAACTTCTGGAAACAGGGTTTGGTATTTAGAATGCAGGAGATTAAATTATGCAGATATCAAATTAACACTTGGAATGAAGATGGTGTTGCCTAGCTGCCTTTCAAAGCCTCGCCTTGTGCAGGCTAACGTTTCTAGAGAGCAGTGAAGTGAGCTATTTAAAAGGCCACAGTTGTGTGCCCTAAATGGTCCACACAGGGATCATAAAAATCCCTGATGGAATCTTTAGCAGCCTGGAGATAATTGGAAGGAAAGCATGGGACTAGTAATTAAATCATAGATATTTTCTCGGGAGATTATATGTAGATATACATAGAGAGATACATAACACTAGATGACATACAAATTGATATGGACAGATATATATATATATACACACACACACACATACATACATATATATACATATATATGTATACATATATATACATACATACATATATACACACACACACATACACATATATATATGCATTTCTGCAGTACCCAGTCAGTCATTTTGATCACTTCGGTAAACAGTTGAGCAACTCCACTGGGGGGAAAAAATGGACATGAGTGGCAAGGAGGGCTTAGAATACAATTGCAAACCTTTTAGAATCTACATTGTCATATGACACCTATGCGTCTGGTGCATTTGAGCAATTTTGTGAGAGGACCAAAATGGCCAAATGAGGTTTTTTTTGTTTCATTTTGTTTTGCTCTATGCCTGAACTGGCCAACTTGATTCAGGTTCTCTGATAGTTCCATGTTACTGCTACATTTAGGAAATCTCATAACTGCATCTTTGGTTCTTCAGAGTGTTGCAATGTGTTTCTTACTTAACAAAGGTTGATTTTAGCATTACATAGGTGCTGTTACAGCCTCTTTCACCGCAGCATTGTAAGGAGTTCACTCTGGGAGCAATTTCTGTAGATACACTGCCATAAAGAGGTTATGGTATATCAGTACGGATGAATTTGTTCTTACCTGATTAGCCAGCCGGACAGGAGTAATTTTTAATATCAAATCTGGACCCTGGGGAACTCTTGTCCTTTTTTTTTTTTTTTTAAAGACAGGCTGTAGAGTATGTACCCTGCTCCACAACCTTGTGATGACTATTAACATTCAGAACTCCACCATAGGTGCCATCACCAAATGGCCATATTAAGAAGACACATGAGAGAGCAATAAGATCTCTGGCATTGGCAGGGACATAAGACATTCATCTTATTCTGCTTATTGTGACTTCTTAGCCTAGAGGAAAGGAAACAAGTCACAAAAACCAAAGGCTTGTGCAATTAGTTTGGTATCATTACATCTATTCCCCCAAAAGGAACAAAAGAGCACAAAATGGGGGAAGAAAGGGAGGTGGAATAATTTCTTGCCAAGTACCATATAGATCTTCCTCGACTGATGATGGAATTGTGTCCTGATAAACCCGTCATAATTTGAAAATACTGGAAGTTGAAAATGCCTTTACTACACCCAACCTACCCAACATCATAGCTTAGTGTAGCCCACCTTAAAAGTGCTCAGAACACTTAACATTAGTCTCCAGTTGGGCAAAATAATCTAACGCAAAGCCTATTTTATAATGAAATGTTGACTGTTTGATGCAATTTATTGATTACTGAAAGTGAAAAACACAATGGTTGTACCGGTACAGAATGGTTGTAAGTAAATTTGTTGTTTACCCTTGTGATTGGTGGCCGAGTGGGAGCTGCAGCTCGCTACCGCTGCCCAGCCTCGCAGAAGAGTACCATGTATACGCCATCTCACTAGCCCAGGAAAAATTCCAAATTCCAAATTCAAAGTATGGTTTCTACTTTCTCACCAACAGAAAGTGGAAAAATCATAAGTTGGGGACTGGTTGTATTTGGAAAGCAAGCTGGTAAAATGAATAGTTCATGAATACATTAACTCATTTAGCAAATATTAAGTAATTTAGGCTTGAAGTTATTAGGATAAGCACAATCAGGCAAAACCTCTGCTTGAACAGAATGATAGCCTAGCATGGGGTGCAGACCTTCATTGAATAATTACTCTGATGGAAAAAAGCACAGTTTTAAGGCCGTGTGTTAGGAAGGAAGCAGATGTAGAATGGGGGTCAGCAAAGTAATTTAGTATTTGGAATATGACTACACTAAATCCTACTCCAAACTGGAATGGAGCTTACCTAAATCAGTCTCTAAGTTAACCCTGTCTGCCAAAAACTTTTATAAGAACCCTGTTTCTGAAGGTGTAAGGCTCTTTCCACATTAACTACTGCAATATTCTCATTCTCTGCAAAATTTAGATCTCTGACTAGGAAACCAAGCAAGTGTGGTACATCTCTTTAAGATAGGATACAACATAATTTTACAGATGGAGACTTTATAAATTAATTATGCATACTTTGGCATTATTAATATACACAAAGAACTATAAAATTCTGAACTTTCAAAATTATTGTTAAAGATGTTTTTCCTGGGGCGCCTGGGTGGCGCAGTCGGTTAAGCGTCCAACTTTAGCCAGGTCGCAATCTCGCGGTCCGTGAGTTCGAGCCCCGCGTCGGGCTCTGGGCTGATGGCTCAGAGCCTGGAGCCTGTTTCCGATTCTGTCTCTCCCTCTCTCTCTGACCCTCCCCCGTTCATGCTCTGTCTCTCTCTGTCCCAAAAATAAATAAACGTTGAAAAAAAAATTAAAAAAAAAAAAAGATGTTTTTCCTGAAATTTTCCCTAATTTGATGGCAATCTGAACCTTATTTTTCAGGTTAAGAAATAAAGACATGACTGTATTTGCAGCTGAGGATTGTTATTTTGCAACTTTGCAGTTTGTACACAACTAATCAGTTTTGAGATCAAGCTGGTGTGGCAGGTAAAAACTCAAACCCACATATTCAGGTGTGCTAGAAAGATAGCTAACTTTTTATTTCTATTTTCTTTATTTCTGCTGTGTAGCGGAGATTTATCTTAAGCCATTCACTTTCTTTCCCATTCTTGCTCTTCCTTCAGGGTTCATTCTAATTACATGGAGATTATATACCACTAAAAGGCACAGGAAAGAGACTTTGGCCCGAGTAATCTATGCATGTTGGCAACTTCCAAGTTGTCCTTGTTCCCATCTGTTCATTGGTCCCCATGAGTCATAGCTAAGTTCCACTACCAACTATAGGCTACCCTCAGTTTGGCTTTTTGTATGCATTTGTGGATGCAAGGAAATAATTTTCATGTTCTTTCCCACTCTGTAGTGCTGTTAACTCTGTAAGGCTCTGCCAGTCCCATTTGTCTAGACGCCTAGTCAAGACATTTCTCAATCCCTTTGGTCTTGCCACCTCTCTAGAGTATCCTGGGAAAGGGGGTCAAGGTTCCATTGTTCTTGGATCTGCAATCTGTCAGGGTTTCCCTTGACTATTCACTCTCAATATGAGGCTGTGCTCGGTAGAAGTATGAGACTCAAGTCTAACCTTGCTGAGGGTTCCACACTACTTAGCCAATGCTTTCCATAGAGATTTCCTGCAGTCCCATTAAACAAGGGTTTCTCTTATAGTCTTGGGTGGATAGCCTTGCTCTGCACCATTATGTGATCTTTCTGCCATAAATCCTCCTATCAAATATTTTTCTCAGCTTCTGTTGTAGCATCCATTTTGTGAGATACCGAAGCTTCATTTTCCACCTTCTTGAGTGGGGCGAGGATCACCAAGGGTCACAGATAACTGAATATGTCATTTAGCAATAGCATAAGGCCTTATATTAACATATTTTTAGTGCTTTTAAAGATTATTCATGAGTGCATTCTAACCTCAAGTGAAGCAACAAACCAGTTTTGTCTGGGTCTTGAAAGAAGTGCAGTGTTCTGCAAAGAGATAACAGATACTTTATATTTTCACAGAGGGCTATAAGGTTGTATGATTACTCACATCCCCATTTCCTGTAGGTTTCATCTTCTTTTGATGGAGGAGGGCGGCAGGGTAATGGATTCATAGGTTTATTGGAGTTGAGATTTCTAGAACATTCCAAAAGTGAGCAGGAGCAAGTTACTTAGAAATTGTTTTTGTTCTCAGTATTTCTTTCCAAAGTAAAATTTTCTCTGATTTTTTAATTTCTCTTATAGAACAGGAAAATGGTGTGTGTGTGTGTGTGTGTGTGTGTGTACGCACACACACACACCACTCATTCACTTATCACTCCCCAGTGTTTTTGACTTCTTGGTCTGTTTGTGATCTTCATACCCTTTCAGACTGTCAGGAATTAAATGAATGCAGTTAATTCTTTTCTACAAAAGCAAGCATAAATTGATACGTTCTTTCAGATATTGCCCCTTGGAAATGCAAACAAGATATATTTCTCTTTTGTTGTATGAATGATCATTACTAGGTATGCAGTCTTTATTTACAAAGGCGCCATACTTCTTTCATTTTTATGCTGTTTAATATGGAGGAGATGGCACTAGACTCATTTCCAGAATTTCTAAGTGTATGTCCCCGGTGCTGTCACATACCCATTAGCTGTGTGATTATGATCATATTCACAACATTTACAACGTAATTTCTCCCATTCTTAAAATGGGAATAATAGTATCTTCCACCCTATCTCATAAGGCTTTTGCACATTTGCTGTTTCTGCTGAAACTTTTACCTTAAACAGTTACTTAATCCCTCCTTTAATAAATTAGAAATACTCTTCTCTCATTGTTGATTCAGAGGTTTACTTAGAGTAGGATAATATATACTATGGCAAAGGCTCTGTAGTTAAATGTAATCTCCATAAAGTTCCTGTCAACCTAGACATTTCCATTGGAAAGTGGTTTTGTTTGTTTGTTTTGTTTTGTTTTTGGTGAGCATGGACGGAAGTCAGTATCACGGCTTTGAGCTTCAGGAAAAAGGTCAAGGCAATACCTGTGGCTGAATTCCTAGCCCAAATCCATGGAGGTCTCCATAGCTTCCCTCCATAGATTTACTTGAATATAAAGGAAACTGCTTTTGTTGATCGATCTTATGATGTTCACCCTCATCAGCCAGTCAGGTGAGCCAAATTCAGGATGATAATGGCCTTGTATAGTAGTGATCAGATCTCAGGGTGATCAGAACAATGAGTTGATGAGAACAGTTACATACCCTGTAGGTTAAGTAGTCTGAGTCTTGGATTTGCTAGATTTTTGTGTTGTTTTGAATTTCATAGTATTTTAGAAAGACATGTGTTTAAGAAATGAAATATTAGAATATAGATTATATCTATGTAAGGACAGTACATATGGTCCTTGTGAAATGTAAAGACAGAAGTACATTCCAGATGTCCCACTGACACTCTCTTCTGCTGTAGTACTAGTACTTATTGTTGAGACAGCTGAAGTGAGAGGATTAGCTGGGCTGTCACAGGCCTGCTTTTTCCAGGCTAGGGAGGGGACTGCCCTATGTTAGAGGGTAGAGGGTCTGTTTAGGACTTTTTAGTTTTCCGCTTGCTAGGTCAGTGATTGTTTTCCCTGTTCGTTTGTACCACACGTTGTGTGTGATGAGTGTGAAATTCATCATAAAATAAGAGAAAGTTTAGGAGGAGAGGAGAGAGAACAAACAAGTGGAAGTTTATGCTGTTTTAAGGAGCACAGTGATTCAATATTAGACATTTTGTTTTATTTGAATTACTGTAAATTACAGTTCATTGAATCAAGGTGGAAATAGTTTATAGCTGAATTGGAAAATAAAAGGATGCTTTATTGATTATATGCTCATTTGTTGTGTAGTCTATTTTATTGATACCCTATCTAATATCTTGGTAATGAAGATGATATCTAATTGAAAAGAAAAACAAACATCATCAGCATGCAGTATGAACTCACTCTAAATTCCTACTTATCAGCAATTGAACATGGCCTCCCTTTTGATTCTTCACAGCCGATGGGCTTAAAATATTTTCTTTGGCACATCCTGCAGTTTGATACCATTCGAGTCTCCTTACTGAGATGTTGAGAGGATTTCACTCTATCTTGAGGGAAAACCAAATGTCAAATGAAATATAAGCTGATAGGAAAGAGGCCTGAAACTCTTTCCAACATCATATTTCTGTTTTATCTGGGAGAGTAGTTCTCAACCAGGAATGATTTTGCCCCCCCCCCCCCCCCCCCAGGGGCATTTGGTAGTGCCTTGGGACTCTTGGTTGTCAAAACTGGGAGGTGCTACTGCCATCTAGTGGGTAGAAGCCTGGTTGCTTGTAGGATGTCCTTACAATGTACAGGACAGCTCTTACCCTCTGCCTTCCCTACCCCCCATTCACAAGAAGAATTATATGGACCATTACGTCAATAGTGCCAAGGTATAGAAACCCTGTCCTACAACAAAGACGTCTGATGGAATCCCTAGGAGTTTTGAGGAGTAGCTTTTTTTTTTTAGCATCTTCCATTCTCGAACACTAATACATATTTCAAGAACGCATTCATCTGTGTTTGTGGGCACTGCTGTTTTGAGTTCAAATATATGGACTTTTAATCTGAATTCAGGGAGTTGTAACTTCATGCATACCCTCAGCAAATGCTCTCTGCTTATACAATATAGATTATAGGAAGAGAATTTTTTTCCCAGGTGGGAATAAAAATGGTGTACTTTCCATAAAAAAATCCATTACAATGAAGAGATTATCGTAGCCTTAGGTTAAACAATAAGACTTACTGTCTCTATAGGTCGTAATTGTCACATATAAGCTATATCATATATAGTTCATCTCTACTGACTGATGTGTTATCAGATGATCATGATCTGAAAGAAACTCCCATTTGGGAGAGAGATGTCAGGATGCCTCATCAGTGCACCTCACTTACATTTTGACCTATCATAACAATTATGGTTGGAATCTGAATACATTTGTGATATGTTAATAGTGAAACAGTGTTCAGAATGCGTTTTTGCAAGGACTTGTGTATGCCAAGATCTTTTAGGTTGGTTGACATAAATTTTTTTGAGAACTGTAGTCATAACAGTTGATAATGCTGGGAAATTTTTAAAAAATTTATAAAATTCAAGTATAGTTAACGTACAGTATTATATTCATTTCACATGTACAATGTAACTCACCAATTCTATACATTGCTCACTGGTCATCACTATAAATATCCTCTCAATCCCCTTCACCTGTTTCCCCCATGCCTCCCCCTACCTGCCCTGTGGCAACCACCAGTTCTCTCTATTTGAGTCTGGGGTTTTTTTTGTCTCCTTTTCTCTGTTTGTTTTGTTTCTTAAATTCTATGAATGAGTGAAATCATACGGTGTTTGTCTTTCTCTGACTGACTTATTTCATTTATCATTATACCCTCTAGATCCATCTGTGTTGTTGCAAATGTCAGGATTTCATTCCTTTTTATGGTTGAGTAACATTCCATTCAACAAATATACCACATACCGACATATATAACATTCCACCATATATACCACGTCTTCTTTATCCATTCATCTATTGTTGGACGCTTGGGTTGCTTCCATATCTTGGCTACTGTAAACAATGCTGTACTAAGCATAGGGGTGCATATATCTTTTCAAAATAGTGTTTTCATTTTCTTCAGGTGAATACCTAGTAGTGTAATTACTGGATCTTAGGGTAATTCTAGTTTTAATTTTTTGAGGAACTTCCATACTGTTTTCCATAGTGGCTGCATTATCTTGTATCCCATCAACAGTGCACAAGTGTTCTTTCTCCTACATCCTCTCCAACACTTGTTATTTCTTGTGTTTTTGATCTTAGCCATTCTGACAGGTGTGAGGTGATACCTCATTGTGGTTTTGATTTGCATCTCCCTGATGATTAGTGATGTTGAGCACCTTTTCATGTGTCTGTTGGCCATCTGGATGTCTTCTTTAGAAAGATGTCTGTTCATGTCTTCTGCCCATTTTTACATTGGATTTTTTTTGGTGTTGTGTAAGTTCTTCACATATTTTGAATATTAACCTTTTATTGGATATATCATTTGCAAATGGCTTCTCTCATTTGGTAGATTGTTTTATTGATTGTTTCCTTTGTTTTGCAAAAAGTTTTTGTTTTAGTGTAGTCCCAATAGTTCAATTTTGATTTTGTTTCCCTTGCCAAAGGAGACATATCTAGAAAAAATGTTTTTATGGCTGATGTCAGAGGGATTACTGCCTCTGTTTTCTTCTAGGAATTTTGTGGTTTCAGATCTCACATTTAATGGGTCTTAAATCCATTTTGAGTTTATTTTTATGTATGGTATAATGAAGTGGTCCAGTTTCATTCTTTTGCATGTTATTGCTTAGATTTTCAGAATATCTCTATCAGTCTTGTTTTGAAATAAAATAAAGTTTCTGTAAAAATTAAGGAAATAGAGGTTTAATACAGCCAATGGGAGACTGAAGGTCTAGAAATATGCAGCTGAAGGATCAGACAGTGGTCACTATAACATCAGTCTGAAGCCTTGGAGTGGGCGAAGAAGCTGACAGTCCTGGGGAGTCTCAGAACCTTACGCTGCAGCCAAGTGGGATTTGCAGAATGGTCTGGAACTAGACCCCTGCCCCTCTGATTGTGATGATGTATTGAGCAATAATAGCTTCTGTTTCATTACTACCTTCCAGTTTTCACAAGAGGTCCTTCCAGTAGTGAACTCTGACCTGGGTCTGTACGGTGAAGTTGATACTGAGAAACGTATTTCCGAGCCTTAGGAGGAACTGGAAGTGGTGACCACCACCAGTCTGACACAATGACACCAGTCTCCTCCTTGATGGATTGCTTGCACTAATCACCGTGGGTAGGTGAGGATGGGCAGCTGACAATTTCACAGGATTTCACAGTATTGTTACTTTGTTTTCATAAAGACAGGTGAGGATGGGCATCTAAGTCCTCAGAAATCACAGTGTTATAACTGCCTAATCATAAGGGGATGTGAGGATGCACAGCTTAAAACCTCAGGAGATTTTATAGTGTTATAATTGCCTTATCATAAGAAATTGTCAGTGATGAAAATGAACAGGGGAAGATCATTGTCATCCTTCTTGCACTCAGACAATGAGAGGTGCCTTTTGGGACAAGGGAGACAAAGAGAGGCTTGAATAACTTACTGATCAAGAAACACCGTCTCAGGAAAGTCATATCTCAGTGTCTTTACCACTGTTCTAATATTAAAGCCAAATGGTTGGACGGAGATGTGGACATTTTATTTGTTTTTTCTCTGACTGAACCTATTTACTATCATACAGTGTTATTTTCATTTAAAGTAGAACACAGAATTTCTAAAAAAGCTGGCTAGACAATTATTTCATGATTAAAAATAGTTAATTCATACAGTTTCCTTCTCCATATCGTTCTGTCTCTCCCTCTCTTTTTTCTCTCTCCATAGGGAACATCTGGTTTGCAAAGGATCTACCCGGTGTCCTTCCTTCAGAGCAAAATATCTGGTGTTTAGTCCTCAATTTATTTTTGTGTCCTTCTAAGATATCCCTATTTTTGCTTTGGTATATTAGTCAGGGTAGAGTAGCTAGTATTTACCAAACTCTCAGTGGTAAAGAACCAGTTTCTATTATTTTCAATCTGTCACAGACCAATACTTTTGTAAAATACAACATAGACAAATTACCAGAAGAGTGAAAATTTTAAAAAATAAAGCCAAGAAAAACAAAATACAAACTTGGACTTGCTTTTTATTCAATCCAACAGATCTAAAATTTCTCTTTCAAATTGCCTTAAAAAAATTCTAAAAACTAACTTTGCAGACTAGAACTTCCCAGCATGGACTACATTTTGGTTAACACGGGGCTAAGCTATGCTTCAGTAATAAATAAAACATGAAATCTCAGTGACTCACAAGAATAAAAACTTACATTTTGCTTAGGTAAAGTCTCTTGTGATTATTCCTGGTCTGGACTCTACCAGGCAGCTCTTTTTCAAATAGTGATAGAAGAGTCTGTTTCCCCTCCCTCGTGCTTTAGTATGTAGCCTCTAATATCTGCAAGGAGAGTGTGGTAAGTACACTTAATACTAAGTCACCTGGTCCTAAAGTGATCGGCACTGCTTCTGCCAGTATCCTCTTGCCAGAACTAGTCGCAAGGGCAAACGAACTGAAAGAGTCTGGGAAATGTAAAGGGGCCCATGAATATTGGTGAATTGTAGCAGCCTCATGCGTACATAGCGTCCTATATTCTGGGATCTCCTTGTTCCCATTTCTATACCCTTCTCACACAATTTTCACATGTTCTCCTGAGTATTTCACATGTAACTTACAAGGTCTGTGTGAGACTCACATTACCTGTTTGAGGTCCTGACTGCCTAGATAGAGCTTATGGGTATTTCTTCTCTATGGCTGCAATACTGTTCTGGCCTTGGCAGATATCTGTGAAATTTCCCATGAGAGCTATGCATAGTCTCCTTGCTATTTAGGTTTCCATATAGTCTAGAGAGTTTATCATCCCGTTTGGGAGTCTTGGGGGAGGATTGTGTTAGAGCAGACTTAGACTTCTTTCAGGAATACTGTTAGAGTCAAACCCTTTCACTTCCCTTCTGACTTTACTCTTTCTTAACATCATTTGGAATTCTAAAATTTAAGGCAGGAAAAGTAGTTCTTTAATCATCATCATGCATTCTTTCTAAATTTATCCTTTATGGGATACAATTTTACTTTGGTACTCAAAAGCGCTTTATTTTCAGAGTTTGCAACACTTCAGCTGCTTTTTTTTCCTCAACCATAGCCTGTTCTAGAAGTACAAACATCCATTTTGGTGTGCTAATCCTGCTCAGGATGTAGAAGGATGTAAACAACCATGTTGTAACAACTAGTAGAAAGTGGATACAAGAAAATAATCATACTTGCACACATCTGTAAGGCTACCGAATAACAGTCGATGCTGGAGAAGTCTTAATGGACTGAATTCCAGAGAGGGGTGAGCTCTTCACTGATGATCAAAGAGCCACAGACACTTCCATACTTGGAAGCAAGTGCCTGTGAAGAGTGTGAGTGGTCAGAGCAGTAGGTCTGATAGAGATGAGAGACTTTGAAGGACAAGGAAAATACATCTGAACTTTTAGTGATAGAGTTGGCTAGCATGATGGGTTGGAATTTGGAAGATGGAAAAATAAATCACTTGAAACTACCTTATAAAAATTTCCATTCGATGCCCTAACTATTATGCTGAGTAAGCAGCAGAGAATGTAGTAGAGTTTGCTGTGGAGATAAGGCCGGAAAGCAGAGTTTGTATAGTGTATTACTGCTCAGATTTTAGGGCCCTGGTGGAGGCCACCAAAAAGTCAGGCAAAGGTCAGTTAAAAACAATCAATTAAAGTTGTGAGCCAGTGCCCCCCCCCCCAGCTCAAATATTAATGATATGAAGGAGATTAATCCTTGAGGGTAGAACTGAAGAGCAAAAAGAAATCACATTATTTTATTTTGTAGCTAAAGTAAAATAAAGTTGCATCGTACCCTAGCTGAAATCAGTTCTTGGTGGAATCAGAATTACAAGCCCCTGATCCTATCTGCCTGTTAGGTGAAATGAGTTCCCCTTTCTTAGGAGAAAGATGAAAGAAAAGACACAAAATATTACAATTCAATCTTCTATATTCTTTTATGTATAAAGTTTGGCATGTAATACAAAATTAAGCAGGAAGATGTGATCCATATTCAGGAAATATAAAAACAACAGTCAATGGAAACAGACACACAGATGACACAGATTTACTATTAGCAGATAAGTACCTTAAAACAACCATAATATGTTAAATAATTTCTAAGAAAAGATGAAAAACAATGGGTGACAAGCTGGGATAATACAGGAGAGAGTTTAAAATTCTAGAGATAACAAAATGAAAATTCTTGAGCTAGAAAAACAAATTTCTGTATATGAAATGAAAAAAAATGATCGGGCACAGTAGAAGAAAGGAACAGCAAATTTGAGACTTCTTAGTAGAAAAATGACTCAAGAGATACCTGGGTGACTCAGTTGGTTAAGCATCTGACTTCGGATCAGGTCATGATCTCATGGTTTGTGAGTTCAAGCCCCACATCGGGCTCTGCACTGATGGTGCAATGCAGAGCCTGCTTGGGATTCATTCTCTCTTTCCTCTCTCTTCCTGCCCCTCCCCCACTTGCACATGCACTCTCAAAAATGAATAAACTTAAAAAACAATTCAAAGTCCTCCATCATGAGAAAAAATAGAACATCACTGAGTAGGAACAATATTAAATATACTAACATACCTGTAGTTGGATCTTGAGAAGAAGACAAGGACACGCAGGGCAGGTAAAATATATGAAAAGTGGCTTCAAATTTTCCAAATTTGAAAAGTAAGTATCAACCTACAAATTTCAGAAAGTTCAATAAATCCCAAGCAAGATGAATGAAAATAAAGCCAGAGTTAGACACATCATAGTGTGCTCAAAATAAAGGATAAAGTAAAAAACCCTAAAATCAGCTGAAGGAAAAAAGACTCAGTACATATAAAGGAAAGATGATAATGATAAAATACTTCTTAGGAACAGTGGGACACTAGAAGAAAATAGTGCCCAGAAGTGATTTGATTCTAGTTTCCTTTCTTTCATTCTTTAACATACAGAAGAATGAACATGGTTTATGAGACGTCTTCCTGGTGTTTCCTTCCATTTGTGCAGCAGCTCGCTGTGTCAAGACAAGAAACTCCTTTCAGAGCATTCCAAACTGTAGGAGATAATTTCACTAATTTTTATTCATAGGTAAACGTGAGAATGTTACAGGATGGAAGCAGGGTGTGGTTAATTACGTTCTTCATTTGTCTTATGTTTTTAAATATTCGGGACAAAAACACGGAAGGCAGCTTTCCTTTGCTACTTACGTGAGTACCAACCAAAGCAAACGCAATAGAATCATTGTCAGCGTCACTGCTCTGTAGAACTCACCGTGAGGTGTGTGGGAACTGGTCAGGCTGGGACATACTGTTAGATATTACTTTTCTCAGTCTCACATTTCTTTTGCTTTAGGATTAAGCATAGCATCAGAATCTAGAGTCATTTCAGGCAAGAGGAAAGTTCCTGTAAATATTAGAATCTTAGAATTCAGTGCTGTAACATAGGAACTTTAGAAACAATCTGCATTTTGTGCATGCAGAAATTAAGTCACAAAGACAGCAAGTGACCTCACTGTCTTGTGACTTGTTAGTGGTACAGTCTGGTCCCCTCCCTCAATCTGCTGTTTTTCAGCAAACTACCCTGAGTCTTTTGTCTTCAAAAACATCTTGAGAAATGTACCAGTTGGGTTTGTTTTTTTCTCTTTCATTGACAAGACATCTCCATTGTGTGAGAGGGCCATTGAGTCAGCATGCTTGGAAAGTAGATCTGTCTTCGAATTACTCTTCACTATCCTGCTTCTCTCTCTCCTTTGCCCTCAATTGTCACTCCGCCCTCCTCTTCACTTCTTTCTGGTTCTTCCACTCTGTTCCCTGTCTCCTCTCCTCATCCATCTCCCTTTTCCCCATGACCATAAAAGGTTGGCATACAAAATAAATGCCACGAACAATTATCAAATTAATCTTTTATGCAACAATACCCTTCAGATAAGTATTCCTTTAGTTATTGAATTGGCCTTTATTTCAGGTTCATAGTAAATAATTGTAAATTAACTTGAATTTCATGTGTGTAATTAAAGTTTCAGAGCCTTATATTTCTTATGAGGAGTCTAGGCTCTGTCAACACCTTCCTGTGGAAATGTTTCTAAATGGAGGAATAAATAATTCCACGAACAATCACTCATCCTTTGGACGTATAATCAGAATTAATGAATTGAAAAATTGTTTTTACTGCCAGTAACACTGGCCAATAAATATCTAAAATGGCCATAAAATTTGAGTGTGGTTGGCTCTGAGACCTTCAAATGTTAGCTGAAGCAGAAATGAGAAAATGAGAATGATGTGCGAGCCATTGGCATGTTTGTTGGGGTTATCTAGTGCTGGGGGATGGCCCACCACAGCGGTTAGTAGTTTAAACAATGGTAATATTTATTTTGCTCATGGAGCTGCAGTTTGGGCAGGACTCGGTGGGGATAGCATGTTTCTGCTCCATGTGGCATCAGCAGGGGTGGCTTGAAGGCTGAGGTTGGAGTCATCTAAAGGTCTGTCCCTTCATTTATCTGGCCCTCAGTGCTTGCTGTCAGCTGGAATGTCGCCTGGGGCTATGATGAGACTACTTCCGTGGGGCCTTTCCTCATCTCTGCTTGGCTGTTGCTGCTCCCCAGATGGACTGGCTAACCTGTATTTAATTTTTTAGCTGTTTAACAAAGTACTGTTTGAAATGGCTTCCCTGTATTAAATTCACTCTGTTGGATTATACCTCAAAGAACCTGGGTTCCAAGATGAACAGAGAGAGAGAATATGTATGGGGGAAAGGGGAGAGAAGGAGAAGGGACAAGGTGGAATGAACAAGGTGAAGGTGTATATTTTATGAATTCATTTAGTCACTTTGTAACTGCATTCTCTTCCTGAGAAGCAAGGCACTAGGCCAGCCATATTCAAGAAGAGGGGAATTAGATCCCACTCTTTGTAGCAGGAATGCCAAAAAATTTATGAACATGCATTAAAACCACTGTAGTTTCCCTCCTCTGGTCATTTGCTTGTTTGTTCAGATCCAACCCTTGCTCTTTCCCGCCTCTTATCTGCATTCTAGGCAACTTACTTCTGCACACTACTCCCTCAGGACTCCTTGCCCTCTGGCTTCTGGTTCGGGACAGCCAGTAGAAGGCACCGAGAAGAGATTGGGGGATAATATAAGGGAGGAAGCCAAGATAGTTATTTCTTCTCTTTCTGCTGCAGGCAAAATCTTGAGCAGTTGATGCACTCCTTTTTGGTTCCACTTCCCATTGGGATGCCCCATTCCCCTGCCTTAGTGCCTGTAGAACCCGTACTGTAATTCTTAAAATTCTTTTCAAACCACTTCATGTTGCTGAATTGTTTCTATGATAAACTGAGTTCTTATGTGCTCTTTTTTTAGGCTATCAGATGAGAAAGGACTTTATGTCCAAATAAAGAGTTTTCTCTGAACTTTCAAATAGAAAAGTTACTGTTAAAACCTTATGACTTAATTTTCTAATGTTTATTTTTTATTTTTGAGAGAGAGAGAGAGAGTACGAGAGAGCACAAGCAGGGGAGGGGCAGAGAGAGAGAGAGAGAGAGAGAGAGAGAGAGAAAGAAAGAAAGAGAGAGAATACAAAGCAGGCTCTAGGCTCTGAGTTGTCAGCACAGAGCCCGACGTGGGGCTCAAACCTACAACAAACTGTGAGATCATGACTGGAGCCAAAGTTGGTTGCTTAACTGACGGAGCCACCCTTATGCCCCACAAACCTATGATTTAGAAGCAACAACAGCAAAGTGATTTTGATTTTTGGAGGAAAGTGGGAGGACAATTTGGAGGAATTTGGGTGCTCAGTAGGGCGGCATTGTAGGAGCTATGAAATTACAACTTCTTCTCCTTACATTATGGATACGGTTTATTTGTAATTTTTTACTTTAAAATTGAAGTCGCTAATCTTATGATTCCTGTACTGCCTTGATGTTGTTAATAATTAATTTCCTTTGCTTGGAATGTCTTTAATTCACACCATAGTGTTTGAGAGTTTCCAATCTGTGGATCTGAGCAAATGCATTATTGAACATTCTTCCAACAGTTCTCTCTTCATTTTGCTCCTGTGGCCTTCTCATTACTCAGTCTCTAAAACATACCAAGCTTGTTGCTTTTCTCAGAGAGTGCATTGCTGACAGCATATTCTTTTTGTATATGCCACTCCTCTTTCCCTTTGTAAGGGAGTCTTAGGTTTTATTGATGGCGCTGTCAGCCGGGAAGGTAGGTTTGTGTCAGGTGGAGAAGCGTTAGCCCTTCTCTTAAGCTTTAGCCTCTATGGTTCCAAAAGGCATCTTTTTCAAGAGGAAGAAGCAGTCACCTTATATAACATTGTATGTGCACACACTCGTGTTTCGATGGTGGAAGCTTGCACATATCAAGAGATATTGGGCATATTCTTCAGATGTGCAGCAGACTCTCTGCTAAGGCCAGCGCAGCTCAGGCACAGTTCCTAAGGGACTCTCATGGTCTCTTCCTTTGCTGGCCTCAGGCGGAGCAGAGAGAACTCAGGGTAGCCCTGAGTGAGCTCTCCCTGGCCCCATAGAACACTCATGGATCAATATGAAAGAGGTGGTTGAATATAAAATATATAGGGATCTAAATGTTACTTGATGCTCCTAATCCCAAATGTCTAGAGTCAAGAGATGTGAGACTCTCACATCAAAAAATCCTTACATAGGTTTCTTCAGTATTCCCTCACTGTCCATTAATCGTCATACTTCTTATTTAGTCCAACTCAGTAAAGATTGCATAGTCTACTGGTTACTTCAAAATTGATGGCGTGCTTAAATCCTAAGAGAAATAAAAGAAACATTTTTTTTACAAGGCACTAATGACCACTCATTCATTTTAACATTTATTAAATGCCTACTGTGTGCTAGACACTGAGAATTTATAGAAAATGCGATTTAGTTTGTGTTCTCAATATATTCCTATATATTCATGGTAATTCATTCCCTACTGAAGGTACTGGGTTTATGATGTTTGTACTGTCTTGACTCTGTTAGTAATTGTATGCTTTGTAGTAGTTATTCCTTCCGCTTAGAAGTTCCTCTCCTCTCTTCTCCATGTGTAGAATCGTGCCATATTTATTCATTGTTCAGTATCCAGCCCAAACAAGTTTTCTGTCTCCAGTGGAGATTCTATTTTCCCTCTTCGGAGTGCCACAAGCACCAGTCGTTTGTGTGCATTTGTCTTTTTATGCATTGGTTTCTGTATTAGCGGTGTGACGTTTGTCTTGTTTTCACTAGCACCTAGCACAAAGCCTGGCACATTTTAGATGGTCCTTTAATGTAAACCGCATTAAGTGACAGTGTAACCGCATTAAGTGAATGCACTTGATGCATTCAAGTGCATCTTGCCCGTCTGTGGAGAGTGTTACTTTATAATAAATTGATCAGAAAAGACTTTGCCCCCCTCCACCCCGTCCAGGCCCCTGAAGGGTACGAGGAAGCAAACCCTGTCCTTTTCCTAAGGAAGGTTGCTCTTCAGTGACACACCCTTGAAAGTGGTTTTGGGTCATTGTCTTCCAGCCTTGGGCTGTGTCCTCTCAGGGCTGAGAATCCCCCATGGTTGACACAGCTGACAATATTTTCATTAATTCAAATGAAGAAGCTGTTTGGCAGCAGAGCCTTGACCGATGCTGGCATGATGATCACATTGGTACTTTCTTCTATTTTTTGGCCAAAAGGAAGAGGTTATAAAGAGATTGATGCCAGGAAATGAGGGAAAGCAAGTCATAAAAGGCTCCATGCACAGTCAACGTGGTGTTAAAAATATAAGAGTATTGCACAGATTGCTGGGTGTCATTGTGTTCCTCCAGTGATCCACAAGAGCGAGTGCTAATCTTCTATTCAGTTTTGTGGGCATGAATTGACACAGAGGAAATATTATAGGTGAAAAAGTTAGACAGATGGGTGTTAAAAATTTTAGCTCCCAGGCTGTGTTGTTGACTTTGACTTGGAATTCAAGATTCAGTTGAGCCCACGTTAAAAAAAAGATGAAAGTCCAGTACTAATGTGAAAACCAAAATTCTCTAACAGCTGTGGACCCAAAGAGGACTAAAAATCCTCAACAGAAAATCTTAGGTAATTAGTACCTAGCAACAAATGAACACAGGTGGCAATAATTAAACTACCAAATTATGCTAACTCGTTGACAAAAGTTGTTGGTCAAGGGATGAAAAACATGGTACTTACCTATCATAGTAATACATTTCATTGGGGCTTTGTAAGTAAAGTTAAAAAGTCAGGGACATGTGATGTTCACTGTGTACCATATAGAACAGGGTCCATATTGGATTTTTCTATTTTCCTCTCTAGGTATGTTCTTGTCTCTTCTTTTCCCTGCTCCTTGCCATAGTATTCCTATAGACCACATCAGTGGGGCTCCTCTACCATCTGTCCCCTCATTGGATTTGAGCTATCGGAGCTCTGGGAGGCTGAAGGGGAAAAAGAGAAAGAGAACAGCGTATTTATTCCTCAAGTTCCTTTCTTACGGTGTTGCTTTGCATTGGCTCTGTCCCTCAGATTATCTTCTTGAGGTACCCTCCTCTATACTCCGTTCTCATGTTCTCGGTTTTAGCAACTTGTTCCTTGTTTCCTAGGCTAGTGGTGGTGACACCTCCACTGTTGCTAACCTGAGGTTATTTCCCTATCTCTTGTGGTTCCCCCTGTACCCAAACTAATCCTTTGCACTGAGTAACCCTCTCCACCTTTTATGAGTTATTTTAATTTTAGTATGTCTTATGTTTCCTGACAAGACAAAATAAAACTGAGAACAGCAAAGCTTTGTTGAATCAAGTATCCTCAAACAACACAATAGGAGCTGGGTATACAAATGTTACTATGTGATACGGAAAACAAACTGCCTTATTTAATGAAAGTCAAAAGATGAAGCTTAAAATATGTGCCAGCCTTAAAAGAGAAAATAGATTCCTATTTATAAGTAGTAAAAGGTGAGTAGAAGAACATGCAGACAGCTTAGACCAATGTCACTTTACTAACTTGTAGGGTATTAGTTTTCACAAAGAGCAGCCTCAAACATTGCACAGATCCTAAATGCACTTGAAATTTTATGATATACCCACTTAAATTAAATCATCTCGATCATTTCTTAATGAATAGTTCTCAGTGGAAATAAATACCTCATATCTAAGTAGAAAGGCATGTGCACAAGTATTCATTGTATTTTTGACATTTTGAGTTGACTTAACATTGAACAATTGGGTGTAATTGTCAAAAAGGACCAAACAGTAAGACCACAGAAGGATTTTATAAGCATAGCCCATTCTCCGAACAGTTTTACCGTGTCGGTGAAAACATAGCTACGTGAGGGGGAGATGCCAACCCCTCCCCTGACAGGGAATAGTACATCAGATGTCCCAGGCTTCCAGCAGGACAAAGACTCTCCTTCCATTATTGGGTGCTGCTCATAAAATAAAATCACTGGCAATTAGGAATCTTCATCTTCTTATAGCTTTTGAAAGTAACGTTTTTAATGTTTATTTTTGTGACAGCGAGAGAGAGAGAGAAAATACACAAGTGGGGGAGGGGTAGAGAGAAGGAGAGAGAGAATTCCAAGCAAGCTCCACCCTGTCTTAGACAGAGCCCGACCTGGGGCTTGAACCCATGAACCGTGAGATCATGACCTGAACCAAAATCAAGGCATACACTCAGCCCACTGAGCCACCCAGGTACCCGTGAAGGTAACATTTTTATGTTTACCCAGATGTCTTATAGAGTCCAAGTTCTCATAAATGACAAAATAAAGTATTTTCCTTCATAATTCTTTCACATTTTAACCTTAGATAATACATCTCTTTTTAGGTTTTTGAAATTAAAAAAAGATGGAACATGTTAACCCTGACTGTCAGGACTGTGGAGGGGTTAACCTGCATATGTAGATTCTTCAAATTAGGGTAACAGCACAGCTTCTGTGTGGTCATAACAAAATTGTTAGACACCTTCCTTACTTGACAACTGAACCTGCAGTTACTGTGCTAGAAGTCCCACTTTATACATTGCTAAATATGTAAGTATTATAATTAATTTGTAAAAATCAGTACATATTGTTTAGTAATGTAAGTAGATCGAATTATGATTTAGGTATCCAGTTATGTTCATGGATTCATTAAGTTTAAATAATAGAGTTAGGCGGGCAGTGCCAATAAAACAGATAGTTATAAAGCAGCCACTGGGTTCCAGATGCCGTTGGAGATAGGAAGATAACTAAAAGATAACTAAAAATGCTGCTGATCCTCAGCAACATTGTAATGAAACGGAAGGGAGAAAGCATGCATGTGATTGAATAAAATGTAAGGTGAAACATGATAAAGTCCCTCAGAAATACGTGAGAAAAAAGTGTTAGGAGTATTTACAGGAGTAGATGATACTTCGTCGAGTTTCTCAGGGGCGGGATCACTGAGGGTATGTACGAAGGAAACAGACCTGGAAGGATCAATAAGATTTCAAAAGCAAAGAAATGAGACCAAAGGTGGGAATTAAAGGGAAAGAGCCTTACATGAAGAAATAGTGTAACAAAGGCGTGACAATGGGAAAACCAAGAGAATATTTAAGGGAGAGCCAAAAGTGCAGTTAACTAAGCATAAAATAGGAAGGTTATATTCAGCACCCAACAGATACGTACTGTGTCCGTATTGTATGAAAAAAGAATTCTGCTTGTGTCTGTGGTAAACAGTCAATAAGAATGACACAATCTTTGCCTTCAGGGAGCTCATGTTCTTGGTGGGCAGGGAAAGGCAATCAACAAATATCTAGTTAGTTAAAATTGTAAAACCCCACATGGCATGAAGGATGGGAGAAAAAAAGTGACAGAAAGGGATACGCCTTGGTTTTGAGGACCAGTGTGTTAGCTTATGAGCATGCACGTTCCTACGAAGACCAAGTGGGATGGCCACATTGGAACTGTAATCTTTATCTGGAATCTCTCTAATCAGATTTTCTGATCCAATGGAGAGGACCAAGTGTGATGTAGAGAGAACAGTAGGTGTTTTCTTCCCAGTACTTTGAAAAGAAGGCATAAGTATGGATGACCATTTATCTTGTAAGAGCAAGAGAAGAGTTTCCTTTCTACCCCTAAGAGATAAATCTGTGGAAAACATTGAAGACACGATTGGGAATTTAACACTTAATATAATAACAAAAATATTGCTACTTACCAGTAGAAAAAAATTGGATATTTTTTTGAATTTTTGAAGAATTGGTCATTCTTTCTAATTCCCTCTCAAACTCCTCAAATTACAGAATTCTCTATGGGACTTGTATTCTGAACATCAAAATATTCCCTCACATGAAAGGTTCTTTCAGCTTATAATACATTTCTTTTTAAAGCATTTTACTGGAAATCCACAAAACATACAGAGCATACATGCTCTATCTCTTAATGAAGAAATCAAGGTAAATATTATATATAGACATTAGGCTGTTACATTCCTATTGGATATCAGAAAAAGAGAAAAGGAAAGTTTATGGTTATTCTTGTGCAGTACATTAAAATAGTTAAAATCTGCGAACCTACACTGACACATCATAATCACCCAAAGTTCATAGTTTACACTAGGGTTCACTCTTGGTGTCGTACATACTAGGAGTTTTAACAAACGTGTAATGTATTCACCATTGCAGAATCATAAAGGATAGTTTCACTGCCATAAAAATCCTCTTTGCGTGTTCATCCCTTCCCTGCCACCACAGTCCCTGGTAACCACTGATCTCTTTGCTGTCTCCATAGTTTTGCCTTTTGCAGAATGTCATATAGTTGGAATCACACAGAATGTAGCCTTGTCAGATTGGCTTCTTTCACTTAACAATATGCATTTAGGTTTCTCCATGTCTTTACATGGCTGGAGAGCTCACTTCTTTGTAGCACAGAGTAGCATTCTATTGCCTGGATATACTGCAGTTTATTTATTCATTCACCTACTGAAGGCCATCTTGGTTGCCTCCAAGTTTTAACGGTTAGGAATAAAGCTGCTATCGATAGTCACGTGCAGGTTTTCTGTTTTTGGGTAAATACCAAGGAGAATGACTATTGGATCGTATGGTAAAAGTGTGTATTTCTACATCTTCACCAGCCTTCGGTGTTGTCAGTGTTCTGGACTTTGGCCTTTCTGATAGGTGTGTAGTAGTATCTCATTGCTTTAATTTGCACTTCCCTAATGGCACATCACCTTGAACATCTTTTCATGTGCTTAGTGGTTTTTTCATATGCTTGTTTTCCATCTGTGTACCTTCTTTGGTGAGATGCCTGTTCAGGTCTTTGGACCATTTTTAAATTTGTTTTTTTGTTGTTGTTGTTGTTGAGTTTTAAGTTCTTTATATATTTCAGAGAACAGCGCTTTCTTAGATCTATCTTTTATAAATATTTCCCCCAGTCTGTGCTTTGTCTTCTTATTCTCTCGACATTATCTTTCACAGTGGAGAAGTTTTTAATCTTAATGAACTCCAGCACATCACTGATTTCTTTCATGGGATAATGCTTTTGGTGTTGTATCTAAAAACTCATCACCATACCTGAGGTCACCTATATTTTCTCTTGTGTTATCTTCTAGGAGTTTTATAGTTTTGAGTTTTACATTTAGGTCTGTAACCCATTTTGAGTTGTTTTTTGTACAGGGTATGAGGTTTGCGTATAGATTAAATTTTTTTTTTGTATGTAGATGCCCCCTTCTTCCTTCCTCCCTTTCTTCTTTCCTTTGTTGACTTTGTATTCTGGTTTATTTTTGTTTCCCCTCCTTTCTTTTCTTCTTTTTTTTACTTTTGTGGAAAGTTACAAATGTGCCAACCCCCAAAATCCTCTCCACAAGATGTAGAAAAGAAAGAAACAGATTTATTGAAAAAGCATTAAAGCAGATGACAATGTGCATTGTAGGAAATCAGATAAAAATAGACAAAAAGACATCCCACCCTTTTTATAAAGCCACGTAGTTAAAATTCATTTGGTACATGTTCTCCACATGAGTGGCCACTTGTCTTCTTGTAAGAGGACTTGACAGCACCCTTGCAATGCATTCTTTTATAGTTCATCCAAGTTCACCTGGTAATTGAGGCAGCCATGTTTTTGCTAATTGCTTTTATCCGAAAGAATAGGAAATTTTTTCTTATCTCTATGAGAAGCAAATAGTTTACCGCTCAGAGAAAGGCAGCTAGGCTAGATTCCCCAGGTGACAGAAAAATAGGGGGGCTCTGTCTTCCTTAATGTTGACATTTCAAAGAGATGGTCCTCAGACCCTTAAGAAAGACACTCCTGAGTTGCAAAGCTAACAATGGGCTTACCTAGCTTTTGCAAAGATTTGCATACATACCAAAGAGTTAGAGGAAGGATTCACAAATTGTAGGTTCCTCCTGGTAAGGGAGAGGGGAAAGAGGTCTCTTTGCCTTTTGGCAATAAGGGGAATTTCATTTTTTGAATTCACCCTTACATTTTCAACAAATATTTGGCCCCTACTATTTGCTGGGCATGGGAGCATGTACACATTATGTGGTGGTGCAGTCATGGTACAGTAGTGTAGAAATAAATTGAGAGATTTTTTGGCGACGGGGGAGGGGGGCTGGGGCGCAGGATTCACTGTGAGAATGGTGAAGAGCCTGGAGGGCGGCGACGGTAGTCTTAGGTCTTTTCAAAAAGCACCAGCTAGACTGTCACTTCCGCATGGGGCTGACCTCTCGACTTTGCCAGGGTAGAGACACAAAGACCAAACTTGCTGTTTTCTTTGGAAGTACTGGCTGAACAAAACTGTTCCCTGTGCTGAGATGTATAGTGCATGGTTGAACTGAGAAGTCCTTACATCTGAATGGGGTATACATTCATTTCACTGACTTTATCGGCCAGGGCCTAAAAGGTGGCTTTTAACCCCTATGAATATGTTTTTTAAATTCTTAATTGAGACAGTTGCACCAGGAAACCTTCAAGGCTTCTTTTGCTTCCCTCAGCAAGGGCTACAGCCTCACAGTGTGGTCCAAGGGCCAGCAGCAGCAGCATCTGGGAATTGTTAAAAATGCAGAATCTCAGGCCCACCCTGCTCCTCTCAGTCAGCATCTGCATTTTAACAAGATCCTCGGGTGCTTGTATGCACCTTAGAGTTTGAGGAACACTGGTGTCCAGTGCTGGGGGGAAAAAAAGACGGACAAAAGTGGTCCGAAATGTGGAGGAATTTCTGAAACATTGACTGATAGAGGAGCAAGAGCAAGGAGAGTAAAGGCAACGCCAAACAGTTGAGGAGGGTATTGATGGTTACAGAGTGAACTGTGGCTGGAGAAAGGCATAGAGCAGAACCTGGCAAACTTCTGGCCCTCAAAAACAGACCAAGGAAAAATGTGAGATCGACAAAGAAAAAATATAAGTTACTTAGGTCTGAGAGTAAAACACTCTAAAGTTTTTCAGGCCCAGAAAAATTCTGGTTTTTTTTTTTTTTAAGTTTATCCATTTATTTTGAGAAAGAGAGTGCCCTCGTGCAGGGGAGGGGGGAAGGAAGGGCAGATAGAGAGGGAGAAAGAATCCCAAGCAGGTTCTGCACTAGTATGGAGCCCTTACACGGGGCTTGAATCAAACCCTGAGACCATGGACTGAGCCAAACCCAAGACTCGGATGCTTAACTGACTCAGCCACCCAGGTACCTCAAAAATTATTAATGATACTGGAAATCATGGGGATTCTAAGCTAAGCTTCCTGCTCCTTTCCGATAAAATGGATCATTTCCTAGAAAAATGTAAATTACCAACACCTGACTGAAGAAGACAAGGAGACAGAACGGATACATGGCTGTAAAATACTAAGAAAGTCATATGAATAACCACCCTTCTAAAGGTAACGGGCCTACTTAGTTTCGTGGGTCAGTTCTACAAAACTCAAGAACAGAAAGTATTTTTTTCTACTTAAATTTTTGAGAGCATAAAAAATGATGGAAGGCTTCTTCCATGCATTCTACCAGGCTAGCACAGCCCTGATATCCAAATCTTAGAAAACCTTCTAAGCTAATCTCATGGAAATAAATGTGGAAGTGCTCAATACAATTTTTGTGCAAGAAATACTAAAGTGTAAGAATATTAAAGATTCATCCCAGAATCTTTAAATTGGGTGGCTGCCACATCCCAAAAACTTTTCCTAATAAAAACTCTTAACAATCCTATTATTATAAATTTCTTAACTTGAGAGCACCTACTAGAAATGTATAGTGAACATCATAGTTAATAGGGAAACTTGAGCAGCATTCTCATTATTGGTAGGAAGAAGACAAGAATGCTCATTATGTCTACAACAGTGTTCTGGAAAGCCTAGCCAGTGTAATAGGACATTAAAATGTAAGAAGTCATAAAAAATATTAGGAAAATAAAAAAAATTGTAATTTGCAGACAATATGAATCCAAGAGAACCAACCACAAAAATTATAAAACTAATCAGGAAACCCATAAAGGTGGCCACATGTACAGTAACAATACCTAAATCCTTAAAGCTTTGCTGTGCATCAGAAATAACCACTTTAAAATGCAAGGGACCCGTACCACCCATCAATAAATATTTCCTGGATGAACAACAGAAATCTCTATAAAAAGAATACCCCACTCACAGTAGCAACGAGGATGATTTTTAAAAATCTCTTATGGGGGTGCCTGAGTGCCTCAGTCAGTTAAGCATCTGACTCTTGATTTCAGCTCAAGTCATGATGTCTCAACTGTGAGATCAAGCCCCGGCTTGAGTTCCACGATGAGCATGGAGCCTGGTTAAGATTCTGTCTCTCCCTCTGCCCCTCTCCCCCACTCTCATGCATTCTCCCTAAAATAAAAAGAAAAAAACCTCCCATTAATATGTTTAAGAAGAAGTGTAAGAAAGATCTATTTTAGGAAAGAATACTGAAGGCCATAAAAGAAAATCTAAGAGTGGTACTGCGATGATGGATTTGAGAGTGAATGTTAAAAATGTATCAAATTGTACAGAGAATAGATTGGTGGCTGCCACAGGCAGGGAGGGTGGAGGGTGGGAGAAATGGGTGAAGGTTGTCAAAAGGTATAAAGTTCCACTTTTAAATAAGTCCTGGGAATATAATGCATGGCATGGTGACTCTAGTTCATAGTACCGTCTTGTATATTTGGAAGTTGCTAAAAGAGTAGATCTTAAAAGTTCTCATCACAGGAAAACATTGTAACTCTGTGTGGTGATGGATATTAAGTCGACTTATCGTGGTGAGCATTTCACAATATATACAGATATCCAATCATTATGTTGTACACCTGAAACTAATATAACATGTGAATTAAAAAATAATCTTCCGACATACATCAGAAATGTATCAAATTAATTCATGGACTCAATACCAGACAATAATCTTAAGATATTTAATAATGCATGACAAACTGAATTTCATGTTCGTGTGCATAGTTGGAAACATAGTGGCCAAAGGATAGTTGGGGGAAAAAATCAGGGAGGAATTTATCTTACCAGTTTTAAAGTGTTCTTCTACTCTGATATCCCCCTCCCCTCAGCTCCTGGCAATGACCATTCCACTCTGTGAGTCTATGAATTCAACTACTTAGATAGCCCATGTAAGGGGAATTACATAGTATTTGTCTTTCTGTGACTGGCTTATTTCCCTTAGCATAATGTCCTCAAGGACCATCCATATTCTTGGAAACATTGCAGAATTTCCATATTTTTCAAGGCTGAGTATATTCTATTGTATGTTCATATCACATTTTCTTTTTGTCCAGGTCTTTAATGTTCCAAAGTTGTCCACTCATAATCACATTGATAATCATAATCTAAGTTATCTTGGCTCTTGTGAATAGTGCTATAATGAACACAGGAGTGTAGCTATCCCTTTGAGATCCTGATGTCCTTTCTTTTGGATAAATACCCAAAAGTGGGATTGCCAGATCACGTTGTTACAAGAATATATCTCAGGTCAAGTATTCTTACCACAGTAAGTGACCACACACTTTCCCTGGGCTTTATATGTTCCAGGTGTCTTAGGTCTGTGCGTCTCGCCTCATTCCTGACAGTGATGCCCTCTTCATGCCTTGTCTGTGCCACTGTCCTGCACATGGGGAACATTCTGACCTCTTACCCCACTCTAGGAAAATCAGCTTCTAGACTCCACTCAAGAGCGTGGGCTGTTCTGTCACAGTACCACAGAATGGCACAGGGAATCCTATGAAACTGTCATAAGCCCAATGCATAGGCCAAGAATGGAGATAACTCTTTTGCTCCTGCACACCCACCTAACCCCCACCACAAAACCAGGAGCTTCTCCACACTACTCCCCCTGAGTCAGGGGCTTGGTTGGGAGCTGGGGTGGGAGATGAGGGCTCAGGACCCTTTTCATGTCTCACTAGCCTATGAACTCTTACCACTTCCCCTGTGGCTCTGCTCTGCCTTCAGCCTACACAGTCTAATCTACACTTGAGTCAAAGAGGGTTCTCTCTGAGTTATCATCTTTAGTTTATGCTAGAATTAGACTTCTGATATTCCAAGAACAAGACTCTGACCCTTAAAGAGTTTTACCGTTTATGAGACCCTATATCTAGCAGAATGAAAGGAAAGGTGGGGCCAACCAGAGATACCAAGAGTGTGAAAGGTGAAATGAAATGGGGTCACTTAGGTCAAGGGTTTTAAAATGGAGCTGGGCCTTATGCGTGTCCTCACCAGGTGGATCCATGAACTTTTCAATGAGCCAAACCACAAATACTCCAAGGACTCTGCACAGACACCTGCAACTTGGTACAGTAAAAGACATTTGCTTAGTGATAGCCTTAGCAACCGGTTATGTTTAGCCAAGATTAGTTTTCTGCTGCCAGCAAGCAAAATTCTTTGTAACCAATATAAACAAACATTCCCTTTTTGTCTTGAAAAATCCTGGGCTTTTGCTACCTACTGGGACACCTAGTGAGTTGCTGCCCAAATCTGTGTACCCCAAATGGCAGTTTTGACCCCACATAAATGCTTTGCTTAATTATTGCCTCCTGACAGTTTTAGGTTGACATGACTGAAAAAGATGTGGATGTAAATCCTAGAAAAAGCTTTAGGTTCTCCTCCACAACAAGTTTACATTCAGAGATGGGGTTATTGGTGAATGGATGCTTGTGCTTTTACTCATTCTTCTGAATTTTTAAATGCTTTAGAGCAGTGATTCTCAAATTTTAGCCGGAATCAGAATCACTTGGAGGTCGTACTAAAACTCTGCTGGGCCCCAACCAATAATTTATTTGCATTTCTAACAAATTCCAATGGTGATGCCAATACTGCAGGTCTGGGAACCACACTTTGAAAACCATTACTTTAGAGCAAACTTAAAGTACTTTTGGTAGCTATAAATTGCATACAAATTAAAAAATTAAAGCCCATGATTCTTTAAGAGTTCTTGGCGAGACTACCCTGAAGAATGCCCCACTCCCTGATGCAGTACAGTAGTCTCCCCCTTATCTGCGGTTCTCTTCTTGCTGTTGTAGGTGCCCGGGGTCAAGCATGGTCCTGAAGCAAGTGATCCTCCTTCTGATGAGTTGTGCGAAGGTCAGTAGTAGCCTAATGTCACAATGCCTGTGTCATTCGGCTCACTTCATCTCACCACATAGGTGTCGTATCATCTCACATCGGGACAATAAGAAAGGTGAGTATAGTACGCTTAATTACATTCAGATATTTTATTACATTATGTTATAATTGTTCTATTCTATTATCAGTTGCTAATCTCCTATGCCTAATTTATAAATTAAACTGTATCCTAGGTATATATGGGAAGGAAAAAAACAAAGTATATACAGGGCTTGGTACTATCCATGGTTTCAGGCACCCCCTGACAGTCCCCCATGGATGACAGTGGACTACTGTAATTGTTCCCATGCTGCAGAGGGAACGGTCATGTGTGGTCTCTCTGTCCTCCGCAGCAGCTCATGTATATGCTTGAACAAGCCTCCCCCATCTGGGAGGAGCCTTCTCACTGCTGCACCTGGTGACTGAACTTCGTTGTGCTTAAATTATTTCTTTTCTGTATATATTTTTAAAATTTCCTCCCATGTCTTTGCAAAAGAGAAACAGAAATGTGATGAGGCAGTGAGGAGACATTAAAACTTAAAAAAGAAAATACCTGATTAGATAGATTCCTTGCATTCCCTGGTCAATTTCATCAGTATGATCCATTTGTTCTAGATATTTCATGAACTCTTACCAGTTTTCTCTCCTTTTTTTGGAGGGGGGAAGGAGACGTGAGTCTCCTCATAGCTGGTATAACTATAGAATGTCTTTGTAGAACTTTTCAGTGTATTTTGCAAGTGGCATTACTTTTGTCCTCAAATGTTAGTATCTTGCATTTTTCCTATAATGTGTGTAGTTCATGGTTTTGTTTTTTGTTTTTTTTTTTTTTGAAAAGTTACCTTAGAGACCTGGCCTGGTTTCTATCCCTTATGACTTTCTCGTTTGCCTTTTGTGTCTCTGTACAGTGCTGGATTTGGCTACAATTCTTAAACTTCCTGTTGTTGTTGTTGTTATTTTTTAATATTCTGGCAGATAGAATCTTGTGTTGGGGGGGAAACGCTTCAGTGGATTAATGCCTCCACCTGCTATTTTCCTTTGGCTCGGTGAACCTAACCAGTAAATTCACTCTTTTCACACAATTTTATTTGCTTACATAGCCAATTGAGTATTCCAAGTATATGGAATATATTCATACCAATTTCTTCTTAGGCTTCTCTTCTAGCATGACTGGGACTTTCTGTCACAGGTATTTTCGTTCCATATTAGCTTTCATTTCTGTTTTGTCTGTTCTACTTTTGGGTATGTTCGCTCCAGACGCCTCAAGCCTATCTCTGCCTCCTTGCTTGTTTTGCAGCAAAAGTGAATAGCAGCCCTAAAGTGCTGGAGTCTTAATGTGAATGTATTTTAATTAAGACTTCGTATGTAGGCTGATGAGAATGTCTCATTTAGACTGGCTTCTACAAACTCTTTTATTTTAATCATGGTCGTGGAGTGGCATGTTGTTTCACGCTGATGCAGATGCACTCTTTGGAGGCAAATAATAACCAAGAGGACTTATTATTTTAACGCAGGACCTTGCATTAGTGTATTTTAACCCTTTCAAAACTGCTTTACAGGCCCAGAATTGTCCTTAGAGGTTTATACCCAGCAGAAGTGCAAATGTGTCTTCACCAAAAGACATGTACTAGAATGTTCGGAATAGCAGTATTTGTTACAATCCAAAGCCAGGGCCTGTCCAAGTGCTCATCCGCAGGAGAATGTGTAAGTGTAGTGCCGTCATGTAATGGAACATCACATAGCAATTCCAGTAAACCAAGGCAATAGTGTGGATAAATCTTACCGCTGAAGTAGTGTGTAGAAGAAACAAGTCAGGAAGAAAAAAGTCAGGAAGAAAACCAGTCACAAAAGACTATATGTTTTTTGGTGCCCTTTAAATTAAGTTGAAAAACAGGCCAAACTCATCGGTGGTTAGTGGTTACCCTTGGGGAGTGGTTTAGTGCCTAGAGGAGAGCACAAGGGAGTCTTCCAGGAGCCAGAAATTAGCCTTTTGTCAGTCTGGGTGCTGTTGACGTGGTTGTGCTGTTTTGAAAGTTGAGTGAATTGTCTAATTATGATTCATGCATTTTCCTGTGCACATACAATATGTATCAGTAAAAAGTGAAGAAGGATCTAAAAGAAAAACACTTCATCCTACACTATTTATTCATGGTCTGTCCTGTTTTTAAAAACCTTTTTCTTCCCCAAACCCACTCTGTTTTTCTCTTTTTAGGGGACAATTCTTCATGTTTCTGTCACGTTTCTGTACATCTTGTGAATAGGCACTAGGTGCATTGGTGCATTTTGTTCTGGGCTCTCTTTTCAAGGTAGTTTGTGTAGCCAACGGTCTTAGACAATAGAGATGGTATCTCCCTCTAGGGAAGAGGGAAGAAGATTCCTTTGCCTTTAAGAATAGTAAAGATGCCATCTTCCTCAGGGCAAAGTTTGGGCAGGCTTGCTATCAACCTTCTGTAAAAGGTTGGAAGTTCCTAAGCCTGGGGTTCCTCCTCTAGGGTTGCCCTCTCCAAACACACAATCCACCTGCAGTGCTCCACATTGCCCTCAGGAGACCTGGGAGGGAGCAGGGGGACCTCACACACATATGACGCCCGTGACACCTGCTGTGCTGTAACAAAGTCCTTTGTTTCTGGTTCAGGAGTCTCCTGTCTTTTGCCAACATCCATGACACTGCATCAGGCTGCCCTGTTAGTTCACAAGGGTGCTTGACCCCCTTCTCACCCAGCAACTCGTGTTGGGTTACGTGGCTGTTATTTCATAGCCCTTACTATGTTATATGGACCCGATCATTACAATAAATCAGTTACTTGTAATAAAGCCATAGTAGTCAAAATAACACGAGTTAATACTTATTGAGTACGTACTGTGTGTGAGACACCATGGTAAAAGATTTACATACATGCATTGTTACTGTACTGTCAGTGATCCATAAAATAGGTTTGTTTTCTTTTGGTTTTTGGATGAGGAACCTGAGGTTCACAGGTAAAGTAACTCATCATACATCAAGCAACTCGTTAATGACTGACCTGAGATTTAAGCCCAGTTACTCTGATGCCAGAGCCCATACTCTTAATTCTGTGGTCTAATATATAGGACAAGTTGAGGTCACTGTAGAGAGGAGTATCACATCTTAATTACCTGGTTTGGTGGAACTGGTTAAAATCACTACAAACAGGCAAGTTGAAAAGAAACTGTTTGTTAAAACCATTTTTGGAAGTGCCACAGCTTCACTGTTAAGGAAGCCTGCACTCCTACCAGCGCGTAGGTGTTCTCCCACAAAACACTCGTTCTGAAAAATATTCTCTTGTAGAAATAGTCATCTCTAATAGCTTCTTCTTCTTATGCGCTAGAGTGTTTTAATTGAAGGGGTGGTATGGACCACCAGTCCAGCATATACATGGAAGGTTCTTGTTGTTTTAGGGTCCACCTAGAACCAGAATAGACTAAATAGGCAATAATGTGCACCCAGAAAATCTCCAAGCAGAGCAAGATCTTAATCTTCACTCCTTTTTAGCACCTGGTGTTTTTCTATCACCAGGATCTGAAGAATGTGTTTTTCTTTGTAAAGAAAGAAAAAATCAAATCTAAATGTAATTCTTCTATGTCTCCATTGAGCTTTTCGACAAGAAACCTGCAAGTCAATACAAAGCAAGGGAAAATAGGATATTTGGTTGGCTGTTTTATGCTCACAATTAGTTGATGTCAGATAAATTGTGTTCTTAGACGAAAATTTATCAAAGCAAGGTAACAACTGTCTCTGTGACAGAATTAACCACATAAAAACTGAAAATACATTCTCAGTGGCCGGGGAAGGACTCTTGGTGAGGATTTCACATGCCTCAGCTGGGAACAACCAAGACAAAATCTACCACTGGGTCTTTCTTGTGTATAAGATAGATGTTCTGATAGGAGTGTAGCTACATATACTGCAGTTCTCAGGAATCACAGACAAGAAATACACTTACCGAGGGCAAGAAACATGCTGACAGGCAAAAGCTACTTTTTCATAAAAGGTAGAACGCACAGTAAGGGAGGTTCAGGTGGTGGCAGGATTCTCTCCCACGCCCCTCCCCAGGCCCTGCTGCTTGCCAGATTCATTTAGTTCAGAGAAACCAGGCAGTTGAGGCTACGGGGAGAATCGTGGAAGCGAGACCTATTTTCAGGATGCAACCTGGCTTTGTGGCAGCTGATGAGAATGACGGCACGGTGAAAACAGCTGTACGTGAATGCTGTCCCTTCCCTCCTCGCCCGCAAGGACCCTTGCAATTAGCTGGCCAGAAGAACCATACACATAAGACAATGAAAATAAAAAAGGAAATGGCACAGCATCGAGACAAAAACAACATGAGAAAAACAAAAACAATTTTTTAAATTCTATTTTTGATATTTTTAGTTACAGACTATAGCATACTCACCAAAAAGTGCACAAAACAAGGACACGCTGCTCAATGATTGATCCCCAAACAAACGTCCACGTAACCACCTCCTTAGTCCAAGAAGTGGAACATGGCTGCAAATGAGGACACCCTCATTTTCTCTCGCTGTCACTGTCTTTCTTTCTCTCCAAGATAACTGTTAACCTGCCCTGTATGGCAATTCCTTCCTTGTATTTCATCATAGTTTTTCAATCTGTTAATGAATTCTTAAACACTGTAGCATAGTTGGAAGGTTTTCTTCGGTGTTATTTAAGTGGAATTCTATGGCATTTATTGTTTCATGCTCAGCATTATGTCTGTGAGAGTCATCCACGTTGGCATGTGTAGTTGCGGTTTTTTATTTTCAAGGAGTTAAACTGCTGGGTCACAGGGAACGTGCATCCTCATCTTTAGTATATGATGCTGGGCCGTTTTCTCTGCCCGGTGGAAAACTGGTCAGTTTATCCACAGTAGGATTTGAGAATTCCAGCTTCTGCGCATCCTCACCTTCTCTTGGTGTTACCATTCTTTTTCATTTTAGCCATTCTGCTGGGTGACTAATGATAACATATCGTGTTTCCATTGCATTCCGCTGATGATTCATGAGTCTTAATTTCTTTGATATTTTCATTGGCTATTTTGTAATCCTGGTTTGTGAAGTACCCATTCACTTACCTCACTCATGTTTCTATTGGGTTGTCTCTTTTTCTTAATGATCTCTAGTGGCTTTTAAAATACTGTATATTCAAGATAAGAGCCTTTGTCAGTTATACGTACTGGAAATACCTTCTGCCACGACTTTGCTTGCCTTTCTACTCTCTTAACGCTCTGGGGGAACCTAGCCGCCATCCAACTACCCCAAGACTTTTGTGTTGCGAAGGAGTCCAAACAACCACATGCAAAAGGCTACGTGGACAGGTGTTTGATGAGCCTCAGCGTTCCAGCCATCCCGGTGCAGACAGCAGACATGCGAATGAAGAAGCCATCTTAGATATTCCAGCTCCAGCAGGTGTGACGTGGAGCAGAACTAGGGAACGCGGCCAGCAGCCACAACAGAGACCTCAGACACAGGGCCTACACTGAGCCGTTGCTGGCCTCTCTAGCCATTCAAACCACCCAGCGAAGCTCCCAGTCGCTGTGGAATGAAAACTACTTGTCCCTGCCCAAATTCGTGACCCATGAGATCTCAAGCATAGTAAGTGTTGTCTGATGCCACTAAGTTTGGAGGGGGGTGTTAGGGAGTGACAGATAATTGGACCAGAAGGTTCCATGGGGGCTGAAATGGAGCGAGGCCCTAAAAGATTGGAATAAAAGTGCAGGAATAGAAGGGTTCTCAGGAAAACACAGGAGCCAAGTTGGCGAATGAAGAATAAACCTCGAGTCTTTTGGTGTTAGTGACGTGACCCTGCCAACAGGGTGGAAGGATTATTTTAGTATAAATGTGGCAAGGCCTTCTTCACCCTTTCCTGGTTAGAGAAAACAAAGAGAAACGAAAATGAAGATGTGGTAGTTGTCTCTCATGGTGAGAAAAATATTATAGGACTTACGGATGTTTCACTGTGAAGAATCTAAAGTCACCACTCCTGGGAGGGATCCAAAGCCCTGACTGGGGCCACCTTTAGAACGAAAAAGGAGAGACAGGAGACGGTATGATCTCCTAGATGTTTATCCTGGATATACCTAGATATACCTGGTATATAGTAAACGAGTGACTCCCTGGGAAAAGACTCTGCTTTGTTTTTATTCCTCTCGTCATAGATTCACAACTAGTGTATATCCATTAGCAGCAAGTTAATAGTGAGACTACTCTCTGGAAATGAATTTTACCTAGAAGCTCTCCCAAGATTTACCAAGTTGCTTCACAGAGATGCATTAACTTAGCTAGTGAGAAGGATCAAGTTACGAAACACCTTGAAATCATGGAATGGGTGTCGAGATGTAATTTTGGAAGGAAATGAGAACTTCTAGTTTGTCGAAGGGGTTGTAAGTATATGCTCTAAACATAACTCCCATTTACCTTTGGTGAGGGAAGGAAGGATTTCTCCAGATGGGTTTCTGGAGTGTGGAACTGGGTAAAAAATCTCACTGGTGAAGTTGGCAGCAGAGCATGGCCAAGAACAGCATGAAGAGACAATGACGATGGGACAAAGTTGCTGTTTCACCGTGTCCCATCCTTTTCATTTCTCAACCTTGAAAATTGCCTCTGAAGCCGTAAGTGGAATGAGATGGTGATTTGAAGGAGAGTGTATGATAACTCCATGCTCCAACTGTGAAAAATAGCACAAAAAATTGTGGAGCCCAAACTAGACGGTGCATATTGACTTTTGTTGTCAGCATCGTGTATGATAGCTTATCTCATAATGCTGGCATTTTGAACTCCAGTAAATAAAAACTTTCTGAACCAAGAAGACTGTATTTGTATTCTTAGTGATACATAACTTCAGGTACCTTTAGAGGAAAGGAGAACATACTGGAGTTCAATAATAAAATGTTTATTATAGCACCGAATGTGAAAATGCCTCAGCAATAGTTTTAAAAAATGCATGACGAGAATGCATGGCCCTTCAGTGCACTGATAATAAATAAGTAAATTAAGCCCAGAGGCAGAAAAGCCCAACTGGATTCTGTAGTCAAGATATGACCAAAAATAATGATTCATAGAATGGAAAGTTAGACTCTAGGTCATATATATATTTCTTCCTCTGAAATCTTTAGTCCTTCTTCTTGTTCAAATTAATACCTTGATACACATGTAGAAAAAACATGTTTTTTATTTCTTTGCTAATTCTTTATTGTGACAAATAGTACATTTCATGTATAAATGGTGGATTCTGAGCTGTCATTCTAACTAATTTTTAGCATCGGGAAATCTGGAGTTTCTGAAACTTGTTTGCTTTTTTTCTCTTAATGTGAAAATTTCATCTCTGAAAGTGCACAGTATTTCTGATGTCGACACTGATATGGTATAATGTATTGAAAGTGTTTTGAAAGCCATAATTTATGACATTAAAATAGTAGTGCTAATGTCATTGATGTCGATGATGATAAAAGCTTTATCGGGTACACTTAGACTTGCCTATTAAAAGCCACATATACCTAGATGTTAAATAGAAAGAAAAACTGTCATTTTTTCTATTGCAAAAGGAAAACAAAGACTTTCCCTGGCCGTGGTCTTTTAACATAGGCTGTTTTCTTTATAATAGTATGTCAGTCCATATTTATTGAGATCTGCCGCATGTAGAATTCATATCTTGCTGTTGGGAAGAATTCAAAGAACTCGTAGTGAAGTCTTTGCACAGGAAGAATTTATCTTCTAATGGGAAAAAGAACAGTTTCATGTACCTAACATGTATGTGAAAGTGTGTGTGTGTATTAAATTATGTACATACCTCATCGTACGTTTCTCACCCACACATCCACTTTCTCAGTGATTTATTTAGTAGGGGACTGGCAAAGTATGGCCCAAGGACCAATCCAGCCAACAGCCTGTTTTTGTATGGTTCTTGAGCTAAGAAGGTGTTTTTGGTTTGTTTGTTGTTTGTGTGTGTGTGTGTGTGTGTGTGTGTGTGTGTGTTTACATTTTTAAAGGATTGTTTTAAAAAAAGAAACAATATGCAGTATATATAGTACATGTCCCACAAAGCCTTAAATATTTACTCTCTGTCACTTTACAGGAAAATATTTGTTGGCCTTTGATATAGAGTAATCTATGAAACTATGAAGTTTTGCTAAATCAGGGAGACCAGAATTCTCTGGCATTAGTGTGAGAGTGCATACAGAATGATCTTTACCCACACTGGACAAAACTTGAATCAAGATACCTCCTGTTTGTACTCCGGTGGCCTTCAAAGTCCTTCCTGTATGAGAAGCAAAACCGTGTCCTGAAGTCATATTTATTACTACAGCAAGCCTTATGTGTTGATTCCCCTGCAGGTGTGTAAATCTCCTGTCATCTCTGTGGTATAGACTGTTCAAGTCAATAAGTAACTTCAGGTCTCCACTCTGTCTTTCTGTCGCTGAGCTTCTTTTCAGTGTTTGCATTCTCTTTATAAAATGTGCCCGTAAGGACCTTGGGTGCTCACTTGGCAACAATTTAACCTTCTGTACTCGATTCCATGGCTAATTGTGACATTTCTGCTGATTGAAGTTGCCATTGGATGTGACAGAAAAGACCTATATTTTCCCAACATTTCTTTGGTTTTTGTACTAGAAATCTGCCTTTTGATTCAGAACTGCAGCTGGAATTTGCAGTGTGTGACTCAGCCGTTTGGTTTATGTTCTTGTCAGTGCCTTTGTGGGAACGTGTCGTTTCATTTCTGCTTCAAAAGCATTCTTTATGGGAGTTTCTACTGGCATTAAAAAAAATTCCTTGCATCTCACTAGCACCCCAATCCTCCAGCAGCTTTCAGCCCAGTGATGTAATATTAACTTGTTCTCTGGTTTAGCATTTGGAGAGAGAGGGAGGGAGGGAGAGAATATGTCTGTGTGTTCATACATTTTCTTTTTCTTTTTTTAAAAATGTTTAATGTTTATTTTTTAGAGAGAGAGAGAGAGAGAGAGAGAGAGAGACAGAGAGAGAGAGAGAGCAAGCACTAGTGGGGGAGGGGCAGAGATAGAGGGAGGCACAGAATCCAAAGCAGGTTCCAGGCTCTGAGCTGTCCGCACAGAGCCCGATGCGGGGCTTGAACCCATGAACCGTGACATCATGACCTGAGGCAAAGTCGGATGCTTAACCAACTAAGCCACCCAGGCGCCCCTCATGCATTTTCTTCATGAGTCTTTCTAGTCACTGTGCACAATCTTAAGGGATGCCACTGTTACCTAGTGGAATGGCTATCTGGGAAGTCCCTTCTTGGGTGTGGCCCATGCATGACCTTTGGTGCAGTGATTGGAATGTATGTCTTTGATTTTTATTTAACTCTAGTGGACCAAGTAGTCAAATGTATGAATAAATTAAATATTATACATATCTATAAATTCTCTCTGCCTTGCTTTCCTCATATATTAAATGGGGACAGTAATAGAACCTAGCTCATAGGTGTGTTGGGAGAATGAAATGAGATAATTCATCAGTTGCCTAGCTCAGTGCTTGGCACAAAGTAAGCACTTGATAAATGTTCATACCATTATTGTCACCATTATTATGTCTTTACTCTGACACAACATTCCCTTGAGGATTTGTTTACTCATCCCACAGATACTCGGTGACTACCATTTTGCCAGGCACTATCTTGAACGCTGGATTATCAAACATACTCTTTGAACCTTACTGAAAATTGAACAGGTTTGCATTGAACACACATGTGATCAGGTGTCTGATAGATGCCTGAGTCAGTGGTATGGAGGACATGCCAGGTCACTGAGCTGATTTAAGTCTAAGTGATTGTTCTTATCTCCGAGAGCAAACCCATGGACTGGCTGTAACTGCTTCCATTGACCTATTAGTAATCTCTCCGCAGGGAGACTCCTTATTCCAGTGTGTTATCAGTGAACCACATGTGTTCTTCTTCGGACTTTCTATATGTGCCACTCTGTCTGTGACCACAGAATCCCCACACCAGCTTGCCACAGATACGGGGATAAGCATTCCAGAAATGTGAAGCGAGGTCACTTCACAGTTGCTGACACCAGAGATGGCCTTTAGGAGTCCCTCGGGCAGCGGCTGTAGATTTCCCTTGACATATACCCCTTTCAGGAATAGAACTGTACGTGTTGGTGGTTTCAGCAGAATCCTTTGATAAATTCTATGGCTTCTACTAGTGATGTAGTCCTATGAGTGTCTCAGATTCTCCAACAAGACGTAACTCAGGCAGACGGAGGCACTTGCGGAGATACCTGACATCTTCCCATAGATGTGGTGGCCTCCTTAGGAGAACCTCCATAAAAACTTTTTTAGGACTTTCATCATAGCTGTAATAGCTGATTTAAATTCCTTGTCTGCTGGAGTTGCTGGCAGCCATGTTCCTGCCACATAGAGAAACCTGAAAATGTAGAGCCAGCCCACAGATACCCAGACGCCTCCCCACGTCCTGGAATCAGGAACAGGAGACAAACAGAAAGGACTCTTGGGAGGAGTGAATCCCTGCTTCTGTCTCGAGGTTCCAAGGGGTGCCAGGACCCCTGCAGTTCTCCCATTCTGTGCACCCCCCACACTGTTTGTACCTCAATCCTTACTTTGACTTAAGCTGCTTCCAGTTGTGTATCTGTGACTTAAAACCTAAAGACTTCTGTCTAAAACCCTCTCCATTATCTCTGTCTCCATTTTTAAAAATTCCCACGACTGAATTCTTTATTTTCTGGAATAGGTTACAAACCCTAAAATTACAGTTCCCTTTTTGAATAAAAAAATAAATAAATAAGAAAAGGTGAAAAAAATGCCACTTCGTCAGGCGTTTGCTCACCTCCTCCCCCTGGTCAGAAGCCTGCATTCTCCACATGCACAGGGGGACATGAGGCCCAAACCTTGGCACCCTCTAAGACCCCAGATGGGATTTGGCTGACAAATGTTTTGTTTCCTCGTGATCAAAGTATTGAGGGGTGAGTCACTCATGGTAATTCTCAGTGTTGGACAAGGAGGCTCTGAGTCTAAGTCTGCCAGAGAGATACTCAGAGAAGGAGGTGTAGTTTAAAGAAATATAGGTGACAAATTTAGCTGGAAGAAGGGCCGTCTCCTTTTTTTAGAAGATGACCACGCTCCTGAAGATGACTCAGTGGATTGGAGATTGTCCTCAGGGCAACCTTGGGAAGCACGTGCTGCAGATAGCAGGGCCATGTGAGGGAAAGAGCCTGGATTACTGAGTCAGCACGAGAGGAGAGTCATTCCTTTCCAGGACACTGGGACTGAACAGGGACAAACTGGCTCCACAGAAAATCCTTGAAATTTTAAGGTATTGCCAGTTCCAAATGACATCTTCTGAATTCTTACAATTGAAAACCAGGTCTCTTAGTTCCTACTGTTGGTGAGTTACTATTTTCTCCCATTACTCTGCCTTCCCTGCACTCACCAGAGACAAATGAGGGATGGAATCTTCAGGGAGGGAGATGATCCCTGTGACCTTGGTAAGCAGAGTCAGGCTTCCATGTTGCAGAAGGAGACTTAAAATCAACAGAATGAGCCTCACCCTGTCATGTGGGCACACTAATACTCTACTGCAGTAGGCTTCACCGTTAGGCCCTGCCATACTCTTGAGCAAAGGCATATTAGTATGGGACTGATCTGATCTGCGTTTGTTGTAAGGCCAGGTGGAGCCTGTTTTCTGGCCAGAGTTCATTGGCTGAACTCCTTTGACTTTAATCAGCCCTTTCCACATCTCCAAATGCTATTTAGGTAGTGAACCGAGAAAAATTAGACTGTATGAGTACCGTTTCACAGAATGTAGCCGGTCTCCCCTTCCTCCTGGCCCCACCGATATTCTGTCTTCTTTGCCAGGCACTTATTTGGCTTAGAACCAGAACGTTCGACAAGATTCTGTGTGGTCAGATGTGGCGTACAGGATACTGGCAATCTGAAGCAGAGCTGCAGTGCCCTTTGGAGCCATGGTGGCCTGCTGGTTTCCATGAAAATGCCTTTCTAGCTGATCCTGGAGCAACTGTATGGTATTTTGATGGTGTCTCCCAAATATTTGAGTCAGACTCCATTGTATCTTTATGTTTTCCTGGGAGATTCTTGTATATGCTGCCATAATGTTTTTATGATAAAGAGAAGATATATTTTAAGGAAGAGAGAGGAGCCAACCAAGAGATTTTTTGCCAAGGTTGAAAAATGTCATGAATTCACTTTAACAATTAAACTGTTTACACAGACCTATGAAGCCTACAGGTCACCTGCAGAGGAAGCTAGTCCTCTGAAGTTACAAGCTGTATTTGGTAGCATTTCAGAAAAGATAGAAACAGGCTCACCTCTTCACTTGGGGACTTTTGCGCACACACCTGTGCACATACACACACACACACACACACACACACACACACACACACAAGCTCCCTATACTTTGATATAGGGGGATGATAGCTTGTTTTCAAGTTTAGACACAGTTGCTCAAAGAATCATCATAATCCCTCCAATTCCAAGTTGCCAAAACCAGAAAACATCTTAAGAGCAATCAGAAGAATGTAAACCATGTTCAGAGTGAAATACTGTATAGTTCAAACTTACTTGTCTTTAGGAAAACCTAAAATTGATTTCCCAAGAAGCTGCATAATGGACTGAAAGAAACTGGGAAATGAGACACCCACACAAATTCTTGAAAACTCAGAATTTAAATTACTGAATCAGATTTTAAATAGGAGAGCCAATTAAAATCCCTGATAAGTATAGTATCTGGTCTTGTGGTCAGTCTGTATCGACTGCCTTTTCTCTCCAGTATGGGTCATATTTTTCGGTTTCTTCATGTCTCGTACCCTGGGCATTATGAATAATAGGATGTACAGACTCTGGATTCTGTTATGTTCCCTCAAAGACTGTTGATTTTTAACTTTGGTAGGCAGTTAACTTGTCTGGATTAGAACTCCAAACTCTGCCCTGTTGTGAGAAGCAATTGAAAATTCTTATTTTCATTTTCAGGGAATCAAAGGAAGTCATGAAACTATAAAATTCTTTTGTAGAATGTCATTGTCAATTAAGGGTAATACATTACATAGAGTCAGAACTACTAATGTTTGCAGATTCACTTTTGGAGGCAAATGGTACCAACTGAAAAATCAAAGTCACTTTACTTTTTCTACTCCATTAAAATGGTGAAGATACATTTTTCTTGGCAAACAAGTTAAAAATGTGAAATTATGTATACAAGTGCATTAAAAGCAGTGAAGAAAGGGGCAACTTTTTCTCAGTATAACATTTTAAAACTGCATTTAAAATTTTTTTTTCAACATTTTTTTTGGGACAGAGAGAGACAGAGCATGAACGGGGGAGGGGCAGAGAGAGAGGGAGACACAGAATCGGAAACAGGCTCCAGGCTCTGAGCCATCAGCCCAGAGCCTGACGCGGGGCTCGAACTCCCGGACCGCGAGATCGTGACCTGGCTGAAGTCGGACGCTTAACCGACTGAGCCACCCAGGCGCCCCTAAAACTGCATTTTAGATATAGAATGATTAGTTACTAATAAAAGGCTAGACTACTTGAATGATTTCTATACCTGTGATAATTAACATCTTTCTCACTATGAAAAGCTGATTCCCTATAACCCATAAATAAATATATCCTCCAAAAATAGAATAATTTTAACAGATGTATGTCTGGCTGGAAAAATCTGAAGGCAGAAATAAGAACAAAAATAAGCTTTAAAAAAAAAGCCTCACGTTTTTGTATTGGTTTAAGATTTACAAAAATGTGTCAAATACGTTATTTCTGGTGGTTTTTCATGATTATCCTATGCAATAACGGCAGCAGATATATTCTTCCAGGTAAAAATCTGAACCGTAGGAAAGTTAAGTAATTTGCTTAAGCTCTAAATGCACATGGAGCGATAGGATTAAAACTCAATTCATGACCAAATTTTCAATGCTCTTCTAATAAAAAACTTAACCCATTGCTTTATCTTTTTAAGGTTTTAAACTGAAGTATAGTTGGCATATTAGTTTCAAGTAAATAACCTACCGATTCAGCAATTACATGTTACAAAATGCTCAACCATAAGTGTAGTTACCATCTGTCACCATATAAAGTCATTACAATATTATATTGACTATATGCCCTTTGCTGTACCTTTCACCCCCATGACTTACTCATTTTATAAATGGAAATTTGTACCTCTTCATCCCCTTCCTATTTTTCCTAAAACATCCCCCTGTTTTCTGGCCACTGTTAGTTTTGTTCCCTATACTTTAGAGTCTGTTTCTTTTTGTGTTTGTCTTTTAGATTCCACATATAAGTGAAATCATGTGATAGCTGTGTTTCTTTGTCTGACTTAATTCCCTTAGCATCATACACTCTAGGTCCATCTATGTTGTCACAAATGACAAGATTTCATTCTTCTTCATGGCTGAGTAATATTCCGTTATGTATATATACAATGAATATGCATCTTTATCCAGTCATCTATCAGTAGACGGTTAGGTTAGATTTTTGTCACCCACCCACCCCCCCCCCCCCCCCCCCGCCCAGGACAAATACCCAGAAGTGGAATTACCAGATCCTATTGTACTCCTATTTTTAGTTTTCGACAGTGCACGAGGCTTGCCTTTTCTCTGCAACCCTGCCAACACTTGTTTTTCTTACTTTTTGACACTAGCCATTCTCACTGGTCTGGGGTGGTACCTCATTGTGGTTTTGATTTGCATTTTCCTGATAATTCGTGATTTATCACATAGGATACAGTATTGCATCTAAGGTGAGATTCATTACCCTTCCTTGTTAAATGACCCCCCAAAGATGCTTTAAATTTGGTCATTAACATCACTTTAGCAGGGTTGAGATTAAGACCTTTTGTATATCCCCACATTTACATCACAGCTTCTTTAATGTGGTGGTTTTAGGAGAGTAGAATTAAAGCAGGCCCATTTCTAAGGGAAATAAGCATCTTTTTAAAAAGTTTTTTTTTTTTTTAATTTATCCTTGAGAGAGAGAAAGTGAGAGAGTAGGGGAGTGGCAGAGAGAGAGAGAATCCCAAGCAGGCTCTGCCGGGTCAGTGCCAACTGTGATGTGGGGGCTCGAACTCATGGAATCGTGAGATCATAACCTAAGCCAAAATCAAGAATGGGATGCTTAGTCTGAGCCACCCAGATACCCTGAGAAGCATCTTTTTTTTTTTTTTTTTTTACAATTACTTCATTATTTTTTATTTATCCTATTTTTAAAATTCCAGTGTAATTAGCCTACAATAGTTTTAGGTGTAGAATATAGTGGTACAACAATTCCATACGTTACTCAGTGCTCATTGCAGTAAGTGTACTCTTAATCCCTTCGCCTATTACATCCAACCCCCACTTCTCTGGCAACCACCAGTTCTCTGTATTTAAGAGTCTGTTTTTTGTTTCTCTTTTTTCTTTGTTTTGTTTCTTAAATTTCACATATGAATGAAATCCTATGGCATTTGTCTTTCTCAGAATTATTTCACTTAGCATTAAATCCCCCGAGATACATCCATGTTGCTGTAAATGGCAACATTCCATTCTCTTTTTTGGATGTGTAATATTTCATCATACACATACACACACACACACACACACACATACATACCTGTGTGTGTGTATATATATGTGAATCTCACATCTGTATACCACATCTTTATTGACCTATGGAAGGACACTTGGGTTGCTTCCATATCTTGGCTATTGTAAATGATGCTGCAGTAAACATGGGGGTGCATGTATCTCTTTGAATTATTGTTTCTGTTTTCTTTGGGTAAATACCCAGTAGTGGAATTACTGGATCCTGTGGTAATTCTATTTTTTATTTTTTTTGTAGAAACTCCATACTGTTTTCCACAGTGGCTGCACCAGTTTGCATTCCCATCCCCAATGCATGAGGGTTCCTTTTTTCTCTATATCCTTGCCAACACTTATTTCTTGTGTTTTTGATTGTAGCCATTCTGACAGATGTGAGGTGATATGTCATTGTGGTTTTGATTTGCATTTCCCTGATGATGAGTGATGTTGAACATCTTTTCATGTGTCTCTTGGCCACCTGTATGTCCTTTAGAGAAACAGTCTGTTCGTGTCTTCTGCCCATTTTTAATCAGATTATGTGTTTTTTGGTATTGACTTGTATAAGTTCTTTATATATTTTGGATTTCAACCTATTACTAGATATATCATTTATAAATATCTCCTCCCCTTCAATAGTTTGCCTTTTCATTTGTTCATGGTTTCCTTTGCTCTGCAAAACCAGAGAAGCTGCATCTCAAAGACCAAATCACAGTTTTGGTTACTCAAATAGATGAGGCACAGCACACTGTGAGATACTGAAAAATATCAAAGAATGCCGTGGAAAGTTTTGTGCCTTCAAGGAGATAATGATCTATTTAAGGAATCAAGATTTTCACCACAATTAGCAAGCAATGCAGAACTGCCGTAAATTATGTGTTACAGAATTCAAGCACTATAGGAAATAAGAGCAAGGAAAATTATTGCATTCTAGGGAAATCGAGGAAGGAAAGGTTTTACAGGGCACTAGTTCCTGCCTATGATCTCCTTCCAGCTTTAAGTTGGACGTATGTCAGACTACTCGAAATGGTTGCTCTTATATCCGTCCCCAAATACGCTTTTCTTGTTGACATCCTTTTGATTAATAGGATTATAAATTGATTAATAACTCAGTCTCATTGAGTCTCTTTGGCTCCCTGTTTCACAACACTGTATTCTTAGTACAGTGAATTTATATTATCCTTTTTGTTAAGTATACAGACGCATAATTTCCATTTTCTTTTTCCGTTTGCTTAGGGTAGGAACACAATTTGTTTTTCCTATCATGTCTTCCATTGTGTTAGTATATGGTCCTCCACAAATTATCCACCGAGCTCAAGTTGTTGATTGATGGAACAAAATGTCTGGGCCATGGCATGTTTGTATCTACTCAAGTACCTGGCATACAGTAGGTACGCCATAAGTATTTTAATGAAAATCCAGCTCTTCAATGCACTCATTGCCCCCTTTTCATTGCTCTATTGTCAGTTTAATCAGTCAGCCAGTAAAGAGCTTTACATGTGCAAGTAATGAGGAAACAATTTAGTTGCTGTAGGTAGATGCGACTTGAAGTGGATTGTGGTAATTGGAATATATTACCTGAAAAATATACGTATATGTACGTAAACATATTGCCATTGACACAGAGTGTGAAGTCTGTTACAAGAGCTGTATCTTTGAATAGCAGTTCCTCATTTTTAGTGTAAATAACATTATATAAAGTATTTGTCCTAAAAAGTAAACACTACCCACCCATTCTTCTGTGTCTCTTTTATTGATTAATTGTCATATTGATTCATTGCTTGCTACCTTTAAAATAGAAGGCAAAAACCAGACTAGGCTTTAGAAAATGCCATGTAGGGAGCATTCTACTCCAACCAGCAAATGCTTAATGCCCATTACATTTCTTCTTTCGTTAGAAAGTGGATTTCTTTTGTTAGATTTATATTGAAATCTTGTCTCTACATCGTGGCATATTCATACAATGGAAAACTAGATAGCATTGAGAGCAAACTGTTGAAAGCCATTCTCAATAACACGGATGAATCTTGCAGGCATGGTGTCGAGTAAAGAAGAAAAACAGAAGAGTCTCTGTTCTGTGATTCTATTGTAAAATACTAAAACTGGCGGAACTAATGGACACTGTTAGAAGTAAGGGTATTGGTTACCATGCAGGGGAGGGCTTTGTGATGGAAAGGAAGGAGGGTGGCCTCTGAAGTGCTGGACACATCCTTTCTCTTGATCTGCGGCTACTTTCACACTTGTGTTCACTGTGTGAAAAATCATAGATATGTGTAATTAAAACCTATTTGTGCGCCTTTATTTTTATTTTCCTAAAACAGTTAACATTAGGACTGAGTCACATGTCATTTATGAAAGCGCTCAGTGGACACTGCATTCAATCAAGTATCAGTAAACATTCTCTCCTAATACGTTTAATACTTGCACCCCCAAGTATCTTGCAGATAAGGGCTTTGCATACTCTCTGTCATACCCATTTTAATACATGATACATTGAGGCAGTGCCCTAAGATCTCTCAAGACATGTCTGCTCGCTCGCTCTTCTCCTACCCTGCAGGTATTGACAAACAACAAATAGTAGCCTGATAGAACTTCTTTCTCAGGTTGCTGTCCATGAGTTGGTCCTTGCTGAAAATGCATGCACACGTATCAACTGTGTAATAGTACCCATCATGCACTACTGATGGGTGACCAGTAGCAGGATGGAGCTCATAATAAAAAACAAACTACGATCAGAGCAAAAAGCCCTTCTGTTTTTTCAACTGCCAGGAAAAGCATTGCTTAAAATTGGGATTTGGCAGGCCCTCTCAAAGAAAATAATATGAAATGATTTCCTGCATCATCAATTTACTGATCAGGGCCCAGTGGCTATAAACATTGTGCTGAGGAGTTTTTTTCTGCCTCTTGAACTAAACAGTGTTGAGAACTGATATAATCCCTAGATTCTCTGAATTTGCATTTCCTGCCAATTGTCTTAAACTAAAGACTGGATAATTTTTAAAGAACAGAATCAAACGTGACTACTTTTATTTGCCAGGTTTTTGTCTAATCGTAGTCAGTCTTTTCCTCTGGTTTGCTCACTAATGGTAGCCAATGTCTTTCTTACGTTAGTATGTATTATTTATTGCCCGACCTCCTTACCACATTGAAGTTAAAGGATGGTCATTGAAGGATTGGGTTTTCAGTGAAAGCATTATACACGGGGACTAAGCATCCCTAGTAATTATTATGCATATGCATTGCATGCTTGGGCCTCCATGTCTTCCTAAAAGAATTCCTGTGGCAAAGCATTTTATGGTGCCTGGAATTGCTTTGCATTTACTTTTTTATCAATACAAATAACTATATTAAGGTTTGAAGATCAATGTTGAACCTACTTTCTGAAATCGTAAATAATCAGCTTTTCCCTAGCGAAAGCAAAAACAGAAAACCTTAGAGGCCTATTGTAATTGATTTTTCTTAGAGCTGCAAAAATGTTTGTGAAACAGCAAGAGAAACAAAAGAAACAAAATCTAAAGCAATCAGGTATGACATTTCAGAAGATGGATTTGTTTATCTGGAGATGAAACCCCAATCACAGAATCCTTCTTAACTAACTTTATGATAGCACTTCCTCAAAATCAATGATACAGCCCCTCCACGTTCATGAAATGAAAGACAGTCCTGCTGTGTTAAACACTGATGTGTTTAACACTTATTTTGATGAAATAAATGGAAGTCTAACATAACGGTACTGGTTTCCGTGATCCTCATATTCCTAGTCTTGCTAACCTGCACTTGGATGCTGTACCCATCATTCATGACGGGTTTTATTACGTAAACAATATTAGCAGCCAGAAAGGCACCTAACAGCAAGCATGTGTTATTTCTAAAAACTAACATTTTTAAGATGAGTGATGGTATGGTTGGCCTACTTATTCAAGGTTATTCTAATGAATACTGGGCAGATTCGTTTTCTTAAAAGTGGAGGTGTTAATAGATAACATAACTGAAGTCACGGAGTTTCAAGAAGTTTTAGACCTTAGAAATAATTATTCTTCCAAAAAGAGTACAAAGGGTCAACAGATGTGTGAACGAATATTCAACGTCACTAATCATAAGGGGATGTGCAAATAAGATTGCATTGAGATATCATCTCATACCCGTTAGGATGGGTGTTATTAAGAAAAACAAGAGATAAGCGTTGACCAAGATACGGAGAAATTGGAATCCGTGTACGCTACTGATGGGAATGTAAAATGGTGTAGCCGCTGTAGAAAACGAGGTTTTTCAAAAAATTTTTAAAAAGACTAATGTATGATCCAGCAATCCCATTTCTATGTATATTTCCAAAGGAGTTGAAATTGGTATCTCAGACATGCGCTCTCATGTTCATTGCAGCATTATTCGTGATAGTCACGACATCAAAACAATCTAAATATGTATCAGTGGCTGAATGGATAAAGAGAAAGTACACACATAATGTGACACTGTATTTTAATTTTACCAGAATTTAAAAATTCTGGTTAGTTAACATACAGTGTAGCATTGATAAAAATAAAGCAAATTTGAAGTACACAATTGAATATTATTCAGCCTTTAAGAAGAAGGAAATACTGCCATTTGCAGCAACGTGGACGAATGTGGCAGACACTATACTAAGTCACTCTGACACAAATACTGCATGATCTCAATTATATGTGGAAGCTAAAGTAGTCAAATTTACAAAAGCAGAGAATAGACTGGTGGTTTCTAGTGGCCTGGAGGGAGGGGAAATGGGGTGATATTGGTCAGAGGGTATAAACTTCCAGACTTTTTCTGTGACTATAAATCACAGAAAGCATGCCTATGAAGCTAGTATAAAATGAATTTAATTCTGCAGAAAGAACTTAATTATCACTGTTTAGGTAATTCATCCATCTGTCCGTCCATCTTTGTATCCTTCGTTTATTCATTTAACACTTCATTCACCAAATATTTAATGAGATTCTCCCATATGTCAAGCACTGTGCATATAAGTAGCTTTTAAGAAGTTGTGTTTGGGGGAAGAAAACTGTGATGACAGTTGAGAAACCCTAAATATTTGAAAGCTGTAAGAAAATGAAGAGCTTGGAACTTTTTATCAAGCTAAGTGACTTCAACTACCTTCCAGATGCTTTGCCGAGTAGGTGCATTAGAGATTGCTTGCATCTTATTTTGGAGCCATTACCAATGGTGTTAGTAGTTTCATTTAGGAAGATGGCAGTGGGGTTTTTCAGTTTCCGTTTCTGTTTAAACACATAAACGATGTACTTACAGAAGACAGTGTATAACTTGCCACGATGTTTGGCGCAATATCTTTCATTGTTGACCACGTGATTAAGAGAAATGGAAAGTATGCTAGCACACCTGGAATGAGAGCATACACGTTCTCTGTGAAGTGCTGAAAATGATAGAAACAACAGAAGAAATTTCTTGACAAATATCCATCAGGGGATGACCACTTAGGAGTCCGTGGCAGCAGCATGAGGGGGCTGTGATAAGCTCAGGCAGTATCATGTATTACCAAAGTCCTTCCTGCACCAGAAAGAATAATAGGCAGGCAAGCTCGCTGCAGGTAACCCCTGTGTAGATGCTGCTTAAGTGTCTCACTTGCAAAGCACGGTATTTTATGCAGAGCCTCATTTATTCCCTAGGGGAAATGTGTGTAAATAATTAGAGGACACTGGTAAACTCAAGATCTTGATTTTTTTTTCCATCATTGGAGCTACAGGTATAGTTGTAACTTTCAAGTGTCTCAGTGGGTTCAAATTTAATTTTTAAATTAAGAAGCACCATTTAAAGTGTTTTATTTTAAATCCACGTAGAGAAAAGTTCCCTAACAGATAACCTAAGAGCAGGCTGATTATTATCCTAGTTAATATGAAACTAAACATCCTTTGAGCAGTAAACATTAGTCCACTCCTTGCTGTATACATTATGCTCAGGACTCATCTTTGTTAGGACTTCTCCCTAATGGGCTGAGGAGGGCCGCGGCACCTGGACTTGTTGGGGAGCTTCGTACTCTGGCTAGGCGAGTTCAGGATTCTCCTGTTGATTCTTCCTCGTTGTCTCATGTTTATGTGTCCTTTTAATAGACATTCACACAGCGACGAGGCTGTAAACCTTCTCTCCAGATGGCAGACCCCTCTTTGGAGTAGTGTTTGTAAAGGTCCCTGCCCAACCGACAACAGTTTTTTCCTTTCTAACATGCTTATTTGCTGCCATAGAGCAATGGGAGGTACCAAATTTGGGCAGTATAAACTTGGCAATTCATGTGTAATTGTTGGCTCATTGAGCCAGGGGTATTTTCAGTTTTATGACTCAACTCACTTTTATACTCTTGCTGATGAGTTTTCTGGTACCTAAATGTAAACCCAAACTGCTTCCACATTCATCAGTCATTTTTCTTAGCCAGACATGTCTTAAGCTGTCTCATGCAACATGAACAAGAAACAACTGAACCATTGGATGAGCAGCTCCTGCACTGTCAGTTTTAATTTTTTTAATGAAAATTACGTTTAAAGAAGTACACAGATCGTAAGTGCATATCACAGTGAATGTCCATAAAGTGAATGTATCTGTGTAACCAGCATTCATAGCGAGATACAGAATATTACTTAGAAGATTCACTTGTGCCCATGGAGCCACAGTCTTCTTTCCTAGTATAAACACTGTCATGACTTCTGTACCACAGATTAGTTTCTCCCGGTTTGAACTTTGTAGAAATGAAAAAAGTTCAGTTATGTATTCTTTTGTGTCAAGCTTCATTTACTCATAATTTTGTTAGCCATGTTTATCCTTGCGCTTGTGAGTCGTTATCATTTGTTCATTCTCATTGCTCTCTAATATTCTATTGCATGAATATACCGTGATATATTTACCCATTTTGCCATTGATGGACATTTGGGCACTTTCCACTTGGTCGCTATTGCAAATAGTGCTGCCGTGTACATTCTTGTCCATGTCTTTGGGTGCACGTGCCTTTTGACCTGTCTCTTTCTTGCTGTAATTAGAAGAAAAAATTATGAACTAAAGCATAAGTACCCATCTAAAAATAAGCTCATGGTGCTATTGTTATTTGGGAGTTGGTATGTGACTAATTGTATATTGGACATAACTCCCTCTGCCTCAATGCTTTCCCTCAGGAACCCAAACTCATTGAGTAACTTAGCAAAATGACTCCAAGGTTTTCCTGTTCTCATTTGAAAATCAACCAGAGTTTAGTTAGGGATGAAAGCAAAGTTTAGGATAAAAATATGCAAGGTTAAAGCCACATAGAATAGCACAGCCAAAAACACTCATTAAAATTACTCGTGGACAAAAGAGATTTACACTAATTAAGATGACTGGTCACTGTAAAGTGGGTTAAGAGGGAAGATCGACTTAGTACCAAATGGCTTCATTTTATGCTTTTACATCAGACCTTTGAAATATTTTCAGTTAAGGAAATGAAGGGAAGGTAAAAAAAAAAAAAACCTCATAGGGAAACAGATAAAATACCATACATAGACCTAAGGAGATCCATTATCATCATTATGGCAGCATTTCCAATCACATTTATGAATTTGGGCAATTTTTATCACACTTGTTGTTAAGGGACAATTGAGCAGGTGCCACTGTATGAGCTACTAATTCTTTAGTGATTCCCAAGTGGAGGATACACACACAAGGGTCAGTTATTATGAGTCTAATAGAAATGCTGTGATTAGGAAAAATGCAAAGTAACATTAATCTCCCCACCGCTCTCTTCAGCAGCGTTCAGCTGTCAGTTTTAGTCCTGAGGAGCTTGGAGACCAACAACATGGCCAGAGGGTTTTGGATTTGTTACATCAAGGGCAGGGTGAGCTGAATATTTTTAAAATAACTTTATAAAACTAGTTCATAATTTTAATGTTCTAGGAATATTTAAGGGGAAAGGAGATTATAAGTATGATTCCTATCATTGAAATATAGATTCTCTATGTCAGTATATTATCCTGAAATTTTCACCTTCTGGTCCAAAATCATGTTTAGTTTAGACCACAAGTCCTGATTCTTCTCATGCTTCAATTTCATTGTTAATGAGACTAAGCATGGGGCATTTTATTCAGGTGATAAGGCATTTGCATTCTTACTTCTCATGGAAATCAGAACAGCCACAAGTTATTCTAAAAATTGTAATAATAAATGTGAAATAGTGCCATCATGACGCATTTGGCATTTAATAAGGTTAGGTCCCTTCTAGCCTATGTTTGTATGATATTGACATGTAACCATCATTTGCTCCATATGGGTGGGGCCGTGGAAATGGGAGGAAAAGGAAGGAAAGATGGAAGAAGCCTAGTACTTATTAATGGCTTGTTATGTGTGAGGTAACAAGCTCAGTATTTTGTATGCGGTAGCTGATTTAATCATTTCAATAATGCCACAGGATATGATTTATTAAGCTCCCTATAGATTACAAAGTTGAGATTCAGCAAGGTTAAATATCTTGACCATTGTTAGTTTCTAGTGAATGGTGGGCTCTGGAATCAGAGCCTTACCTACTTTCCACCAAAACTTTTCCACTACGCTACTTGGCCTTCCCTTTTTAAGGGCTGATTCTTCATAGTTAAGATCTTTAATGTTCTTTGGGGAAGCTTGAAAGGAAAATGCTCATAGCTAACCTCCCAGTGCACCAAGCATTTCTCCACATTCAAGGTCATTATGTGTCATACCAGTTTTGATACTAGCAATCTTTTTTGAGAAATATCAAAATATGCCTACCACCTTCCAGTTATGGGGCCCAAGACAAGGAAGGCTCAGCCAGCAGCTATAGGCCAAGGTGGGCCTAGGTCAAGCTGCAAAAAAGGGACAAGACTGCTACAGTTTAATGTCTCCAGGCTGACAGTGCCTCTCACTTTAGAACAGTCTACACCCCCTTTTCCATACTCCTTGCTCCCACTTGGCTTTGTTTTCTGTATCCGGTCTCTTCCAACTCCAAACCATCCTCCAGGCTGCTGCCAGAGACTTTGAGGTTCACAAAATGCCTATCTGACCCTATCAGTCTTGTTTGAAAAATGCTCGAATCCCCATGGAATGACAGAGTTTCACCTTCTTAGATTAGCACACAAGAATTGGGGCGTCTTCTTTCTTCCCTGGCCTTGCCTCTCCCATTGTCTCCCTGCACCTTCACATCTTTCTCTCTGACCATTCTGAAATAATGTGACAAGCTGCTGCTTATCTGCAAGCCTTTGTTCATGCAGTTTTACGTGCCTGGAATTTCCTCCCTTCTTTTTTCTCCTCAGTGAATCCAACCTTGTCTTTCATAGTTCAGCTCCAACCTTTAGACCTCAGTGTCTGATTTTTATGTACTACTATGTATTCCAATATAATAGCATGATGTTACTGAATTACAATAATTTGACTCTATTTCCCATTACACGGTAAGCTTGTCCAGGACACGGGCTGCAGTTTCAGGTATGTGTCTTTCTGTACATAGCGTGAGAGCATGGGCTCTGTATCTTGGTTCTTGAATTCAAATCTAAAGTCTGCCCCTTGTTCATTGACTCACTTCTCCCTTCTGAGCCTCACTTTTCTCATCTATGAAATGGAGCATTCACCACCTCGTGGGATTACTGTTGGGATTAGGTGAGATTAGCTTGTGTTGATAAAGCACGGTGTCTGCCATATCTCAAGTAGTCAATAAATGTTAGTTATTACTATGATGAGAAGGGCAATAACTGTTTAATGAATAATCATTCTCAGAGAATGATAGGAATTAACCATTTGATAGTGGGGTTTTTTTTGCACACAGAGGATTCTCTACTAGTTATTTTTTTGTTGTTACTGAAGTGTAGGTGACCTACAATGTTATATTAGTTTCAGGTGTACAACGTAGTGATTTGACAGTTCTGTACATTACTTTTCACCACGATAAACGTAGTCACCATCTGTCACCTTACAGTGTTATTACAAAATTAGTTTTAAAATTTAATTTTAAATTTCAGTATAGTTAATATAGTGTTATATTAGTTTCAAGGGTACAGTATAGTGATTCAGCTATTCCATAAATCACCCTGTGCTCATCACGACAAATGCACTCCTTAGTCGCCGTTACGGTATTATTGACTATATTCCTTATGCTGTATTTTTTTTTTTACCTCTGTGGCTTAGTTATTTTATAACTGGAAGATTGCACCTCTTAATCCCCTTCGCCTGTTTTGCCTCTCCGCACCACCCACATCACCTCTAACTACTACCAGTTTGCTCTCTGTGTGTATGAGTCTATTTCTGTCCATTCATTTGCTTTCTTTTTCACATTTCACGTATAAGTGAAATCAAGTGGTATTTGTCTTTCTCTGACTTATTTCACTTAATATAATACCCTCTAGGTCCATTCATGTTGCTGCAAATGGCAAGATCTTGCTCTTTGTTATGGCTAATAGTCCATTATATATACAAACAATGAATATACATCTTGATCCGTTCATCTATCAGCAGACACTTAGGTTGCTCCCGTGTCTTGGCTATTGTAAATAATGCTGCAGTCGACATAAAAGTTCATATATCTTTTCAAATTAGTGTTTTCATTTGCTTGGAATAAATACTAGTAGAATTACTGGATCATATGGTATTTCTGGTTTTAATTTTTTGAGGAACCACCATTGTATTTTCCATAGTGGTTGCACCAATTTACATTCCCACCAACAGGGCTGAGACTTCCTTTTTCCCCACATCCTCACCAGCACTCATTATTTGTTGTCTCTGATAAAAGTCATCCTCACAGGTGTGAAGTGATGTCTCATTGTGGTTTTTATTTGCATTTCCCTGATGATTAGTGATGATGAGCATCTTTGCTTGTGTCTGTTGGCCATTTGTATGTCTTTGGAAAAAATGTCTGTTATGGTCCTCTGCCCATTTTTAAGTTGGATTATTATTTTTTTTGGTGCTGAATTTTGTAAGTTCTTTATGTATTTTGGATATTAGCACCTTGTCAGATTTTTCATTTGCAAATATCGTCTCCCCTTCAGTAGGTTGCCTTTTCATTTTGTTGATGGTTTCCTTCACTGTACAAAAGCTTTTTATTTTTGGTGTAGTTCCAATAGTTTATTTTGCTTTTGTTTCCCCTGCCTCAGGAGACATATCCAGAAAAATGTTGCTGAGGCCGGTGTCCAAGAGATTATTTCCCGTATTTTCTTCTGGAATTTTTATGGTTTGAGGTCTAACATTTAGGTCCTTAATCCATTTTGAGTTTATGTTTGTGTATGGTGTATCAAAGTGGTGGTTTTTTTTTTTTTTTTGCACGTAGCTGTCGAGTTTTCCCAACACCATTGATTGAAGAGATGTTCTTTCCCCCATTGTATATTGTTGCCTCCTTTGTTGTACATTGATCATATATGCGTGGGTTTATATTTGAGCTCTCAAGTCTTCCGTTGGTTTGTTTTTGTGCCAATTCCATACTGGTTTGATTACTGTAGCTCTGTAATATAGTTTGAAATATGGCTTTGTTTTTCTTTCTCAAGATTGCTTTGGCTACTGAGGGTCTTTTAGGGTTGTATACAAATTTTAGGATTGCTTATTGTAGCTCTGTGAAAAAATACTGTAGGTATTTTGATAGGGATTACATTGAATCTGTACATTACTTTGGATAATATGGATATTTTAGCAATATTAATTCTTCAATTCCATGAACATGATGTATCTTTCCATTAGTTTGTGTTATCGTCAATTAATAATGTTTTGAAGGACTTCCACCTTTGTCACTCCTATTAGAGGAACTCTTAACAAGAGGTAAAAATTGCGGTATCTAATAAAGAAAGGAAACTAAGATGTCTTCTAGTATCCTTGGTCTGTTTGGCAGATGAAGTAATTGAGGCCCTGTAACATCACCTGTATCATGTAGGGTTTGATAAGACAGGCAGGAGCCTTTTTAGTGACATGGAATGAGGGAATTTATTATAGGGATTAGACCTTGGGCAGAGCTGGCGGGGAAGTCTATGCAAAACCATCGCTTTCGTGTCTGGGGGTGAGTCTGAAGTCACAGCGGGCGAGCAGAACCAGCAAGTAAAGCCGGACGTGAGGTGGAGGAGCATGTGGACAAATGAGAACCTTCATAAACAGCTGGAACCCCTCTGGCCAAACTGGAACTCCTGTTTATCTCCCGCTGCCTCCAAGTTTGATGATTCAGGTCACCTGAAAGAAGAGACAGTGTCTTTTGCCATTGAGCCACACGTATGCGTAGTCCAAGACTTGGAGACACTGAAGAATAAGATGTGGTAGGAGCTCAAGGAGCCGCGGTCTGGTGGCTACTGGTGCCGACAGGCCGAGTCAGCAGACGGTAATGTGTATGTGCGGCCACAGTACGTGGGGCCCCGTGGGGCCCTTCAGAGCAGAGAGGCTGCTGCTTCCCTTTCACCTTCTAAATCTCAGGTGAATTTCTCTTGTGGCCAACTCTAACCTGGCGAAGTGAATTATGGGACGTGCAGTTCCAGGTCACGTAAATTGGCATACCTTAAAGCTCCCACATCAAATAACAACTCCACAAATACACAATTGTAGAGCTGGCCCAAGAACCCAGTGTTCTTTTCATTAGGTTACGCTTCCACTGATAATAGTATCAACTGCAAGGCTGTTGGAAGGATTTTACTTTGGAAGGATTAAGTATGAAATTTTTGAAGATAGATGTCAAATCGCTGGATTTCTAGCAAAAGGCATCCCAGACTTGCCAGTAATTCTCATAAAATTGTATCTTGTAGCATCAAATGGTCTGTGAAATCATTTAAGCCTACTTTTCTTACTCAATAGGGTACCCTTGTTGGAAAAATTCAGCTTAACGCTGATCTATAGAGTATTCCTTCCATTTGTTGGCAGAATGGAGAAGATGGTTTGCAAAGTTCTGATGCTTGCGAGGAACTTGGGAATTGTTCAGTTTTGGTCAAAATCACAGAAACCTATATACCCACGAAGCTTTTTGGTTTTCCCGAGATGGCCTCATTTAAGACCACAGAACCACACACAAGTAGCCACATGCCATTGTTTGATTTTGTGAAAACTCTTCCAGCACTCTAAACCCCAAACTTGGTGGCGAGGAAAATTTTACCCGTCGGAGAATCTAAATTTCTATGAAAACTTTGGTTTAAGCAGCTTCATCCAACTAATTACATGTTGCTCAAAAAACTGCACGAAAAATCGACTGAACAGACGCTCAACCAAGAAGCATGACTTATGAGGAACCACCTCTAGGTGGCCTCAGAGCTCTGTTTCTGCTCTGACATCTTTGGGTTCTTATTTAAAGTTTCCACTCACAGAGAAACTCTAGCACATTTTGTGATAATTATTGACTTTATGCCAAGCTACATGTCCTCCCCCCTTTCGTTTCCATTTTACCTTAATCGTAACTTTTTAGAGTGCTCAGTTTTGAAAACATTTTTTCAGTTCATCCCATAGCTCTTGTTTTGCCTTTCTTATGAATGTTTTAGCTCAGAAACATGAATCAATCAAGTCTTAGAACACTCTGTAGTGTATATACTGCGTAGGGCATCTTTAAAATATCCTGATGTTTTAGTTGTCATTTGCTTTGAGGAGGAGAGTAAAGTGTGCCTGGAGCCATTTTTTCCCCATGATAAAGGGCAGATTCCAGGAATCTGAGTCCTTCATCTCTGTGGATGAACCTTCACTTAAAGGACTTGGATTCTGCACACCAGGCTCCCCGTGGCACAGGCCGGCTGACTCACAAGGTATGTTCACCTTGGTGACACAGCTGGGTTTTCAGGGGTTTGACTGAGATATCAGAAACTACACTTTGAGGATAGAAGCTGTCTTCACAGTCTAGTTTTGGGGCAGTGGTTTTTTTGAATTGGAGACCTAGAGTTCAAAGTGACTTTCTGTATGGAGCCAGTGTCAGGAATGTTGATGCAAATCTCAGCTCACCTCCTCCCCTGTGTCTGTTTTTTTTCCCCCCTTCTAGGATCGGTTCTGCCGGCTGATCTTGCTAAAGAATAAAGTTGCTAATTCCCTCTATGCTATTAAGTGAAACAGGGATATTTACTGATAGTCGAACAGCCCTAATTCCCCAAAGACATTTTCATCTAGTAAGATGTTCTTTCGTGTTAGAGTAAAGCAGTGCTTGAGACCTTGGGGTTTAGAGTTAGGGAGATGTAGACTGAGCTTTAGCTATGCCACTTAGTAGCTGTGCAGCCCGGGGAAAATCAGTTCATGTCTCTGAGCTTTGTTTCCTAAATGATACACGATAAACAATACCTCCGAGACTCGCCGCAAGGATCAACTGAAAGGTCAGTGGATATAGTGATTGGCACTGAGTAGGCATGCCAGAAGTGGTAGTGGCTCCTACTGGTTTTATTACTGTTTATATGGAAGTAAAATTACAATGGCATCTGATAGGAATCAGTTGAAAGCACAGGGTCTGGATTCATATCTCGTGTTTCTGTCTGACATTATCGTTGATGAAATGTGAGACCTTGTGAGACCTTGAGTAAGTTGTTTAACCCTTAACCCTCTATGCCTTTGTCTTCTTTTCCGATGAATGGGGAGAACAGCTACTTTTTAGGGCCATCGTGAGGAATATATATCTATATCTATATACAGATATAGATACAAAATTTACGGAGGGCCTAGTGCGTGATAAATGCACAATACGTATTAGCTCCTCTCTGATCACCCTTCAGAATGAGCAGCTCACACAGTTTTAATCCATGTATTTTTTAATCCATGTATTTTTAATATTTGTTAGAAAAACTTGAGGAAATAACCACTCTGATTTAGGATAATAGGCTATGAAGAATCAGCTCCTAAGCAACAAACTGGACAAGTTTGGGGAGCAGGACAGAAAAAGTGGCTCCTGTATCTTTCATACATATCTTTTCCACCTTGCTTTTCCTTTCACTCGTACCAGAAAGTTATTATAGGGGATAAAATATTTAAGGAGGGTTTATGGCATTTTAAATATCAAAAATTTCAGGAAAAGGAAAAACTGGGAGTGGCATCAGAGATCAGTGAGTGTGCATTACACATATGAGAGCTTGTTTAAAAATACAAAGCAGAAGCGCCTGGGTGGCTCACTTGGTTGAGCATCCGAGTTCAGCTCAGGTCATGATCTCATGGCTCTTGAAGTTCCAGCCCTGAATTGGGCTCCCTGCTGTCAGTGCCGAGGCTGCTTGGGATCCTCTGTCTCCCTTCTTCTCTGCCTGTCCTCAACTGACTCTCTCTCTTTCTCTCTCTCTCTCTCAAAAATAAATAAACATTAAAGAAATAAATCATGTCAGTTCTATCCATATGATAGAATGCTGTGTAGCCATTACAATTAAGACAAGTTTTTACAAGTTCTAATTTAGTGGTGAGTGAAGAGGTAGTGAAGATAATGTACACCGTTCAACCCATTTTTATCAAAAATATTATGTTCATGGAGGCTATTTGCTAAAATGCTACTGTTCTTTTTTTTAATTTATTTTTTAATGTTTATTTTTAAGAGAGACACACACAGTGTGAGTGGGGGAAGGGCAGAAAGAAAGAGAGACCCAGAATCCGAAGCAGGCTCCAGGCCCTCAGCTGTCGGCACAGAGCCCGATGCGGGGCTTGAACACATAAATCTTGAGATCATGACCTGAGCCAAAGTCGGATGCTTAACTGACTGAGCCACCCAGGAGCCCAGTGTTCTTAACCATATAGTGGGTTATAGGTATTAAAAAATTTTTTTTAACATGTATTCATTTTTGAGAGACAGAGACAGTGTGAATGGAGGAGAGGTAGAGAGAGAGGGAGACATAGAATATGAAGTTGGCTCCAGGCCCTGAGCTGTCAGCACAGAGCCCATTGTGGGGCTTGAACCCCCAAACTGTGGGAGCATGACCTGAGCTGAAGCGAGACGCTTAACTGACTGGGTCACCCAGGAGCCCCAGTGTTCTTAACTAGCTAGTATATTATAGATAATTAAAAAAAAATAACATTTATTCATTTTTGAGAGACAGTATGAACAGGGGAAGAACAGAGAGAGAGGGAGACACAGAATCTGAAGCAGGCTCTAGGCTCTGAACTGTCAGCACAGAGCCTGATGTGGGGCTCGAACCCACAAACTGTGAGATCACTGTGTGACCTGAGCCAAAGTCGAATGCTTAACTGAGACACACAGGCGCCCCAGTAGGTTATAGATAATTTTACAATTTTCTTTGTGCTTTCCATGGTTAGGAACTTTTTAAATGTGATATTTTTAGAATTGAGAAAGTCAATATGTATGTACTGCAGTGCTTAAACATTTGCCAAGAAAACTATGGTAGGCAGAATAAAGCGCCCCCCAAAGGTACCCACACTGTCATTCCCAGAAAATGAATATGTTACCATACATGGCAAAAGACACTCTGGGGCGCCTGGGTGGCGCAGTCGGTTAAGCGTCCGACTTCAGCCAGGTCACGATCTCGCGGTCCGTGAGTTCGAGCCCCACGTCGGGCTCTGGGCTGATGGCTCGGAGCCTGGAGCCTGTTTCCGATTCTGTGTCTCCCTCTCTCTCTGCCCCTCCCCCGTTCATGCTCTGTCTCTCTCTGTCCCCAAAAAAATAAATAAAAACGTTGGAAAAAAAAAAAAGACACTCTGGACACGTGATTAAAGATTTGTTTGAGACTTGGTATGGAAAGATTATTCTGGATCCTCCAGTAGACCCAGTCTAATCTAATGAGTAGTTAAAAGCAGAGAACCTTCATGGGCTATGATAAGAGAGAAATGTGATGACAGAGGGTCAAAGAGGTGTGATCTGAGACCTCACCAGCCTTTGCTGACTCTGAAGGTGGAATAATGAACCACAAGACAAAGAATGCTGATGGTCCCTAAAGTTGCAAAAGACAAGGGAACAGATTTTCCCTTGGAGGCTCCAGAGAGTTCACTTGCTGCCTGCACCTCTGCCTTAGCCCAGTGCGGTTAGTGTTGAACTTCTAAACTAAATAGCTGAAAGATCACAAATTTGTGTTGTTTTAAGCTGCTGAGTTTATAGTAATTTGTCACAGTAGCAACAGGAAACTAACACAAAAACAAAGCTAAATATTTGCCAGTGTTCAAGGTTTTTGCTAGTGTGTACACCCTCTGCCCTGATCAACAACCAAGTTGCTTTCCTTGTCTACAATGTCATTAAAATAATGTTGGGGCTCCTGGGTGGCTCAGTCGGTTAAGCGTCCAACTTCAGCTCAGGTCATGATCTCATGGTTCCTGAGTTTGAGCCCCGTATCGGGCTCTGTGCTGACAGCTCGGAGCCTGGAGCCTGCTTTACGCTCTGTGTCTCTCTGTCTCTCCTGCACTCATTCTCTCTCTCTCTCTCAAAATAAATATTTTTAAAAAATGATAAACATTAATAGTGGTAAAAACTTCTGCAGTCATCTCATTGAAGACTTAATATTTCATACGTGAAGAAATCAGGGCCCACAGAGGTGTGTGACGTAGCTGTTGAAAATTAAAACGCCCAAAGTCGCAAGCCTCAGGGAAGTTTGGCTCACTCTGATTTATACATTGAGAAGTTTTATTATCTCCCCTAACAAGAAACAGGGTGGTCTTCTCCACAGGTTATCAGAACTCTGGCTGTTGGCGATTCTGTTGTCTCTGGCTCTTGGAAAGAGGAGTGTCCCAGCCCCAGGCCACACATCACACGTAAAGAATGGGGGCCGTGAGGAATAGTTTGTTAGACGCTTTAGCTACATGTGTTGTGATTGTGAACATGAAGTCTAGAACCAGATTGACTGGGTTCTAATAATAATGCTGCCACGTAGTACCTGTGTAACCTTCCTTGTGTAACCCGTGTAACCTCTTTGTGTCTCATTTTCCTCCACAAAATGGAATGAGTACATTTTTCCTGCCTCACTGAATTGTTGGAGGATCAAATGAGTTACTGTAGAGAGCTTAGAACATTATCTGGCACATGGTGAATACAGTAGCTACCAATTTATTCAAGTCTCCTTATATCCACATCCTTTTTTTTAATAAGAAATGTATTGTCAAATTGGTTTCCATACAACACCCAGTGCTCATCCCAAAAGGTGCCCTCCTCAATACCCATCACCCCCCCTCGCCTCCCTCCCACCCCCCATCAACCCTCAGTTTGTTCTCAGGTTTTAAGAGTCTCTTAGGTTTTGGCTCCCTCCCTCTCTAACCTGTTTTTTTTTCTTTCCCTCCCCCATGGTCTTCTGTTAAGTTTCTCAGGATCCACATAAGAGTGAAAACATATGGTATCTGTCTTTCTCTGTATGGCTTATTTCACTTAGCATCACACTCTCCAGTTCCATCCACTTTGCTACAAAGGGCCAGATTTCATTCTTTCTCATTGCCACGTAGTACTCCGTTGTGTACATAAACCACAATTTCTTTATCCATTCCTCAGTCGATGGACATTTAGGCTCTTTCCATAGTTTGGCTCTTGTTGAAAGTGCTGTTCTAAACAGTAGGGTGCAAGTGCCCCTATGCATCAGCACTCCTGTATCCCTTGGGTAAATTCCTAGCAGTGCTATTGCTGGGTTGTAGGTAGCTCTATTTTTCATTTTTTGAGGAACCTCCACACTGTTTTCCAGAGCGGCTGCACCAGTTTGCATTCCCACCAACAGTGCAAGAGGGTCCCGTTTCTCCACATCTCCTTGCCAGCATCTAGAGTCTCCTGACTTGTTCATTTTAGCCACTCTGACCGGTGTGAGGTGATACCTGAGTGTGGTTTTGATTTGTATTTCCCTGATGAGGAGTGACCTTGAGCATCTTTTCATGTGCCTGTTGGCCATCTGGATGTCCTCTTTAGAAGAGTGTCTATTCATGTTTTCTGCCCATTTCTTCACTGGATTATTTGTTTTTCGAGTTCCACATCCTTTTTAAAAAACGTTTATTTACTTTGACAGAGAAAAGGCGTGAGTGGGGGAGGGGCAGAGAGAGAAAGAAGAGAGAGTGAGAATCCCAAGCAGGTTTTGCGCTGCCAGCCTGGAGCACATTGTAGGGCTCAAACTCAAGAACTGTGAGATCATGACCTGAGCCAGAGTCAGACGTTCATCCGAATGAGCCACCGGGCACCCCCTTATAACCACATCCTTAGGGTAGACCCCTTGTAGGCTGACTTTGGGCTCAGCCATGTAGCTTACTTTGATCCTTGAAATGATACTGGGCATGACCCAAGCAGAGATGTGAAATGCACTTGCATATTAGGGCTTGCCTTTTCTTGTTGCTCTTGAACATTGCTATCGTATATAGCAGCCCAGGGTAGCCAGCTAGAGAGGAGAAACACAGTGCTTCTGTTGCCCTGGCAACAGCTGGCCCTGTGAGTGAAGCCATTCTAGATCTGTTAGTCGCCAGTCTTCCCTCCAGCTGACTACAGACACCTTTGTAAGCCCAGCACGGATCAGTGGTGTCAGCCCAGACCTGAAGAACCTGAAAACCGAACCCATAGAATCATGAGATAAATTGTAGATTAAAGTCTTTCAGTTATAGGATGGTTTGTTATGTAGCAAAGGCTAGCTGATACAGTAAGCACTCAGTAAGAATTAGCTCTCCTTTGCTGCTCGTGAGTCAGTCACCAAAGAGGTGATTATTTAAATGATCATAACAATGATTAGTGTAGACCAGAGACTCTCACCCTGGCTATGTCTCATTAAATGTATGTGATGCATTAGCAAGCGACAGAAGTGATTCTTATATGCAACCAGAGTTGGGCGTAATCGTTTGATCTGGAATATTTATTGAGAAGGAATGGATGCTGGGGTGTCAGTCATCAGAATCATTACACGCATGATCACATAGCTGGTCAGTAGCAGAGAGATGATATCAACTAGTTCTCCTGAGCCCCTGCCTTGTGTTTTTTTCATCACTGCATGCTGTGGGAAAGGGTGATACCCTCAGGCATTCACAACAAGTTAATTATTGGGCATATTGTCCAACAGCAGAGGCAAACTTGTTCACACTGTTTTTCTTTGAGCTGCACATATTCTGAGGCAAAATGGAAAACTTCAGATACCATTACTGAGACATTTTTTCTTTTTTGCTGCATGCCCAGCAGCTGGTGAGTGTTCAGCATCAGATATGAGAAGTTAAGCTGAATAAACTGGAAGAAAACCTTCTAGAGAAAGCAAGCTCAGCTTAAAAAAAAAAATGCTACGTTTGCCGACTCCAGAGCCCAGGACAGCTTAATAAAATTGAACAGAGGAAAACCAATTAAACACTTTAAACTGCTATTCTGGGGCTCACCACAACAACACAAATCAAAAGAGGAAATATTCAATTATTAGTAGCAGCTGGGTTTTTGTGAAAGTTTTTTTTTAGTTAAGCCAAGTCTCACCTCTTGCTACTGTTTCCCAGAGGGCCAACCGATTTTTCAATCTCCAGAAAGTACTTCATTGTGAATTTGCCCACAGGGATATTCACAAGCCACCGGGCACCTCCTAATGATGGCCTAATGCATAGCTCTGAGCTCCTCCCTTCTTTTTTCAAAAACATTCAGGGTTCCCCCATGGCTTTTCAATAACTTTGATTTGGTAGACAAAACCTTTTGTGATATGACCCCCACCCCTCACCACTCCATACCTGTCTAGCTTTCTCTATTACCCTACCTACTAGTAGCCTGGATTCTTGACAGACTGTGGGGCTGGCTCATTGTTCCCTAATTAATCCTGTTCTCTGCTGCCTCGGTGTCTATGCTTATGCCTGCTCCACACTCACCTCTTTCACATATCCTCACCAGCTAAATAATCTGTTATTCAAGCCCAACCTCAAATGCTAATTTCATGAAGACTTTCCTTATTTTTTGCCAGAATTCACCAGCCAGACCACCTGAAATAAAAGTATAGTTTAAGGTTTGTTTAACTTATTGTGGCTTGGAAGAACACATATCAGAGAAACCATGGATATTTGAACTTCTGCTGGGTGACTGTAAGGAGGGTTTGAGGAGGCGAGGGTCATTTCTGGATTGGGTGCTGTCAGGAAGCAGGAGCCACTTGGTAATGGGATATTTTGGTAACTTTTATAAAAGAGGCAGCATGATTAAAGCAATGTGAGGGCGGTCATTGGTGAAGAAGCTCGTATTAGAAGAGGGAGTTAGTCACCTCACTTTTGCAGAGTGTTCTTGCCTTTATGGCTCTGTCAGATTATTATTTATGTACTCTGTGTACACGTTTTCTTTATATTCCCTGTGTGTTGTTTATGTTCATTTGGGACATCTCAGCTCTCAGGACTATTCGTTTGTCCTTCCTTCCTTTCTTCATCCAGAGAGGAGGAAGAGGGAGTGATCCAGGGAAGGGAAGATGCCGAGAGAGAGAGAATCTCAGGACTGGATCCCACGACCCTGGGATCATGACCTGAGCCAAAACCAAGAGTCGGTTGCCCAACTAACTGAGCCACCCAGGTGCCCCTGGTTTTAAGGTTTCTAGAATATGCAACTGGTTGTGTCCATCTTGTCACAGTCTCCATCATACAGATGTGAGGGAAATATTGCACAGATACATCAACATTGGCCATCAAAGATTGTTCCTTTTGGTTTTTAGTCAAGTCTGAATCTGTTGTATTTCACATTAAAAATACAGTTTGTTGAAAAATGCAATGTGTTTGGCAAAAGACGAAAACTTGGCATGACTGGGCTCGTAGACCTTCATGGAAGAAGCTGAATAGCAACTACCTCTTTAGACATGCTTTCTCCAGTCGACCCCAGTCTTGGCCACTCATACAATTAAGGCTTGTCCACGTTTGTTGGCCTCCTGTTCGCCACCTGTGGCCCCTAGGGTTGTCTGGCACTGTGATCTCTACTTACTCTGTTTCAGAGTTAAATAAGGGACTGTATTGAACACTGTAGGAAGATCAAACAGTGACCTGTAAACAACCAGATATTAGACATTAGGCTCTGTGGGCCAGACTGTCCATATTCAACTCTGGCATTGTGACAGGAAAATAGGCAGAGACAACATACCAATGAACGATCTAAGGTCCAATAATTTGTTTATTATTGAAGTATAGTTGACATATAGTGTTATAATAGTTGCAGGGCCACAACGTAGCAGTTTGAAAGTTTACATATTATACATTGTTTACCACAGTAAGCGTAGTTATTGTCTGTCACTAAAATTTGTTACGATATTATTGAATCTATTCCCTACGCTGTACTTTTCATCTCTGTGACTTATTTATAACTGAAATTTTGTACCTCTTAATCCCCTTCACCCACTTTGCCCATTCCCTCACCCTTTAGCTGCCAGTTTGTTCTCTGTGTTTATGAATATTTGTTGTTTTGTTTGTTCATTTGCTTTGGTTTTTAGAGTCTACATATAAGGGAAATGATAAGGTATTTGTCTTTGTCTGATTTCTTTAGCAGGTCCATCCATTTCTTTTCTTTGGCACAGATAACAAGATTTCATTCTTTTGTATGGCTGAGTACTCTTCAATTGTGTGTATACACACACACACACACACACACACACACACACACACCTACTACATATTCTTCATTCTTCATCTATCAGCGGGCACTTGAGTTGCTTGTAAATAATGCTACAGTAAGCATAGGGTTGCATACATCTGTTTGAATTAGTGCTTTTGTTTTGGCAAATACCCAGTAGTGGCATTACTGGATCATATGGTATTTCTGTTTTTAATTTTTTGAGAAACTTCCATACTGTTTTCCACCGTGGCTGCAGTAGTTTGCATTCTCACCAACAGTGAATGAGGGTTACCCTTTTCCACATCCTTGCCAACACTTGTTATGTCTTGTCTTTTTGATAATAGCCATTCTGGCTGGTAGGAAATGATTACTTATTGTGATTTTGACGTGCATTTCCCCAATGATTAGTGATATTGAGCATGTTTTCAAGTGACTGTTGGCCATATCTATGTCTTCTTTGGAAAAATGTACGTATTCCAGTCTTCTTCCCATTTTTATTTTTTTTTTATTTTTTTTTTTTTTTAATTTTTTTTTCAACGTTTATTTATTTTTGGGACAGAGAGAGACAGAGCATGAACGGGGGAGGGGCAGAGAGAGAGGGAGACACAGAATCGGAAACAGGCTCCAGGCTCCGAGCCATCAGCCCAGAGCCTGATGCGGGGCTCGAACTCATGGACCGTGAGATCGTGACCTGGCTGAAGTCGGACGCTTAACCGACTGCGCCACCCAGGCACCCCATTTTTAAAATGGATTATTTGTGGGTTTTTTGGTGCTATGTGAGTTATTTATATATTTTGGGTATTAATCTTCCATTGGATATATCTTCTCCCCTTCAGTAGGTTGCTTTTCATTTTGTTGATCATTTCCTTCAGTGAGCAAAAACTTTATTTTAGTATAGTCTTGATAGTTTATTTTTGCCTTTGTTTCTCTTGCCTGGGGAGACAGAGAAAAATGTTTCTAAGGCTGATGTCAAAAAATTACTACCTATGTTATGTTTTGGGAGTTTTATGGTTTTAGCTCTTTAATCCATTTTGAGTTTATTTTTGTGTAAGACAGCAGTCCAGGTCAACTCTCATGCTTGCAACCATCCAGTTTTTCCACCACCATTTAGTTGAAGAGACTGTCTTTTCCCCATTGTATATATTCTTGCCTCTTCTGTCATAGATGAATTGACAGGATAATTTATTGCAGTCCCTGTAAAAATACCAATTGCATTTTTCACAGAACTAGGACAAATAATTCTAAATTTGTATAGAACCACACAAGACTCCAATTTGCCAAAGCAATCTTGGGAAAGAAGAACAAAGCTGAAGATATCACAGTCTCAGATTTCAAGATATACTATAAAGCTATAGTAATCAAAATGGTATGGTACTGGCACAAAAATATACATAAAGATCAATGGGATAGGATAGGGAGTCCAGAAATAAACCCAGTAAAATTTTATTTACAAACAAAACAAAACAAAACAAAACCGGTGATGGGCTGGATTTCATCCACAGGGCTAGTGCTAAGTTTGAGGCCCATTCTTGCCATTTGATCATAAGTCAGTGACCATCTCTGGGCTTTGCAATTTTCATCTGTAAAATGATGATAATATTACTTGTTTTATGTATGAGGATTAAAATGGGATATAGTTATGTGAAAAGCCTTTTAAAATATGAAGTGCTGTATACTTAAAATATGTTATTAGCTTACTCTGTTTTAGAGAAGAGAATCGTTGATCTTTCTGCAGCGAGACTTTGGTAGATGTGAACATGTGCGATATGGATCTCCCTTCAAGGGAAGGCCTGCTGCTTAGTGGTGGAGTGTGTGCTCAGCAGGCAGCCTCCACTGTCAGCTCTTTCATGGTCAGCCTCTGCTGCTGAGAGCTGCCCCATGCATGCCATACCTCATGGTGACTGAGCACAGCAGAGGTGTACAAGTTCAGGCATTGCAGCCTCAGCTCTGATAACCAGTACCCACTGTAGAGCTCCTTGCCAGGCTGGCCAAGAACCAGTGAAGGACCTGCATGTCAGTTCACTTTCTCTGTCTTCTCAGCCATGATTCCTCCCCCTTCCCTTCAGGAATTGGTCCTTAGTAAATACCTTGTACTCTTATGTCCATGTCAGGGTGTGCTTCTGGAGAGTGCACCGAATAATAAAGGTAGTTTCCTGAGGTACTAGTATGTGTGGTGATTTTTGTGTGTGTGGATCTCCTTTATCCATTTCAAGAACATAGCCAGGCTTTGTCTTGAGGCTATTGATGTTCTCCGAGGACAATCCCCCTTTCTGTCCAGAATCTTTGATGGAAATATGCTTGGGCTTTAAGGGTGTAGGTGGAAAGATGGGTTGAGAGGTAAGTGGCCAATGCAGAGGGAATGGGATTACTTTGGCCTAGGGAGGAATCGGGAATTTGGGGTCTCTGTCCCACCTGTCCACCTGTCCACCATGTGTTTGTACCAAGACCTGTCCACCATCTGTTTGCAACACCTCAAGAAAACCTCAGAGGGAACAGGCAGAATTATGTAAGACGGAGAGTCTAAAACTGGGAGATTGGGGGACCGATGCCAACAAAATTCCTGGGCGCATGGGCCCTCTTCAAGGGAACACATAGGCTTGTATCGTGAACAGGTCGTCACCAGGATGGGATTGAGAATCACATTGAATTTATGCTTCAAAAAATAAGGTGATGTGATATATCTTGTATAGTGTAGTTATTGAGGAAAATCCAATCTACTGCCTGCGTTTATATCCCTTTAAAAATATTTTCATGTAAGTGAATTCATTGAGTTTTGAGAAAATCGGCAACAAGCGTCTAATCACATATTCATTTCACAAATGTATATTAAGCATCTACTACATCCCTGGCATTCTGCTGGCTGCATCGTGATGAACAAGATAGGTATGGTCAGCAGAAAGTATACAGCCACTTTTTCTTCTGCCACTGCCATCAGCGTCTCAGGGCCAGGCAGCTAGAATCCCAGGAATGTGACAGGGCCTTCAAAGACTGAAGGGATCAGTGCAGCCTCCTGCCACTTCCTACAAGACTCCAATTCATTTCACTGCAGATAGAGCACCTCAGAAGCTTCTCTTGCTGCCAGCACCTGTTACTCTCTACTTGGGGGCTTTCTCTAGCTGCATAAACATGGTCAGCTCATGTGCAAGGCAGGCCTGAGGGGTGTGTGTGTATGTGATGGATTGTGGGTATAGTGTGGAATTGATGTATTTGGAAACAGCCCTCAACCACTGGAGATGGGAGTTGGTGGATAAACACCTCTGCTTGCTTGTTCCTTGGGTGGGAAAACTCTGAAATATGCTCTGCACCATCTCCCATAGATCCTCAGTGGGATTCACCCACAGGCGCACCCTCCCCCCAGCCCCCCGCCAATAATATGCTCATTACTGCAGTCTATCTTGGTTTCCTTCTTTTCCCTGTCTCGTTGTCTCCACTCCTGTTCCAGTGATTCCCAGAGTTACCTTGCAAGTAAACTACCGAAATCCCCATCCTTGCACCTATTTTGGGGGGAGCCTGAACTGAGATTCCCACCGCCTTTAGGCTTGCTTCAGCCTAGGAGGAAGGGGCCCTGTGGCCATTACCACAGGCACCCCAGCACTATATATGCAGGAAAGCCCCATCTGTAGGTCCTTCTTGATAAATTTGTGTACTTTAGAGTAGCGGATCTCTCAGCACTTTGATTGACATATGGCTGAAAACAGCAAGCAACTAGTTTGCTTTTGTTCCTAATGAACAGAAGCCCAGTGAGGGAAGGTTTGTGTTATTTCTTCTTCCATAAGCACTAAGCATAATGTTAGGTACCAAGTAAGTGCTCAGTGATGGAACTGAATTTCCTTCCTGGGGAGTTAGTCCCTACTTGTAACTAAGCAGTCAAATAGGTCTCTTAAGTGATGTTTCTAGATCTTCTCTAGAGCCTGCAGAAATGGTGTGTGCGATCTCTTGAGGGAAAGAATTGAATGTCTCCAGTATTTTTATGAAGTCTTTGGGCATTTCTATGCAAAATCTCTAAGCTGGCATGATCAAGAGTAGTCTAAGGCAGGGATCAGCATACGTTTTCTGAAGGGGGCCAGATAATAAACATTTTAGGCTTTGTGGCAAGAAGTCTCATTGCCACTACCCAACTCTGCCTTTCTAGTGCAAAAACAGCCAGACCCATTCCATAAATGAATGTTCCAATTAAATATTATTTACAAAAAACACCTGGCTGGTTTTAGTCCACGGGACTTCGTTTCCTGACCTCTTGTCTAGGGCAGTGTTGTCTAGTAGGACTTTGCAAGATGAAAATATTCTGCAATCAGAGATACCCAGTTTGGTAACCAATGTGTGGCTAGTGCTACTGAGAATATGAATTTATTTTTATTCACATTTAAATAGGCCCACGTGGCTGGTGACTAACCTACTGGGCACCGCATGGTATTGTTTTGCCAATCCTGGCAAAGCCCGAACCACTTAATCATATCTCCATCAACCTTTCTGCCCCACCTGCTTCTTCATTGGGAAACACAATGATCAAAATAACGGAAGTGAAAACAACATATGCTCTGTCTTCCCAGTGAACCTGCCAACCTCCCTCTTGCTTTTGGTGTGGTTGGCTGAACATGATACACGTGGAGGAGACAAGCCTTTATTTCTTCCCGGGCACGCTGAGGCGTGAGTAAAACTCTTAGGCATGTAGTTCACAAGCTGCGGTGTCTCTGCCAATAATTCAGACATCTTCAGGTGGTCTTGGATAGTCGTACAGGCTTCATCAAGGTTGGGGCTTCGGTTTTTCATTCTCAATCAGCACTTCCACTTTACTCGCACTGTCAGCTCCAAAGTTCTGACCTTTTAGCCGCTGATGTCTCAATTTTGGCAAGCTGAGTTTTCACTCCCCTTCTCCTTTTTAAAGTTTGCTTTTCAAAACCAGCCTAACAGGGATCATTTCAGTGTGTGATGAAGTAGGCACTTATTGAGCAATAAACCTGTGGATTTATGCTTATGGGTTTCTAGAAGCAACTTTGCCACAATCCTGTGAAATCTCGCTCACAGTTCATTGAGCTCTGACTGGATCTTGAATTATAGTTGATGCTCCAAACAGAAAGTAATATTTGTCACATTCTATAACTCTATGTTCTGCAGCTTTGGAATACTGTGCATTGCTTTGACAGATTCACTCGGCCAAAGCTGAAGTAACTCTTTACATCCTGGATCCCACAGTTCTAAGGTGCCACTCTGTGTTTTTACAAATAATTTACGGATAGGAAAGCACACACATCGAAACTTGATGCGTCTTCACCAGCAACACAGTCATGGAAGCAACATTCAGGTCATTCCCATCCTTACTTTTATCAGCATAGGTAATTGTTTTTGATGTTTTTTTTTTCAGTTTACATAAATCAATTGTCTATATAGATGAATTTGTAAGAATCATTCCATCTATTTCACTATAGTTCTAGATTGTGCAGTCTCATTAACATAAGGCATTCCATTATAAGACTATTTATCCACCTTGCTCTAGATTAAATTGTGTTTTCTGAAGGTTGGAACAATTGTAGACAGCTCTTCAAATGACCATTCTAGTGCATGCCTTTGGAGCACATGTACAGAATTTCTAGATCATTGGGTATGCGTATGTTCGCGTTAGGATAGCCTGCCAGTTTTCTAAACTGGTTGAACCATTTCACACTCCACTGACAGTGTATGGGAATTCTAGTTGCTCTGCAGCCTCACCAACGCATAGTGTTTTCTTGTTTCTTTTCACTGTTCCAGTTGATGGGTGGCACCATATTGTGGTTTTAATTTGCATTTCCATATTGATGAGCACTTTTGGACATCTTTATCAGCCATTTGGCTATCTGTTTTCATAAAATATCTACTAAATCTTTTGCCCAGTTTTCTGTAGGAGTAACTACTTTGCCTTATTTAATTTTTAGATTTTGTTTTTGAAAATGTGATACACTCAAAAGTCCAAAACCAAAAACACCTTTGAAAAGTTGAGTAAAATGTATTCCTCCCCCTGCCTCCTTAGTCCCAGGTTCAGTCAGGTCCCACTTCTCCCTTTCCCACAAGAGACTACTTTTTATTAATATTTTTATTTATTAGTTTTATCATTTTATTAGTTTCCTGTGCTTTCAGGGCTTCTTGATGAGGGTGCTCCTGTTTAAATGTGAAACAAGGGTTCCATGGAAATTGGCAGAAACAGGACAGTGGCCTCACTTTGAACAGCCCAGGAGGTGTTTTTTTTTTATTTGATTTGTTTATTTTTTTTGCAGGGCCAAAGCTACATTAACCACAGTTGAGATGATAGCTGTTATGTACAACCATAGATCAAGAGGCATAATTTGCGAATCAGTCCAGATCTGAAAACCAGGATATGAACATGTCATCTAATGCTTCTGTTTTGTCAGGACTAAATAATCGAGTCTATTAAACGTAAAGCGTAAAAATCAGATATCTAAGTTGTAAGTCAGTCGCTTCATCCTCGAAGCTGTAAATTCTCTCAACAGAAAGATTCATCGGCATCGTAGGACTTACATAAGCAAAGATGTATGATTTGCTGTAGATTTTCTGACTTAACTGATGCTAGGCTCTTCACTGTTGGGTTTCTCACTTACTTGCTTCTAGTAAGTTGGACACTTAGAGAGGTGCATTAACTCTTTTGAGCCACCGGAGTAACTTTACCACACAGAAAATTAGTATAAAGAAGATTGCTTTCTCTATAAATGTTCCTTTTTTTGCAAGCTGGCTGAAGTGCTAAAGTTACACTTTGAAGCCAAATCAGATAACCTATTCATGAAACTTTGGAGTTCCGTGTGTGCACAGTACCCCACTGGTCGTAATTCAGACTTTAAAAGAAAAGCACTATGTGCTGTGCAAGAGTTGATTTGCCCAAGGTGAAATGATGTCAGAAGTAGCATATAGATAGACCACGTATGACCACAAGTGATCGCGTGCATATGTTTGAGACTATTTAAAAGAACCTTACAGCACAAAATGATCTTAATTGCCACTCAGCCATGCTAGGAAGGCCCTCAGACTTCCCTCAGACTTTAATCTGGGAGAACCCCAGGTATGGATGTGCATCTTTGGGGAATGTTGGTTGGCCTTTGGGGATAAGGCTTCTTTAAATATATATTTTTAAATGTTTATTTATTTTTGAGAGAGAAAGTCAGACAGACAGACCGAGTGAGAGCAGGGGAGGGGCAGAGAGAGAGGGAGCCACAGAATCTGGAGCAGGCTCCAGGCTCCCCGCTGTCAGCACAGAGCCTGACACAGGGCTCGAATTCACAAACTGCGAGATCGTGACCTGAGCTGAAGTCAGATGCTTAACCGACTGAGCCACCCAGGCGCCCTGGGGATAAGGCTTCTACCTTGAGGAATGTTAGGTTCAAATTTCCCCGGGAAGCCTCTAAACACCTGTATTTCTCCTTCAGAGAGAGAGAGAGGAAAAAAAAAATCTAACTAGAGCCACTGCTGAGTCAGAGAAGCAGTTGAATATAGGTGTAATCATACACCTAAGAGACATAATACATCAATGGGAGAATAGCTTAGCTGATACCAGGTGTCATACAAAAGAAAAAAATATTTTTTTGGTATTTAGGCATCCGAGCTAGATGCCAAGACTCTTGACTTATTTCTGATAGCATTTTAAGTAAGTACTTCCATTAATTTTAATGAAAACTAAAGTCTGATAATCATCGCACCCAGTTATCTAGACTTATAACATTATTATATATTAACACATAAGAAATGAATTATGTAATATATTGAATTTTTTTGTAACAGCTGAAAAACCTAGTTATTATATAAAATCATATAATTGTAATATTTTTAGAACATTCCACGTTTTCAAATTATAAACTAATTCACACATTTATTTTAACTGCCTTTATTAATTTTTTAATTATTTTTTTAAAGTTTATTTATTTTGAGAGGGACAGAGCATGGGTGGGGGAGAAGAAAGGTGGGGGCAGAGAATCCTGAGCAGGCCCCACACCATCAGCACAGGGCCTGATGTGAGGCTTAAACTCATGAAACTGTGAGATCATGACTTGAGCAAAAACCAGGAGTCAGACGCTTAACTAACTGAGCCACCCCAGTGCCTCCTAACTGCCTTTATTAAATAAGGCAGTCTGTTAGGCCAAGCAGGATATAAAATTTGTGGGTCCCAGAGAAGATGTAAATCAAGCTAGCAGAGAAATAGTGTATGTTCTGTCTTCCTACCTTGAGCAGTAAAGAAAGGGCTGGTCTCCTATTATTTCACTCATATGTGGAATTTAAGAAACAAACAAATGAACAACAAAGAAAAAAAAAAGACAAACAAAAACCAGACTCTTGAACACAGAAAACAAACTGGTGTTTGTCAGAGTGGAGGTGGGTGGGAGGAAGGGTGAAAGAGATAATGGGATGAAGAGTACATTTATCTTGATGAGCACCGAGGAATGTATAGAATTGTTGAATCATACTGTGTACCTGAAACTACTATAATGCTGTATGTTAATTATACTTCAATTGAAAAAAGAATACAAATAGTTACAACAATAAAAAAAAAAAGGTTGGTCTCCATTCTGACCTGTTATCTTCTCCTCAGGTTGGCTCTGTTCCAAAAGGAATCACATACATAGACACTTGCACACTCAACCCACATGCCCAACCTCCATCCGCCTACGTCCTCTGCAAACAGCTGCTCTTAGCCAGTTCTCAGACCCAGGGCTGCACACACCAGCAGAGTGTCCACCCTCAAATGCATTGGATCAAGAGAAAGGCTTGCACACACCTTGGAAGCTGAAGTGTGTTCCAGAGTGAGTTGGGAGAGACCTGAGTTCCAGGTAAACGTCTTACCCCTAGATAGGGGCAGAGTTGGTAGAGGACCAAAGCAGGCCGTCAAGAGTACAGGAAATAGGGCAGGATCTCTTCCTATCCTGTTCTAACAGTACTACTATATCTGGGCTGCTAGGTGCAGTGGGAATGGAAGGTAAAGAACAGCTTTCGTGCAACTTGCAATTTAATTGATGGAATGAGCTTCTTATAGGAATGAACACAAGTCTCCCACATCTCAGCAGGAACTGAAAAGAAATTGCTTAGGGCAACCTCTTTGACTATTTTGAAACAGTTCTTCATTTTTTAAGAAATATTGGCAGGCACATTGTCTTTGGAAACTTCTCTGATGCCCGCGCCCCTGCATTACATCTCTAATGACAAAGCTCATGACAGATGGACTTTATCACCTACATTAGGAGTTGTTCAGCTTTTTCTGTAAAGGGCCAGAGAGTAAATGTTTTAGGTTTTACAGGCTGTATCACATAGTACCTGTTGCGTATCCTCAACTCTGTCTTTGTAGAACAAAGGCATACCTGGACAGTGTGTAAACAAATTTGGAATAGTTGTGTTCCAGTAAAACCACATTTACAGAAGTAAGCAGTGGGCTGGATGTGGCCCATAGGCCCTATTTTGATTTATTAATATTATGACCAAATAAGAGAGAGAGAAAAACTCTAGGAGAAAGAGGCAAATATACATATTCAAAGGGAGAAGTATATTTTTAAAGAGAAGAAACAGTGTCATAAAACAATATACTCAAGGAATAACTGCAGATATATGGATACACAAAATACATAGAGAACAGCAGTAGGAAATAGAAGTAAACAGAGGTCCACATGATGATCCTTCTTAGTTGTATTTATATATTTTTACATATGAATATGTAGAAACCCTCTCTTTGCCTCATTTTAACTTAAAAAATTCAATTTCCTATGCTAAAAAGGAAGTAGCATTTTATTTTAGAGAAAGTAGTGATATTTTCAAATAGTATCTGATTCTGATAACCTGTAGTACTTCTTCCATCAAAAACTTGGAATGCCATTTTTAAAGTTTAAAATGTAATTCTGATAAGAGATTATCTCAGGGACTTGGTCTAACTAAACGGAAGACTAGATGGAGCCAAAGAAGTAGAACATCCTCACCTATGACCTAAACACCTAGAATGACCCTGTTTCCTCTCTTGAATCAGGGAGATAATTACTGGAAAAACACATGTTTTGATGGAGGAAAATATTATTGAAACTGAGATCACTTGAGTTTAGGATGCTTTCAATAATACCATGAACTTCAATTATTGTTTGCTTTGCATCGGCTGGCTCTCTGCAGCCAGCCACAGATGAGGTTTTCAAGGACATCTGCATTGTGGAAAACTTCAGCCAATGTATCCTTGACATTTCACTGGGGGGGAGAGGGGAGGGGAAGATGTTTACTAATGTGAGAGCTTATTACACATTGCATTTTACCTTGAGATGGTGTTGATTCTGTCTGATATGTGGATAGTCCTGAAAGTTACGTTTGATGATAAAACTTATGTTTTAAGTTAGCCTATTACTGGAAAAACATGCATTTCTGGATCTGTGGAAAGGACGTACTGTCTTTTTACAGTGTTTTCCTAAAGAGCTGATGAACTCACAGACCATCTCCACTAAGTGTGTGTGTGTGTGTGTGCGCGCGCGCGTGCGTGCGTATATTTGTTTCCCCTTCAGCCTCACTCCTACAATATTTAAGAACTAACATATCTGATCATTTTGGTATTCCCTTGGTCACATATCAGTTTCATTTGCTACAGGTTGTATAGATGAAATGCTTGGGGTCAAAACTAGTGAAAAATTCTATTGTTGGTAAGAAAAACTTCAAAAATAAATAGAAAAATCTAACCCTAAGTCCTGGGTCCATCTTAATATTCAGTCATTGATAATTAAATCCATTGTTAGGACTCCAGATTCTCTAATCTAACATGGAAGAAGAGGAGTGAGTTGTACAAGGCCCTATGACTCGTTTGTCAAAGACAACAAATTCAAATCTTAAGACTCCAGCGTCATTTCCGCCTAGCTGTTACACTGCTCCCCTTTTCCATATTGTTCTTTCTTTCCACTGTTCAGTCATGCATTCCTTTAAAAAGCATTCATTGCAGTGAGACATCACCTCACATATGTTAGGATAACTATTATAAAAAAGAAAGTTAAGTGTTGGAGAGGATGAAAATAGAAACTTGTACACTGTCGGTACAAATGTAAATTGGTGCAGCCACTGTGGAAAACAGTGTGGCGTTTCCTCAAAAAATTAAAAATAAAACTACCATATAATCCAGAAATCCTACTTTTAGGTATATATCCAAAGACATTGAAGTTAGGATCTCAAAGAGATATCTGTATCCCTGTGTTCATAGCAGCGTTATTCACAACAGCCAAGATAAGGAAGCGACCTACTTGTCTGTCAAGAGATGAATGAATACGGACAATGTGGTATATACATACAATAGAATGCTAGTCAGCCTTTAGAAAGAAGGAAATCCTGCCATTTGTGACAACATGGATCAACTTGGAGGACATTAGGCTAAGTGAAATAAGCCAGACACTACAATGATTCCACTTACATGAGAAATCGAAAATAGTCACACTCATAGTATAAGAGCAGAGTGATGCTTACCAGGAGCGTTGGGGAGGGAATAATGGGGACCTCTTAGTCATAGGGTACAAAGTTTCAGTTAATCAAGATGAATAAGTCCTAGAGATCTACAGCCTAGGGCCTATAGTAAACAGTACTGCGTCGGATACCTAAACGTTTACCGAGACAGTCACAAAACTAATGTTATAATCTTGATAAAACAATGTGCCAGGTGTTGTGGGAATATAAACGCGGGGAAGACCCATTCTTCCCGTATTCATGAGTGATACAGTTTTCCTCAGACTGACTCATTTTAGCCGTAAACAATGAAGCCGTTTCTTTGCTTTATTCGGTGCCCTACTGATCTATGTGGTTCCTACACTTGGTAATTGTCATACGTTCAGCCTGTATTTTCTAAGTATGTACACTTTATCCTTGAAGTGATGGAATATAAGACATGGAATTCGCAGTCTTTAAGCAGCTTAAAACTGAAAAGAGAGTAGACTTCAGTGTACCTTAATAAAATCTGCAAGAAAGCCAAATAAAGTAAGGCATGAAAGAGAAGAGAAGGTGGGTTGGAAGGAAGAAAGGTGTTATAAATAAGAATGTTTCTGGAAAAAGTGAAGACAGTATAAATTCTCTGAACTGAAGAAATACAACAAGTAGTTAATATTATGAATGTAAATACATTTTTTGAAGAAAATTTGGGATAGATATAATTGAACGGAAGAGAAAATAAAAACCCCTGTAGCCCCACCATCCGGAGCTAAGCATTGATATTTTGGTATGCAGTATTTTCACAAATTTCTCTTAGGTACACAAAACACAATTTTTTAATAGAAATTGGGTTCATGTTGTAGATGCTATTTTGTAATCCACAGATTATACCTGATAAAATGGTGTTGGCACTTTATACTCCATTGATTTTTTTTCTTAACTGAAAAAAATCATTTACAATTAACATAGTATTATATTAGTTTCAGGTGTACAATATGATAATTGAACAATTGTGTACATTTCTCAGTGCTCACCAGAAATTAGTATACTCCTGATTACCTTTACCTGCTTCACACATCTCCCTGCCCACTTCTATTCTGGCAGCCACCAGTTCTCTGTATTTGAGAGTCTGGCCCTTTATTTATGTATTGTTTTCTCTGTTCATTTCTTTTGTTTCTTAAACTTCACATAGGAGTGATATCATATGGCATTTGTCTTTCGTCTGACTTATTTCACTTAGTGTAATACCTTTGAGGCCCATCCGTGTTACTGCAAATGGCAAGATTTCATTCTTTTTATTCCTGAGTAATATTTCATTATAAATAGATGCCGTATCTTTTATCCGTTCATCTGTGGATGGACACTTGGTTTGCTTCCATATCTTGGCTATTGTGAATAATACTGCAGTAAACATAGGGGTGTATATATCTTTTTGAATTAATGTTTTCGTTTTCTTTGGGTAAATACCCAGTAGTGGAGTTACTGTATCCTCTGGTAATTCTATTTTTAGTTTTTCAAAGAACTCCCATACTGCTTTCCACAGTGGCTTCATGAAAGTGAATTCCCACCAACGTTGTACAAGCGTTCTCTATTCTTCACATCCTCACCAACACTTGTTATTTCTTGTGGTTTTGATTTTAGCCGTCCTTAACTTTTTACTATTTAATTCCCTTGTAAAATGGGATTTTGTAGTAGTACATATCATATAAATAATTTATTAAGTCAGTTCCCTGTGTTCATCATGCAGGCTGATTCCAGTATTTTGTGCTCTAAGTAGCACCATAATAAACACACTTGTACATATTTCTTGGTTTGAATCTTTGGTTCTTTCAGATTCCTGGAACTTGAATCATTAGGCCACACTTGAAGCTTTTGATGCGCACAGAGCAGTCACTTCTCAGAAAAGTATAGCCATTTTAATCCCATAAATGATTCACCCTGGACAATAGCGTTACTACTTGTACAAAATCCTTTCAGAAGCACAAATTAAATATCATTGTGAAAATTTGTGTTCCTTTGGTTTATAATTATGTTTAATAATATATTATTATTATCTATCTGTATTTTTCCATTGTGAGTTGTTTTTAATGTCCTGAAACCAATCACCAATTTTTATAAGTAGTGCTTGCTGCTTTTTCTTTTTCCAAAAAATCAAACCTGTATACATGAAGATACTTAAAACTATTACAAATAGTTTGTCTTTTTCTGTTAAATTTCTTTCAGATGCTTCATGACATGGGATAGAGAGGTGTTGTTTTTTTTTTTTTTTTTTATCCCCTTCCCCTAAATTTTAACCAGTTGTCCCAAAGCAACTTAATGATTAGTGGCCTCTTTCCTCAGTGAATATTTCCACTGAAAATTTCACAGGAATCACATACTAAATTATTTTATGTACTTGGGTTTATTGCAGAGCTTTTTATTTTATTTCACTCAAATGATTATTCTTGGATTCATTTCACTGTTAAATTATTGTTATTTAAAGGTGTTATATTGGGGCGCCTGGGTGGCTCAGTCGGTTGAGCGTCCGACTTCGGCTCAGGTCATGATCTCGCGGTCTGTGAGTTCGAGCCCCGCGTCAGGCTCTGTGCTGACAGCTCAGAGCCTGGAGCCTGCTTCAGATTCTGTGTCTCCCTCTCTCTCTGACCCTCCCCCACTCATGCTGTCTCTCTCTCTCTCTCTCTGTCAAAAATAAATAAAACATTAAAAAATTTTTAAAAAATAAAATAAAATAAAGGTGTTATATTATTGGTAGAATGAACTTCACCATTCATCAGCTCAAGCATTTTGTTGTGTTGGTTGTTGTTGTTTTTCAAAAATATCTTGGCCACTTATTCATTCTACAAACACTTATTTGGCTGTACCATTTGCTGTGCTCTGTTTCAGGCTCTTGTTGATGATTTGTTCTTTTGATAACATAATAGCATTTACTGTTTGTTATAAAAATACATTTTCATTGGAGACATTTTAGAAAATGTAAAGATACACAAATTGGAAAATAAAAATACCTACAGTCTAATTACTAGTCTTAATGCTTTGGACTACAAATTTAAGAGTGATATCTATTCAGTAAAGTGGATATATTTTTTAAACATTTGCTTAATATATGGGCCTCTTTAATTTTCATTTAAAATATACCACGAACATGTTCACATGTAACTAAATATTTTTGACAACACTTTAATGACTTAGTTGTTTTCCCTAATATGTATCTACCATAATCTATATGTATTAGATGTTTTCAGATTCTATTATAAAGTATGCCATGATTAATTTCCTCATACATAAGTCGTGTGTCTTAGGATTTCTTTCATATATATTCCTGGAAGTAGCTCATCTATTTGAATTTTTCAGAGGAAATTTAAAACAGTTTTGTGAAGTTTCCAAATACCTCATTGCTATTTCAATTTAAGTTTCTCAGAGATTTCAAAATAGAAATACCATATTTTCCAGCAATTCCACTATTGGGTATTTACCTAGGGAAAATGAAAATATTAACTAAAAAAGATAAATGTACCCCTGTGTTTATTGCAGCATTATTTATAACATTCAAGACATGGAGGCATTGTAAATGTCCATCAGTAGACAAATGGACGGGAAGATGTGGTATATATACACAATGGAATATTACACACCCATAAAAAGGATGAGAGCATGCCATTTGAGACAACATGGATAGAGTGAGAGGGTATTATGCTAAGTGAAGTAAGTCAGATTGTGAGAGACACATACCATATTATTCCATTCATAAGTAGAATCGAAAAAAATACAAAAAGCAGATTCGCAACTTTAAATACTGAGAGCAAACTCATGGTTGCCAGCGGGAGGATAGTGAGTGATTGAGCAAAATGAAGAAGAGGAACAGGAGATACAGGTATCCAGTTATGGAATGAGTAAACTATTGGAATAAAAAGCTAAGCATAAGGAATACAGGCATTGATATTTTAATAGCAAGGTAACAGGACAGATGGCAGCTCCACTTGTGAGCATAGCATAATGCGTGAACTTGTCAAATCATGAAGCTGTACACCTGAAACTAATGTGACATTGTGTGTCAACTATGCTCAGATTTTAAAAGTTGCATTTTAAATTCATACATTGTTTTTTGTCCTGTTGCCATCTTTAAATATTGTGTTTTTCTTTTTTTGCCTTGGTATGTGATTCTCCATTTGTTCCATTATTCTTGCTTTAAAATATTTTAATTTGGGGGGCACCTGCGTGGCTCAGTCGGTTGAGTGTCCACCTCTTTAAAAATTTTTTTTAACGTTGATTCATTCTTTGATAGAGACAGAGTGTGAGTGGGGGAGGGGCACAGAGAGAGGGAGACACAGAATCAGAAGCAGGCTCCAGGCTCCAAACTGACAGCACAGAGCCCGACGCGGGGCTTGAACTCACAAACCGCGAGATCATGACCTGAGCCGAAGTCAGAAGCCCAACCGACTTGAGCCACCCAGGCGCCCCGAGTGTCCACCTCTTGATTTTGACTCAGGTCATGATACCAGGGTCATGGGATCAAGCCCCATGTTGGGGCTCAAATTGGGGCTCCACACATAGTGCAGAGCCTGCTTGAGATTTTCTCTCCCTCTGCCCCTCTTCCCTGCTCACATGTGCTGTCTCTCCCTGTCTCTAAAAACTAAAAACATTAAAAACAATTTAATTTTCCTTTAAATAAGTCTTCTCCTGGAGCTCCTGAATATCTAAGTCAGTTAAGCATCGGACTTCGGCTCACGTCATGATCTCATGGTTTGAGTTCAAACCCCACATTGGGCTCTCTGTTGTCAGCACAGAGGCCACTTCGGATCCTCTGTCCCTCTCGCTGCCCGTCCCTCCCTCCCTCCCCCCTTCCCCCTCAAAAATAAATAAACATTAAAATAAATAAATAAATAAATGTTTTATTGATAGACATTGTACTTGGGTTTTTAATATTTGATGTTGCTACTGCAAATGGCATCCTTGTTTGGCATTATTAGGTTGTAAGACATGGTTCAGAATGCCTTCTGTTTTTACTTCCATTTTTACATTTTCACAGCTTTTCCAGTCAGGCCTTATGTAACAAGAATAGTCACTAAGGAGAATGATACAACAGCTCTACTCGTACACTGTATCTGTGATTCAGCTCCTCCCTCTTGGCTTCTCTGCCCGAATCTTCTTCTCCCTTTCTCATTGCCTCCCCTGCTTCTCCTCTCCCGATCAAAGTGGCTCTTGTCTTTTGGCTTACACTAATTCCCTTCTCTCTTTTTTGTGTCAGCTTCTTACATGTTCTAGTGATTATGTCCTTAAGTATGTTCTTATTCATGCAGAGGATCTGACTGGTTCATAGATAATAAATAAAAATCACCTCGTTTAGGCAGGCCAGAGGCTCCTGGCTACCCTACGCGAGGCTATATCTGGGTCAGGAGCCAATCTGTGATCAATTTTCTGTGGCTGGAAAATAAATACATGTAGTATAAAGCATGGCAAACTATGCTTTGGATGCTTGCTTAGGAAGGTGGCTGTGGATACAGTGGGTACTCAGTGTTGTTAATAAAGGACTTTGTTTTATTATATTTGTACTAATGTTTTACGGAAGTAGTAATAATTTTATATTATTTGTAGCCAGTTGCTTTGTTGAGATTGATTTTTATTCTAAGAGTTTTTAAAGTTTCTTCTCTTAAATTTCCATGTAGATATTTTCCTTTGTATTTACAGAGTATTTACATTTCATTCCTCCCTCCTTAATACATAGCATTGGTTAGAACTCCAGAAGAAAATTATAATAGAGTAGGAATAGAAGACATCCTTCGTGGGATTGCCTCTGTGTTCAGTATTTCATATGGTGCTGGCTCCTGGTTTGGCATATATACACTTTGTCATGCTGTGGCAGTATCTTTGTATTATTTGGCAAATAATTATTACTAAAAACATATTGAATTTAATCATATGTCTTTTGGATACCTAATGAGTTGATCCTTTGGTATTTGTCTCTAGTGACTAATTGGTATTACTCTGTGGTTATTCTTGGCTGACATTTGTGTGGCAGAGATTTGCCAGTTCCTTCAATCTTTCTGACTTTACTCTTCTCCTTGTCATTCTGTAGAAAAGGCATAGTTTTATTTTTTATCCACCGTGTTATTTTCCAGTAGAGTTTGGTCTTATCTTTCCCTTCTTGTTTAATACGTAATGATTTTCAGGCTTTCTTGAATTTAATTTTGTCATGTGTGGTAGATTTTACAATTATTTCATGCCTTTTATAACAGAATTATACATCCCTGCCCATTGTCATGAGATTTTGGGAAATGCCTCATAAGAAGAATGTGTGTCCCTTCCCCACTGATAGAAGTTTGGGGCACATGTCTTGGTTTGACCAGTATAATGCCAGTGGGCTGGTTATACATTACACCTGAGGAGAAGCAGAAAGAAAGGCTTTGCGTGTTTCAGTCTTCTCTTTTTCCCTGTGAAATGAGAAATACATATTCTGTGTAGGGATTGATCTTTCAGAAGGGATCCTGGAATGAAGATGACACATGGATCACAGCCTGAGCCACCACAGCCTCAACTACCCTATGATCCAGCAATTGCATTACTAGGTATTTACCCAAAGGATACAAAAATAATAATTCACGGGGACGCATGCACCCTGATGTTTGTAGCAACATTATCAACAGCCACCAAATTATGGAAGGAGCCCAAATGTCCATTGACCTGATGAATGGATAAAGAGGATGTGGCATATATACACAATGGAATATTACTCAGCCATCAAAAAGAACGAAATCTTGCCATTTGCAACAATGTGGATAGAGCTAGAGAGTGTTATGCTAAGTAAAATAGTGAGTCAGAAAAAGATAGATACCATATGATTTCATTCATGTGTGGAATTTGAGAAACGAAACAAAGAAACATAGGGGGGAATAAAAGAGAGGCAAACTAAGAAACAAACTCTTAACTATAGAGAACCAAGTGATGGTTACCAGAGGGAAGCTGGGTGGGGAGTTGGGTGAAATAAGTGATGAGAATTAAGTAGGGCACTTGGCATGATGAGCCCCGGGTGTTTTGTGGAGGTATTGAATCACTGTGTTATACACCAGAAACTGATATTACACTGTATGTTAACTAAGTGGAGTTTAAATAAAAAAATGTTTTTAATATAGCATCGATGAAAAGTTGACATTTATTCTCATAAGACACAGAATTAGCAGTTATTTTTTACCACAGCATAATCAAATGGAAGCTGCAAACACCAACAACCTGTCTTTTAAAAAAAAATCTGTATGGTTAGCTGGTTTATCCAGATGGCTCCGAATTGAACCAGACAAATTAAACTGAGCATTTTTTGCATCATTTTCTGACCCATTCAGAGACCAGCCTAACTGAACAGAGGCACTTAAACAGTGATCCAAGGCCTCTTTGTTAGGAGTAGATGCAAGGAAGAAAGTGACCCAAATGGCTAATTTCCCCTAATCTTGCTGCTGAGTAGAATGTTTTGAACATCTGGCCGTTCCTCTGTAGATACATATAGCGTACACGGGATGTGAATGAGGTTAGTTACGCATCTCACACCATGATTTATTTGCTGCTGCCAGTTTCTCAGTTGCTTGTTAAATAACAAGAATGACATAGGTGTCAGGTTCTGAATTAAAGCATCAGCCAAAAACATATGAGCTGAACTATAATGATATAAAGAATTTTATAATCACAGGAAGGTTTTTTCTTTTTACCTTATCTATTCACAAATCCCGCTCAGATAAGCAGGATCATAACTCTTATTAGCCGTAATGTTTTAGTTTACATAGCAAATCAAAGTTTATGCTTAGAGATGAAATTTTTATCACCAGGCGTTACCAACCAATAAAAGTTTGCCTTGATTCCAGTTCATACACAACAATGCATTCCAGATCAAATGTAATCCCTGCAATGAAATGCAGTCAGTATTATTTTGAGCTTTTTTCCAAGGTGTGAAACACATTTTAGGAAATTTTCCAAACAGCTTATTCTCATTTTTGTCTAAAAATCCAAGTCTTTGTTTTTGTGGGAAAATTTTTCTCTTATTACATCTTTTATTACTGTTTCTGTTCCATTTCTTGTGATTTGATCTTCAAGTAATATGATTATCTTCACTGCTGGATCTCTGCTTTCTGCCCTTCACATTTATGATTTCTCCTAATATTTATCTCTTTATATTTCCTTTACTTGAGGAGAGTACTCCTCAAGTTTTGTTCCACTTTAATAATTTTGCAGCATCAAGTTTCCTCATTACTCTTTCCGATACGGGCATTCAATATGCTAAATAATTTTCATTTCTTTATTAAGCTTTCATATTTAACATTCTTTTCATTTTTACTTCTTTCCTTTCTTACCATTATCTTATATTCTATCTCTTAATTCTTATAATCATATTTCCTTAAACAGTACTGTGACCACATACCATGTGCTTTCCCATTTTTCCTTCTGTTTTTTGTAGCTAATACTTGTAAAATTGTGCTGTTCCACTGCATCTTGTAATGTGTTCTCTTGATTAACTCCGTTTTGGACTTCTACTGATCACTCTCTGTGCATATCCAGGTGCCTTTCCCTGGCCTGCTAGGAGGTTTCCTCTTGCATCATGTCTTTGACCCTGGAAGACATTACATTTCCCTAGACACAGTTGGGACGCAGGTAGCACATGAGAGGCTGTGATGGTAGATGTTTCAAAGTTTTGGCAGCCAGAGAGACAGAGGAAATGAGAGTTGTAAGGAATGTTGTGTCTGTATAGCTGCTGCTTTCTCTGTACGTAATGATTTCTGAGATCCCCAAGTTTTCTATAGCAAATATCCATGCCCTTGTACCAAATAACTGATGTGGTCACCTCCAGCCCCCTCCTTGATGCCTTCACTGGGTGACTTCAGGATTTGACTATGAATATTTTTATTAGTATTGAATTCAGTAACAAAAACCATTCCCAGAGCTCATCCTTACCTCCAAGCCTTACCCTTCATTATTCAGGAGGTATTTGTGAGTTTCTGCCAGATCTCATCTACTCACTTCTGTCAGTGCTCAACTGCCCTCCCAGGAAAACTGATTTTAAGCAAACATTATGTGGCCCCATAGCACTGAATCAGCATAAATATTTTAATGTCTGGCTGTCATTCTTCTCTTGGTTCCAGACTCAATATAGCAGAGAAAGAAAAAAATGTTACTCTCTTTCCTTTTACCCCAGTGTTTTTCCAAAAATCTAGTTGAAATGTTCAGAAGAATGGAGAGAATGATGATTTTAAGTGTGGTGCAGGAAGGCTTTTCATTGATGGAGAATTTTCTTTCACCTTGGGAATGAAGCCCATTGGCCAGGAACTTTTCTAGGTTTGTCTAGTCTTCTCTTCAGCTGTAATTACCCACCTTTCCCGCCTCATCATGATCCTCTTCATTCTCCAGAGTTAAATTTACCTCTCTCTTCATGGTAAACAAAAATAACTGGGTGAGAACCCATCCACCTTCCTGCCTCCAAACTTACACATTTACCCATTCTTTTACCGGTTCTTTTTCCTTTCCCATCATCATGGAAATCATCTCCATTTTCCAGCACTAACATTTGTCTTGTTTAGATCCCCCAAACCCTTTGCCACACAAATAATTTAACGATAATTTATCCCATAGGCCACCTTTGCACATTCTTCTTCCTCGCTCCTGATATCTAATCCAACAGTTTGTTTTCTCAGTCTGCTGCTATCAGCCTGTTTGAAACAACCATTGTCTCCAGGCTGAACCACTGCAGTTGCCTCTTAGTCATGCACCCTGATCCTCTCATGTATCTTCTAGTTTGTCATTACATTGCAGCCGCTGTGATCTTTCATATCTTCTACAAATGCAGATCTGATCATGTCCCTCTATCACTTAAAACATTTCATTGCTTCCTATAGGAGAAAGGAGAATCCTTAACAGGTCCCTACCAACCTCTCCACCCTAATCCTATGACCCTTCCTTCTCATCATCCAAGGCCATTTTGCATGCATTCCCTGTGCATGGAATGTTTTTGCCTTCTTCTGTCACCTTATCAATACCTGCTCACTCTTGAGATTTCAGTCAAACCATCATTCCCTTGGAGAAGCCTTTCCTGACTTCCCGACTCATGGGGTCTATTCTCTGTTAGAATGTAAGTTCTAGGAGAGTAGCAACAATATATTTTTTAATCACAGTTAATTTTTTTTGAATGTAGTTGACACACAATATTGCATTAGTTTTAGGTGTACAACATAGTGATTCAGTAAGTTTCTGCCTTAAGCTATGCTCACCACAAGTGGAGCTCCTATCTTTTACCATACAAAGCTGTTACAATATCACTGACTGTATTTCTTATGCTGTCGTTTTACTCCTGTGACTTACTCATGCCATGACTGGAGGCCCACATCTCCCACTCCCCTTCACCCATTTTGCCCACCCACTGACCCCCTTCCTCTCTGGCAATCCTCGGTTTCTTCTCTGTATTTATAGGTCTGGATTGTTTTGTTTGTTTATTCGTTTGTTTTTCCTTAGATTCCACATATAAATGAAATCATATGGCATTTGTCTTTCTCAGTCTGACTTATTTCACTTATCATAATATTTCACAGTCCATTGATGTTGTCACAACTGGCATGGTCTCATCCTTTTTTATGGCTGTGTAATCTTTGATTGTATATATACCACATTTTCCTTCTCTGTGTATCTGTGGACACTTAGGTTGCTTCCATATCTTGCCTATTGTAAATAATACTGCAGTAAATATGGAGGTGCCTTTATCTTTTCGAATTAGTGTTTTCATTTTCACTGTGTAAATACCCAGTAATGAAATTATTGGATCATGTGTATTTATAGTTTTTATTTTTTGAGGAATCCCCATACTGTTTTCTATAGTGGGTATACCAATTTACATCCCCACCAGCAGAACACAAGGGTTTTTTTTCCTCCACATTCCCATAAACACTTGTTATTTCTTGTCTTTTTGATTTTCACTATTCTGACAGGTGTGAGGTGATAGCTCATTGTGGATGGGATTTGCATTTCTCTGATGTTTAGTGATGTTGAGCATCTTTTCACGTGTCCATTAGCCATCTGCATGTTGTGTTTGGAAAATGTCTATTCAGGTCTTCTGCCCATTTTTTAATTGGCTTCTTTGGGTTTTTTGGTGTTATGTTGTATACATTCTTCATATATTTTGGATATTAACCCCTTATCGCATAGATCATTTGCAATTATGTTCTCCCCTTCAGTAGATTGCCTTTTTGTTTTATTGATGGTATCTTTCACATTGCAGAAGCTTTTTACCTTGGTGTAGTCCCCATAGTTTAATTTTTATTTTGTTTCCCTTGCCAGAGGAGACATATCTAGAAAAATGTTTCTAGAGCTCATGTCTGTCAAAAAATTCCTGCCTATGCTTGAATTTTATGGTTTCAGGTCTCACATTTAGGTCTGTAATCCATTTTTATTTATTTTGGTGTATGGTGTAAGAAAGTGGTCCAACTTTGGGATTTTTTTGCATGTAACTGTCCAGTTTTTGCAACACCATTAGTTGAAGAGACTGCCTTTTCCCCAGTGTATATTCTTGCCTCCATTATTGCCAATTAATTGACCATAAAAGTGTTGGTTTATTTCTGGGCTCTTTATCCTGTTCTGTTGATCTACGTGTTTATTTTTCTGCTAGTACCATAGTGTTTTGATGATTACAGCTTTGTAGTATATCATGGAATTTGGGATTGTGATACTTTGAGTATTGTTTTGCTTTCTCAAAATTCCTTTATCTACTTGGGGTCCTTTGTGCTTCCATACAACTTTTATCATTTGTTGTAGTTTTTTAAGAATGCTCTTGGTATTTTGATACTGGTTGCCTTAAATCTCTGTATTGATTTGGGTAGTATGGACATTTAAACAATATTGCTTCCTCTAATTCATGAGCGTGGAATATCTTTCCACTTCTTTGTGTCATCTTTAACTCCTTTCATTGGTGTTTTAGAGGACAGGTCTTTCACCTTTTTGGTTGTTTATTCCTAGGTATTCTTTGTGGTGCGATTGTAAATGGAATTGTTTTCATAATTTCTCTTTCTTCTAATTCATTACCAGTGTCTAGAAATGCTATTGATTTATGGGTATTAATTTTGTATTTTGCAACATGACCAAATTCATTGGTTACTTCTAATTTTTTTTTATGGGGTCTTTCAGGCTTTCTATGTATCGTATCGTGTCATCTGCAAATTATAAGTTTACTTCCTTTTTATCAATACAGTTGCTTCTTATTTCTTTGTCTTATCTAATTGCTATTGCCAAGACTTCCAGTACTATGTCGAGTAAAAATGATGATGAGGGTAGATATCCTAGTCTTGTTCCTGATCTTAGAGAAAGAGCTCTTAATTTTTCATCATTGCGCATGATGTTAACTGTGGGTTTTTCTCATGTGACCTTTACCTTGTTGAAGTATATTACCTCTAAACCTACTCTGTTGAGAGTTTTTGTCATAAATGGATGTTGAATTTTGCCAGATGCTTTTCCTGCATCTGTTGAAATGATTACATGATTTTTATCCTTCATTTTGTTGATGTGGTGTATGATGATGATTAATTCACAAATATTGTATCATCCTTGTATCCTGGGAATAAATCCCACCTGACTGTGGTAAATGATCTTTTTAATGTATTGTTAGATTTGTTTTACTAATATTTTGCTGAGGATTTTTACATCTGTGTTCATCAGGGATATTGGCCCGTAGTTTTATTTTTTGTGGTGTTTTTGTCTACTTTTAGTATTTTAAGGTAATGCTAGTCTCAAAGAATGTATTTGGAAGCTGTCCTTCCTCTTCTATTTTTTGGAGTAATTTGAGGAAATTGGGTGTATAAACTCTTCTTTAAATATTTGGTAGAATTCACCTGTGAATCAATGTGGTCTTGGACTTTTATATTTTTGGGAGTTTTTTAAATTACTGATTTGATTTCATATTAGCAATTGATATGTTTAAATGTTCTCTTTCTTCCTCATTCAGTTTTGGGTAGTTTATATGTTTCTAGGAATCTGTCCATCTCTTCTAGGTTATCCAGTTTGTTGGTGTGATATTTTTCGTAGTATTCTCTTACAATCCTGTGTATTTGTGTGGTGTCAGTTGTTATTTTTCCTCTTTCATTTTTGTTTTTATTTATTTAGGTCCTTGTTTTTTCCATTATGAGTCTGACTAAGGGCTTGTCAATTCTGTTTAGCTTTTCAAAGAAACCGCTCTTGAGTCCATTGGGTTGTTTTTTGTTTTTTGTTTTTTTGTCTTTTTTGTTTGTTTTTTGGTTTGTGTGTGTGTGTCTACAGCATTTATTTCTCCTCTAATGTTTATTATTTCCTTTGTTCTCCTTACCTTGAACTTCATTCTTTTTCTAATTTCTTTAAATTTTTTTTTACATTTATTTATTTTTGAGAGACAGAGGCAGAGCACAAGTTGGGGAGGGGCAGAGAGAATGAGACACAGAATCCAAAGGAGGCTCCAGGCTCTGAGCTGTCAGCACAGAGCCCAATGCGGGGCTCAAACTCACAAACCATGAGATCATGACCTGAACTCAACTTGGACGCTTAACTGACTGAGCCACCCAGGTGCCCCCGAATTCCTTTAGATGGATGGTTAGATTATTTATTTCAGGTTTTTTCTTATTTCTTGAGGTAGGCCTGTATCGCTATATACTTCCCTCTTAGAACTGCTTTTGCTGTGTTCCAAAGATTTTGGACCATTGTGTTTTCATTTTCATTTTTCTCCATGTATTTTCAAATCTCTTCTTTGATTACTTCCTTGACTTACTGGTTTTTTGTGTCATGTTTTTTAGTCCCCACATGTTTGTGTGTTTCCAGTGTTCTTCCTGTGATTTATTTGTAGTTTTATACCATTGAGATCAGAAATGATGGCTTATTTCACTCATGCTAAATATGTGATCTATTCTGGGGAATGTTCTATGTGAACTTGAAAGTAATGTGTATTCTCTTGGTTTCTGATAGAGTGTTCTGTATGTATTTGTTATGTCCATCTGGTCCAGTGTGTCATTCAAAGACATTGAGTCCTTACTGATTTTCTATGCAGATGATCTTTCCAGTGATGTAAGTCGGGTATTAAAGTTCCCTACTATTTATTTATTATCATCAGTTTCTCTTTTTCTGTCCATTAATATTTGCTTTATGTATTTAGGTGCTCTAGTGTTGGGTGTGTGTGTGTGTGTGTGTGTGTGTGTGTGTGTGTGTATGTTGTGTACGTATACAACATACACACACACACACACACAGTTGTTACATCCTCTCGTTGGATTGATTCCTTTATAATTATGCAATGGCCTTCTCTTAATGCAATCTTTGGTTTAAAGTCTTTTTTGTCTGATTTAACTATTGCTACCCTGGCTTTTTTTTTTTTTTTTTTTTTGCTTCTATTTGCATAGTGAATGTTTTTCCATCCCTTCACTTTCAGTCTGTAAGTATCTTTAGGTCTGAGGTGAGTCTCTTGTAAGAAGCATATAGATGGGTTTTTTTTTAATCCAGCCCGCCACCCTGTCTTTTGATTGGATCATTTAGGCCATTTACATTTAAAGCAATTATTTATAAGTATGTACTTACTGCAATTTTAAAAACTTGTTTTCTGGTTATTTTTGTAGTCCTTCTTTGTTCCATTCTTCTTCTCCTCATCTCATTCTTTGTGATAGATGTGTGTGTATAGTGTAATATTTGGCTTTCTTTCTCTTTATTTTTTGTGTATCTGTCATAGGTTTTGTGTTTGTGGTTACCATGAGGTTCATATATAACATCCTAAGTAAATAGCAATCTGTATTAATTTGATGATCACTTAGGTTCAAATATTCTAAAAAAGAAATCTTTCTTTTTACCTTTCTCTTCTGGTTTTTTACTCCCTTCTCCATGTTTTATGTATATGTTGTCATATTTTACATGTTTTTCTTCATAATTTTCTTATGTCTAATTATGGTCATTTCCACTTAGTATTTATTTTCCACTTTAATATTTCTTGCAAGTCTGGTTTAGTGGTGATAAACCCCTTTATCTTATTTTTTTTTGGAAACTCTTTATCTCTTTTTCAAAGCTGAATGATAACCTTGCTGGTAGAGTATTCTTGCTTATAGGTTTTTTCCTTTCAGCACTTTGAAGATATCGTGCCTCTGCCCTCTGGCCTACAAAATTTCTGCTGAAAACTCAGCTGATGGCTTAATAGGTTTTCTGTTATAGGTAACTTTTTGTTTCTCTCTTGCTGTTTTTTTTTTTTTTTTTTTAAATTTTTTTTTTTTTTAACATTTATTTATTTTTGAGACAGAGAGAGACAGAGCATGAATGGGGGAGGGGCAGAGAGAGAGGGAGACACAGAATGGGAAGCAGGCTCCAGGCTCTGAGCTGTCAGCCCAGAGCCCGACGCGGGGCTCGAACTCATGGACCGCGAGATCGTGACCTGAGTTGAAGTCGGATGCTTAACCGACTGAGCCACCCAGGTGCCCCTCTCTCTTGCTGTTTTTAAGAGTTTCTCTTCATCTCTAACCTCTGACATTTTAATTATTATGTGCCATGGTGTGGACCTCCTTGGGTTCATCTTGTTTGGAATTCTCTGTGCTTCTTAGACTCAGATGTCTGTTCCCTTCCCTTTGTTAGGGAAGTTTTTAGTTATTATTTCTTCAAATAAATTTTCTACACCTTTCTTTCTCTTCTGAGACCCCTATAATGCAAATATTTGCTTAATGTTGTCCGAGAGATCTCTTATTAATCTATTCTCATTTTTTTAAAAAAATTCTTTTCCCTTTGTGCTCTCCAGCTTGAATGCTTTCTATTACCCTTTCTTCCAGATCACTGGTACATTCTTATGCATCTTCTAATCTTTCGTTGATTCCCTTTAGGGTGTTTTTCTTTCGATTTCAGTTATTGTATTCTTCAACTTTAATTGGTGCTTTTTAGTATTTTCTGCCCCTTTATTGGAGGTCTTGCTGAGTTCTTGCACTCTTTTTTCCAACCCAGTGAGTATCTTTATGATCATTACTTTAGATTTTTTATCAGGCGTATTGCTTATTTCTGTTGCATTTAGTTCTTTATCTGAGTTTTTTTCTTGTTCCTTCTTTGGCGACATATTCATCTGTCTCCCCATTTTGCTTGACTTCCTGTGTTTGTTTCAGTGGATTAGGTGAAACGGCTACTTCTCCTAAACTTGAAGGAGTGGTCTTGGGTATGGTGTTGTCCATGCAGACTGTGTATGATTGGTGACTTTGGCTGGCTGGCTGGAGCTGTCACTGTATATGCTAGAAAATAATAAAAGAAGAAAAAAGAGAATAAACAAGAAAAGAAGAAAACAAAAACCAAAAGAAAAAAAGTAAAAACAAAGCAATACATATTTTAAATGTTTAATTTTTTTAAATGTTTATTTTCTTTTTTTGATTTTTAAATTTTAATTTATTTTTTAAAATATAATTTATTGTGAAGTTAGTTGACATACAGTGTATCCAATGTGCTTTTGGTCTCAGGGATAGATTCCTGCACTGATAGGAATTTACCCAAAGGATACAGGAATGCTGATGCATAGGGGCACTTGTACCCCAATGTTTATAGCAGCGCTCTCAACAATAGCCAAATTATGGAAAGAGCTTAAATGTCCATCAACTGATGAATGGATAAAGAAGGTGTGGTTTATATATACAATGGAATACCGCTTGCAAATGAGAAAGAACAAAATCCTGCTGTTTATTTATTTTCTGAGAGTGAACTCGGGCAGGGGAGGGGCAGCGAGAAAGGGATACAGAGAATCCCAAGCAGTCTCTGCACTTCCAGTGTGGAGTTAGATGTGGGGCTCAAACCCATGAACTGTGAGATCATGACCTGAGCCAAAACCCAGAGTTAGACGCTTAACCAACTGAGCCACCCAGCTGCCCCAAAGCAAGACACTTTAAAAAAAAATTAAAATAGTACAGTAAATTCTTTAATTATAAAAACCTACAGCTTCTTTTCCATACCCTAGTCCCACAGGAGCTGGTGAAGGCTCGCAGACCCTTAGCTCACTGAGGTCACCAGCTTACTCTGAGCCAGACCCTTTTCCGATCTGGGCTTGTAATGTGGACGGGAAGAGAGTGTTCCCACAGCCCTTTGGCCCTTTTACTTTTTAATTTTTTTATTTTTAAATATAATTTATTGTCAAGTTAGCTATAACATACAGTGTATATAGTGTGCTCTTGGCTTCAGGAGTAGATTCCCATGATTCATCCTCCACTGCTTGGCAGAGTTCTAGTATTGTCTCTATTAAAGGCTAGTTGCTCTCTTAAACCACATCATTTTTTTCTGTGCCCAAGGTCAGAGGAATCTATTCCTGGACCCTCAGCATTGTCCCTCCCCACTGCTTTATGCAGCATAGAGAGTGGGGATTCCCTTTGTTATTCTATCTCCATGTCTCTTGCTGTTCTTTGGTTGTTTAGTTCACTCAGCTCTCAGTTCTTCTTCAGAAGGAATCGTTCCATTAACAGATAAAATTTGATGTGTTCCACAGAGGAGGAGAGTTTAGAGCCTTCCTATGTTGCCATCTTAAACTGGAATTCCCAATGTCAGTTGGTTTTTTTAATCAATTTTATTCCCATCAGCTAGCACAACACAAAGAACAGAGTATGCCTCAGTAAATATCTATTAAATTAATGAGGACTGAACATTGGAAAAGGAATTTATACCCAGTGGAAGCTGAGAAAAAACAAGTGTGGGAGTTAGAAGAAACTCAGTAGAGCCTTTAGCTTCAGAAGTTGGGGGTAGAGGGAGTGAATTTCACAAAGGAATGGAACAGTAGACACATCAAATACTGGTAGAAAGTCCTTCAGACCCATGGAGTTAACCAATATGTAGGTAAATTGATGACTTTAGGGGAAGTGGTTTCAGTGGAATTATGAAGGTAGAATCTGAACTATAGAAGGGTTGAGGAGTAACATAGAGAAAAGGAGATAAATAGTATTTATAAACAGATCTTAAAACATATTTGTCTTTGGAGAAAAGGAGAGAACTAGAGTGGCATATGTAACAGCACGTGGGTTAAAAGGAGAGTCTTTTACTTTACTGTGGAAGGAAGATGCTTACATTTAAATATTGGTTAAAAAAGAGCCAGTTGAGAGAAAGAGTAAAGTTACATAATTTAAATATCTGTAGAGTAAAACTGATACTAGTTTTGTTAAGAGAAATGAAGGCTGTTCCCTTGAAATGAGGTTTGCTTCCAGCCACCCAAGACAGACCTTTAAAATCAGAAGCAATTCAAATTTTAGTATAAAGTATGAAAATGAAAATAAGGTAATTACAAAGACGATTACGGGTAACAGAGTATGATCTGTACCCCCTTGCCACCTTCCCACTCGGGATGTCACCAAAGACTTAGCACTCATTGGGAATTTACGTGTTCAGACTTTTGAAAGTGAAATGAAACCTGAATACTAGTATCTCCTTTTTCAAAGTTACTTTAATAGGCTTAGTTTTATAAACAAGGCTAATTCCTCTGTTGGAAATTTCTGAAGCATATTCCTACTTGTTGTTTTATTCTGGCTTACAAATTGATTACTGTTGAGTAGCATGATAATGATACAGAAGAGACAAGGAATGGGGATCAGAAGGACTCAGTGACAGCTCTAGCTCTGTTGCTAATGAGCTCTGGGACGTTGCCATACTCTTTAATCTTTCCTGCCTTACTTTCTCCATCTACAAAATGAGCATAACGAGGTCTTTCATACTTTTCTCACAGGGCGTATATTAGGAGGATCAAATGTGTTCATGTGTATGAAAGCCTTTTTATTCATATAAAATACTGTTCAAAGGAGCTGGACGAGAGGACCTGAAACCTCAGTGCAAAATGTTGCTTCCTCCCTTTCCAGGCATGTGACTTCAGACAGGCTCCTTAACACTTTGATTCCTCAGTCCCCTCACCCAGGAAATGGGGTTGATATTCCCTAGTTCGAGAAATTGTTATTAAGATTAAATGAGTTGTGAATGAAATGAGAGAGCATATATGTTAAAAGTGCCTTGATTCGAGGTTTATTTTGCCTTTGATTTTGTTGTTTTATTTTCAGTGTAGGGAAGGATGACTCTGAATGGTTTGACCTTATATAGGACTTAGCCTCTAATGGGTCAAAGTCGTTCACACCTTTGCCATTTGAGGGGTGGTCCTCAGGCCAGCACCAGCAGCAACACTTGGGAGCTTATCAGGAATGTGGAATCTCAGGCTCCACTCCAGACATAGTCAAAATACACATTTTAACAAGATGCCCAGATGAGGTCTACACAAGTAATTTTGGAAATTAGTGTTTAACAAGCCATCTGGTTGGGAGAAGCGAGTTCAAAGAGCATGGTGTACATACTTGGAGCCTGTGATGCCATTTCCTCCCCTTCATTTTTCCTCTGTCTTCGGTTCCCCACGTGTGTTTTATTATGAAAATGAGACGAACCCAAGATGAGAAAAAAGGAGCAAGAAGTTGAAGAAGGGTTAAATATGTCTGTGAAGTGACTTTACACTAGGGTAAGAATTAGCTTCAGAGCCGTTCTGTGCCTCTCTCTTTGTCCCTCATTAGACGTCTCTGCCCCCACTGTCAAAGTGGGGCCCTTCTTGTCCTCCCTGCCCATCTGTTTGGTAACTCGCCACCACTGTCAGAGGCACCGTCACAACGCTCTGTGCTAGGAGAGTGTCCAAGTTACTGCTTAGTAATAAACAACGTAGCTTTGGTTCTACAGATTCTGCTAGTTGTTTCTCACAGGTGAAGGTGAGATGTAGAAAAATATTTAAGCGCTAAGTTTGTAGCTTTTGAAAAGGCATTTAGAGATACATCATTTTTCAAAAAGTAGAATAAATTTGAGTCTGTTGGAATAAATTTCAGTAACAGACTGCAAAGTCTGAGTTTATCATGAGTAAAAATTGCATTGTTGCTTTTTAAGAATTCTTTTACTTTGTGAAATGACCAATTGGAATACCGGCAAAGCTGGTTACCATTGATACAGATGACATTTCAGCAATGTAGTAAGTTTGCACATTGCTGATGAAGGTGAAGTAAGTCTGCTTTAGTTTAATCCCAGATCTATAGCTTTTGCTAAATATCAAGAGAGTCATCTTGTCAGTGCATCAGAGGAAAGATATTTACAAGTTATCCAAAATAGGTTAGCAGCATCTCCTGGGATGAGAAGATATGTCATGAGAATAAATGTATGGTGAGGTTATCAGGGGAGTGTTTCTGGATGCCCACGATTTTTGAAATTACTCTATTATCTTCATTAAAATTCTTCCTTTAAACAGCAAATGACCCCTTAAACATAGCATCTAAATTTTTGATTTATGGAAAACCAGGTGTTAGTGCAGTTTGATTTAAATGTCTTTGGGGGTAGCTATGATATTAGAAGCAGTATATATTGCGTTTATGTGGAGGCCTCCCGCACAACATTTAAAGATTTGTACATCCCTTGGAGGTACAGGTGAGGGAATTGTTGCTCTTAATTTATGCTAACAGGCTCAATTTTTCAATTTGTAATTAAATAGCCCATAGTCATCTTGAGGGGCTGCTAGAATTGGTGCTTCTCAAGCAAACCTTGAGGAAGTTATGGCAAAGACTAAGAAGATGATCGCCTGAGAAATCAAGATGATAAAATAGTCGAACCCACCAGGGCTCTCACAATGCAGTTAGCAGTGATTGTGAGCATTTGAAACAAGCACAGATCCAGTCATTGCTAAATAAAACCAAGGTCGAATAATGAATTCTGCTCTTACGGTCTTGCGGCAAAATTTAGAAAGGGAATCTTTGCAAAATGTCTGAAAGACAGGGAAAGAGAACTTCAAACAAGGAAGCAAGTTTGCTGTAAACATTAGCTCGAATATTATATGATTCACATACGTGTTCTTGTTCTACGTATAAGGGTATGTTCAGGTTCAAGGAAAAATAGACCTATTGATAATCTGTTAAGTTCTTGTTTTGCTAACCTTCTCACTTCTGATTGTCGGGAAAGCAAAACCCCAATGAATGAGATTCTTCTGCACTTTACACCCTTCGGAAACAATAAGAAGATTAAAAGAAACAAGAAGATATTAAACACGTCATTGTTGAAACAAACGAAGGAAAGGAGAAAGGAAGGAAGAAACACAGGCAGGAAGACAGGAAAGCAGCCAGGCAGACAACTTGCATGGCCTGATGAGGTCCATTAAAAATTCAACCTGCACCTTGCAGAGTATCATTTCCAATGAAGATAGATCAGTTTACTATGACACAATGTGGGGCAGCTATCTCGGTATTATGATTTGATTGGATCTGCAAATTGCTATCCTACCTCAAAGTGACTTTTTTTTTTTTTTTGGTATCTGAGCATAGCTGGCACACATAGTTTCAAATGTACAACGTAGTGATTCGATAAATCTATACATCATGCTGTGCTCACCGCAAGTGTACTATCCGCTGTCAGCGTACAACACTCTTATAATACCATTGCCTGTATTCCCCACGCTGTACCTTTTATCTCTATAACTCACTCTTCCATAACTGGAAGCTCTGTATCCCACTCCTCTTCATCCATTTTGCCAGTCTCTCCACCCCTCCCCCCTCTGGCATCCATCAGATTTTTCTCTGTATTTATAGGTCTGACTCTGCTTTTTCTTTAATTGTTTATTAACTTGATTTTTAGATTCCACATATGAATGAAATCATTTGGTATTTGTCTTTGTCTGACTTTTATTTCTTTCCATAACATGCTCTAGATCCACCTGTGTTATCGCCAATGGCAAGAGTTCATCCTTTTTCATGTTTCAGTAATATTGCACTGCATGCATATGTTTGTGTATGAGTGTACACACACACACACACACGTACACACCCCACATCTTCTTTGTCCATTTATCTGTTGGCGGACGCTTGAGTTGACTCCATATCTTGGCTGTTGTAAATCGTGCTGCAATAAACATGGGGTGCGTATATATTTTTGGATTAGTGTTGTCATTTTATTACAGTTAAAAGTAGCTCTTTCTCTTTAAAATCTTTGGGAAATTATTTTTCAAGTTGCTCTTTTAAAAGGCAACAGCAGTACATACTTGTTTGTATTTTTATCATGAAAGTAATGTACTGTTACTGCAGAATGTTTTAAAATGTAGATAAACCAAGCAGAACAAATAGTTCTGACTTCACCACCTAAAGAGAGAACTGTTTACATTTGTCCATTAAGTATTTTTTCAGTACATACACAAATTATAAATAATAATGTTTTGTTATACAACATTTTCCCTTAACAATATGTGGGAAAGATCTTCCTGAACACTCCATATTCTTCTGTGACTTAATTTTTTAAAGATTGAATAGTATTCCACCTTGTGAATCTGTAGTTACTTGTTAATCAGCACCTGTTTGGGAAAGCTTGTATTATTTGTAATTTTTTAGTTCTTAAAAAAGTATTGAAATCAACATTATTTTTGGTTAGCGATTCTCAGAGGTGATTTTGCCCCCAAGCAGACATCTGGCAACATCTGTAGATATTTTTGGTTGTCTTAATGAAGAGGAAGGGGGAGATGTCATTGCCATCTAGTGAGTAGAAAAATATATTTCACAAAATTGTTGAAACCTGAATGAGATCCCTGGATATGTTTATGAAATTAAGGTGTTAATTTCCACTTATTAACCTTAATACTTTTAACTTTATCTGCCAAATAGTTCAAAGTTGCTGTTAAAAATGGTTTATAATTTTATTTTGCATTCAAACATAATTCAAGTAATTACAATATTGTATTAGTTTCAAGTGTACAGTGTAATGATTCAACAATTCTATACATTTCTCAATGCTCATCAAGTTACATGTCCTCTTAATCTCCTTTTATCCATTTCATCCATCTCCACAGCCACCTCCCCTCCAGCAACCACCAGTTCTCTGTGTTTAAGACTCTGTGTTTTTTATATGTCTCTTTTTTATTTGTTCATTTGTGTTGTTTCTTTTTTTAATGTTAATTCTTTTTGAGAGAGAGAGAGAGAGCGAGAGAGCAGAGGAGGGGCAGAGAGAGAGGGAGACACAGAATCCGAAGCAGACTCCAGGCTCTGTGCTGTCAGCACAGAGCTGGACACAGAGCTCGAACTCACAAACTGCAAGATCATGACCTCATCTGAAGTGGTCACTTACCCAACTGAGCCACCCAGGTGCCCCAGTTTTCATCTCATTCTTCAAAGCTGTTTGCCGTGGATACAATTTTAGGCTAGCAGTTCATTTCTTTTAACGCATAGAAAATATCATTCCACTTTTTCTGTCTTCGGTGTTTTCTTTATAGAAGTCAGTCCGTTATGTCTTTGATGATCTTTCCTGTATGTTGCTCTTAATATTTTCCCTTTGTCTTGAGTGGTCTGCATTTGTACTCTAATGTGTCCATTTGTAGTTTCCAATATTTGTCCTGTGAGGAATTCCTCAACCTTCTTAAGTTTGTGGAATAATGTCTTTATTCTGTCCCGGAATTTGTTCTGTCTTTAAATCTTTCACATATTGCCCCTGCCACATTCTCTTCCTTCTCTCTTCTTGATAATGTGATCAAATGTATGTTAAACCTTCACACCCAACCTTACATGCCCTTCAACCTGTCTTTCATATTTTACACCTAAATAGAAAAGTCTGTCTCACAAATGTATCCTGTACCTGTATAATTTCTTCTCAATTATCCACAATTTACTAGTTTTCTCTTTACTCATGTCTGCTGATGAGCTTGTTCATGAAGTTCTTAAACTTGGTTGTATTGTTTTTCTTTTTCAAAAGTTGTACTTGATTATTTTTAAAAATTTGCTAGCTATTTTTAAGTCTATTGTTATATATATTTTAAAATTAGAGATTTTTAAAAATACAGTAAGCATCATCGCGCTTACACTTATGGCAAATTTGTCCTCCCAGCTTATATGAAATAGAAGGATATCCTCCAGAAAATATATGAAACTACAATTGTCAGATATTGTGCAACAGGCGGTACAGCAAGTGATCTCTGAGAGAAGAGGAATAAATGAAGTTGCTCAAACTCATAGCCTGCCAAGGATTTCAAGGCCACAGGGCAGGGAGGGAAAGCCCAAACAATGCCTCTGTTCTCTTCTGAGGAGACATGGTTAAAAATCAAGGGAGGTCAAGGTGGCTAGAATTTGCAGGGCAGAGAAACAAAAAGGAGATAACTGCTAAATAGAGAGAGCTCCACAAATCTATGAGGGTTCCCCTCCAGTTTTCATCTGAACCCTCGTGAGCACATGCGCATGAAGAGCTACTCGAGGCCAAGAAAAGAACTGTCAGGACCTGGAATCGTTTATGTGCCCACCAAGAGTGGAAAATGTCATTATTCCCAGGGCATCAGGTAGAGTACTCAAGGTAACTTATTACCTTATTAGTGGAAAAAAATTAGCCCCGGACTAAATATTTGTCTGTTTCTACCTAGCAAAGCTTTAAAACAAGCCTTAAGAGAATTAACCTATTTTGAAATAATTTAACTGTGCTCCAGAAAAAACAAACCTCAAGAATATTTATAGGACTTATATATATATATATATATATATATATATACATACACACACACACACGCACATATACATATATGTGTATATATATATACACACACTGTATATGTACATATATGCTATATGTATATATACATATATACACACACGTATATGTATGTAGTATGTAGACATACATATATATTCTTCTTGGGATCTATTATATATGTATATATATATATATATATATATATATATACACACACACACATACATAATATATAATATGTATACATAATATATATTATATATAATATATAGCTCCTATGAAGATAAAATCAGTCTGTATCCAGTTAAAAATTATTAGACATGCAAAAAAATCAGAAAAATATGACTCATAATGAGAAAAATCGTCCAATAGAAGCAGAAGCAAAAATGACACTGCTGACAGAATTAGTAAACAAGTACAATAAAATGGTTAGGATAACTATATCATATATTTTAGAAGGTAGAGCAAAGTATTAGTATGATAAGAAGAGACAGAGTCTTTTTTCAGTTTTTTTAAGTTTTTAATTCCAGTTCATTAATATACAGTGTTATATTAGTTTCAGCTCTACAGTATAGTGATTCAGCACTTCCATACATCACCCAGTGCTCATCACAAGTGCTCTCCTTAATGCCCATCACCTGTTTCACACCCCCCCCCAACTCCCTTCTGGTAACCGTCAGTTCCCTATAGTTAAGAGTCTTTTTCTTGATTTGTCTGTTCCTTTCTCTTTTTTTTCCCCTTTGTTCATTTGTTTTGTTTCTTAAATTCCACATATGATTGAAATCGTATGGTAGTCTCCTTTCTCTGACTCACTTATACTCTGTAGCTCTATCTGTGTCATTGCAAATGGCAAGATTTCTTTCCTTTTTATGGGTGAATAATATTCCTTTGCATATCACATCTTCTTTATCCATTCATCAATCATTGGACACTTGGGTTATTTCCATAATTTGGCTATTGTAAATAATGCTGCTTTAAACATAGGGGTGCATCTATTCTTTGAATTAGTGCTTTTGTATCCTTTGGGTAAATACCCAGTAGTGTAATTGCTGAACGATAGGGTAGTTCTATTTTTAACTTTTGCAGAGCCCCTGTACAATTTTCCGCAGTGGAAAACATCAGGTCCAGTGTTTCCCACTAACTGCGTGATGTTCCTTTTTCTTCACATTCTTACCAACACCTGTTGTTAATTCTGTGACTGCTTTTAGCTATTCAGACAGGTGTGAGGTGATATCTGCAGAAGGGTTAGTATCCAAGATATATATAGGACTTATAAAACACCTAAAAAACCAATCCAGTTGAAAAATGGGTAGCAGACATGAACACTTTCCCCAAAGAAGACATACATATGGCCAACAGACACATAAAAAAGATGTTCATCATCAGTTACACAGCAGGGGATTGCAAATCAAAACTAAAATGGAATATATTTTTTAAAAGGTCAAAATTGAACCTTATTTTTTATAAATTAAAAAAACAGTTTTTGAGATGAAAAATATATTAAATGGAATCAACAGCAGATTAGGCACTCAATGCAGAAGTAAAAGTTAGTGATCATGAAGACCTAGCAACAGAAATTATCCAGAATTAAACACACAGAGAAAAAAAGACTTAAAAAAAAAATAGAGCATCGGTGAACTATGGATAACTTCAGGTAGCCAAATATGTGTGTAATTAGATTCCCCAAAGGACTGGAAGGTGGGTGGGAGAAATATTTTAGAAACTAATGGCCAAAATTTTTCCAAATTTTAATTAACAAAAGAAAAACTTAGAAACCACAGATCCAAAAATCTCTATGAACCCCAGAGACAAGAATTATTAAAATACCAAGGCTCATGATAATTACATTATTCAAAACTAGAAATGGGGGCGCCTGGGTGGCACAGTCGGTTAAGCGTCCAACTTCAGCCAGGTCACGATCTCGCGGTCCGTGAGTTCGAGCCCCGCGTCGGGCTCTGGGCTGATGGCTCAGAGCCTGGAGCCTGTTTCCGATTCTGTGTCTCCCTCTCTCTCTGCCCCTCCCCCGTTCATGCTCTGTCTCTCTCTGTCCCAAAAATAAATAAACGTTGAAAAAAAAAAAAACTAGAAATGAAGATTAAAATCTTAAAGCAGCCACAGAAAAAAGCATAAATGAACAAAGATAATGATAGATGATTCTTCATAAAACAGTACAAGCCAGAATATAGTGTATCTCTGTCCTTAAAATACTGCAGAACAACAAACTTTAAAAAAATTTTTTTTAATGTTTATGTATTTTTTGAGAGAGAGAGAGAGAGACAGAGTGTGAGTGGGGGAGGGACAGAGAGAGACGGAGACACAGAATCTGAAGCAGGCTTCAGGCTCTGAGCTGTCAGCACAGAGCCCCATGCAGGGCTCGAACCCACAAGCCGTGAGATCATGACCTGAGCCAAAGTCAGACACTTAACTGACTGAGCCACCCAGGCACCCCCAGCAGAACAAACTTTTAAAAGGTCAACCATTGTGGGATTGCAATGAGGGGAACCAGCTTACTCTTACCCTGCGTAAAATGGTGTCAGTTCAACATAGAGAAAATGTCTTTTTTAATTCTGACCTATGGTGAGCACCAAATTTTGTGGGTTTTGTCCCCTTTTCCCTATTTAGTTATTAAAAGGAAAGCTGAAGTTAGCCTATACTCGCAAGTGGTACTATACTGATAAGTGCCAAAAGGCAATTCAGTGCTGTGTTTGGCTCTCTGGATATCCCTTGTTTCTTTAGATTTTTTTTTCCTGGTAATTCCTGCTCCCTTTCACCCATTTTGTTCATTCTCTCACTCCCTTCCCCTCTGACAGTAATCAGTTTGTTCTCTGCATTTAGGGATTTGTTTTTACTTTTTTATTTGTGTGTTTGTTCATTTGTTTTGTTTTCTTAGAAGCCATATATAGGTGAAATTGAGCACTATTTGTTTTTCTCTGACTTATTTCACTTAGCATTGTACCCTCTAGCTCCATCCATGTTGTTACAAATATCACTCTTTTTTATGGCTACACATGCATGCCTATCACATCTTCTTTATCCATTCATCAATCAGTGGACACTTGGGCTGCTTCTTTATCTTGGCTGTTAGAAATAATGCTGCAGTAGGGGTGCCTGAGTCACTCAGTCGGTTATGCATCTGGCTCTTGATTTCAGCTCACGTCATGATCTCACGGTTTGTGGCTTCAAGCCCCATGTCAGGCTCAGTGCTCTGTGCTTGGGATTCTTTCTCCCTCTCTCTGTGCCCATCCCCGGTGCTCGTGCTCACCTGCTCTCTCTCACTCTCAAAATGAATAAATAAACTTTTAAAATAATAAATAAATAATGTTGGAATAAACATAATGGTGCATATATTTTTTTGAATTAATTTTCTTATCTTCTTTAGGTGAATACCCAGCAGTGGAATTACTGGCTTATATGGTATCTCTATTTTGAACTTTCTGAGGAACTTCCATACTGTGTTCCACAGTAGCTTCTGTCTTTTACATTCCCACTAACGGTACACAAAGCTTCCCTTTCCTCCGCATCCTCACCAGCACTTGGTATTTCTTGTCTTTTACATAGTAGCCATTCTGACAGCTGTGCGGGGATAGCTAATTGTGGTTTTGATGTATATTTCCCTGATAATGAGTGATGTTGAGGATCTTTCGACGTGTCTGTTGGCCATCTGTATGTCATCTTTAGAAAAATGTCTTTTCAGGCCCTTGGCCCATTTTTTAATGTGATTGTTTGTTTTTTGGGTATTGAGTTGTATAAATTCTCCATATATTTTGGATGTGAATCCCTTATTAGATTTACAAATCTCTTCCCTCATTCACTCAGTTACCTTTTCGTTTGGTTGATGGTTTCCTCCACTATGGAAAAACTTCTTATTTTGGTGTAGTCTTAATATTTATTTTTGATTTTGTTTCCCTTGCCTGAGGAGACATAGCTAGAAAAATGTTGGTAAGGGGAAGTCAAAAAGATCCTTTAGATTTTTGTGTGGCAATTTTGCATCCTCTTAACAGCCCTTTGATATCTGTAGTTTGTTTTCAGTGAGAGGATGGTTTGAATAACCTAGCCTCTCCATATTTACGGAAAAGGAATTAATAACTTTCATGGTCATTCTCTATTTCATTTTCCACCAAGGGGCACCTGGGTAGCTCAGTCAGTTAAGCATCCCACTCTTGATTTTGCCTCAGGTCATGATCTCCCGGTTTGTGAGTTTGAGGCCTGTGTCAGGCTCTGAGCTGATGTCCTGGAGCTTGCTTGGGATTTTCTCTCTCCCTCTTTTTCTGTCCTCCCCCCCACCCCCCGCCATATGTGTGCATGCATACACTCTCAAAATAAATCAGTAAACATTTTTAAAAATAAATAAATAACTCCATAAAGCTTAACTTACTCATTTTTAAAATTTTTTTTTAACATTTATTTATTTTCAAGAGACAGAGGGACACAGAGTACGAGTGGGGGAGGGGCAGAGAGGGAGGGAGACACAGAATCCGAAGCAAGCTCCAGGCTCTGAGCTGTCAGTGCAGAGCCCAACGCGGGGCTCAAACCCACCAACCATGAGATCGTGACCTGAGCTGAAGTTGGACGCTTAACCAACTGAGCCACCAGGCGCCCCCTTAACTTACTCATTTTAAGTTAAAATAAGCTTTCATAGGATTTCTAATATTTTCTACTGACTTTGGTGGATTATGTTGTTGAATGTTGAGCCATATAAGATTGTAATTTTATGTAAAAGTGATCAAAGATTGGCAATTGCATATGGGTCGATTTAATTCGTCCCATTTCAGAGGCTGTTGATATAGCCAAAAGAGCATACAGTTGGGAGATAGAACTTAGATTCCATAGTTTAGGTATCCATGAAGCTTTTGAGACTTGACTTAGTGCCTCTGAACCTCTGGAATATTGTGAGATTTAAACCACATGACTTTCCTAAGCTGAGTACCAAATTCTAGCATGGCGGGAAATGATTTGAGCACAATGGTTAATAAAGTGGTCCAGGCATCCATCACCTGTGGGATTAAACTCTGATTCTATCATCTAGGTGAGTCACCTTGGTAAAATGTCTTAAACTTTCTCTGCCTCAGTTTCCTTATCCATGAAACTGGGATTTAAAAAAAATACCCACACCACAGTGTTGCAATAAGGATTAAATGCCTGTGTTTATAAAATGCGTGGAAAAGCACCTGGCACGTAGAAAGTGAATAGGTATTCACTTTTATTATAGCATGATATCATTAAAAATTAACAGCTTCCCTCCACCTTCTTCAAGTGGACACAATCAAGAAATGCAAGCAGAAGCAAAACTAGTGCAAATGAGAATCATTATTCATCTAGATGCCAATAGCATTATAGAAAAGGACAGACATCTGCCATTCCAAGCATGATGGACAAAAGGTTCATGGTCCTAAGATGGCAAAAGAATAGAAAGGTGAAAATGATTTGCGGCTGTCGGAAATGGCCACATGGAAGAGCGAAGGCCACCTTAATCATTGCCTCTTGCAGCACGTGGAGAGTGGAGCAGCTGCTTGAGTTCCTTGCAGTTGTTCAGGCAAGCGCTCCACTTTGCCAGTGTCAACATTTGGTGCATTGAATTGTTGAAATCCTCTATATTCTTTCTCCACACGGCTTCTGCTCTGAGGAAGGTGTGGCAGAAGGGGTTCACAGCTAGAGTTACTATCAAAAGCTAGGCAAGCAGAGAAATATTCATGCTCCTATGGGATGCTGCAATTATGGACTACAATAGCAACTTCAGGGCAAATGTTGAGTCCTACAAGGATCAGTTCGAAACGTTTGCCCCAAGTTGGTCTTATACCACATATATTGTGCAGTTTTGTAGCTTTTCTAACAGAAGCTCAAATTTTCTTGGTTCGTGCCGCCCTTAGTTTCTCAGTAATTTTTTCATGGCTCCCTAGGCCAAAACAAATACTTAATAGTTCTGTTCTTTTAAGTAGTTAGGTCCAGACAACTTAATAAGTATTTATATGCCAACAACTTAGTAGCTGTTTGAAATAATATCTATATTTGTACTTTATGGTACTTACACATGTAAAAAATTAACTTAAAATTATCACAATTATTTACCAGTGGGATATATGTATCTGTTAGTCACTCTATGTCCCAAACCTTGAAATCAGATTGGACCCTGTTCCACATTGAGTTTTGAATACCATCTGCTTTTTTATCACAACTACCAGAATGCCAACTTGGCAAAGACATGGCATCATCAAAATGGATGTAACCCACCCAGCATCCCACAGGTGTCAATGACTTTACCTTGAAAACTTAAACTTTCCTGTGATGCTCCCATAAGTTTGCTGTGACACCCCCGTGACACCTTGGCACAGAGTTTGGGAACCACAGCCCTATACCATTTCCTGTATGTTTGAAGTGATTTCAAATATGTGTTCATTAAGGACAGGTTGCTGTATAGATCTAAATACCACTTTCTACCTTTCAGAGTGCGTTTATTGAACAGGAGGCTGGGCGATGGTATTTGAATGAGTAAATGTAAGGAGTTACATCATCATAAAATATTTATTGAAACTTTATTGAATGTAAAGGATGATGAGGGAGGCAAACAATTATATGTTCCTCAACAAATTTATTGTATTTGACTAAGTATTTTATATAAATGTGATGTGATTGTATCATTTTCTCAGTGAACTTTGTTACTGTGTCCCCTATATCTCTGCCATGGAGTCCTTCACTGTTTGGGTTCCCTTTCTTTTTCCAGCTCATCCTCTGTCTCTTTCTGATGCGACTTCTCTCCCCCTGACTCTCAGCTGCCCACAGCAAGGTATAGAAAGATGATAGACAGACAGACATGGGATTTCATAAAGGGATTTGACTTCCCATGATTGTTGCGGGACTAGGTTAAACACTCTGTGTAAAGTAGTTATTTCTGTGTCTGGAGCTTGAAGTCTGCAGAGAAGTCAGTCAGAAGAGAGGACAGTTGGAAAGCAAGGCCAAAGTGGAATCTGCGAAACTGAGTCTGAACCAATGGGAACTTACTAGAACCTAGATTGATCTCTCACTCCCTCAAGCTTCCACCTTTGACAATGGGAGCGTCTTGCAGGAGAAGTGGTTCCTGTCATCATGCAGCTAACTATTCATCTGGCCGGAGAGCCAGAAAAGTTGAAGGAGAAGCTTGAAGAGCTGTGGTCCCAGCTGGCTCCCACACCAACCCTGGCAGCTCACAGAAGTTTGCATGAGCTGCAGCAGGGTCTCCTGCCCTACAGCAGTCTTTAAAGCATGAAACAACAGTGGTGAGAGTGGACATCCCTGTCGTATTCCTGATCTCAGGGGGAAAGCTCTCAGTTTTTTCCCCATTGAGGAGGATAGTTGCTGTGGGCTTTTCATAAATGGCTTTGATGATGTTTAAGTATGTTCCTTCCATCCCAACTTTCTCGAGGGTTTTTATTAAGAAAGGATGCTGAATTTTGTCAGATGCTTTTTCTGCATCTATTGACAGGATCATATGGTTCTTATCCTTTCTTTTATTAATGTGATGTATCACATTGATTGATTTGTGAATATTTAACCAGCCCTGCAGCCCAGGAATGAATCCCACTTGGTCATGATGAATAATTCTTTTTATGTGCTGTTCGGTTTGCTAGTATCTTGTTGAGAATTTTTGCATCCATGTCCATCAGGGATATTGGCCTGTAATTCTTCTTTTTTGTTGGGTCTCTGGTTTGGGAATCAAAGTAATGCTGGCTTTGTAGAATGAGTCTGGATGTTTTCCTTTCATTTCTATTTTTTGGGACAGCTTGACAAGGATAGGTATTTTCTCTGCTTTAAATGTCTGGTAGAATTCCCCAGGGAAGCCCTCTGGTCCAGGACTCTTACTTGTTGCGACATTTTTGATAACTGATTCAATTTCTTCACTAGTTACGGTACTGTTCAAATTTTCTATTTCTTCCCGTTTGAGTTTTGGTAGTGTGTGGGTGTTTAGGAATTTGTCCATTTCTTCTATGTTGTCCAATTTGTTGGCATATCATTTTTCATAGTATTCCCTGATAATTGCTTCTGTTTCTGAGGGATCAGTTAAAATATATCCATTTTAATTCGTGATTTTATCTGTGTGGGTCCTCTCTCTTTTCTTTTTCAGAAGCCTGGCTAGAGGTTTATCAGTTTTGTTTATTGTTTCAAAAAACCAACTCTTAGTTTCACTGGTCTGTTCTACTGGTTTTTTGGATACTATATTGTTTATTTCTGCTCTGATCTTTGTTATTTCTCTTGTTCTGCTGGGTTTGGGGTGTCTTTGCTGCTCTGCTTCTATTTCCTGTAGGTGTGCTGTTAGATTTTATATTTGGGATTTTTCTTGTTTCTGGAGACAGGCCTGGATTGCAATGTATTTTCCTCTTAGGACTGCCTTTGCTGCATCCCAAAGGGTTTGGATTGTTGTGTTTTCCTTTTCATTTGTTTCTAATTTTTTAATTGATTTTTTTAATTTTTAATTTTATTTTTTTAAATTTACATCCAAATTAAATTAGCATGTAGTGCAACAATGATTTCAGGAGTAAATTCCTTGGTGCCCCTTACCCATTTAGCCCATCCCCCCTCCAACACCCTCTCCAGTACCCCTCTGTTTGTTCTCCATATTTGTGAGTCTCTTATTTATGAGGGAGTTGTGTCCCCCTCCCTGTTTTTATATTATTTTTGTTTCCCTTCCCCTATGTTCATCTGTTTTGTCTCTCAAAGTCCTCATATGGGTGAAGTCATAGGATATTTGTCTTTCTCTGACTAATTTCACCCAGCATAATACCCTCCAGTTCCATCCACGTAGTTGCAAATGGCAAGATGTCATTCTTTGTGATTGCCAAGGAATACTCCATTGTATATATACCACATCTTCTTTATCCATTCATCCATTGATGGACATTTGGGCTCTTTCCATACTTTAGCTTTTGTTGATAGTGCTGCTATAAACATGGGGATGCATGTGTCCCTTCGAAAGAGCATATCTGTATCCCTTGGATAAATACCTAGTAGAGCCATTGCTGGGTCATAGGGTAGTTCTATTTTTAGTTTTTTGAGAAACCTCCATACTGTTTTCCAGAGTGGCTGCACCAGCTTGCATTCCCACCAGCAATGCCAAAGACATCCTGTTTGTAGGCATCCTGGCCAATATCTGTTTTTGCCTGAGTTGTTAATGTTAGCCGTTCTGACAGGTGTAAGGTGGTATCTCATTGTGGGTTTGATTTGTATTTCCCTGATGAAGAGTCAAGTTGAGCATTTTTTCATGTGTCAGTTGGCCATCTGGATATTTTCTTTGGAGAAGTGTCTATTCATATCTTTTGCCCATTTCTTCACTGAATTATTTGTTTTTTGGGTGTTGAGTTTGATAAGTTCTTTCTAGATTTTGGATACTAACCCTTTATCTGATATGTCGTTTGCAAATATCTTCTTCCATTCCATCAGTTGCCTTTTGGTTTTGCTGATTGTTTCCTCTGCTGTGCAGAAGCTTTTTATTTTGATGAGGTCCCAGTAGTTCATTTTTGCTTTTGTTTCCCTTGCCTCCGGAGACGTGTTGAGTAAGAAGTTGCTGTGGCCAAGATCAAAGAGGTTTTTGCCTGCTTTCTCCTCAAGGATTTTGATGGCTTCCTGTCTTACATTGAGGTCTTTCATCCATTTTGAGTTTATTTTTGTGTATGGTGTAAGAAAGTGGTCCAGGTTCATTGTTCTGCATGTTGCTGTCCAGTTTTTCTAGCACCACTTGCTGAAGAGACTGTCTTTATTCCACTGGATATTCTTTCCTGCTTTGTCAAAGATTAGTTGCCCATACGTTTGTGGGTCCATTTCTGGGTTGTCTATTCTGTTTCATTGATCTGAGTGTGTGTTCTTGTGCCACTACCATACTGTCTTGATGATTATAGCTTTGTACTATAGCTTGAAGTCTGGGATTGTGATGCCTCCTGCTTTGGTTTTCTTTTTCAAGATTGCTTTGGCTATTCGGGGTCTTTTATGGTCCCATACAAATTTTGGGATCATTTGTTCTAGTTCTGTGAAGAATGCTGGTGTTATTTTGATAGGGATTGCATTGAGTGTGTAGATTCCTTTGAGTAGTATAGTCATTTTAAGAATATTCTTCCTATCCAGGAACATGGAATCTTTTTCCATTTTTTTGTGTCTGCTTCCATTTCTTTCATAAGCTTTCTATAGTTTTCAGTGTATAGATTTTTCACCTCTTTGGTTAGATTTATTCCTAGGTATTTTATGGTTTTTGGTACATTTTTAAGTGGGATAGATTCCTTGATTTCTCTTTCTCTTGCTTCATTGTTGGTGTATAGGAATACAACCAATTTCTGTGCATTGATTTTATATCCTGCAACTTTGCTGAATTCATGAATCAGTTCTAGCAGTTTTTGGTGGAATCTTTTGGGTTTTCCATATAGAGTATCATGTCATCTGTGAAGAGTGAAAGTTTGACCTCCTACTGGCTGATTCGGATGCCTTTTATTTCTTTGTGTTGTCTGATTGCAGAGGCTAAGACTTCCAATACTATGGTGGGAGTGGACATCCCTGTCTTGTTCTTGACCTGAGAGCTTTCCCCCTTTGAGGATGATATTAGCATTTGGTCGTTTATATATGGCTTTTATGATCTCGAGGTATGCTCCTTCTATCCCTACTTTCTTGAGAGTTTTTATCAAGAAAGGATGCTGTATTTTGTCAAATGCTTTCTCTGCATCTAGTGAGAGGATCATATGGTTCTTGCCCTTTCTTTTATTAATGTGATGAATCACGCTAATTGTTTTGTAGATATGAAACCAGCCCTGCATGCCAGATATAAATCCCGCTTGGTCGTGGTGAATAATTTTTTTAATGTATTGTTGGATTCAGTTGGCTACTATCTTCTTGAGGATTTTTCCATCCATGTTCATCAGAGAAATTGTTCTGTAGTTCTCCTTTTTAGTGGGGGTCTCTGTCTGGTTTTGGAATCAAGGTAATGCTGGCTTCATAGAAAGAATTTGTAAGTTTTCCTTCCATTTCTACTTTTTGGAACAGCTTCAAGAGAATAGGTGTTAACTCTTCCTTAAAAGTTTGGTAGAATTCCTCTGGAAGGCCATCTGGCCCTGGACTCCTGTTTTTTGGGAGATTTTTGATTATTAATTCGATTTCCTTTCTGGTTATGGGTCTGTTCAAATTTTCTGTTTCTTCCTGTTTCAGTTTTGGTAGTGTATATGTTTCTAGGAATTTGTCCATTTCTTCCAGATTGCACATTTTGTTGGCATATAATTGCTCATAATATTCTCTTATTATTGTTTTTATTTCTGCTGTGTTGGTGGTGATCTCTCCTCTTTCATTCTTGATTTTATTTATTTGGGTCCTTTTTCTTTTTGATCAAACTGGCTAGTGGTTTATCAATTTTGTTAACTCTTTCAAAGAACCAGATTCTGGTTTCATTGATCTGTTGTAGTGTTTTTTTTGGTTTCGATAGTATTAATTTGTGCTCTAATCTTTATTATTTCCTGTCTTCTGCTGGTTTGGGGTTTTATTTGCTGTTCTTTTTCCAGCTCTTTAAGGCATAAGGTTAGGTTGTGTATCTGAGCTCTTTCTTCCTTCTTTAGGAAGGCCTGGGATTGCTATATACTTTCCTCTTAGGACTGCCTTTGCTTCGTCCCAGAGGATTTGGGTTGTGGTGTTACCATTTTCATTGGCTTCCATGTACTTTTTAATTTCCTCTTTAACTTCTTGTTTGGCCCATTTATTCTTTAGTAGGATGTTCTTCAGTCTCCGAGTGTTTGTTACCTTTCCAAATTGTTTCTTGTGGTTAATTTCGAGTTTCATAGCATTGTGATCTGAAAATACGCAGATATTGATTGAGATGTATGATCTCGATCTTTTTGTACTTGCTGAGGGCTGATTTGTGTCCCAGTATGTGGTTTATTCTGGAGAACATCGCATGTGCTCTGGAGAAGAATGTATATTCTGCTGCTTTAGGATGAAATGTTCTGAATATATCTGTTTAAGTCCATCTGGTCCAGTGTGTCATTCAAAGCCATTGTTTCCTTGTTGATTTTTTGATTAGATGATCTGTCCATTGCTGTGAGTGGGGTGTTGAAGTCTCCTACTGTTATGGTATTACTATTGATGAGTTTCTTTCTGTTTGTGATGAATTGATTTATATATTTGGGTGCTTTCACATTTGGCGCATAAATGTTTACAATTGTTAGGACTTATTGGTGGATAGACCCCTTGATTACGTTATAATACCCTTCTGCATCTCTTGATACAGTCTTTATTTTAAAGTCTAGGTTGTCTGACAGAAGTATGGCTACTCCGGCTTTCTTTTGTTGACCATTAGCATGATAGATGGTTCTCCATCCCCTTACTTTCAATCTGAAGGTGTCTTTAGGTCTAAAGTGGGTCTCTTGTAAACAGCATATAGATGGATCTTATTTTCTTATCCATTCTCTTACCCTGTGTCTTTTGATTGGAGCATTGAGTCTATTGACGTTTAGAGGGAGTACTGAAAGATATGAATTTATTGCCATTATGTTGCTTGTAGAGTTGGAGTTTCTGGTGGTGGTCTCTGGTCCTTTCTAATCTTTGTTGCTTTTGTTCTTTCCTTCTTTATTTATTTATATTTTCATCTTTTCTCCCCTCAGAGAGTCCCCCTTACAATATCTTGCAGGGCTGGTTTAGTGGTCACAAATTCCTTTAGTTTTTGTCTGGGAAACTTTTTATCTCTCCTTCTATTTTGAATGACAGCCTTTCTGGATAAAGAATTCTTGGCTCCATATTTTTTCTGAATCAGTACATTGAATATATCCTGCCATTCCTTTCTGGCCTTCCAAGATTCTGTGGATGGGTCTACTGCAAACCTGATCTGTCTTCCCATGTATGTTAGGGACTTTTTTTCCCTTGCTGCTTTCATGATTCTCTCCTTGCCTGAGTATTTTGTGATTTTGACTATGATATACCTTGTTGATGGTCAGTTTTTGTTGAATCTAATGGGGTTCCTCTGTGCTTCCTGGATTTTGATGTCTGTGTCTTTCCCCAGGTTAGGAAAGTTTTCTGCTATGATTTGTTCACATAACCCTTCTACCCCTATCTCTCTCTCTTCCTCTTCTGGGACCCCTATGATTATGATGTTGTTCCTTTGTAATGAGCCACAGATTTCTCTGATTCTTAAATCGTGCTCTTTTGCCTTAATCTCACTCTTTTTTTCTGCTTCATTATTCTCCATAAGTTTGTCTACTGTATCACTGATTCTCTGTTCTGCCTCATCCATCCTTGCTGCCACGGCATACATCCATGATTGCAGCTCAGTTACAACATTTTTTATTTCATCCTGACTAAAAAAAAGATGTTTTTACTTCTTTTATCTCCGCAGAAAGGGATTCTAATCTATTTTCGACTCCAGCTAGTATTCTTATTATCGTGATTCTAAATTCTGGTTCAGACATCTTGCTTGTGTCTGTGTTGGTTAAATCCCTGCTGTTGTTTCTTCCTGCTCTTTCTTTTGGGGGTGAATTCCTTCCTTTTGTCATTTTGAAGGGAGAAAAGGAATTAATGCAGTAGAAAAAATTAAAATTAAAAAAATTAAAATTAAAAAATTAAAAACACACAAAAAATCGAATAAATGATGCTAGATCCTAGGTGTGTTTTGGTCTGGGTGTTGAAACTGGCTTGATAGATGAGAGAAAAAAGCGGGGGGAAAAGGAAATTCAGAATTTGAAAAAAGGAATACACTGAAGTAGACTAAAATGAAATGATGGAAGTAAAATAGAATTTGAAAAAATTTACACAAAATTAAAAAATATAGTAGAAAAAAATTAAAGAAAAATATTTTTAATAAAAATTAAAAATAAAAATGAATTTTTTCTCTTTATTCAAGAAGAAGAAAAGAAATGAAAAAGAAAAAAAGGAAATCGTTTGAAAATTTGGAATAGTGAATACACTGTAGTAGACTAAAATAAAATGATGGAAATAAAAGAGAATTCGAAAAAAATTACATAAAAGTAAAAAATATAGTGAAAACAAAGAAAAAATTTTTAATAAAAATTGAAAATAAAAATTGAAAATAAAAATGAATTTTTTCTTTCTGTATTCAAGAAAAAGAAAAACAGAAAAAAAGGAAATCATTTGAAAATTTGAAAAAGTGAATACATTGAATTAGACTAAAATAAAATGAAGTAAAATAGAATTTGAAAAAAATTACACAAAAGTAAAAAATAGAGTAAAAAATTAAAGAAAAATATTTTTAATAAAAATTGAACATAAAAATGAATTTTTCTCTTTCTGTATTGAAGAAAAAAGTAACTAAAAAGAGAATAAAGAAAAAAAAGAAAAAAAATTGAATAGATGGACCTGCTAACAGATTGAAATATGACTGAAATTACTTCGTTTTCCCCTAGAAGGTCAGACTATGAAAAGCTTTATAGTCCGTAAACTAAGCAGGTGGTGAGACTTGGGTTCCTGAAGAATGAGGTTGGCCCAGGTGGGCAGGGCTTAGTGTAATGGCTCTGTTCTCCACTAGATGGCGCTGCTAGCCTGCTGGGGTGGATTGTTGTGGCACTTGTAGGTGCAGATGCTCACGTGTGGGAGGGGTGAAATGGCATCACCCAGCTACCCAATCTCTAGTATCAGAACTCTGTTCTCCCCAATCAGCAATCGTGCACCCATCCTTTGTCTTCAGCTTTCGTCCACTCCCCACTTTTTCACTGTCCGTGACCAAGCCCCAGGTAGTATCTCTCTCCTGAGTTTTGTCTCACATGCAGCTGTTTTCCCCAGCCCCTTACTTCTGAGTGACTGTGGCTTTGACCCGTTCTGCCCCTCTGCGGAGGGTCTCATTGAGCAGTGACCAAATGCTGGCTGCACCAAGGAAAGTTCGTGAGACCATGCTGTTGCTGGTGCCCAGAGACCATGGCCAGGTACCAGCCTGCCCCAGAAAAAGTGCGTGAGATAGTGTAGCAGGAGCATTTCAGGGATTATGGAAAATTACAACACACATCTGTCACCAGGCTTCACCCTTAACGACCTTGTTCCGGCACCAGCGAATGTGGCCATTCTCTGGGGTCTGCTGGGGTCAGGTGGCTTCAACAGTCTCTACCAAATGTCCTTCCAGCATTGGAACCACTTCTCCCCGTGTGGCCCAAGAACCTCCTGGACCCCACTCTGCTCCTGGGGATTTGCCCTTCCCACCAGAGCACTGCCAGGTATCGAGCTGCAGAGTTGCAGACTCTCTGTGCTCCCCCTATTTACAGTCTTAATGGAATTTAAACCCTCTCCTTTTTCCTTTCTCCTTTCTCCCTTCTCCCTTTTTAGTTTAGTACCTGCGGCTGTTTCCAATTTTCTACTTTCTCTCCAGCTGCTTTTGGGGAGGGTTGCTTTTCTCATATTCATCCCCCAGCCTCCATCCTCTCTCCTTCCGCAAAAGCAGCTCCATGCCCTCTGCGGCTTCTCTGTCCCCAAGTTCACCTCTCTGCACCATGTACTGCTGAATTCTGTGGTTCAGGTTGTGCAGATTGTTGTGTTAATCCTCAGTTCATTTTTCTAGGTGTGCAGTATGGTTTAGTGTTGGTCTGGCTGTATTTCATGGACGTGAGACACACAAAAAACTTCCATGCTGTTCTGCCATCTTGGATCCCTCCCTGTTTCCATATACTTTTTAAATTTCTTCTGTAATTGCCTGGTTGACCCATTTGTTCTTTAGTAGGATGTTCTGTAACCTCCATGCATTTGGAGGTTTTCCAAACTTTTTCCTGTGGTTGATTTCAAGTTTCATAGCATTGTGATCTGAAAGTGTGCATGGTGTGATCTCAGTTCTTTTACATGTATTGAAGGCTGTTTTGTGAGCCAGTATGTGATCTTGGAGAATGTTCCATGTGCACGCAAGAAGAAAGTATATTCTGCTGCTTTAGTGTTGGAAGTCCTAGCCTCAGCAGTCATACAACAAAATGAAACAAAAGCCATTAAAATTGACAAAGAAGAAGTCAATCTTTCACTTTTCAGAGACACGATACTCTGCATGGAAAACCCGACAGACCCCACGAAAAGTCTGCTAGAACTGATACATAAATTCAGCAAAGTCGCAGGGTACAAAATCAATGTACAGAAATCGGTTGCATTTTTACACACCAATAATGAAGCAACAGAAAGAGAAATAAAGAAACTGATTCCATTTACAATTGTACTGAGAACCATAAAATACCTAGGAATAAACCTAACCAAAGATGTCAAAGATCTGTATGCTGAAAACTATAGAAAGCTTATGATGGAAATCGAAAAAGACACAAAGAAATGGAAAAACATTCCATGCTCATGGATTGGAAGAATAAATGTTGTTAAAATGTCAATACTACCCAAAGCAATCTACACATTCAGTGCAATCCCAATCAAAATTTCACCAGCATTATTCTCAAAGCTAGAACAAACAATCCTAAAATTTGTATGGAACCACAAAAGACCCTGGATAGCCAAAGTAATACTGAAGAAGAAAACCAAAGAGGGAGGCATCACAATGCCAAACTTTAGCTTCTCCTACAAATCTGTGATCATCAAGACAGTACAGTACTGGCACAAAAACAGACACATAGACCAATGGGATAGAAGAGAGACCCCAGAATTGGACCCACAAATGTATGGCCAACTAATCTTTGACAAAGCAGAAAAAAGTATCCAATGGAAAAAAGACGGTCTCTTTAACAAATGGTGCTGGGAGAATGGGACAGCAACTTGGAGGAGAATGAAACTAGACCACTTTCTTACACCATACACGAAAATAAACTCAAAATGGATGAAGGACCTGAAAGTGAGACAGGAAATCATCAAAACCCTACAGGAGAAAGCAGGCAACAACCTCTGTGACCTCAGCCACAGCAATTTCCAACTCGACACATCTCCAAAGGCAAGAGAATTAAAAGCAAAAATGAACTGTTGGGACCTCATCAAGATAAAAAGCTTCTGACTGCAAAGGAAGCAATCAACAAAACTAAAAGGCAACTGACGGAATGGGAAAAGATATTTGCAAATGACATATCAGATAAAGGGCTAGTATCCAAAATCTATAAAGAATTCATCAAAACTCCAAACCCGAAAAATAATCCAATGAAGAAATGGGAGGAAGACATGAATAGTCACTTCGCCAAAGAAGATATTCAGACGGCCACAGACACATGAAACCATGCTCAACATCGCTCATCATCAGGGAAAAAAAAGATGAAGCCACACTGAGATACCACCTCACTCCAGTCAGAGTGGCTAAAATGAACAAATCAGGAGACTATAGATGCTGGCGAGGATGTGGAGAAACGGGAACCCTCTCGCACTGTTAGTGGGAATGCAAACTGGTGCAGCCCCTCTGGAAAACAGTGTGGAAGTTCCTGAAAAAATGAAAAATAGAGCTACCCTATCACCCAGCAATGGCACTGCTAGGAATTTACCCAAGGGATACAGGAGTGCTGATGCATAGGGGCACATGTACCCCAGTGTTAATAGCAGTGCTTTCAACAGTAGTCAAATTATGGAAAGAGCTTAAATTTCCATCAACTGATGAATGGATAAAGAAGATGTGGTTTATATATACAATGGCATACTACTTGGCAATGAGAAAGAATGAAATCTGGCCATTTGCAGCAACATGGATATTTGCAGAACTGGAGGATATTATGCTAAGTGAAATATGTCAGTCAGAGAAAGACAGATACTATATGTTGTCACTCATGTGGATCTTGAGAAAATTAATAGAAGACCGTCAGGGAAGGGAAGCGGAAAAAAATAGTTACAAACAGAGAGGGAGGGGGGCAAACCCTAAGAGACTCTTAAATACAGATAACAAACTGAAGGTTTAAGGGGGGTGAGGGAGAGGGGAAAGTGGGTGATGGGCATTGAGGAGGGCACTTGTTGGGATGAGCACTGGGTATTGTGTGGAAGCCAATTTGACAATAAATTACATGAAATGAAAAAAAATTTAAAAATCATGAAACAAAGCTAGCAGGTACTTTAGTTCTGCCTTCTAAATCTCACATACACCTCTGATAATCCACATTAACCTGGACCTACACAGAGAAGGAGATTCTGAGAGACATAGTTTTAACTTCACTAAGTAGATTCAACACCAATACACCACAGCCGTTCAGATAGTTGTCTCACTGTGGTCAGTTGTTGAAGTGCCTGCCTCTGCCTCTAGAATGTGGCCTCCTGGAGGGCCCGGACCACATCCTACTTACAATGTGTCTTTTGTGCTTCATGTAATACCTGACACATAGTAGGGATTCCCAGATTTTTGTTGAGTGATGAACAACTGAATGAATGAACACACAAATGAATAGGAAAAGATGTCTGACACCATCAGACAGTATAATGTAGGTACTCAATATTTGGTCATATAGCAAAGTAATAAGCAGGAAGAATCACTTGCTTTCAAAAGCAAATATTCACCATACCTTATGTAGCCTAATCCCTTCAGGGTGAGGTAAATAGATTTAAGCCTTTCAAAATTTTATCATTGACATTGAGCTTTCAAATTTACAAATTGTGTGCATAGCGGTTATTTCATTTGATGACTTACTTAGTTTAGGTTTGACTGAATCACCACGTTTCTGCATATACGTGACAAAAATATTCTTAAAACGAGCTTCAATTAAAGCAAAAATGCAGATTTACTAGTTAAATTCCAATTTGTATTCAGTTTTTTAAAAAACTTGTACGTCATATTTCCAGTAGCAAAGAACCAACTGAAGATAACTATCACCAACCTATCTCTGCATAAAAGTACTACATGACCATACTATAATTTCCAGTCTTCGAAGGCATCATCATCTAAGCTTATTGCTGTCTGTAAACACATGGTTAATAGGCTACAACAGGAAAGAACCCCAACTCGACATAGAACTGCATCGTTCATAGAGAGGCTTTAAGAGTAAGCATCTAAGGTAAACTGACTCTGATCCTTACGGAAGCAAAGTAATGCCTTGCCTTACTGCCATTTTGGCTAAATTGCATGTCATGCCCCCCACTAATTGTTGCCAGAATATAAGTCACCTTTAGCTTTTGCTATATGCTATTGACTCCTCACAAAATAATAAAAATGGAAAACAACCAAACACATGTTCCTTGACTTATGTTAATATCACAGAGTATGTGAAAACTTTTGAAGATATGATAATTATATGAGAAAGATGTTATTTAACTATGAACAGACCAACTGTAACCTTGGTAACCATAGAATATTTTTTTGTTTTTCTGGAAGCCTGTTGTGTTTTTAATTAGATGAATCAGTCCTTCTAACCTCGGAACACTTTTCAGAATTCTTTGCGAGTAAACTTCTTTTCTAAAAGTTTTGTCTCTGCATCTTCAAATAACAAGAGGGAACTAAAATTTAATGAGTGACAACTATGTAATACATAAAGGTTATGAGGCAGCCTTTCATATTCCCATTTACAGATGAGAACGTTTAGGTCAGAAATATTAAATATTTCCTTAGTATTAAAGAGTTAATAAATTTCAAAGCCAGGATTTTAACGTAGGATTTTAACCAGTTAAAAATGGGAAAGCGTTTACTCCATTATGTCTCAATTCTTCCCAGTCTGCCATTACTGCACAGTGGTTTCAGGATTTAGGGTAAATTGTAGGGGGGCGTAGCAATTCCTCTCCAGGTGTTTTGCGTTATGATTCATTTATTCTTTGATTCGCCAAATCTTTATTGAGCGTCCAATATATATGAGGCCTTTCTCAAGGTGCTAAAGACATGATGATGAACAAGATAGGCCCCTTCTTCTTATTGAGTTTCCATTCTGATGGGGAAGACAGATATAAACACAGCAAAAAAAAATAGAATATGGCGTTAGGTAACTAAAGGAAAATGTCCCAGGATCAAGGGATGAAAGGTGATGGAGGTTAGGAGTCAAATTGGGCTTTATAAATAAGGGGTGAGGGAGGTGCCTGTAATATGAATACAGGTCTAATATTAAGCTTCTTCAATTATAGAGAACTAAGATAAAAAGGATATTCCAAACAATGTACTTATCAATGCTTATTGGCTTTAAAAACAGGAATTAATTTGTGTTACTTTGAAACAGTCATCGAGAAAGACAGGAAAAGAGCCTGACTTCACAGCAGTAATAATAATAAAAAGTCTTTCAAGGCTTGTATTGACCTGTCTGTATTCTGCCTCTTGTATCATCTTAGCTCATATTTTAGTGTAAGAACTCTGGCCTTCCAAGTTCAGAGATCCTCACTGTCCATCTTTACAACGGTCTTTCACGTTGATCCTGTCCTAAAATATGGTTCCCCTTAAAAAATTTAAAGACTCTTTCTTTCTACTTCTGTTACAGACAAGAGGCTCCTAAAAAGTCAGACACATTTTTATTTTCCTTTTTTCTTTCCATAGCATTCTAAATATTAACACAGAGAACCACACATGAATTAAACATTATTTTCATCACGACTGGGTTTAAAAGGGATCAGCAAGAAAAAGAAAAACACAACCTTGACACTGGAGTGGAAATGAGATTGAAGACAATTCTTATTTTAATGTTGTTTACCCAGAAGTCAGCATAGCAAAGTGATCAAAAGTCAAGTGAGTTCTAGAGTCAAACCCCAGATCTTCTGGTGACCTGCTGTAGGATTTGAGCAAATTACTAGGCCTTTTGGATTTTGGGATTCTTCATATGTGAAAAAGCATCAAGATTGTACATTCCTCATGTTTGTTTTAAAGAATAAGATAAAAAGGTACTATTGGTACAGCACCAAGAACTTAATTACATACTGCAGATAGATATTAGTTATTATTTTTACCATTGTTGAATAGATTGGTTTAAAGACAAAAGATCTTTCCTATTTCATCTTGGTAAACGCCTTCAAATATTTAAAAACTCATCTTTCACATCACCTTTCCTGTGTTTCTTTGATTCCCCAGGAAGACTTAGGTGCCCTTTTCTTATGCCCGTAGTACTTTGTTCCTAATTATATGTTAGAATTGTGAAGGAAAAACATATACGGAAGCAGTCCAAATGTCCCATCGATTGATGAATGGATAACGAAGATGCAGTGTATATATGCAGTGGAGTATTATTCAGTCATAAAAAAATCATGCAGTCTTGCCATTTGCAGCAATGTGGATGGAGCTAGGCATAATAAGGCAGAGAAAGGCAAATACCATACGATTGCATTTATAAGTGGAATTTAAGAAACAAAACAAATGAGCAAAGGGAAGAATAGACAAACCAAGAAACAGACCCTTAACTATAGAGAGTGAACTGATAGTTGCCAGAGGGAAGAGGGGTAAGGGGATGGGTGAAATAGGTGATGGGGATTCAGGAGTGCACTTGTGATGAGCACCGGGTGACGTATGGGAGTGTTGAATCATTGTATTGTCCACCTGAAACTAACATAACACTGTATGTTAACCAACTGGATTTTTTTAAAGGAAAAACAACATAACAATTAAAAATAGTTTTTGGAAGGGAAACAGCATTGTAACGGGGTATAGGCAACTCTCTCTCCAGTAGCTACTAAGTCAATGGTCTTAAGTGAAGTTTTCTAAGTGCAAACCCTAAGATAAGGATTGAGGTGCAACTCATTTATTTAGGAAGTGCTCCTGAGTGAAACTGGAAAGGATAAGAGGGAGACCAGAACGGACAAAGCCAAACAAAGGTGTGATTCCAGGTGAAGGCCCCCTCTCGGTCTGATCCCATGGGGAGCTCCGGGGCATATTTTGTACTCCGAGTGTGTCATTCCATCAGGTGAAGAAGCTGGGCTTTCACACTGCCCCATCAGTCAGTCATTGGCCAAGGGAGTGGGATGTGGCATAAATGTGCAGGTGCTTCCAGCTCTCTTCAGCCGATGCTTGGAAGATCTCAGATGGAAGCCAGTAAAAACACAGCACCCAGAAGATGGGCCATAGGGGCACACAGATCAAGGATTAGGGGAGGAATCTGTGTGTCGCCACCAACAGTGTCTGACCCCCGGTCCTCAGTGAACCCCTACATTTTTTCTGGTCGTATCATCAGGTGCAGTAGTTTCTATGAGCTAAATGGCTAGAAGAACAGTAGCCGCCGTTGACAAATAAGCCGTTCCTTTGGAAATAGACACGGTCACACAGCCCCAGGGTGTGGTTTGCTAATTATTGATGGCCATAAGATGGCTGACATCCAGGACTTCCACAGTGTCTACTTGACTGGCTACCGGAACTCCTACTATTTTAGTGACTTTATTCCCCGCTCCGCTACACTGCCGTATTGCTTCTGGTGCCTGGCTCAGTGCCAAGAGAGGTTGGCCTCAGAAGTTCCTTTCTGTAGTAAATAGCATCCTAACTTACGGCAGTAACCAGAGTGCCTTCTGGTCTCAGCCTGGGATGGTGTTGACACACCCCGCATGACCCTCTCATGGCTGACATCTCTGCTGCTGCTGCCAGGGCAGCTGCCACAGCCTAGAGTTCTTGCCACAGAGTGCCCCAGTCCTGAGGCAGGCTCGTAGCCACCTGTTCTGTACCGCCGCAGCACCTTTTCACCATCTCTGGCTGATGTTGGGGTATCCGCTGTCTCTTCCGATCTATAGTAGCTTCTCCTGGGTTGCAAATCTGACTGCCTTCGACGCTAGTAACCAGAGATGCCTAGGTGGCCACTTGCCTCATCTTTCATTCGAAGACTCGCCGCCAAGTGCTTCTGCCTAAATCATAATATCTATTCCACTGTAGTGGTTCCACTCAGGAAAGAGAAATTGCCTTTGTCCTGTCTAATTAAAATTGTAAAACTCGGTCTCTTTTTCTGATGTTCCTGACGTTCTCCATGCAGTTGCATCATCAATATCTCAGCGTACCGAAATCTGTCACCCATGCCTTCTGTTTCACAGTTGGAATCTGTCTTATAAATAGAATATTTCCATTGTTAGGAAACATCCCGAAATTGAAAAAAAAAATATGTTCAAAATTCATGAATTTCATCTTAAATGTATCCATATTTTTTAAAGTTTCTGTGCATACTACATAGGATTCAGTGATCATTTTTCCGTTATACATCATTCTCTATTATAACACGTAGAGATCCTCTCTGATGGTATACAGGAAGAAAAGAACTGTTCCATGATGAAATGTATCATGTAATTAAAAAAAAATGAACATTTATTCATTCATTTATTCATTTTTGAGAGAGTGTGAGTGAGGGAGAGGCAGAGACAGAGGGAGACCCAGAATCTGAAGCAGGCTCCAGGCTCTGAGCTGTCAGTACAGAGCCCGACATGGGGCTCGAACTCACGGACCGAGAGATCATCACTTGAGCTGAAGTCGAATGCTTAACCGACTGAGCCACCCAGGCGCCCCTCACGTAATTTTTAAAATGCTAAAAGGAAAAGTCATGACTGTCTAGTCAGAAACAGGTTCCCACGGATAGGTAGGTAGGCAGATAATTTATAGCATCGGTTATAATAATCTCTTTCTACTTTGTTGGTCATTTATTCTATAATAATTCATTGAGACCTTACTACTGGAGTGGGCCCCAGGAATAAAAGATGATAGATCAGAACTTCCATTAAGGCCTCATAATCTAGTAAGGAGGATAGACATGAAAAAAATAATTCTAATACAATGTTGAAGTTACCATAAACGAAACAAGGGCAAGAAGTAAAAACGCCTAAGTTTTGTAATAACTAACTTTGTCTTCCATTTGCGTCCTGCTCTTTTGAGTTAGGAAACTAATGATTGGTTTTGACTCAGCTCAGCCCATCCAGGCTGAGTCCCATTCTTTCTGCTTGTGACCACCTTAGAATTCATCACATAATCCAGTAGTTCTTTATTGGTCTGTCTCCTGGACTCAAGTCTGAGCTTTGTGAATGTAGGATTTTGTCTAATTGTCTTTATATCCAAAGTGTCCACCTTAATTTTGGGCACATAGTTGCTTCTCGGTAAATGTTTGGTAACTGAATGAATGAATACACTGAACAAAGGACAGAGAAGGAAGAATTTCTTTGAAATCCTTATGTATGCTTTTCTGTTTAAACTACTAAGGATCATACACTGTTGAGGTCAAATTCTGAAACTCCCAAGTGAAGGTGAGAGAATCACCTAAGGTCACAAGCTCCAGTTTTGTTTTCTTGTCCAAAGCTCCTGACTTTGCAAATTTGGCCAACCTGTCTCCTGTCCACCATGCTAAGGTAGAGCTCCTTGGGGTCGGAAACAGCTGTACCTTCCAGAGCGTCTTGTAAGATGTACCAGAAAGAACTATTTCCTGTATCGAGAACTTGGGCTTTTAAATGCTGGTTGGATCCAGTTCTGGTAATGTTTGGTTTTTAAAAAATCATCTAGAAGGTTATTATCTGCTGTCCCTGCAGTGCTGTTATGTGATTGCTGCCTCAGCTCTTTGCAAGCAGTTATGGCAAGTTTTAAAATCAAGTAGCAGTGCAGGGGTGCAGTTCTCCTGGTTCTCTCCAGCAGTTGGAGTTCATGCCTTATTATCGTCGAATCCATTGTTGTGATTCCTCTGGGCTTTCTAAAGAGTATTTAGGATTAAGAGTGTTCTGTTGAGGGTTAGGTATTCAAATATTTTGTCCCTTTTTTGAAATGCAGTCTAAAAATTCTGGCTGCCTGTTAGAATTAACTCTAATAACCTAAGTATTCCCATCACAGAGGTTAGCTATATAGATAATCATCCTGTCCCGCTAAGTTCCATAAACTGTATTTGCCCCAAATGCCTTTTCACAAGGTTCTAGGAAAGTGTTGGTTCAGAAGACGGATGCTTTTCTAAAATTTTGCCTAATGACTTTACAGGAATCACTTAGGTTGAGAACAACCAGATAACCCCTTTTTCCTTCTCCCCAGGAATCAGAATTTGGGTTCCCAAAGTGTGAAGTTTCAGTACTCTCGACTAGAGATATACATGCCTCGAGTTTGTTGTTCAGAAGCCACTCCTGATCAACTCATCTGTTAGGATAGCAATCAGAGTAGAAATTCGGCTCACTTGTCCTCTCCTTATTCTGCTTTCGCTTCTTTCTTAAAACTTAAATTTTTAAAATTATTTTTGATTACTTAAGTATACTTGACCTTCATTGGTACATTCGTTTCATCAGACATTCAACACAGTGACCCTACACGTCTGTATCTCACTCAGTGCTCACCACCTCTTTTCACTTCTGAGTCCTTCATCCCTTCTCTCTTCCTCTGTAATCTTGAGCACCTCTGTTTGACCCTGCCACTCTCTGTGTTACCAGGCTCTTGCTTTCTGGGCAAAAGTTTGTCTGACTTCGTCAATCCTTCTTTGCAGAAGAACTTCGAAATGTTCAAAAGAAACAGTGGTCTAACTTACCTAAGAAGTTACATTTAATCATCCCACTGGTGAAAGTGACCTGCTGTGAGTGTATTCCAATCTGCTAGGGTATCTCCCATAGAAGAGAGTTCAAAGTTAGTGGTGGTGGTAGTTGTAGTAGTAGTAGTAGTAGTAGTAGTAGTAGTAGTAGTAGTAGTCGTAGTCGTAGTCGTAGTAGTAATAGACCCAAAAGTTGTACTGAGACTAAGTTATTTCAGAACAACTACTGTTCCCACAGGGGTTTGAAATACAATTAATACCTCTCTTCTAAGTATCTACTAAGCATATATTGAAGTGTGTATCTCATAAGCTGTAAAACGGCCGGTTGCTTTTTGCAAATAGGAATATAATCATACAAATGGAGAAGAATTACTCAGTGATAATATTCTCTATTGGCTTTTTGAGTAGAAACATAACATGTAATGTGTTTTACTAAAAGGGGCCTAAGAGATAATTTAGTCATGTCCTCATTTTGTAAAGAAGGAAGTGGTCTTCTGAGAGATTGTGGTATCTTTTCATGGTGACACAGCTGAGCTGGGAGAAGTGCAGCTGGGTCTCAGGACTCCTGGTTCCTACTGTATTCTTCTCCCTTTAAGAGTCACGGCAGTGAATTTGCGGGCTATTTCCTAAATTAGGGGTCCTTAACACTGGGATCTTTGGAAGGGATTCCTAGATCTTCTTGTAATTTCAGGTAAATTTCAGTGTGCATGTTCCCTCTGAGGGGGAGCATAGTTCTCAAAAGATTCAGAATAGCCCATACACCTTCTGCCCCAAAAAACGAGGTGTAAAAACTTCTAAACTAAATAAATAATTGTTTTCTCTTAATATAAAAATCATAGATAAATGTTTCACTGGTGTGTCCTCCTTATTTCTCACACCTCTCCACACGGGAGATTAGTCTAGTTTCAGTTCTAGTTCACCCATCCATGGAGAAGGCAAAGTGCCATGGAGTGAAAAAAAAAAATGATTGCATGCACCTTGAGCCTACATAATTGTTCTGTTAAGACATCTTCTTTTACACATTTTTCCCATATATGTGGTGTCCATTTCCCTACCACTTATCCCACTGACCTCCCCCCTCACCCCTTCCAACTCCTTCCTGAACTGTCAAAAGTCTAACTTATCAGTGTACCATGTCACAGTAAGGCAACTCTCTTAGGCGACTAAAGACCTCTTGGAAAAAAGAGTAAAGGGTTTTGTTGTTGTTGTTTGCTAGTTTTATTTGTCCATCTAATTTCCTTTGTTATATATTGTTCGTTCTTATAGCGTGGTTGCCTTTTTTCCCCCGTAATTGACTTTTCTCAGCTAGTATAACACTCTTCTACCTTCAGCTGGCTCTTTCTTCTCTCTGTTTTCCCACCTGTTAATTCCAGATATCCCAACATCTTGAGTTCTCAACCTTCTTCATATACATAATACATTATATACATTCTCTCAGGGGCTCATCCATTCTGAAAATTTACATGTGTTCTCTCTACCAAGGAATCCCAAATCTGCCTTTCCTGCCCCCTTTCCTAATATCTTATTTCCACCCAGTCAGATTTAAGCCCAGCTTATTAGATACTCTACCATTAAATACGGACCATGTCCATATATCCCCAAAGGCGTTGAATCTTCCGTCTGTGTTCTCTGTGTCTGACAGCAGCGCCAACTTTTCAGTCTCCAAATTTAAACATTCAGACTTTTTGCTGGCCTCCCATTCTTTTTCAGTGACAGCACCCAAGAACTGTTTGTTTTTTCTCACTGTATATCATTTACTTCCATTTGTCTCTTTAATAAACAAATGATTTTTATGGGGCACTTCGGTGGCTCAGTCGGTTGCATTGTCCGACTCTTGATTTCAGCTCAGGTCATGATCTCACGGTCACGACACTGAACGCTGCTTCAGTCTCTGCGCTGGGTGTGGAGCCTGCTTGGGGTTCTCTCTCTTTCTCCCTCTCCCCCTCTCAAAAAACAAAAACTAAAATAAACAAATGATTTTTGAGAGTCAGCTAGGTGCCAGCTGATTTTCTTGATGCCATGGGGGAACCAAGATGAATGAGACTCTGGTTTATCCCTCTAAGAAGTTGCTTTCTAACAGGGAATGTGAAGAATATTTACAAATCACTATAATGCGAGGCCTCGCTAGCGTTGGCAGTGGCCGTCCCTGGCTTCAGTATGCCTCAACTAAGCCTTTCCGTCAGTGACCCTTGCCCAAATCCATACCCATGTATAGGGTTTATTTCAGATTTTTGCATTCTACATACCTTACCTTATTTTTATTTTTGACTCATGGTCCTTTCAAATTACATCATTTGATTTTTTTTTCTCTCTTCTGGGCCGGTGGTGTTAGAAGGATATGACTCCACAATCCTCCTGTTGATCCATTGGAGTTTTTTGTGAACCGTGCCTTTTGACAGTCAGCATCAACCAGAGGAGAGCCTGGACATGGACTTCCCTACTTGAGAAGCTGATTTTAATTAACTGGAGCTCCTTTTCTCCATCCCTCTTTGCCTCTGAAAAGCTGAGATCCTTTACTGCCTTAGCTTTGGCTGTGCTTCTCTCCCTGGGGATGGTCTCTGTCTTTTCAACTTAGGCCGAGTTTGACCTTCTAGGCCTCATAAGATACCCAAGTCACTTCTGAGTATCCTTCTCTTCCCACCTGAAACACTTTGGTATGCTACACGTTGCGATAAAGTACTCCATACGCCCACATTAACAAAAGGGACATGACGGTGCAACGAACAAAAAACTGGGCCCCTTGTTAGGTAGTCCAGCGCAAGTAGGAAAACTGCCGAAACCCTAGCACCCATGCCCATGATTACTTGTTCTTTCAACATCCATAGTCTACTTGACGTATCGTAATTGAGTGCTCGGCTTGCCCAAATTCCTGTACTCCTGTCATGAATGTTTTATACAGCATCCCATCCTGTGTGTTAACTGCTGTGTCATGCAATTGAATGGAGAGAGGACAAGGAATCACTCATGCCTAGTTTTTGAGCTTTTGCCAATTCCAGGTCTCAGGCAAAAGGCTGCCAAACCAAGAACCTATTCTTAAAACCAGGCATATTTGTCTGTATTTCTTCTACCATTAAGTAATCCACGAAAGCATCATTTTCACAATCTTTTTTTTAAACAAGAAATCCATTTTATTCAACTCCTCTAATATCTTGTGAGAAAACGGTCATTGAAACATGCTTCTGTTTATTTTAGGCTAAGACTTTACAGATCATTTAAAAATCTACAACAAGGGGCACCTGGGTGACTTAGTCGGTTAGGCATCTGACTTCAGCTCAGGTCATGATCTCAATGGTTCGTGGGTTCCAGCCCCGCGTCGGGTTCTGTGCTGACAGCTCAGAGCCTGGAGCCCGCTTCGGATTCTGTGCCTCCCCTTCCGTCTTCCCCTCCCCCGCTTGTGCTCTGTCTCTCTCTCTCACTCGCTCTCTCTCTTTCAAAAATAAACATTAAAAAAATTTTTTTCAATAAAAATATACAACAAACGAGAAGTAATAGCCACATTCTTGGTTGGATCTTGTTTTTAACCTGAAAGGTTATCAAGTTGACTAATGAAACAAAGGTGGTAAATATAATTATCTACTTTTGAAAGCACTCCTGGTCTGTGTGTTACTGATTTGCGATTTTATATTTTATGTTCTGGGAAACCTTACCTTTTAGTTTTCTCTTTGGAAAACAGAATTTCACCATTCCTTCAAATATTTCTCTGACTGTTGTAGGGGCTTGATGTGGAGTTTAGGTCACTGAGAAGAATTATAAGCGTATAGTGACATCTACAGGTAGCATGTATATTGTTAAAAAGGATGTGATTATGATCAGCTGAGGAATGGACTGTTCTAACAAGCCTCTCTGCCTTACATTCATTCATATATACCTTGCCTATGGTAATCAACAGCAAAGATTAGACCAGTCACGCTGGAAGGGCTGAGTTAAGAGATCTTGCTAAAATTAAAATTCCTGTAATAACGAGCTTTTCTTTTTTACCTTGTTTCTTATACATAGATTATCTTCATTTTTAAAATGTGAATAGCAGTTTGATTGGCATTTCATTTCGAAAAGCTGTGTAAGGCATACATATATACCTGGTAAAAGCAGTCACTGAAACCTCATGGAAATCACAGAGAAAGAATATGCCAATTAAAAACTCACAAATTCATTTTTGGCTCTCGATGACAAAGAGCCAAAATACAACCATTCTATTCCAGTAGTAATCAGTAGTAATAACTTAGGTTAACAGTATGTCAGGAGGTATTCCTACATTCTCTTAATGATAACAGGACTGGAAAGAACAGAAGTGTGTGTTGGGGGTTGGGGTTGAATGATTAAACTATAATCAAATCAGGCTCATGAGCATCAGTTATTTTCCTGTCCGGGTAAAAAGAACAAATCAGGGAAAGGAAAATAAAGTTTAAGCTCCTTGTGGGGTGAGAATATTAAAACTTTTGTATTTCTCATGGTGGCTAGATATACACTGACCAATTAGAAAAAAATTAAAAAGATGTAAATTTGCTTTACAGAACTCTTTAATATCTATGGATTTAGTAGAAAAGAATGAGAAGTTTCAGCATAATTGGGATTTAGCAGTCAAGCTGCTAAGACATATTTATCAGTATCCAGTTTGTGCAAAGTGTTACACAGACCTACTTAAAAGTGGAAAAATCCAGCTGCTTAATTAATTCTTTCTACTCCTTCATGTCTTCCTTTCCCTGTATGTTTCTGCTTCCAGTATTAACATCAAAGAGAGATACCTTAAGAAGGTATCTTTTCCCCAACAATTTCAAGTGATTTTCCATTTCTGTGCCGTTGTTTTGTAATGTAGAATATCTTTTCTTTGTCTGATACATAAATCCTACCCAGCCCAAGTGTCCTGTCCTCTAAGTCTTTCCTGGGTGAGTCAAGATAGAGTTTTTCTTCCTTTTTGAATTCTCACAACACTCTCTTATGTCACCTGTCATCTTTTACCTTCTTGATATTAAAAATACTTAGGGGCGCCTGGGTGGCTTAGTTGGTTGGGCATCCAACTTTGGCCCGGGTCATGATCTCAGTTCGTGGGTTTAAGCCCCGCGTCGGGGTCTGTGCTGACAGCTCAGAGCCTGGAGCCTGCTTCAGATTCTGTATCTCCCTCTCTCTGCCCCTCCCGCGCTCATGCTCTTTCTGTCTCTCTATCAGAAATAAACATTAAAAAACTATGTAGCTATATTAGCTCTCCTGAAGTATTTGAGGGCAGAGAGAATTCTGGAAAATTTTATTTATGTGCCCTGTATACTTTGGGTGCTCAGTAAATGCTTGTTGAATGAAGTCAAAGATTCATCCCATGGAAATTGAATAACAATTCAAGAATTAGAGAATAAGATTTACAAAGATGAGTTCTCAAGGTCATTAGTTCTTGTTTTAAGGAGTCCATTTTATTTCTAAAGACCTGCTCTTTTGACATAAATTAAAATGGTAAACACAGTGTAGGATTTCACCTGTGTGCATATCTGAGAAGGAGGAATAGGGTTAAACCGATAGGGATGATTGCAGAGAGAGGGAAGCAGTGGAAAAATCTGAATTCCCTCCTTTGGGCATGGGGAAAATGTATGAATTTCCAGTGATCCCTGCCAAGATTACCTGGCTAGAGCAATTTTGCTAATAGCCCAATCAGGGAGGCTGGCTCCTAGCTGAGACACCTCATCAGCAAGAGCCTGGAGGATGTTCTGCTACATGGGGGCCTGTACTGTCCAGGGAACAGCATAGTAGAGAGGCTCCTCGGAGACCTATGAAGAATTCTATGTGTGTCCCATGAAAAGATGAGTACTTTGGGCACTGCCACACAGATTGCCTCTTAAGCCTGTCGATACTACAGAAGCAAGAATAGCCTCAGAGAGGTTAAGCTTGAGAAAGAGGAAAGCATTGCCTCACAGCCAGACCCTGCCCGCACCATCCAGCTCAGATCCAGCAGTCAGGACTGCCACTCAAACCTGACCTGAGGATAAGGAAAAAAAGATGAAGTTTAAAACAAGTTTGAAATCAATGCTTTAATTTGAACTAAATTTTAATAGCCAAAAGTAGCCACAAAGCTATGGAATCTTCAGAAGATCATATTGCAGTACTAGAAAGGGAAATACAACAATGCATGAGAGAAGACAGTAATTGGAAACACTAGTCACTTTATCTTTCGGTACCAGCAAACTAGGACTTCTCCATAAACCAAGTTACATTACACAACAAAGGATTGGCGCTGTCTCCTAGGGCTGCCATAACAAAATACCAAAGACTGGGTGGGTTAGAGACCAGAAATTGATTTCCTTAACACTTGTAGAGGCTAGAAAGTCCAAGATCAAGGTTCTAGTAGGGTTCAGTTTCTGCTGAGAGATGTTAGGACTTTCTGAGTCCCCACATGGTGAAGAGAAAGAGGGAAAGGGAGAGGGCAAGGGGGAAGGAAAAAACAGATCTTGGGTATTTCTTCCTCTTTTATAAGGACACCAGTTCTGTCAGATGAGAGTTCCACCCTTATGACCTCATTTGACCTTAATTACCTTTCTCGAGGATTTATCTCCAGTATAGTCACCTGGGGGTTAGGATTTCAGCATATGAATGTTAGGCACAGTTCAGCTCATAGTTAGGACCCGTTGACATGTGGCACACCTGTTTCAAGATATGACAGGATGGAGAAAAGCAGGCTAGAAAATAACTTTCTGTTCTGTGCCAAGGTCAGAGCATTGCAATTTCAAATGGAAGCAAGAACTCTGAGGCCTTCATTAGGTCTTGGTTATGAGCAGAAGCCCACAACCAGAACCAGAATAGCAGAAAACTTTACATTGAAATTGATGAATTGCTGCAGGCTCAGTGTCGACAAGCTTGAGAGTTCAAAACTCCCAGGGGGCCCAATGTTAGGAGCACCCCCACCCCAATCCTTTCCTGTGTTTTACCTTCAGGAGCCCCATCAAGTTGTCAGTATAAAGATCAGAGAAAAATCCCTTCATACTTTAGGGAGAGGAAGGGGGGAAGTAACACTTTAAAAACACCCGCAGAGTCCTCTGTTCTCCTTAAGTAGACCTTTCCTCAAGGGAAATTACTTTCCGAGAGCACTGTCAACTAGAGTTTTACCAAAGCCTAAGTGACATGGGGGAAGAGTACTCAACCCAGCTCTCTCTAGCCTTCCATATGGTGGAAGGGAAATACCCACTTAGGCTCACTGAAAGACTAAGAACTCAGGGTTCCTGGGTGGCTTACCGACTTCGGCTCAGGTCACTATCTCATGGTTCGTGGGTTCGAGCCCCACATCAGGCTTTATGCTGTCAGCGCGGGGCCCGCTTTGGATTCTGTTTCCCTCTCTCTGTGCCCCTCCCCCACCCACACTCTCTCAAAAATAAACATTAAAAAAAAAGACTAAGACCTAGCCATAGAACTATAGAATGCTCCCCCTCCCCCACACCACCACGTCAGTAGGGCTCATGTATAATAAAGGAGATAACAGTTAAAAGAACTGGATGCCCTCACACCCTATTTAAGAAGTTGCTAGGAAAACTCAAAGGCAATAGGGGGAGAAAAAACAAGGACACTAAAGGAAATTACAGCCTCTGACACCGCAATTACAGCAAGCAGTAAACATAGTCTAAGTACCAGGCAGATAAACCTAAAACTCTCACTATCTCAGTTCCTTTTATCTGGTATATCATGTTTGGCTTTCAGCAAAAAGACTGTAAGGCATTCTAAAAGGCAAAGAAGCACAATCTGAATGGACAAAGTAGCATCAGAATTAGAGTCATATATAACAAAGAGTGTGTAATTATCAGACTGGGAATTTAAAATAATTATGATTAATCTTCTGAGGACTATCATAGAAAAAGTGAACAACATGCAAGAAAACATAGGTAATATAAGCAGGGGGAGGTAAGCTCTAAGAAAGAATTAAAAGAAAATTCTAGAAATTAAAAACACCAACAAAAATGAAAAATGTCTTTCATGGATTTATTTGTAGACTATACCCAGCCAAGGAAAGAAGCAATGAGCTTGAGGATATATCAGTAGAAACTTCCAAGACTGAAATACGAAGAGAAAAAAAGGATGAAAAAGACTGAACAGAGTTTTCAAGAACGCTGGGACAATTACAGAAGGTGTAACATATATGTAATATCGCAGTCAGAAGTAGAGGAAGGAGAGGAATAGAAGTATGTGAAGCTTTAATGGCTGACAGTTTTCCAGAATTAAACACAGATACCAAACCATAGGTCCAGAAAGCTCAGAGCAGAAGCAGGATAAATATATTTAAAAAAAAAATCAGCATGTAGGCATATCCAAACTGCATAAAATTCAGAAACAGAGAAAATCCTGAAGTAAGCCAGTGGAAGAAACTGCCCTCCCTATAGAGGAACGAGGACAAGAATTAAGTTGTACTTCTCTTCAGAAACCATACAAGCAAAAACAGAATGAAATGAAATATTTAAAGTGATAAAAAAAACTAACCACTATCCTAGAATTCCATATCTAGCAAAACTCCTTCAAAAGTAAAGGAGAAAAAAGACTTTCTCAGACAAACAAAAGTTGAGGAACTTTTCACCGGTTGACCTACTTGCAAGAAATGTTAGAAGTTCTTCAGACAGGAGGTAAATGATGGAGGTCAGAAACACACAAAAGTGTTAGAGAAGGAATTAATAAAAGTAAAATAAAGCCTTTTATTTTTCTTATTCTTAATTGATCTAGCATAATTTGTTCAAAATAATAATAGCAACAGTGTTTCCAATGAATGTAGTTTATAAGTGAAATGAATGATAGCTATGTAATAAGGGGTGGAAGAAGGAGTTGGGAATACTCTGTTGTAAGTTACATGCACTACCTGTGAAACCATATAATATTATTTGAATGTGGACTTAGATTTGTTGTATATTTCAAACTTGAGGACAACTGCTAAAAAGGTTTTCTTTTTAAAGGTATAATTGATAAGCTAAGATAGCAGAGAAAATGGAGTCATGTAAAACAGTCAGAACCAGAGAAGACAGAAAAAGAGTGGAAGACAAAAACAGACACAAAGAAAACAGGGCAATGAATAGACAACAGTTACAAATACAGTAGATATTATTAATCCAGATATGTCAGTATTCACTTTCAAGGTGAATGCTCCAAATAGACTAATTAAAAGAGACTTTAAGAGTGAATAAAAACAAGGCCAAACTAGATGCCTGCAAGAAACCCACATTAAACATAAAGACAGATGAATTTAATGTAAAAGGACAGAGAAAGATACATCTGGCAGGCACTCATCAAAAGAAGGGTGGAGTAGCTGTAGTAATTTTAGGCAAAGCAGCCTCATAGCAAGGAAGATGATCACTGATAAAGAGGTGCATTACATAATGATAAAAGGGTTGATTTTCTAATAAAACATGACAATCTTTAATGTGTACTTAATAAAAGAGCATCAAAATACATGAGACAGAAAGTGATAAATGCAGGGAAAAATAGATAAATCTCCTGTTATAACTGGAGACTTCAACACCTATCACTGGTTGACAGATCCAGCAGGCAGAAAATCAGTAAGGACTTAGTTGAACTGAATAGTACCATCAATCAACTGGATCTAATTGACATTTATAGAACACTTGGTCCAACAGTGATAGAACATGCATTCCTCTCCAGCTCACATGAAACATTCACCAAGGTAGATCACATTCTGGGCCATAAAACACACTTTAACAAGTATGAAAGAATAGACACCATAAAAGTATGCTCTCAGACCACAATGGATTTAAAATAGAAATCAGTAATTGATAGCTGGGAAATCATAAGATATTTAGAGATTAAACAATACAATTCTAAATTACACATAAAGAACTCAAGAAAAATGAAAAATATGTTTAAATGAAAAAGAAAATCTGTCAAAATTAATGGGATGTGGCAAACCCACTGTTAGAGGGAAATTTGTAGCATTGAATGCATGTATTAGAAGATTGATCTAAAATCAATAATGTCTATTCCACCTTAGGAAAACTAGAAAAAGGAGGACACATTAAATTCAAGGTGAGCAAGAAAAAAATACAGAATTAAAAGCAAAAAATCATTGACACTGGAAAAAAGGGGTGCCTGGGTGAGCCAGTCAGTTACGCGTATAACTTTGGCTCAGATCATGATCTCATAGCTTGTGAGTTCAAGCCTCACGTCGGGCTCTGTGCTGACAGTTCAGAGCCTGGAGCCTGCTTCGGATTCTGTGTCTCCCTCTCTCTCTGCCCCTCCCCTGTTCACACTCTGTCCCTCTCTCCTTCAAAAATAAATAAACATTAAAAAAAATTTTAATTTTAAAAAGGGAAATCAATAGCAAAAAGTCAATGAAAACAAAACTTGGCACTTTGAAAATATCAAAACTAAGTTGATAACTTAGATGAAATGGACCACTTCTTTGAAAGGCATATCTTCTAAAGCCCATACAGGGAGAAATAATCTGAATAAGCCCATAACTGTTAAAGAAATTGAAACCAGTAATTCATAACTTTTTAAAGCAGAAAGCGCCAGGCCCAAGTGGTTTCATTAGTGAATTTTACCAAGAATCTAAGGAACAAATCACACTAATTCTCTCCAATCTGTTCCAAAAAGTAGAAGTCAAATAGATACCTCCTAACTCATTCTCTGAGGCCAGCATTACTCTAATACCCAAACAGGCAAAGAAATTACAAGAAAGAAAAACTACCAACCAATATGTCTCAGGATGATAGATGTGAAAATTCTCAGCAAAATATTTGCAAATCAAATCCAACAATGTATACAAAGGATTATATACCCCAACCAAATGTGATTTATTTCAGGGATGCAAGGTGTAGTTCCACCTATGACAATCAATTAATATAACCCCTTATATCAACAGGCTAAAGAAGAAAATAATAATATCATATCAATAGATATAGATATAAATATATATTATATATTATATATTGTATATTATATTATATATATTATATCTTATATAATTATATATTATATATAAATATATTTAATACATATTAATATATATCTATATATAGATATATAGATATATATAAAATATATAGATATAGATATTCAGATAACTCTGAATATTCTGGATATTAAAGAAGAAGAATATGTGGTCCTCCTCTTGGAAATTCATTTGACAGAGAAGAAAAATGCTTATTGAACAGTTAATCAACACCTGAAATGTGACCTTTATACAAGCTGTAGACCGACTTTCAACTGTAAATCTAAGGCTATGAAGAATTCTAAGTATAGAAATGAAAAGAAGTTAATAAATACATGGAGAAGTCTTAAAAGGGAATGGAAAAAGAAAATTATATGTGACCTAAACTCTGTTTTTATTCTTACCTACAAAAAAAAAAATTCCAAAATACTAATGGTGCCTTAGCAAAGTCTCAAGTAACATTTTGAGCTGTTCTTATTTTATCCGTCCTGATACATTCTGGACAGTTTGAGGCCTATATTTGAATAGATGTCCACAGCCAGCTAAGAAAAATGCTCATTACTGAAGGAATGACTCAGCAGTTGAAAATGATCGGCAAGCATGTTCGTAGAAGTTCGAAGGTATCGATGGACTTCGATTAGTATTTTTGTATTTAAATAGAAAACACTTTTTTTTATTTTCTGAAAAAGCCTTATTTTCCAAGAGTTTAACACTTTGTAATGAAGTGCTAGCAAGACATGAGTGTGGGTAACAGTGTGGTTCCAAATTTGGCCTCTCATCAGAATCACTGAGGCTTCTTTTTTTAAAAGCTGCATTACAACGTTCCTCTTGATTCGGGGGGGGGGGGGGGGGGGTGCAGCGGGCCTGGAAATCTGTATTCTTCCTAAAGTCCCCAAGTGATTTTTCTTACCACGGGGAATGGAGCCCACTGCTTTTGAAGAACTCACGAGTTCTTTCGTCCATTGCTCTCCCTCAGTGAAAATAGACACAACTTACTACATGCATTCACTTTTCCCCTGCGTCATTTGTGGGCCTCTCTGCGGCATTATTGTGTACTCCAGATACATGAACGGACTCTGAATTTAACACGGATCTCCCCTGATTTAAATAGAGCTCTTTTAAGTTCACCAACACTTAGTTATTAACTTACACTGTAATAGCTTTTGTACCTTTTGTTGACTGTTTGATGTTGTTCTGGATTTTAAATACTTAGTGGTTTTTGTCATTAAAGAAAGATGGTCTTGGGGCACCTGTGTGGCTCAGTCGGTTGAGTGTCTGACTCTTGATTTCAGCTCAGGTCATGATCCCAGCACTGTGAGATCGAGCCCCATGTTGGGCTCCCTGCTGAACATGGAGCCGGTTTAAGATTAATTTTCTCTCTCTGTCTCTCTGTGTCTCTGTCTCTCGCTACCCCACTCATGCACTCTGTTTCTCTCTCTCTCTCTCTCTCTCTCTCTCTCTCTCTCTCTCTCTCTCTCTCAACAAAAGCAAAAGAGATGGTCTTGATCACTCTTAGTGTGGAGTCCATTTTATTCTCCCCATAGTATACCTGTGTCATCTTCAGTCAGGAACTGGAAGCCAGGGAAATCTTAGTTCTACCGATTTGGACTTGGAAACACATTTGAGATAATTGAAGAACTTCAGGCCCCATCTCTCTGTCACAGACACTTGATCTAGACCTCTAGCTTTCAGTCACAAGTACCACATCAAATCCAACTCATTAAAGAAATACATTACATATGTAGGCCACCTGGTGATTGAATGTTTAGTAGACTGAAGTTTGGGGGAAAGTGTCATTCTCTGTTAGGTGTTGTCTGTCAATCACTGACAAAGCCTAAAGTTCACATCCTGATGGTGGATCTTTGTCTCCCTTTATTCCCGCTCTCTGAATATCCTATGCAGTTTTTAAGCTATTTTCTCCCTGGGGTTCTTTTTTAAAGGAAAAATCATTGTCAACAGCGTAAGCAAAGCCCTGCGGTAATCAAAGCAGTATAGAGTCACTGGAGGAAGAAAAGTAGGGAGGAATCATTTAAAAAGCAGCATTCTTTTCTTGGGACTGAACTTCTTTACCCATCTGCAAACTGAAAAGAACTAACTGGGTGGTAGGATTCTGCCATTGTTCGCTAGGTGGTTTGGGTATGCCAAGCTGAGATTTGTTTTTCAGATCCTTCCACAGTTGCCTAAGAACAAGTAAGAAAATAGTTTGATAGCAGCAGATGTCCCCGAGTAGTGGAGATGATACTGTTATTGTTGTTTTCCCCCATGCCTTTGCTATTTTCCTACCTCTTGACAATGACCCTTTTAAAGATTACACGTTAATACTTTTAAATAGGCTTTCATAATAAAATGGACAAACCAGTTAGAAGAAACATAAGAGTGATTCTCTAAAACAAAACTGGCACTTCGAAAGTCTGGTAGTCTGGTTAAACCCACTTCAACATTGATTAAGATGTTTTTATTTTGTTCTGGGTTTCTTGCTCTACAATAAAAGAGTGGTATGTGGTAGCACAGAATTATAAAACTTGAAGTCATCTTTCACTAGTGCTGGCTACTCGAAGGGCATGTTTTCAACTGAAAAGATTCTTCGTAAAGCCCCACAGCCCTGCTCCAATTCCCTGATAAAGAATTTTATAATATAAAATCATACACCTGTCCACATATAGAGGGAAATACGTAAACACTAAAGTCTCATTGAAGAGGTATTGCTAAAATATATGCCGGAGGCACAGGTTTCAGACATGGTTATATCTAATATCTTTATTAATTAGCCTGTATGTGACTAAACAGTATATTAATGACACTCATGAGTTTTGTTCCCCTGGGAGTTGAAGGCACTAATGAATACTAAAATTACCCAGGAGATGCGATAAATATAGCTCTAAATATGTTACTCACATGCTATTTTTCGAATGTCACTTACCTTGAGCCACCACCTTGTGTCTCTTTTTTCTGAAAATGCTTTGAAATACAGGATTTAAGAAATTAACTTGGTCACATCAGTACACTTCGAATTACCTGTGTCCATTAAGTCCAAATCCCAAGATAAGGGCCGAATTTGTTTTCCATTTTTGCCTAGGAAATTGCTTTAGTTTGAAAATGTATTTGAACTGTAAAGAGGAAAGTGGATGTGTGTTTCGGGAGTACGCATCTAGACTTCTGCAGGCATCTCTGGGTCATTGCTCCGAGCCCGTCTCAGTTCCATGCCTTTGTCTTTCTCAGATACATCTACCATATATGTCCTCTAAGGAGTGTGGCTTGCTCTGGTTTCAGAGCTAATCAGTATCAGAGTAGCAGAAAGAATATCAATAACCTCAGTCCCAGCATCCAGAGAGGCCCAGAATTACGTCTCTCGAAAGATGCAGTACCCAGTACCACTTGGATGAACTGTAGACCCTTGCGTAGCTTTCCACATTCCCACATTCCTATTCTGCTCACGCTGTGTAAAGCCACTTCATAAGATGGGATTTTCCCTTGTGGTTTCCAGACATTCCCATTCACCGCTGAGGCGGAACGTGTACCCTGTACTTATGCCTGTTTTTGATGAGGTCCCTTACAGGTGGCCGGCTGTAGCCGATTTCCCTCCTTGGAGGCTTGGGGGCCGGGGAAATGTGCATCCACTCTCCTTTTAGTAGCCCTAATACAGTATCGTTGCCTGGGAAATTGAGGGTGACCTATATTTAACGCAAACCTTAGACTGTGTCTGTCAGTGGTCAGGCATCTCAAGCAAGCTGTGAATGTGGTTAACTCTAGGTCCTGTTAACTCTAAGTTAAAATTCGGAAAAGTACCCGAAGAGCTCCTATTTTGTGTCACTTACTAAGAGATGGCCGTGTGCTTTAGATATCATCCTTATAGGCACTAAAGCAGATTATTTTATTTTGAAAATGTCCCTGGCCTATATTCTTGCCCTACCCAAGGGCCGCTGCACTTTGACCAAAAACATCCAAGAAAATAAGCTGAGGGTCTGCCAGGAGCATGATAGACAGCATCTCCAAAATATTCTGTGTTGAAATCTTGAGGTTCAATGTGAGGGAAAAAATGGTAGGAGGGCACATTTTCCACAGTCAAATATATTAAGAAAACTCATTATGCTATATTATCCCCCTTGGAGTTTCTCAGTACATACTGGTATATTGAGGGCTCTGGGAAGTCTTGCAGTGAAAACAAAACCAGAAACTAAAACCTACTCAACTTTGTAAAAGCCAGCTTACTCTAAAATGATTTCACTTTTTTTTTTAGTGGCACCTAATATTACCTCACAGGCCTTATTTTTGGCAGTGCTGATGTAAACACCCTTGCAGCACTGACCGGGAGATATATTTGATTCCCTGGAACAGTGTCTCAGCAAGATGCGCAGGTGCAGGTGTGGTCTGCTGTTCCGCCCTTCATTACTGTCACCCCCTCTGCAGCAGGTCCCTTGCAGGCCCTCGAACTTGATTTTCTCTGAGTACAGTGATTTCGCAGAGGACCTCCCATATGAATGGAGAAGAATAATATAACTCCAGAAGACAGGGACCTCAGGGTCCTGTCCCACCCATGCTGTGAGACCCGGGAGGTTCAGGCAGAATTGCAAAGGACCTCTATTTCCCCCTCAAGTAGTTTTGCCAGATGTGTGTGTGTGCGCGTGCGTGTGCGTGTGTATAAACAGTCCTATATTACTTTGTCTTGTGTTATTTTCTCCTCAGGGGACTCATGGAGGTGAGGTCCTTTGTCTGAAAGAAGTGATCCCAGTTTGGCAGAGGGAGGAAGTCCAGACTCTGCTAGGAGTCAAGGTAAGGAATCAGAATGAGTGGTGAGACCACCCACTGCAGGAGGGAGGGGCCTTGCCATCAACTCTAGGAGGTCTCACGCAAGGACAGTGATGTGAGACGTCCCCTCGCTTCCCCATAAGGGTCTCAGAGAGGGCAAAGGCCTTGGTGTGAAGGGAGATGGCCGCAGGCAAGGACAGCCGGTGTCCTAGGAGTTGCCAGGAGTCGTGGTGAAGGCCCTGAGTGAGGCCTAGAATGGCAAACTGCCCTTAAAGTTATTTTGGGGTTGTGGGGAAACCAGAGAGAAATCCCCCAGAGTGGGGATGCAATGTGTCGTGTGCTCTTCTGTGAGTGGGGGTAAAAGCAGTGTCCAAATTCTCTGTTTTAACCACATTGTCTCTAGGCAGTTTCTGAGACATAAAGGTGATTCTGTCGAGGTGAGATGTTAAGAAGCCACTAGGCACTCTTTGTACCTGGCCTGGATTGTCAGAGCCCACTCCATCAAAAGGGCATTCGGGGTGCCTGTGTGGCTCAGTCGGTTAAGCGCACGATTTCATCTTGGGTCACAATTTCACGGTTCTTGAGTTCGAACCGGTTCATCGTTCTTGAGCTCCTTGCTGTCAGCACAGGGCCCACTTCAGATCCTCTGTCTCCCTCTCTCTGTTTCTGTCTCCCTCTCTCTGTCTCATTGCCTCTCCCCCACTCATGCTCTCCCTTTCTGTCAAAAATAAATAAACATGAAAAAATATTTTTAGGGATGCCTGGGTGGGTCAGTAGGCTAAGTGTCTGACTTCGGCTCAGGTTGTGATCTTGCAGTCCATGAGTTCGAGCCCCACATCGGGCTCTGTGCAGACAGCTCAGAGCCTGGAGCCTGCTTTGGGTTCTGTGTCTCCCTCTGTCTCTGCTCCTCCTCCGCCCTCACTCTGTCTGTGTGTCTGTCTGTCTCCTTCTCTTTATCTCAAAAATGAATAAAAACTGACAAAAAAATTTAAGGCTTTCAAATTAACTTATAGTGAGTTCTAGGTTTTTAGTGCAGGTTAAATTAATGAAAACAAGGGTGATTTAGATGGAAGGGCCCCTGGGAGGGCAGAAAGTTATTGATCCTTGACGCACATTTTTGGAGCTTTGTGTTGCATCTAACTGGGGAACTATACCTTATACCTGTGTTGAACGATTTATCGTGTAATAGGGAAGTATTACTTAGTTTTCCTTGCTAATCAACATTTTGGCTGATTTGATTTTATTTGTTCTAGAATGGTACATATTTGCTGACAGCTGCTGGATTAAAAAAAAATCCCAGCAGGGTGGGGTGGTATTATTAGGGTTCAAATCAATCATACTAATAAATACCATGTAGAATTGTCAGTAGGCCATGTACTGTGCCAGGCACTTCACACATAGGAACTACAGTCTACCATCCTGTAAGACAGAGCTTATCCAACCCACTTCACAGATTCAGAGTCCGATGCCCTCTAAGGTTAGTCATGTGCCTGGATTCGCGCAGCTGTTAAGGGACAGGGTTGAAACTAGACCTCTAATCTGGACTAGTCTAGAGTCCACACTGTTCTACTTCTACCCTGAGGTCCACCTTGTGTCTCTTAATTCGGTTTGCCCCTTTCTTCTTAAAAATGTATCTCTGGGGCGCCTGGGTGGCTCAGTCGGTTAGGCATCCGACTTCAGCTCAGGTCATGATCTCACAGTCTGTGAGTTTGAGCCCCGCGTTGGGCTCTGTGCTGTCAGTTCAGAGCCTGGAACCTGCTTTGGATTCTGTGTCTCCCTCTCTCTCTGGCCCTCCCCCACTCACGCTCTGTCTCTATCAAAAAATGAATAAACATTTAAAAAAAATGTATCCCAGGCGGCCAGAAGAAGGACTCTGTGCTCATACCACCCAGTTGGAATACATTCCCAGAGTAGTATGAATACCCAAGTAAATGAGAGGCATGAATAAAGAAAAGAATACATGGTGACAGTATGATCATCTATACGTGAAGCTTCAGATGGCCTTAAAAGATGAGGGGCTTTCAAAGTCATCCTGGACAGCCCCTTCCCTGGAGAGTATAAATCTATATGAACGGAATGTACATGAGACTCAATCTTGCTGATGAAGAGAAGGAAAATAACAGCATATTTCACCCCTCACAGACCATCGCCTTCCTGGGACTGCCGTCACTCCCAGGACAGGGACCAAGGTTTGCAGAGTGGAAACTGCTCATGGGCTGGCAAGGATGTGGCATTTCCCGGAAAGGCTTTAACCGAAGATGCCGGGGCCAAGAGGAATAGCCCGAGGTTAGAGGGCCTGAGAGACCAGTACCCCAGAACGTGGGGGATCACAGTAGGCTGCCACCTGCTTTCAGACTTAGAGGCCTCAGACAGAGCTGGCAGGCTGAGCATACCCCTCACTTACTCTTCAGGCCACTCAAGGACTTAAGAATTTTGGCCCAAGACAGACAGTCCCAGGTCAGTAGAAGGAGGAGTCCCGGCCTATGGCAGGTACGGACATGAGGACCCCAAATGAGGAATGATGGAAGGACTCAGCCAGAACAGTGGGCTTCCATGAAGCCTGGCTTAGGTCCTCAACTGTAGGAAATCCAGAACAGCATGTCTGGATGTGGCTTATTCTGACTTCCACGCCAGAGGTCCCCAGAAGGTGAATACTTGGACTTCATGGGAGCAGCCTCAGTGCAACAAGGAGTTCCAAGACTGGTCAGGTGTCAGGGTGAGGACTCTGAATCAGAATGAGGGACTCACTCACCCCAGAACAGAATATCCCCACAAATGCCCCCAGTGCTGTCCTGGGATGCCCAGGACAGAATTGTGGGGTGGAAGAACCCCCTCATTCTCCCTGGAGTGTCTCATATAGGTGAGGATCTTGGGCTAGCGGGGACAGCCCTAGATGTGCAGAGAGAGAAAACCCAGGCCTTAGGAGTCATGGTAAGGACCCTGACTATTAGGCAGGGATCCTCCTACCGGCAGAGGCTGTCAAACAGATCTCCACCCTATTCTTAGCCCCGGGAGGCCCCAGAAGAGCTATCAGTTCTTCGTCAGCCCCTGTTTGGCCACAGGAGGAGTCCTGGCCTTAATTGAAGATGAGGACCCTGCGTCAGCTGATGAGGGAAAAACTCCCTTAGAAAAAGCTTCCCAGGGCCCTGTTGGTGCTTCCAGGCTTGTGCAGCCCAGGAAGGGGTAGCCACGCACCGCGGGACCAGAGATTCCCCTCTGGCAAGTCAGGAGAGTGGAACTTTGGAGGCCGGCAGGGGGAGGAGCCCCAGGCCCTGACGGACGTGGGGAGGACCCTGAGCCAGGACGCGGGGACCACCGAGTTCTCGGCGGTGGGGTCCTAGAGCGCCCCACCACCCCTGCTTTCAGCCCTCGGAGACCCCGGGCGGCCGCCGCCGAGGGCCGGATGCGGCTGCGCCGACTTCCTTTCGGGCCCGGACCTCAAGGCGGAGGGCGCGCGGCGTTTGTTCGGCGGCGGCCGGATTCCCGGGACCGGGCTGAAAGTGAGGTGAGGACGCCGAGCGGGACCCGAGGAGACGACTCCCCGCGCCCCTGTAACAGAGGGGACCCCTCCCCGCCATGGGCCCGTTTGGCCCCGGCTCCGGGCGGTCCCGGCGGAATGTGAGGCGGAATTCGGCCTAGAAGTTCTCAGAGACCAGGCCTCCGTCTCGGGAGTAGTCCCGATACTACCGAGGGAGGCGGTCCTAACTAGATTCAAGATGAGGGCCCCGAGTGCTAACGAGCGGACCTTGACCCAACAGAGGGGGCTACTCTGGGAAGCACCCCTGCACTCAGCTCTAGGAGGCTCCATGCCGGGTAGACAGATGCCGAGGGAGCTGCCTTCTTCTCTAGCAGCTAAGGAGATTCAGGGTTATACCAACAGCTCGCATACTCAGCCTAGGAGGTCCGGGGCAGAGCTGGCAAGCTGAGGTGCCCCCTCATTTCCTCTCGAGGTGGTGATCTCAGGGAAGTGACGGCCTGTATCTAATGGCATAAGCCCCATTCAGCGAAAGGATCCCAGTCCCTAAACAGGAATTGACGTTGTGGTACCGAGTGATGATGGGGGAATCCCTCCAGGAAAGAAGGGGGCCGCATGAAGCCCAAACCCTGTTTTCACACTTGGGAAACTTGGGCATGGTGACATGATACATTACACTCACTTCTTCCCAGAACATCTCAGGGAAGTGAAGAACCAGGTCAAAGGGGGCAGCCTCAGGCCAGCAGAGGGAGGATATGGGGTCATGCCACGTGTCATGGTTCATGAGTTGGAGCCCTGCGTGCGTCTCTGCACTCATGGCCCAGAGCCTGCTTGGATTCTTTGTCTCTGCTCCTCCCCCCTCCTCCTTCCTTACTCTTGCAAAAGCAATAAATAAATAAAGTCCTGCCTAGTATTATCTCTGGGAGACCTCCAAGGTAGATGCCATATGAAGTGCTCATCAGTTTCCACTCCATGGTAACAGGAAACTGAGAGTCTTGGTCCAAGGGGAGTGGTTCTAGATCAGCAGAGGCAGAAATCTTAGACCCTGTTGTGAGCCAGATTTAGACCTTGAGTTGGGATCCTATGGAGGACCACCTGCCATAGGACATCAACCTGCCTGCGGTACCTTTTACTCTTGAGAGACCACGTTTGGTCAGTTAAGGTTGTTTTCGCTTCTTCCTCTTGGAACTTATGCTCTTAACATGAGGACTCTAGGGATCATCCAATCCTGAATAGAGGGGACATCAAAGCATCCATCTTAACCCTTTGATTTCAGCCCAAGAATCCTCAGGGGAGAGCCTTCATGTTGAGCATCCCCTGACTTCTTTATATCAGGTCTAGAGGAGGTGATACTCTTAGTCTGAAGGTTAAACCAAAGTTAACAAGGGAGAGTGGTTCTGAGCCTTTTAAGGAACCAAAGTGAAGGCCTTAAATGAGGCTGAGGATCCCAGTGAACTCAGGACAGAATGGACCCTGCTGAGCTCTCAGCCCTGGGCAGGGAAGTAGACTGAGGTGCCCCTTCACTTCCTTCTCCTGGGTCCCTGGGAGCTTTGAGGTGTGAAATAACAGGTAGCAGAGGGAAGGGTGCTCCATCTCTGCCAAGACTTGACATGATAACACTAAAGATAAATGGAGAGGGCCCAACATGCCAGAACACAGAGGCCTCTACTGCAAACATCTGCTCTCACCTCAGTAAACCCGAGGCAGGGCTAGTAGGATGCAAATAAGACTCACTGTGAGGGTTCTGTGGTTCTCTGTAAGATTCTTAGGGGATAGGATGACCAAGAGAACAGGAGCCTTTGTCGGGTCCTAGAGCAGTATCCTCAAGTATCCTGCCGAGGTCACCTTTGATAAATCCAAAGTGGAATCTACCTGTTGAAGGTGATAACATCATCTTATTCTCGCTTCTGCAGTTGCCCATATCACCTGTCCACTGGCTCACACCCTTGCCTGCTATCTCTGAGCACAGCCATTATGCCTCGTGGTCAGAAGAGTAAGCTCCGTGCTCGTGAGAAACGCCGCCTTAACAGAGCCGAGACCCAAGGTCTTAAGAGTGCTCAGGCAACTACAGCAGAGGAAGAAGAGGCTACTCCTTCCTCCTCTCCTGTTCTTGGGGGTGCTTCCTCAAGCTCCCCTATTGCTGGCACTTGCCAGGAGCCTCAAAAAGCCCCAGCCACCACCAGGGCTGCTGCACGTGCTTCACGGCGAAGATCTAAGGCAGGTGCCAAGAGCCAGGTTGAGGAAAGTAAAAATTCCTCTCTGGCCTCAACTTCCACTGGGAAAGCTCAAAACGATCCTCTAAGCAGGAAGGTGGGGATGTTGGTACAGTTTCTGCTGTATAAGTATAAATTGAAGGAGCCCATTAAGAAGATAGACATGATGAAGATCGTCCACAAAAGGAACAGGGAGCAGTTCGCTGAGATCCTCAGGAGAGCCACGGAGCGCATGGATCTGGTCTTTGGCCTCAAATTAAAGGAAGTCAAGCCTGGCAGTAACTCCTACACCCTCACCAGCAACCTAGACCTCACCGACGATGGCACTATGAATAATCTCTGGGGCTTTCCGAAGAATGGGCTTCTCATGCCTCTCCTAGGTGTCATCTTCTTGAATGGCAACTGCACCTCTGAGGAGCAGATCTGGGAATTCCTGAATATTTTGGGCATCTATGATGGAAGGAGGCACTTCATCTTCGGGGAGCCCAGGAAGCTCATCACCCAAGATTTCGTGCAGGAAAAGTACCTGGAGTACCGCCAGGTGCCCGGCAGCAATCCTCCACGCTATCAGTTCCTATGGGGCCCCAAAGCCCATGCTGAAACCAGCAAGATGAAAGTCCTCGAGTTTTTGGCCAAGGTCCACAATACCGTCCCCAGTGCCTTCCTGCCCCATTATGAAGAGGCTCTGCGAGATGAGGAAGAGAGAGCCCAAGCCAGAGCTGCAACCAAGCATGCCTCTACTGCCAAGGCCACTGCATGTTCCCAGGCCACATCTGGCCACTCTTCTCCCTAGAGAGGGCTGAGGCAGATTCTTCGCTTTGTCATGGGAAGGCCTGTTAAGTAGTGTTTGTCATGGGCACAAATAATTTGTTGATTACCTTTTTTTAAATATATTCTTCAGGCACTGTTCCTTTCAATAGAAAGTTTATGTAGATTCAGAATATAAGTTTTTGGATGACACAGATCACACATTTATTGCTGTTTATCAGTTTTAGGTGTAAGAGTTTATTTTTTTTTAAATATAGATCAGAAATTGTTAAATCACTTTTGTGATCCAGAGCAAGATAAGATGGCTTTAAGATAGGATATCCTTGGAAATGTGAAAGAATTCCACACTAAAATAGTTAGGATGAGAAGATCGATCAATCGATCGATAGATAGATAACTAGATACATAGAAACCTAGATTCGTAGATAGATGGATAGGTACATAGGTACACAGATACATAGATTACATAGATACGCAGATAGGTACATTGATACAGTAATAATTGGTTAATTCTTTGTTTGCCTTACTCTATTCTTTTTCTAAATTTAAAAGACACATACCTGCATTTGTTTATGTTTGTTAAGAATGTTTGATAATATATGATCATAATGAATCAAACCTCTTTATACATGTCTCTTATTTTACACAAACATTGAGCATCTGCTCTTGGGAAGTCTTCATCCTTGTACTGGGGGTGTTTAGTCAAAGAAAACCCAGCCCCTGCCCCTGCGATTATAGATTATAGGAGCAGCTGTCACTATGGGAAGAAGGTGAGATAGTAGTACTCCATAAAGAACAAGGGAAGGGGCACCTGCGTGGCTCAGTCAGTTAAGCATTTGACTTTGGCTCAGGTCATGATCTTGCGGTTGGTGGGTTCAATCCCCACATTGGTCTCTGTGCTGACAGCTCAGAGCCTGGAGCCTGCTTTGGGTTTTTGTGTCTCCCTCTCTCTCTGCCCCTCCCCCACTGGCTCTCTCTCTGTCTCACGTGCTCGCTCGCTCTCAAAAATAAACATTTAAAAGAAAAGAAAAAGTGAAAATCTTGGTAAAGAGGGGGCCGAGAGAACATACTACTTAGTTTTCATTCCTAAGCAGAATTTTGGCTGATGGGGAGGTTTTTCTTGGCCAGAGCACTGCATATTTTCTGACATGTCTTAGATGTAAAATGAAACAAAACAAAATTCAGCTGCACAGATGGTAATGTCTGAGGTCAAGATAATCATAGTAATACCTGCCATTCCCGAATGTCTCAGTATAGATGCTTTCTGTACATTAGACAGTCCTAAAAGATAGGGTTTATCAAACTCACTTCACAGGGGAAGCCTGAGGCTCATAGAATTAGAGTTTGGCAGCGTGCCAAAAGGCATAGGGCTAGTAAATGACAAGGCTGGGCCTAGGCTCCCGGCCAGAATTACTACAGAGGCTACATTGTTTTACTCCTCGCACCCTGAGACACACCCTGTGTTTATTTCAGTTTTCTTTTCAGTACTTCAAAATTCGTCTTAGGTGCTAAAAAAGAATGGCCTTGTGTCCAAACTGCTGGGCTGGAACATATAGCCAGAGCAAAAAGAATGCCAGAATAGCTGAGAGGGATAAATAAAGGACGCTGTTAGGTGACAGTACGATTACATTTGCAATGCTAAATAATCTCAAAAGATCAGTGGCTCTCAAAATTAGCCTGGACAATCTCTTACCGGTAGAAAGGAAATCTAGCAGAACAGAAGTTACATGAGAATCTTCATCAGGCTGATAAACAGAAGGAATAGATCAATGTGTTTTCCCCTGACACCCCATCACCTGTCCTGGGACTCCTGCCTTGTGCTAGCGCTTGCCCATTTCACATCACTCCCAGGACAGAGTCGCATTCTCTGCGAGGATTGTAAAGCAGCAACTGCTCCAGGGTTTGCAGAGATGTGCAATTTCCCAGGAAGCCTTAAATCCAAGAGACAGAAACCGAGGCAAGGGCCCCATGTAGGAGGACTGGGGAGACCAATGCCCCAGAATATAGGGAATGCCAGGGACTTCGGTCCCATCTGTTCTTGAACACACAAGGTCTCAGACACAGTTGTTAGACTGAGCATACCCTCCCTTATTCTGCAGGCTTTTCACTGGCGTAAAAACCTTGGTCTGAGACCCAAGTTCTCCTATCACTAGAGAAGGGGTATTGGTCTCTCATAGATGTAATGGAGATAAGCCTGAATGAGGGTGGTGGAAGGACCTAGCCAGAACAGTAGGATCCCATAAAATCCTGTCCCACTGTCAGCTCTGTGAGTCCAGAAGAGTCGTGGCTGCTTGTGGCTAACATTGATTTTTCAACTCCGGTCCCAGAAAGTTGAGACCTTTGTCTGATGGCTGTATCTTCAAATTAGCAGAGAGGGTGGGGTTCCAGGAAGGATTCAGGGTCAGAGTGAAGATGCTGTGTGGGGACATGGGGGTCCCCCCCCCACATCTGACAGGGCTGCACCTAACCCCTTCTCTGCTGCTAGCCTAGGAGGCACAGGCGAGAGCTGCCACGCTCACGTGCCCCCTACCTCCGCCTTCTGCCTGGAGGGAATCAAGGAAACGAGGGCCTTGGTTTTATAGGCTGGCTATTAAGTGGAATCCCAGCCGTGACGGTGTCAAGGTGAGAACTCCGTATGAGGAATGGGGCAACCAACTACTCCGTACCAGGTATATTATGACATACTGGAACAATAATAGTATTAAAATCAATGTGGGGTATGAATAAGGGGAAAAAAGATGATTTTTGCAGGCAATAGGATCATCTGCATATGTGATTTCAGATAACCTTAAAAGATCAGGGACTCAAAAAATTATTTGACTCAGGATCTTCCCTACAAAAAGCAAATCTATGAGAACAGTGGTTACATGAGACCTTAAGCCTGTACAGGAAAGAGAAGGACAAGGACCCATTCTTTGCAAGGTTTGGAGTAGGGAAACTGCTCGAGAGTTTTCAGGGATGTGGCGTTTCCCAAGAAGCCCTTATTGGAAGTGACAAGGGCCTTTAGGAGGATACCCATGAGTCAGGACTGGTGAAAGGGGAAAGCAGCGTTCCAGGGTGTTGGCTGTTCCAGAGGGAGCAGCCCCTGCCTTCTCTCAGAGCTAGAAGGCCCCAGGCAGAGCTGGCAGGCCAAGAATCTCCTCACTTTTTTATCACACTTGTCAAGGATTTGAGACTTTAGTCTGAGGAAGACTATCTCAGGTCAGTAGAGAGAGTTGTCAGATACAAATGTGAGTTTTCTTAAAAGGAGCGAAGGAAGCATCTACCCGGAACACTGGTGGCTCATAGAGTCCACTTCCTGCCAGCAGCTCTTGGAGGTCCTGAATTCCATCGCATGATGAAGCATAAAGAGGCTTTGAGCGGCACCTGGGTGGCTCAGTCAGTTTAAGTGTCTGATTCTTCGTTTCAGCTCAAGTCATGATCCCACGGCTCGTGGGATTGAGACCCACGTCCAGCTCTGTGCTGACTGTGTGGAGTCTTCTTGGGATCCGATGTCTACGTTTCTGTCTGCCCCTCCTATGCATGCTCTTGGACTTTCCCTCTTTCTCTCTCTCTCACTCTCTGTCTCTCACACAAAGAAAGCAAGAAAGGGAAGGAAAAGAAAAGAAAGGGAAGAAGGGAGGGAGGGTGGGGAGGAAGGAAGGAAGGAAGGAAAGAGGCTTTAAGAGGTGAGAAGAAGAGAACCTGCTGCCGTGGCCAAGGTGTGTGCCAGGGCCGTGAACCGGCAGTGCCTCCCACATATAGTGAAGTCTGGGGCGGGGAGATTGGTCATCTTGTGATGGAAATGAGAGGCCAGCATTTTAAGTAGTAAAGCACCTAGGTGGACGTGGAGGGGACCCATTGTAAGTCTTCTTTTTGTCCTTGCTTTGCTTGAGTGGGAGATTTATCTGTTTTTATCTTGGGGGTTCTTTTTGGCACTTTTAAAATACTGTTCCTTGTAATAGAAGGTTTATTTGATTTCAGTATCTGTGTTTATGAATAATATGTATCACACATATGTTGCTGTTGATCAGTAGAAGTATAAACACTTTGGTATTTTGTACAACAAATTAAAAAATCCTTGCCGCTCTTCTCTTGGTCCAGAGCAAGCTAACTTGTCACATGAGCAGGGGTTGTCTTGCAAATGTGAATGAACCCTGTGGTAGAATTGTTGGGATCAAAGAGATAAAAGAAAAGGTTTTGTCTGAGTGGCATCAGCAACATGGTAGAATCAGAATTTCCTGGGGCGCCTGGGTGGCGCAGTCGGTTAGGCGTCCCGACTTCAGCCAGGTCACGATCTCACGGTCCGTGAGTTCGAGCCCCGCGTCAGGCTCTGGGCTGATGGCTCGGAGCCTGGAGCCTGTTTCCGATTCTGTGTCTCCCTCTCTCTCTGCCCCTCCCCCATTCATGCTCTGTCTCTCTCTGTCCCAAAAATAAATAAAAACGTTGAAAAAAAATTTAAAAAAAAAAAAGAATTTCCAGCCCTTATTTGCCCACAGAAGCACAGAACTGACAATAACATAAGTAATAAAATACCTTTATGAAAGGTCCAGAATCTAATTAATAAGTTGCAATACTATATGTGAGCATAAAACTGAGATCAGCTGCTCTTGAAATGGATAAGAAAAGTAATTAGACTTTACTGGCATCAGCCTCTCCCTCAAGTTGACACAATTTAGCCCTAAGAGAGATTGTGACTCCTCTCTGTGTTACAGGTAGGGGAGATTGGGATGAAAATCCCATGCACCCAAAAAACTATTAAAGCTAATAAATGTATTCAACTGCAGGATGTAAAGTCAACACACAAAAATCAGTTGTGTGTCTACACACTAACAAGAAACTATTGGAAAATAATTAAGAAAATTCTATTTAAAATAGTTGGGACGCCTGGGTGACTCAGTTGGTTGACTGGCCAGACTCCTGATTTCGGCTCAGGTTATGATCCCAGGGTTGTGGGATCGAGCCCTGCAGTGAGCTCCTTGCAGAGTGTGGATCCTATTTGAGATTCCCTCTCCTTCCCTCTCCCTTCCTCTCTCTCTCCCTCCCTCCCTCCCTCCCTCTCTCCCTCCCTCCCTCTCTCTCTCTTTCCCTCTCTCCCTCTCTCCCTCTCTCTCCCTCTCCCTCCCTCCCTGTCTCCCTCCCTCACTCACACGCACACTCTCTAAAAATAAAAAAAATAAATAAAAGTGTCAAAAATAAAATAGGAATAAATTTAACCAAGGAGGGGAAAGATCTATACACTGAAAACAGTGAGACATTGATGGAAGAAATTGAAGAATAATAAATAAAAGGAAAAATATCCAATGTTCACTGATTGAAAGAATTAATATTTTTAAAAATATTCTTACTAGTCAAAATGATCTACAGATTCAGTGCAATACCTATCATAATTCCAATGGAAGTTTTCACAGAAATAGAAAAAAAACCTGGAAATTCATCTGAAACCACAAGAAGTCCTGAATACTAAAGTAATGTTGAGAAAGAGGAACAGAGATGGAGGCATCACACTTCTTGAGTTTGAAATATATTGCAAAACCATATTCACCATAACGGTGTTATACTAGTATAAAAACGGACGCACAGACCAATGGAACAAAATAGAGCCCAGAAATAAACCCATGCATAAATTGTCAAGTGATCTTTGACAAGTCCACCAAAAAATACACGATCGGGAGAGGATAGTCTCTTCAGTAAATGGTGTTGGAAAAACTGAATATCCACATGCAAAAGAATTAAATTGGATGCTACTTATACTCAAAAATTAGTGAAAAATGGATTAAAGACTTAAAAATGAGATTGAAAGCCGTAAAACTCCTAGAAAAAAAGCATAGGGAAAAAGCTCCTTGACCTTCATCTTGGCAAAGATTTTTTTGAATATGACAACAGAAACATAGGCAAGAAAAGCAAAAATGGTGAACAAGTGGGACTACATCAAACTGAAAGGCATCTATACAGCAGTGGAAAAATGAAAAAGCAGTCTGTGGAGAGGGAGAAAGTATTAGCAAACCATGTATCTAAGGGACTAATATCCACATTATATAAGGAATTCATACAACTCAATAGCAAACAAATAACTGAATTTTAAAAATGAGTAAAGAACTTGAATATTTTTCTGAAGAAGACACACAAATGGCCAATAGGTATATGAAAGGTGCTCAACACCATTAATCCCCAGGGAAATGCAAATCAAAACCACGATATCACTTCATACTTGTTAGGATGGCTACTATTAAAAAGACAAAAAATAACAAGTGTTGATGAGAGTAAGGAGAAAAGGGAGCCCTTGTGCTGTTGGTGGGAATGTAAATTGGTAGAGCCATTATGGAGAAACTGTTTGGAGGTTCCTTAGAAAAGTAAAATTAGAACTGCATGATTCAGCGAGCCCACTTGTGAGTGTATACCCAAAGGAAATGAAACCAGTATCTTAAAGAGATACTTGCACTCCTATGTTCATGACACCATTATTCACAATATCAAAGATACGGAAACTACGCAAATGTCCATCAGTAGATAAAAGGATAAAGAAAATGTGGTGTATACATACAATGGAATATTATTTAGCCTTAAAAATGAAGGAAGTCCTATTACATGGGACAACATGGATGAATCTGGGGAACATTATTCTAAATAAAATAAATCAGTCACAGAAGGATAAATACTGCATGATTCTATTTGTATGAGTTATCCAAAATAGTCAAACACATAGAAACACAGAGTAGAATGGTGGTGGCCAGGGGTTGGGGAATAGGGAAAATAAGTTGTTGAAGTGGTATAGTTTCAGTTGTGCAAGATGAATAGGTTCCAGAGAGAGATCTGCTGTAAAGCATTGTGCCTATATGTAACAATGCTTTATTGTTTGTACACTTACAGATATCCTATATTTTCACTCATATGTGGATCTTGCTAAACTTTACAGAAGATCATGGGGGAAGGGGGAAAAAATAGAGAGAGGGAGGGAGGCAAACCATAAGAGACTCCTAAATACAGAGAACAAACTGAGGGTTGATGGGGGATGGGGGAGGGGCAAAGTGGGTGATGGGCAGGGAGGAGGGGCACTTATTGGGATGAGCACTGGGTGCTGTATGTAAGCCAATTTGGCAATAAATTATATTTAAAAGATTTTTTAAAAATTGTTAAGAGAGTAGTTCTCACATTGTGTTCATAGCACACCAATTAAAATGTGTGTTGTCTTTCCGTCTCCCCAAGTAGAGAGTAAGCTGATTAAGTACAAGTATTTGGGAAAGACCTTGCTTTTACACCCTTGGTGGGAATGTAAATTGATGTAGCCATTATGGAGCAGTATGGCGGTTCCTCAAAAATTAAAAATAGAGCTATCAAATGATCCAGCAATTCTATTTCTGTGTATATATCAAAAGGAATTGAAATCAGGATCTTGAAGAGCTATTTGCAGCTCATTGTAGCATTATTCATAATAGCCAAGACATGGATGCAACCTAAATGTTCATTGATGAATGAATGGGTACAGAAAATATGGTATATGCGTACAATGAGATATTATTCAACCTGAAAAAGAAGGAAACCTTGCCATTTGCAACAACAGAGATGAACCTGAAAAACATTATGTTAAGTGGAATAAGCCAGACACAAAAGGACAGATACATGTTATATAAGGAATCTAAAATAGTCAAACTGATAGAAGCAGAATAGTATGGTGGTTGCCAGATGCTGGGAGGAGAGGTATTGGAGAGGTGTTGGTCAAAGTGTACACGGTTTGAGTTCTATAAGGCGGATAAGTCCTAGAAATGTATAGCAGAGAGCCTATAGTTAATGTCATAGTGGATATTTAAAAAGCTGCTGAGAAGGTAAATGTTATGTTAATTGTTATTGTACTCCTAAAAAATAATAAAGAGGACAGGAGAAGACTATTGGAGATCACGGATATGTTTATGGCATAGATTGTTATGGTAGTTCGCAGGTGTATACTTATCTCCAAGCTTGTATACATTACACGTGTACAGCTTTTGGTATGTCAGTCATACCTCACTATAGTAGTTTTTGAAGAAGCAGATGTTTTGTCTTATTTGGAGTTGTAGTCTCAGCACAGTGTCTAGTATACAGTAGGCAATTTGTAAATATTTAATAAAAGAAAAAAAGTATAAATAAGAATAAGATTGTCAATTCTTGGTTTGCCTAATTCCTTCTACTGTTTCTTTTTATAAAAGTAAAATTATATACCTGGATTTCTTTCGGTTATTCAAATATTTAAAAGAGAAATTAAATGTTGATGAGCCCACTCTCTTGTTTATTTCCAGTCATTAATTGAGAATGAGCTCTTTAGAAGCCTTCACGTTATTACTGGGGATGCTTTTATTTGTTTTTGTTTTTAAATGTTTGTGTCTTTTTGAGAGAGAGAGAGAAAGTGTAGGGGAGGGGCAGAGAGGGAGACAGAGAATCCAAAGCGGTCTCTGCACTGATAGCAGAAAGCCTGATGCAGGGCTCAAACTCATGAGCTGTGAAATCGTGACCTGAGCTGAAGTTGGACACTTAACTGACTGAGCCATCCATGTGCCCCCTGGGGATGCTTTTAAAAAGAACCCTCAAAACAGCAACAATAAGTTCTGGCCCCTGCCCATTGAATTTTAGAGTCTGGATGCTGCTATCATGTAAAAAGAGATGGTTATATATTCACTGTGACCTAAAGAACAAGTAAAAAAAAAGGGGGGGGGAGGGGGTTGAAGAGGGAAGGTGGTTTGCGTTGTACGCAGTCAAGTGTCAAAGTTCTCGGGCCAGGCAGTGTGGAGCCTTAGGAAACTGAAAACCCTTCAGTGAGGGATAACTTTAAGTAGGATTGCATCGTGGACTAGATGACGCTGTGGGAGTGGTGAGCAGGGGCCAGATCCTCAGATGGAGGGCCTCGGAGATGAAAGACTAAGCCTGCGATGGAAATTTGTCCTTAACATGGCCTTTGGGATTGTGGCTAAACCGAAGAAAATCTCCAGGTGGTGTAGGAACGAAAGGTGTCTGTGCTCTTGCCCAGGGCAGCTGAACACGATGCACAGACTAGATGGTCTATGTACAACATCACCAGGGAGTTTCTGAGCAATAAGGATTATACTTCTTTGAGGTGGAGTGTTCAGAACCCACTGGACTGCACTTTTCACTCTGGGTTGGGGGAGCCACAGACCACTCTATTAAAAGGGTCTCTTTTACTCAGTTACTTCATCTTGCATGTAATATGGCAAATTCTAGGCAAGGTCTAGATTTTTGCTGATGGTTAAATGAGTGAAAATAATGGTGATTTAGATTGAAGGGTAGCTGGAAGTTAGGGAAAATATTGGTCATTGACAAAAATTTTGATAACTTTGAGTTGTATCCAACGGGGAAAGACTCTCCCACAAACACACTGTATATTATAACCTTGAATGAAGATATATTACATAACTAGCGTTGCTAAGCAGCATTTTGGTTGTGAGTTCTTTGTCTTGGAGTTTGGTAATGTACTCAAGTTCACAGGGCTACTAAGTGACAGGGCTGGGACTAGACTCCTGGTCTGAATTCGTCTAGAACACATGCTGATCATTCCACTCTTCTCTGCCTAAAGCAAACCGTTATGTTCTGTAATACTCCAAAATGTCTCTCAGGGGGTAAAAATGAGGATTCTGTGTCCAAAGAACTGGATTGGAATACATAACCAAAGCAGTTAAGAATACCACAGTAAATCAAAGGCATGAACAAAGAGGAGAAGCAGAAAATGTCCAGTGACAGTATGATTATCGACATATGCATTGTCAAATGACCTCAAGATTGTGGAATCACAAAACCATCCTGGACGACTCCTTCCCATTAGGAAGTAAATCATTTAAGACAAATCACATAAGAGGCTCACTGACTACTGTGAAGAGGGATAGATCAGTGTCATTTTTCTTTGACACCCCATCTTTGTCCCGAATCCCCTGCCTTACGTTGCCGTTTCCCCCATTTAACATGAAGCCAGGCACTGGAACCTGCAAAGTTTGCATTAGGGACACTGCTCAAGTTTGCATGGATGTGGAGTTTCCCAGGAATCCTTTAGTTATACAGGACCCCCATTAATGAAGATTGGGGAGATAACCACCCTACTTTATAGGGGGTCCTTCAGAGACCTGCCAAACCAGCTGTGAGGCCTGGAATGCCCAGGCAGGGCAATCAGAGTGGACATTCTTCTTTCACTCCTCATATTTCTCAGCAAGCTCAAAGTCTTAGCCTAAGAAAGGGGCCACACTTCAGTAGAAGGAGGCTCCTGCGTTGTATCGATAGATAGATATCAAGTTGAGGACCCTAGATGATGAATGTAGAGACCACTGACTCCAGAGCAGTGGTATTCCACAGAGACTCAAATCTGCTGTATGCCTCTCAGGACCCAAACATCCTTGGCCTAGTGTGGCTCACTCTTCCACCTGGGAGGTCTCAAGAAGGAGCAGTCCTTGATCTGAGCAGAGTAACTTCATGTCAGGGAAGATGGAGTCACACGATTGAACAGGAGCAATGTCAGGTCCCTGAGTGAGCAAAGAGGACATCACTAGACCCACAAATGAGGGAGCTTTACAAACCCCTGCACCCATCTTAACCGTGGAGAGGCCTCAGGTGGAGCTGTGAGCGTGAGAAGCCTCATTTCTGCCTGGTGAGTCTCAGGATGAGAGCCTTGTCTGACAGGGTGCAGGCCCCAGTTCTGCAGAGGGAGACGTCTTGGCCGTAACCGGAGTGAGGGAGGCTCACAGAGTCCTGCCTTCTTTTCAAGCCTATGGGGCCCCAGGCAGAGGTAGTCGGAAACGGGGCATCCTGACTCCTCGCCAGGGACTCGGAAAGGTGAGGGTTCGCTTTGGGGGCTGGCAGACTTGGGTCAGTAGGGGGAGGAATCCCAGGCCCTGATAAACACCAAGGTGAGGACACTGAATAACAACCTAAAGACCACTGACTTCAGAACACTGCGATCGCATAGAACCATGTCCTTGCTGTCAGCCCTCAGAACCCCACGTGGCCATGGCCGGATATGATGTATCTGAACTTCCGCTTTGGAACCGCGGGCCTCGCCCAGTGTTCGCAGCATTTCTTCTGCCAAGGAACGGAAGATTACTTCCCAGGAGTTCTTTGAAGTCAAGGTGAGGACCTGAATGTAAAATGAAGGGACCACACCGCCCCCCCCCTTCCTGTAACAAAGGTGGCGCCACAAAGTACTGCCCCTGGGGTCTGAAATGGAATGTCCTGACAGGACCGTTAGGCCGAGTTTTGTCTGGAAAGTCTCAGGGAGGAAGGCGTCGGTCTAAGATAGTAACGCTGGTTCTGATGATCAAGGAAACCTAGGCCCTAAGTAGAGTCAAGAGGAGGGTCCTGAGTAGCTAATGAGGGGATCTTTTCCCAGTAGAGATGGCGATAGAAACCGGTACGCCTGCTTTGGTTCTGGGAGGCTCCAGGCAGGGGCAGTTTTATTTGGTAGGCTCTGACTATGGCCGCCCCGCCCGCTACTCCCGCCATCCCCCACCCCTAACCACGCGCGCGCGCGCGGGCGCACGCGCGCATGCGGACACACACCCCCCTCTCTCTCGCTCTCTTTCTCTCTTTCGTTTCTTTTCTTTTCTTTTCTTTTCTTTTCTTTTCTTTTCTTTCTTTCTGTCTCTGTCTCTCTCTGTCTTCTCTCTCTCTCTCTCTCTCTCTCTCTCTCTCGGCTCCAAGAAGTGAAGGCTAAAGCCAAATAAATTTGGATTTTGGTGAACTGAATTTAGTAGAGGGAGGAGTCCCAGGTCCTGATATCAAAGTGAAGACCCTGAGTCAGGACGTAGGGATCACCGACTCCAGAACACTAGGATCCCATGGAGCCCTTTCCCTGCTTTTAGCCCTTGGAGACCCTGAACGGTTGTGGCCAGTTATGACGCATTCTTCTGTCCTCTCCAGAGTTTCTAGGAAGTGAGGTCATTTGTGGGGGAGTGGGGGTGGGGGTGGTGAGGCCACTGGCCAGCTGAGGGTGGAGTCCCAGTACTGGCCTGGAGCCAAGGTGAGGACCTTGAGTGGGGAGTGAGAGGACCACCCTGACCCATAACACAGGGTGCTCTCCTAGGTCCTGCTGCTGCCCTTGGCCCTGGGAGGCCTGGCAGACCTATCAGACTTTCTGCCTGGAAACTCTCAGATAAGGAGGGCCTTCATCTAAGGGAGTAGCCTGGGTCCTGCAGATGGAGGAGGCCTAGGCCCTAAGTGCCATGAAGGTGAAGCCCTGGAGTGCTAATGAGGGGACCTCTCCCCATTTAGGGAAAGCAGCATCCCTATAGCTTGTTTCTGGAAGGCTCTTGGTAAGGGCAATCCTATATGGAGGTCCCTGAATTTCCCCCCTAGGGGCACAGGGAATTGAGGGATTTGCTGTAAGGCAGGAGGCCTAAGTCCTACCAGCGTATTGGCGGCCAGCGGCCTAAATCCAACCTGTAGTTAAGGTCAGAGACCTAAGGGAGGACTAAGGGGAACACCAACTCTAAAAAGGGGGTCTCACAAATTCTGGCCCTTCTCTGATAAAAAGGAATGTAATCTGGCCATTTGCAATGACATGGATGGAACTAGAGAGTATTATGCTAAGTGAAATGAGTCACAGAAAGACAAATATCATGTGATTTCACTCATGTGGAATTTAATATACAAAACAGATGAAAGTAAGAGAAAGGAAGCGAAAATATAAAAACATGGAGATAAACCATAAGAGACTCTTAAATACAGAGAACAAACTGAGGGTTGCTGGACAGGAAGTGGGTGGGGCGAATGGCTAAATGGGTGATGGAATTAAGGAGGGCACTTGCTGGGGTGAGCACTGGGTATTGTATGTAACTGATGAATCACTAAATTATATTCCTGAAATTATTATTACACTATATGTTAAATAACTTGGATGTACATTTAATAAAACAAAATAAAATAAATAAAATGAAATGAAATGAAATAAAAATTCTGGCCCTTCCCTTAGCCCTGGGGAAACCCTGAATATTTGTTAGGCTGAGGAACCCGCCCACCCCCCCACCCCCCGCCTCATTTCTGTCTGGAGAGTCCCAGAGATATGAGCATGTTGGACTTATTGGCCTCAGTTCTGCAGAGGGAGGAGACCCAGGGCTCCACAGGAATCAGAGTGAGGAATAAAGAGTGATGGTTCCACTCACCCCCCCCCAAAAAGAGACAATAGAGGGCCCCCCTTGCTTATAGCACTGAGGAGCCCAGGTGTGGAAGTCAAATGTATGTGAACCCAACGTTATTTCTTATGTCATCAGGTTGGTGAGAGCCTTTGTTTGAGGGGAGAAACATCAGATCAGCAGAAGAAGGTGTCCCAGGCCCTACCTAGAGCCAAGGTGAGGAAAGTGAATGCGGACTGAGGACCCCAATGACCCCAGAGCAGATTCCCTCAGAACTGTCAGCAGTGGGTCACAGTAGTGGGCTGAGATGCCCCTTTAGTTCCCCTTGAGGGGTCTCAAGATGATGAGGACCTGGGTTTGAGATGTCAATTTAGAGCAGCACCGAGGAGGGGGGCTCGGCCCTGCCCAAAGCCGTTATCACGGTCCTGAATGTGAACTGGGAGGATCCCCATTCTCCATACCAGAGAAGATTCCGCAAGGACTCGGCCTACCCAGCCCCGCTCTCAGCCCCAGTAAGCACCAAGCAGGGCCGGCAGGCTGCAGCCTGAGGCTCACTTTAATTACTTCCATGTGGTTCTCAGAGGACAGGTTGGTCATCACAGGAGCCCTGTGGTTGGTTTCCTAGGGCAGTGCCCTCACAGAACCTGAGAGGCAGCCTTGGTTAAAGCCAAGGTGGTCGCTCCCAGCTGAAGGTACTCCTTCTCATCCTCTCTTCTCTCATGCCCAGATCACCTGCTGTCCCTGACCACAGTCATCATGCCTCGGGCACAGAAGAGTAAGCTCTGCACCAGGGAGAAGCGCCACCAAGCCCAAGGTGGGACCCAGCCTCAGAGGGGTGCTCAGGCCCCTGCGGCCACGGAACAAGCATTCCCTTCCTCGGCCTCTCCTCCCTTTGAAGTTCTTACTCAGAGAAATCCTGCTGCCAGGTCACGTAGAGCTCCCAAGAGATCTCAGAGGGCCGTGTCCGCCACCACAAAGTCTGCAGGTGTTTCTCGCACAAGATCATGCAAAGGAGCCGACTGCCAAGTTGAGAAAAAGCAAAGTTCCGTCCAGTCCCCACTCTCCATTGTGCAGTCTCAGGGGGACCCTGTAAGCAAAACAGCGAGTGTTTTGGTACAGTTCCTGTTGCACATGAGCAGAATGAAAAGGCCCATTATGAAAGCTGATATGCTGAAGTTTATCAATAAAAAGCATAAACATCGCTTCGTTGAGATCCTCAAAAGAGCCTCTTTCAGCTTGGAAGTGGTTTTTGGTGTTGACTTAAAAGAAGTCGATCCTACCAAGCATTCCTACGTCCTTGTCAGCAAAATGAACCTCCCCAACAACGGGACTATAAACCGTGGCAGGGGGTTTCCCAAGACCGGCCTCCTGATGAATCTCCTGGGCGTGATCTTCCTGAAGGGCAATTGTGCCGCCGAAGAGAAGATCTGGGAGTTCCTGAGTAAAATGAGAGTCTATGCGGGGAAGAGGCACTTCATATTTGGGGAGCCCAAGAAGCTCATCACCCAAGATTTGGTGAAGCTCAAGTACCTGGAGTACCGGCAGGTGCCCAACAGCAATCCTCCACGCTATGAGTTCCTGTGGGGCCCCAGAGCCCACGCCGAGACCAACAAGATGAGAGTGCTCGAGTTTTGGGCCAAGATTAACCAAACAGTCCCAAGTGCCTTCCACCCTTGGTATGAAGAGGCTTTGAGAGATGAGCAAGAAAGAGCCGAAGCCACAGTCACACTCCAGGCTGAGACCGATGCTACGGCGAGTGCACGTTCCAGGGCATGTCCAGCAGCTCCTCCCACACCTAGTGAGGTCGAGCCCGATCCTTCACATTGTGACTGAAGAGAGCAGTCAGTGTTCTAAGTAGTGGAGGCCTGGGTGTGACTGAGGGAACAGCATGTAATCCTTGGTGCTCCTGTTCTGTATGGGTAATTTGGAGATTTACCAGCAGTTTGAGTTTTTGCTACTTTTCAAATGTTGCTATTTTGAAATGAAATCTTACCTAGCCTTATAGTGTAAATTTATGGATTATTTTGGCCTCACTTGTTATCAGTTTAAAAGTTAGAGTGTTGCTGTTTCATGAAACAAACTGGGAAATTTCCCATCTTATTTAGTGTTCTGGTACAAAGTAGCATGGCATTGAAATATGAATTTCCTTGAAAATGTAAAAGGACTTAAGCAATGAAATATATGGAGTCAAGAAGTGGAGGAGAAGAGTAAGATGGTCTGTATTTGGTTTCCTAATTCCTTTCACTCTGTATTTTGTAACATTCTAAATAACAGCATGTGTTTGACTAATGGAAGAATGTAGCATCACATTTTAATAAATAGACTCACTGCTCACAGGCTCGTTTATTCCCCAAACATTGATGGAGCGTACGCTCTTAGAAGGCTTCATGTTAGCCCTGGGAGAGCTGACAAAAAGATCAAGACACTGACCATGAAATCACAGAGGCGAGAAGCATCTGTCATATAAGGAAGAATGGTGATCTGCACTCTCAGACCAGAAGGACACATGACAAGACAGGAGAAAACAGGAGAGAGGTGGTTCCAGATGAGAGGAGTTAAGTGTCAGTGCCTGAAGCAGGGCAGTTCTGGGTCTTCAGAGACTGCAGTTCCCTCAGGGGGAGGTAATCCTAAGTTAGCTGCATGGGGGGCTCCAGGAGGCTGTGATCACAGGGAGCTGGGCCCAGACCCTCCCGTGGCGGGCTTCAGAATTGAAAGACTAAGCCCAGAATGGCAAACTGCCCTTAACACTTACTTTGGGATTGTGCAGAAAGCAGAGGGAAATCACCCCAAGCAGGGATCAAGTGCGTCCTGTGCTCTTCTGCCAGTGCAGGTGAACGCAGTGTGCAGATTGGAGGTTTTATTTACAACATGTCCACAGAGTTTCTGCGAAATAAGAGCATGCTCTCTTGTCATGGGTGCCCAGAATCCCCTGGACTGGCACGTGTTGCCCTGGGTTGGGGGAGCCAAAGCACACGCCACTAAAAGCGTCATCCACATTAGGTCACCTTGTATGGCATTTGGCAAACTCCAGGCAAGGTCTAGATTTTTGTTGGTGGGTGAAAGAATGAAAGCCAGGGTGGTTTAGGAAGAAGGGTGGCTGAGGGGCGCCTGGGTGGCTCAGTCCATTAAGCGTCCAACTCTTGGTTTCGGCTCAGGTCATGGTCTCACAGTTTTGTGGGTTCAAGCCCCGCAACACGCTTTGCACTGACAGTGCAGAGCCTGCTTGGGATTCTCTCACTCTCACTCTCTCTCTGCCCCTTCCCCACTTGCATGGTCTCTGTCTCTAAATAAATAAGTAAATAAATAAATAAGCAATCAAACAAACAAATGGCAGCTGAGAGGAAGGTAAGTTTTGGGGCCTTGAAACACATTCTAGGAGCTCTGTGTTGCATCTACTAAGGAAGTCTACCTTATGCCAACATTGAATGACATACTTTAATGGGACAGATACTACTTAGTGTTCCTTGCCAAGCACAATTTTGTATGATAGAGTTGTCTTTGTTCTGGAGCACTGCATGGTTTCTGACATCCCCTGAATTAAAAATGATTTAATTGAGATCATTGTAATGGGTTGAAACTCCAGGGGACCAATTAATCCTAGTAAGAACTGGCATCCTTTAAAGCTCAACACAGGCCACACAATGTGCCATGCACTTTACATGCATTATGGACATCCTACCAGTCCCCAAACAGAGCTCATCAAACCCATTTCACAGATGAAAAGACCGCCTCACAGAGTCTGGTATCGCTGTCCAATTTCACGTGGCTGCTAAGTGACAGGGTTGGAACTAGACCCTTGGCCTGAATTAGTCTGCAGCCCACACTTCCACTGCCCTGCACCTGAGGCTGATGTCGTGGTCCTTAACTCCCCTTCTTTCTCACTACTACAGAAAGTATCTCAGGTACTAAAAAGGACTCTTTTTGCCCAAGACACTGGAGTGGAATACATAACCATAGCAATTACCATATCAAAATAATTGAGAAGTGTGAATAAGGGAAAGAGATAATATTCAGTGACGATAGGATCATCTATATATTCAAAGTCAGCCTCGAAGATCAGGAGCTCACAAAATCATTTTGGACGACCCGTCCCATAAAGAAAGTTACATTCATTCAAACAGAACTTACATAAATACATAAAACACTAAGTGTGATTGCTCAAGAAGTGGATTAAAGTATTTTTTTTTCTTTGACAGCACATCTGTTCTGGGGTCTCTGCCTTGTGCTATCGCTTCCTACCTCGCATCACTCCTGGGACACGGACCCAATCTCTGAACGATTTGCTATAGGGAAATAGTCCAGAGTTTGCAGGGATGTGACCTTTCACAGGAAGCCTTGCGTCAAGAAACAGGAGCCGTACGTGAGGGGATGCTCCTGCTAGGCCAAGCGTGAGCATCCCCTCACTTAGTCCTCAGGGTTCTCAAGGACAGGTGAGTCCTGCCGTAGGAGGGTGGCCTCAGGTCACTAGAGTCGCTGACACGTATGAGATTGAGGACCCTGAATGAGGAATGACAAAAGCACCCACCCAGAACAGTGTGGCCCATAGATGCCTGTCCCCTGCTGTCAGCCCTCAGGGTCCCCAAACAGCCTTGGAAGGACGTGGCTGAAACTGGTTTCCACGTAACAGGCCGAGAAGGTGAAGAGCTCGGCCTGAGCTTGGTTGACTCTGGTCAGGAGAGGTAGGATTCCCAAGGTGTGCCAGGAGGAAGGCCAGTATCCTGAAGAGGTCAGGGACCACTGTGTATCAGTGGAGACCTCACAGAATCCTTCCTACTGTCGTGAGAGATCCAGGCATAATTGTCAGTCAGAGATGGCTTCCTATCCTTCTCAGGGCTAATAGAAAAGTTGGGAGGTCTCAGGTCAGAGAGAGGAGTCTTGGGACATCACATAAGGCAGATTTAGGACACTGACTTCGAAACCTGAGTGGGAGCACCATATCATAGGTGCCTGCCATAGCCGTCACCTGCGGGACACCATGGCACATGTGGCCAAATAAAGTATAAGCCTTCCTCTGAGGAAATGCCCTCAGATCAAGAAAGAGAGGAACCTCGGGCCCTGCCAGGAGTCAGGTCGAGGAAACTGAGTGAGAACGGATGGACCACCCATCCCTGAAAACGGGAAAACAAACCTGGTGGCCCTGCCCTTGCACTCCAGACTTAAATCCCCAGGGCAGGGTGTGAACCTGAGCGCCCCCAACATCACTTATTTTTCAAACAGCAACCTCATTTTCTAGAGCAATTTTACATTCACAGCAAAACTGAGCAGAAAGTACAGAGAACTCCCAGGTACCCTCTTCCTGACGCACACAGCCTCCCCTACTTTCTGCGTCCTGCCCCAGAGTGCTACCTGTGGCGCAACCTGTGAACTCGCACCACTACGTCATTAGCTCGGCAAAGCCCATAGTTACATCAGGCTTTGGTCTTGCTGTTGTACGTTCTGTCCCGATCATCCCTCCCTCCCCCACCCATAACCCTTGGCAACCACTGATCTTATTACTTTTCCAGCAGTTTTGCCTTTTCCAGAATGTTCTACAGTTGGAATCATGTTGTATGTAGCCTTTTCACATTGGTTTCTTTCACTGAGTACTACGCATCTAAAGTTTTTCCCTGTCTTTCTGTGGCTTGATTAGCTCATTTCTTTTCACACCCAACAATACAGACATAACTCAGTGATACGCGGGTTTGGTTCCATACCACAGCAATAGAGTATCACAATAAAGTGAGTCAAATGAATGTTCTGGTTTCCCGGTGCATATAAAGGTTATGTTTATACTCTACCGTAGTCTATTAAGTGTGCTATAGTATTATGTGTAAACAAAAAACAACATGCATACGTTAATTTTAAAATGCTTCATTGCTAAAAAAGTGTTAGCCATCGTCTGAGCTTTCAGAAAATCACCTCTTTGGGGCGCCTGGGTGGCGCAGTCGGTTAAGCGTCCGACTTCAGCCAGGTCACGATCTCGCGGTCCGTGAGTTCGAGCCCCGCGTCAGGCTCTGGGCTGATGGCTCAGAGCTTGGAGCCTGTTTCCGATTCTGTGTCTCCCTCTCTCTCTGCCCCTCCCCCATTCATGCTCTGTCTCTCTCTGTCCCAAAAATAAATAAACGTTGAAAAAAAAAAATTAAAAAAAAAAAAAAAAAAGAAAATCACCTCTTTGCTGGTGGAGGGCCTTGCCTTGATGTTGAGGGCTGCCGACTGATCAAGGCGGTGGTTGCTGAAGGTTGGGGTGGCTGTGGCAATTTCTTAAAATAGGGCAATACTGAAGTTCGCCACCTTGATCGACTCTTCCTCACACAGATAATTTCTCCATAGCATGTGATGCTGTTTGATAGTTTTTTTTTACCCACCCCAGAATTTCTTTCACGTTGGAGTCAATCGTCTCAAACTCTGCTGCTGATTTATCAGCTAGGTTTATGTAATATTCTAAATCCTTTGTTGTCATTTCAACAATCTTTCAAGCGTTTTCACCAAGAATAGTTTTTAGCTCAAGAAACTACCTTTTTTTTTTTTTTTTTTGTTCATCCATTAGAAGCAGCTTCTCATCCATTAAACTCCTCATCTCTTTTATTACGAGATTGCATCAGTGCAGTCCCATCTTTAGGCTCCAATCATAATTCTAGTTCTCATGCTAATTCCAGTTCTCTCCACTCATTTGGTAAATGAGCTTTGGGCTTCAACTTTGTCTCCAACTGCATTAACCCCTAACAAGAGAGTCAGCCTGTCCTTTGAAGCTTTGAAGCTGGGCATTGACTTCTCCTATCTAGTTATGAAAGCCCTACGTGGCATCTTCTTGCAGCATCAAGCTGTTTTATTTACACTGAAAATCTGTGTAGTGCAGCCACCTTCACGAATGCTCTTAGCTAGATCTTCTGGGTAACCTGCCGCAGCTTCTCCATCAGCACGTGCCCCTTCACCTGGCATGCTCATGTTACGGGAAGAACTTTCTCCTTGAACCTCATGAACCAACCTCTGCCGGCTTCACACTTTCCTTACGTGGCTGCCTCACCTCTCTCAGCCTTCACAGAATTGAGAGAGCCTAAAGCTCTGGATTAGGCTTTGGCTTAAAAGAATGTCCGGACTGGTTTTGATCTTCCATCTAGACCACTCGAACTTTCTCCATATCCACAAGAAGGCTGTTGTGCTTTCTTATCATTTGTGTGCTCACTGGAATAGCACTTTGAATTTCTTTCAAGAACTTTTACTTTGCATTTACAACCTAGATAACTTCAGTGCAAGAGGCCTAGCTTTTGGCTTTCTCGACTTTGGACACGCCTTCCTCACTAAGCTTAATTAATCATTTCTAGCGTTTGATTTAAAGTTGGAGATATATGACTCTTCCTATCACTTGAATGTTGAGAGGCCAGAGTAGGGTTGGTTATTAATTGGCCAAATTTCAATATCTTTGTGCCTTAGGCAATAAGGAGGCCTGAGGAGAGGGAAACATATGGGGAATGGCCGGTCAGTGGAGCAATCAGCAGTTATCAACTAAACTCACCCTCATATATGGGTGTGATTTGTGGCGCCCCAAAACAATTGCAAGAGTGACATCGCTGATCACAGATCACGGTAGCAAATAACAATGAAAAAGTTTGAGATACTGCAAGTTTTACCAAAATGTGGCACAGAGATACAAAGTGAGCACATGCTTTTGGAAAAATGGTGCCAAGAGAATTGCTCGGTACAGGCTTGCCACAAAACTTGAATTTAATAAATGCAATATGTGCAAAGTGCAGTAAAGTGAAGCACAATAAAACAAGGTATGCTTGTATTCCATTGCTGGGATGTACCATAGTTTATCCATTTACCTGCTGAAAGACGTCTTGGTTGCTTTCAAGTTTTGGCAACTATGAATAATGCTGCTATAAACATCCATGTGCAGGTTTTGTTTTGTTTTTGTTTTGAGGATGTAAGATTTCAACTCATTTGGGTAAATACCAAGAAGCATGATTGCTAGGTGGTATAGTATGTTTAGTTGTTGTTTTATTTAAAAGAACACTCTTTTGAGGTATGATAGACAAAAAGCTGTGCAAATTTAATGTGTACCAATTGATGAATTTGCAGATAAGTACGTACTCATGAAAGTGCCTCCACAATTTGTTATAAAAATATCCACCACCTACAAAGGTTTCCTCCCACCTTATTTATGTATTCTAAGAACAGTCCTTATAAGATCTATCCTCTTAGCCAAATTTTAAGTGTACAGTGCAGTCTTGTTAACTATAGGCTCTATGCTGTCCAGTAGATCTCTAGGATTTATGTATCTTCTATAACTGAAACTTTGTAACCTTTGATTAATACTTCCCCATTTCACCCTTCTCCCAGACCCTGGCAAGCACCATTCCACTCTCTGCTTCTGTCAGTCTGACTATTTTAGATTCCTCATATAAGTGGTATCTGTCCTTTTGTGTCAGCCTTATTTCATTTAGCATAATGCCCTCCAGGTTCATCTATACTGTTGCAACTGGCAAGGTTTCCTCCTTTCTAAGGGTGAATGATATTTCTTTGTATGTATGTTTCATATTTTCTTTATCCATTTGTCTGTCCATCAATAGACATTTAGACTGTTTCTATATCCTAGCTGTTGTGAGTAACACTGCAATGAACATAGGAGTGCAGATATATCTTCAAAATCCTCATTTCAGTCCCTTTGGATATATGACCAGAAGTTGGATTGCTGAATCATATGGTAGTTCTATTTTTAATTTTTTGGTGAACCTCCATACTGTTTTCCAAGTGGCTGTGCCAATTTACATTCCCACCAACAGTGTAGATACGTTTGGTGCAGTAAGAAATTTCCAAACCGTCTTGCAGAGTGGCTGTGCCATTTTGCATCCCCACCAACAGTGAATGAGAGTTCTTCTTGCTCCATATCCTCACCAGCATTTGCTGTTGTCAGTGCTTTGAATTTTGGCCACTCTCAAAGGCATGCAGTGGTAATTCATTTTTATTTTTTCAAGTTTATTTATTTTGAGAGAGAGAGAAGGAGAAAGCGATTGTGCAAGCAGGGGAAGAGGAGAGAGTGAGGGAGAGAGAGAGAGAATCCCAAGCAAGCTCGGCACTGTCAGAGCAGAGCTGGATGTGGGGCTCAAACTCATGAACCCATGAGATCATGACCTGAGCTGAAATCAAGAGTCAGACGTTTAACCAACTCAGACACTGAGGTGCCCCTCATTTTTATTTTAATGTGTCACTTTCTAATGACAGATGATGCTAAGCATGTTTTCATATGATTATTTGCCATCTACATATCTTCCTTGATGAGGTATCTGTTCATATATTTTGCCCATTTTTTGATTGGGTTGTTGGTTTTCTTCTTGAGTTTTAAGTGTTCTTTGTTTATTTTGGATAACAGCATTCATCGGTATTTTTTTTTGTAAACATTTTCTCCCAGTATGTGGCTCATCTTCTTGTTCTCGTGATGTTTTTTTGCAGGGCAAAAGCTTTATAGTGAAGGCTAGCTTATCAATTATTTCTTTCATGGATTGCCATCACTTTTTATATCAGATCTAGAGATTCTTGGTCTGAAGGTCCAGTGGCCAGTCATCAGAAGGCGGGGTGGGGGAGGAGTCCACAGCCCTGTGTGGTGTCCAAATGAGGACCCTGAGTGGATATTTAGGACCTAGCAAGCCCAATACAAAGAGGTTCCCACAGAGCCATAAGCACTGAGTGCCTCCTGGTAAGGGTGGTTAACTAAGGTGCCTTTCTCACTTTTTTTTTTTTTAATGAGTCCCAGGGAACCTTGAGGTATCAATTGCAGTGTAATTGAGAGGAGGGTTTTGCAGCTTTACCGAAAGTCATCATGATAATTTTGAAGGTAAACGTAGAGGATCCCTTGCCCTGTTGGAACATGTGGCCCCACTGCCAGCCGTGCTGTCACACTAGTCAGTAAAAGGGCTGACAGGCTATAGCCTAAGGCTCACTCTGTCTCCAGTAGGTTCTCAGAGACAGGCTGACTAGGAGAACGATAGCCTCATAAGTGAGAGAGTGTCCTCAATAAAACCTGCAGGAGTGGCTTTGTTTAACACCAAGGTGGAATATCCCTGCTGAAGGTGCATCTCATTGTCCCTCCTCCAGGGGCCCACAGTACTTACTGTTCTGCCTGCTGTTGATGACCACAGAGTCATCATTCCTCAGTATCAGAAGAGGAGGTTCATCCACCTGAGAAATACCACCAGGCCGAAGGATCTCAAGGGGGCTCAGGCCACCACAACAGAAAAGGGTCCCCCTTCTCCTCTCCTGTTTTGGGGATGTTCCCTCAGATTTTCTTATTGCTGGCATTCCTAGGAGCCTCAGAGAACTCTATCCACCGGCATTACTTCTGCAGTCATTTCATGCACGAGGTCTGAACAAGGTGTCAAGAGCCAAGATGAGAACGTTCAAACTGCTCTGAAGCCCCATTCTCCACTGAGAACTCACTGAAATATTCCCTAACCAGGAAGGTGAGCATGTTGATGCACTTTCTACTGGGGAAGCATGCAGGGAGGGAGCCCATGATGCAGGCAGCACTGCTGAAGGTTGTGAACAAAAAGTATAAGGGGCACTTGCCTGAGATCCTCAAGAGGACCTCTGAGCACTTGGAGCTGGTCTTTGGCCTCGAATTGAAGGAAGTCAAACCCAGTGGCCACTCCTACACCCTTTCCAGCCACCTAGACCTCACCAACGATGGCAGTGTGATCAGTGGCTGAGGCTTTCCTAAGAATGGGCTTCTCATTGCCTCTCCTGGGTGTCACCTTCTTGAATGGCAGGTATGACAATGAGGAGGACATCTGGAGATCCCTAAATGCCTTTGAGAATCTGTGTTGAGATGAAGCATTTAGTCTTTGGAGAGCCCAGGGAGCTCATCACAGAAAATTGAGAGCAGGAAAGGTACCTGGAGTACAGACAGGTGCCCAACAGTGATCCTCCACGCTATAAATTCCTGTCGGTCCCAAGAACCCACGCTGAACCCAGCAAGATGAAAGTGCTGGAGTTTTAAGCAGTTGACATATTCAGTGCGGTCCACATCAGAATAACGCCAGCATTCTTCACAGAGCTAGAACAAAGAATCCTAAAATTTGTATGGAACCAGAAAAGACCCCGAATAGCCAAAGTGGTCTTGAAAAAGAAAACTAAAGCAGGAGGCATCACATCCCAGACTTCAAGCTATACTATAAATCTGTAATCATCAAGACAGTATGGTAATGGCACAAAAACAGACACTCCGATCAATGGAACAAAATAGAGAGCCCAGAAAGGGACCCACAAATGTTTGCCCAACTAATCTTTGACAAAGGAGGAAATCCAATGGAAAAAAGACAGTCTCTTCAGCAGATGGTGCTGGGAAAACTGGACAGCGACATGCAGAAGAATGAACTTAGACCACATTCTTAACATCATACACAAAACTAAACTCACAATGGATGAAAGACCTAAATGTAGGGCAGGAAGCCATCAAAATCCGAGAGGAGAAAATAGGCAACAACCTCTTTGACCTCAGCCACAGCAAAGTGTTACTTGACATGTCTCCAGAGACAAGGAAACAAAAGCAGAAATGAACTATCAGGAGGGACCTCGTTAAGATAAAAGGCTTCTGCACAGTGAAGGAAACAATCAGCAAAACTAAAAGGCAACCGACGGAATGGGACGAGATATTTGCAAACGACATATCAGATGAAGGGTTAGTATCCCAAATCTGTAAAGAACTTTTCAAACTCCACACCCAAAAAACAAAAATCCAGTGAATAAATGGGCAAAAAGACATGACTAGACACTTTTCCAAAGAAGACATCCAGGTGGCTAACAGACACATGAGAAAATGCTCAACATCACCCATCATCAGGGAAATACAAATCAAAACCACAATGAGATACCACCTCACAGCTGTCAGAATGGCTAAAATGAACAACTCATAAAACAACAGATGTTGTCCGGATGGCCAACAGGCACATGAAAAGATGTTCAGCGTCGCTCCTTATCAGGGAAATACAAATCAAAACCACACTCAGGTATCACCTCACGCCAGTCAGAGTGGCCAAAATGAACAAATCAGGAGACTATAGATGCTGGAGAGGATGTGGAGAAACGGGAACCCTCTTGCACTGTTGGTGGGAATGCAAATTGGTGCAGCCGCTCTGGAAAGCAGTGTGGAGGTTCCTCAGAAAATTAAAAATAGACCTACCCTATGACCCAGCAATAGCACTGCTAGGAATTTATCCAAGGGATACAGGAGCACTGATGCATAGGGCCACGTGTACCCCAATGTTCATAGCAGCACTCTCAACAATAGCCAAATTATGGAAAGAGCCTAAATGTCCATCAACTGATGAATGGATAAAGAAACTGTGGTTTATATACACAATGGAATATTACGTGGCAATGAGAAAAAATGAAATATGGCCTTTCGTAGCAACGTGGATGGAACTGGAGAGTGTGATGCTAAGTGAAATAAGCCATACAGAGAAAGACAGATACCATATGGTTTCACTCTTATGTGGATCCTGAGAAACTTCACAGGAACCCATGGGGGAGGGGAAGGAAAAAAAAAAAAAAAGAGGTTAGAATGGGAGAGAGCCAAAGCATAAGAGACTTAAAAACTGAGAACAAACTGAGGGTTGATGGGGGGTGGGAGGGAGGAGAGGGTGGGTGATGGGTATTGAGGAGGGCACCTTTTGGGATGAGCACTGGGTGTTGTATGGAAACCAATTTGTCAATAAATTTCATAAAAAAAAATAAATAAATAAAAATTAAAAAAAAAAAAAAGCCAAAGTACAAGGAGAAAAAAAAATAAAATAAAAAAAAATAAAATAAAATAAAAACTGGAATTGCAAAAAAAAAAAAAAAACAGATGTTGGCGAGGGTGCGGCAGAAGAGGAACACGTTTGCACTGCTGGTGGAATACAAACTGATGCAGCCACTCTGGAAACAGTATGGAGGTTTCTCAGAAACTTAGAACTACCATACGACCCAGCAATTGTGCTACTAGGTATTAATCCAAAGGATACAAATATGCCGATTCGAAGGGGCATGTGCACCCCAATGTTTGTAGTAGCACTATGAACAATAGCTCAAGTATGGAAAGAGCCCAAATGTCTATCGACTGATGAATGGATAAAAAAGATGTGGTATGTATATACAATGGAATATTACTCGGTAGTCAAAATCTTGCCATTTGCAACAAGTGCATGGTTCGAACTAGAGAGTATTATCCTAAGCAAAATAAGTCAGTCAGAACAAATATATGATTTCACTTATATGGGGAATTTAAGATACAAAATGGATGAACATACAGGAAGGGAAGCAAAAATAATATAAAAACAGAGAGGGAGACAAACCATAAGAGACTTAAATACAGAGAACAAATTGAGGGTTGCCAGAGGGGTGTTGGGTCGGGGGATGGGCTAAATGGGTGATGGGCATTAAGGAGGACACTTGTTGGGATGACCACTGGGTGTTACATGTAAGTGATGACTCACTAAATTCTATTCCTGAAATTATTATTACACTATATGTTAACTAACTTGGATAAATTAAAGAAATAAAAAAGGAAAGTAAAAACAAAACAAAAAAAAAAGTGTTGGCATTTTTGCCAACATCACGGCCTTCCCATGCCATTAGGAAGAGGCTGCGAGATGAGGAAGAGAGAGCCCGAGCCGCAGCCAGGGCAGCCTCCACTGCCAAGGCCAGTGCACGTTCCCGGGCCATGTCCAGCAGCTACTCTCCTCCCTAGGGATGGCTGAGGCAGCTTATTCGTGGTTAAGGAAAGCAGTTGATCTTGAAACTAGTGGAGGGCCCTGGTGCAGCTCATGAGAACACAGTGTAATACATTTGTGTTATGGTACATTTTGTTTAAATTGGAGATTTAGCTTTTTCTTCCTAGTTTCAAATGTCTTTCCTTTCAATTAAAGTTCTATTTAGCTTCAGAATCCAAGTTTGTGAATGACATGGATCATACATTTATTGGAGTTTATCAGGTTGAAAAATAAGAATTTGGGTATTTTGTAAAACAAATTGAAACCCTTGAAACATTTCTTGTCACATAGAACTAGGTGCCGTGATGTTGGAGTATGGATTTTTTCGTGAAAAAGGAAACTACTCCACAGTAAAGTCTGTGTGATCATGAGATCCAGAAAAAAAAAAAAAAAGTGAAATGTAGTCGCTTCTTGGTTTGTTTTCTTCCTTTTAGTCTTTATAAAATTGAAGTATATGTACCTGGATTTGCTTAGCTTAGTCAAAATGAAATTAAATCATAACAAATTTGACTTGAACACTTGCTCTTTAATTGCTCAAATGTTAATTTAGCACCTGCTCTTTGGAAGGCTCCTGGCTAGTACCGGGGATGATAAGAAAAATAGGCCCAACCCGTGCCTCTAAAACTGTGGAGTCTAAGAGCAGCTCTCATATAAAGTAGGTGGTGAGTTATTTCCTAAGATGGAAAGGACTAGTAAAAATAAAGGGTAGAAAGGAGGGAGGGGCTCCCGATGAAGAGTACTAGTGTAAAATGCCCTGAGGCAAGGCAGCTTTGGACTTTGGGCAGCTAAAAGCCCTATGATGGGAAGTAATTTGAAGTTATAGCTCTACGGTGGGCTAAATGCGGCTGTGTAACTGGGGAACAGGAGCCAGGTGATGGGGCTCCAAGTGGAGAGATTTAAGTCTGGAATGGAAAACTCCCTTTAGCAGTTCCTTTGGGATTGTGAGTAAACTAGAGGGGATCTCCACCCCAGGCAGGGATGGAACGTGTCGGTGCTTCTGACCCCAGTGCAGGTGAATAGAGCACAAACCGGGTGTTTTATGTAAATCATCTTCAGGGAGTTTCTGAGACATAAGGGTGGTGCTCTTTTGAGGTTGGAAACTCAGAAGCCACTGGGCGGGCACTCTTTGCTGTAAGTTGGGGAGTCCGAGCCCATTTTATTAAAAGCACTCAAATTCAGTGTTTTTTGTTTTGTTTTGTTTTGTTTTGTTTTGTTTTGTTTTGTTTTGTTTTTATTTTGCTTCTAATTCTGCAAACTTGAAGGGAGGTATGGATTTTAGGTGATGGTGAAATTAATGAAGATCGGGTGTTTGGGTAAATGGGCAGCTGAGAGGAAGGAATTAGTCTTTGAATCCAATTCTAGAAATTTGAGTTGCATTCAACTCGAAAAGATTCCCCCACATATGAAATATGATTTATTGGGGGGGGGGGGGATTTACTTAGAGTGTCTTTAGAAGCAGCATTTTGAACTGATTTAGTGTTCCATGTCCTAAAAGGCATATATTCTCTGATATCTCCTAGACTAAAACAAATATTCCATCAGGGTGGGGGTGGTATCCTCTGGGGTCAAAATAATCCGAATCAATGTAATAACAGGCATTGTGTAAAGTCTCAATGCATTCCGGGCATCTTTCCAGGTACTTTGCATACATTAACCATGTTCCACCAGCCTGTGAGACAGGATTTAACAAACCCACTTCACAGACGCAGGGCCTGAGGCTCACAGAACTTCGTGATGCACCTGGTTCACAGAGCTAATAAGTGATGGGGCTAGGACTAGACCCTTGGTCTGAATTTGTCCAGAGCTCACACTTTTCCGCTTCTCCCAGCCTGAGGCTGGCCCTGGATCACTGAATTCACTTTCTTCAACTCCAAAATGTTTCTCAAGTGAGGAAAAGAAAAACACTGTGACCAAAATACTGGATTGGAATACATAACCAGAGCAATAAGAATATCAAAATAAATAAGAGATATGAATAAAGGAGAGAGACAGTGACAGTATGATCATCTACCTGTGAAAAATCAGATATCCTCAAAAGATGAGGGGCTCACAAAATCATCTGGTTCCATCCTTCTCTGTAAAAAGTAAATCTTTTAGAGCCACCCTAAGTGTGGTTGGGGAAGAGAAGGAATATATCAGCGGTGGTTTTTTTGTTTCTTTCCTCAGCATACACCTGTCCTGGGCTCCCTGAGGTATGCTGCACTTTCCTTATCTTGCAGCACTCTTGGGACCCAGACTCATGTTCTGCAAGATTTGCAATAGAGAAACTAGTCAAGTGTTTACAGGTACATGTCGTTTCCCAGGAAGCCTTTAATTAAGAGACAGGCAAAGAAGAGAACCCCCATGAATGAGTACTGAAGAAACAGCTCTCCCAACATATTGGGGTCATCCAAAGACTTAAAGATGGTGACTTGAGCTCAGTGGAAAGAATCCCAGTCTCTGAAAGATATTGTGAGGACCATGAATGAGAAATGATGAGAGACCCCAGCCAGAAGTGGTTAGCATCGCATCCCTACTGTCTGTTCTTGGAGGCACTGAAGGACCATGCTCAGGCCAGGATCACCCTCACTTCCAACTTGGAATTCTCAGGAAAGGAGGACCTTGATGTAACATGAGCAGCTACGGGAAAGCAGAGAGTGAAGTTACCTGGATGGGTCTTCCATCAAGGTGAGGACCCAAATGTGGACTAAGAGCAGCACCCACCGCACAAACAGAGGCCCCAAATATCTCCTCTCATGCCGACCCTGGGAAGCCCCGGGCAGAGATGTCAGTCTGATTTCAGCCTCGAAGGTCTCAGGGAGGTGAGGGCCTCCGTTTAATGGAAGATGCCTCACTGTTGCAGAGAGAGGGACCTGGACCGTAACAAGAATTCACGTGAAGACCATGAGTGTTCTGAGGGGACCCCCGAAGCAGAGGGGGCTAAATAGAGTCCCGCGCCTTTCCTAGCACTGGGGAACCCAGAAGAGCTCCAACTGAGGAGTCGCCTCACTCTACCTCGTGAGTCTCAGGGAAGGAATAGCCTTGTCTCACAGGAGTCAGGGTGTGGCCCTTGAATGCAAGTGAATCTCTCCCGAAAGAAGGAGGCTCGTAGAGCACCGCGCCTCTCGCCAGGCTTGTGCAGCCCAGGAAGGGGTAGCCACGCACCGCGGGACCAGAGATTCCCCTCTGGCAAGTCAGGAGAGTGGAACTTTGGAGGCCGGCAGGGGGAGGAGCCCCAGGCCCTGACGGACGTGGGGAGGACCCTGAGCCAGGACGCGGGGACCACCGAGTTCTCGGCGGTGGGGTCCTAGAGCGCCCCACCCCTGCTTTCGGCCCTCGGAGACCCCGGGCGGCCGCCGCCGAGGGCCGGATGCGGCTGCGCCGACTTCCTTTCGGGCCCGGACCTCAAGGCGGAGGGCGCGCGGCGTTTGTTCGGCGGCGGCCGGATTCCCGGGACCGGGCTGAAAGTGAGGTGAGGACGCCGATCGGGACCCGAGGAGACGACGCCCCGCGCCCCCGTAACAGAGGGGACCCCTCCCCGCCATGGGCCCGTTTGGCCCCGGCTCCGGGCGGTCCCGGCGGAATGTGAGGCCTAGCAGTCCCGTAGCCGTGGTCCTCGTAGCCACCGGGATGGCCTCAGGGACGGGAGGGCTTTTGTCTAAAGGGAACGACTTCTTTAGGCAAAGGAGGTGGTCTGGGACCTCGCAGGGGACAAGGCGGGACCCTTGGAACTCATGAGGGTACGCCCCTCCGGGTGACTGCGCAGACCCCCACTCCTGCTGGCAGTTTTGGAATGCCCTAGAGTAGCTCGGCTAAGAGAACCCCCCGGTTTTGCCTAGGGGGTGGCTCAGGGAGGGAAAGGCCTTCCCTAAGGAAGGCGGCCCGGTTGGCGGAGGGAGGAGGCTTGGCCCTAAAAGGAGTGAGGCTAGGACCACCCGTACTAACGAGGGGACCTCTCCTCAAAACACGGAGCCGCGGGCGCGCCTGCATGCCTCAGTTGGGTGAGCGGCTGACGCTTGATTTCTGTTCAGGTCACGATCTCATGGCTGGTGAGTTCGAGCCCCGCATCCGGCTCCGCAGCTGACAGCGTGGAGCCCGCTGGGGATTCTCTCCCTCCCTCTCTTTCTGCCCCTCCCCAGCTCCCGCGCTCTGTTTCTCTGGCTCAAAAATAAATATTTTTTAAAAAAAATAGGGAAATGCACAGAACTGCACCCCCACTCTCAGATATGGAAGTGTCCAGATAAGGCACCCAGATGTGCAGCACACTAACTTTTCTTCTAGCTACTCATGGACGTGAGGCCTTTGCTTTGAGGCTTGTAGACTCACATAGAGGGAGGAATCCCAAAAGACTCCATCTTTTACTGGTATATTTATTGTTTTTGTTGTTATTGTTAGTGCCCTTGTGATGTCATTTGTACTTTTTAAATGTTTGCTTCCTGGTGAGCCGGTTACACAAAGGCACAGTCTCCTCTGAAGCATGTCTGGGGCCTGAGCCGTAGTTTAAGGGTTGGCTGCCCAGTTTAGCAGAGGAAGAGGAGTCCCATGTCATGCCATATGTCAGGGTACAAATCCTGTAGAAATGAGACAACTACCCTAGAACAGAGGAGGCCACAGAAATTCCACCTGTGCAGTCAGCCTCAGGAAGCCAGGAAGCCAGCCTCTCTGGCTGAAGTACCCCCTCATTTCCTTTAAGGAAACGTTTGGTCTAATTGGAGAGGCCCCATTCAGCAAAGGAAGGAGACCTGGTTCCTAATAGGAGTCAAGGTAGTGACACTGATTACAGATGAGCGGACCGTTCCCAGAAAAAGGTGAACCACTTAGAGCCTTCTCAGAACTAGGAGACTCAGACATAGTGACATGATAAATGTCACTCACTTCTTCCAGGGAATCTCAGGAAAGTGAGGAATCTTATTGGTGGGGGAAGCATCAAGTCAGTGTATAGAAGATTTTCAGGTACTGCCAGGACCCAAGGAAAAGACCTAAGAATTGAGGGGACCACCTACACCACAGCATTGAGGGCAACAGAATCCCTTCCTGTCAGCCTTGGAAGTCCACACACAGTTGTAGCTAGATCAGGAAACTTTACTTCTGTCTAGGGGGTCTCAGGGAGGCAGGGGCCTTAGAATGATGGGATAGTCCTTAAGCCAAGACACAAAAGATTTCCAGGTCCTTCCTGAGGTGAGGATGAAGGCACTGATGGATGACTGAGATGAGCACCCACCCAAAGCTCTGGGGCCCACGAAGTTCTGCCCCCTCCAGCCCTGGGAAACCTCAGGTAGAGGTAGCCAGATGCGTCAGCCCTCACTTCCACATCATAAGCCTCAGGGAGATAAGGGCCTTGGTCCAAACCTAGAAGACCCAGGTGGGCTGAGGGAGGAACCTAGATCCTGTGTCCAAATTAGGACTAAAGAGGTAAGTGATGTCAGAAGGGCGAAGTCCGTGGAATCTAACCCCTGCTACCAATCCAGGGAGTCCATGGATAGGGTGACTGGAAGTGGCTCACTGTTTCTTTCATCCTGGGGTTTTCAGGATGGCAAAAATCTTAATACCACCTGAGGGAGCTCAGGTCAACAAAGGGAGGATCTCCAGGTTTCACCAGGACTCACGGAGAGGGCCTTGAGGACTGTGTGCAACTCTGCCCCATACCAGCAGGGCGCCCCCCCCCCCCCCAGTGATCTCTCTCCTTCTCGTCAGTCCCAGGAGTCTCCAGGAATAGTTGTTCATTAGAGGTGCCCATCAGGTCCCACTCAGAGATAACAGGGGAGTGAGAAGATTGATCTGATGGGTCAGTAGCAGGAAGAATCCCAGGCCATCTTTTGAGTAAAAAGTGAGGACTACACATAATAGGGCCTCAGCCCACCTGCTATAGCTTTCAGCCTCTAGAGACTATGGACACTGTGGCCAAATACAGCCACCCCTCACTTCTACCACTGGGTCTCAGTGACTTGTGGACTTTATTACAAGGAGAATTCCTCAGGTCATGAGAGGGGGAGTCCCAGATCCTCCCAAGAGGCAAAGTGAGGACAGCTGAAGCTACCACCACCACTGCCCTCCACCGAGTAGGAGGAACAGAATCTTTCCAAGTCCCCATGTTCAGCCCCTGAAGGCCCAAAGCTGGATTATTAGGCTGAGACTCCCTCTCATTTCTTTGCATCAAGTCTAAGGGAGGTGAGATCCTGTGTTGAGGGTGTAACACCTGTCAATAGAAGGGAGGGTCCCAAACTCTAGGCGTAGAAAAGATGAGGACTGAGGACTGAGGACCAACAAGCCCCGCAGTGAGAGGGCCCCACAGTGCTGTCAGCACTTCTCAGTTCCTGCTTGTGGGTCCCAGGGAGCTTCGACATGTCAATTTCATGGAAGCACAGGAAAGAGGTCCTGGGCCCTACCAAGAGTTGATGTGATAATCATGGATTATCCTTGAACACAGAGAAGGTACATGCTACCAGTCCCACTTGTCACCTCAGTGAGCCACAGGCAGGGCTGGCAAGCTGGAACCTGGGGCTCACTTAATCTGGCTTCCTCCACTGGGTTCACAGGGGACAGGCTGACCGAGTGCAAGAGCCCTGGGGGTCCCAGAGCCGTGCCTCTCAGAAAGCCTGCAGAGGTGGTCTCTCCCTGCTGAGGGGCTCACACTCTCATCTTCCCTGCTCCAGGTGTCGGTAGCTCCTGCCCACACTGCCTGCTGTCCCTGAGCCAGCCATGCCGCGGGGCCATAAGAGTAAGCTCCGTGCCCGCGAGAAACGCCGCCAGGCCCGAAGTGGATCGCAGGGTCTTGAGGGTGCTCAGGCTGCCGCAACAGAGGTTGAAGAGTCCACCTCCTCTCCTGTTTCTGGGGCTGCTCCCCTGAGCTCCCCTGCTGCTGGCACTTCCCAGGAGCCTCAGAAAGGCCAAGCCACCGCCAAGCCTGCTGGGCGTGTTTCACGGCGAAGATCTAAGGCAGGTGCCAAGAGCCAGGTTAAGGAAAGTAAAAATTCGTCCCAGGCCTCAACTTCTGCTGAGAAAGCTCAAAACGATCCTCTAACCAGGAAGGTGGGGATGCTGATGGAATTCCTGCTAGAGAAGCATAACATGAAAGAGCCCATTATGAGGGCAAGTATGCTGAAGATTGTCACCAGAAGGTTTAAGGAGCACTTCCCTGAGATCCTCAAGAGAGCTTCTGAGCACTTGGAGCTGGTGTTTGGCCTCGAGTTAAAGGAAGTCAAGCCCAACGGTCTCGCCTACACTCTCGTCAGCATCCTAGATACCACCGATGACGGCAGTGTGAGCATTGGCTCTGGCTTACCTAAGAGCGGGCTGCTCATTCCTCTCTTGGGTGTCATCTTCTTGAGTGGCAATCAAGCCTCTGAAGAAGACGTCTGGGAATTCCTGAATATCTTGGGCGTCTATGATGGAAGGAAGCATTCAATCTTCGGGGATCCCAGGAAGCTCATCACCCAAGATTTGGTGCAGGAAAAGTACCTGGAGTACCGCCAGGTGCCCGACAGCAATCCTCCACGCTATGAGTTCCTGTGGGGCCAGAGAGCCCATGCTGAAACCAGCAAGATGAAGATCCTCGAGTTTTTGGCCAAGGTCCACGACACCGTCCCCAGTGCCTTCCCGTACCATTATGCAGAGGCTCTGCGAGATGAGGAAGAGAGAGCCCGAGCCCGGGCCGCATCTGGCCGCTCTGCTCCTCCTTAGAGAGGGCTGAGGCAGATTCTTCGCTTTGTGTTTGATGAGGTCTGCCAACCTTTTAAGTAGTGAGAGGTTAAGGTGGGGTTGGAGAGACCATAATATATCTTCTTTGTTTTCCTGTTGTGCATTGAGTAGCTTACAAATGTTTTAAAAGAATGTTTAAAGAGAATGTTTCAGAAGAATCTAATAAGATTCAGAATCCAAGTTTATAAATGACATGGATCACATATTGCTGTTTATCAGGTTTAAGAGTAAGGTTTAAGAATAAGATTTAAGAGTAAGAGTTTTGGTATTGTGTAATGTAGCTTGAAAATCCTTGTGTCTTCTTTGAGTTCCAGAGCAAGATAATATGGCTTTGGAATGGGGATTTTTTTCAGAAATAGGAAAGAACCAGCAAAAATATAGCTCTAGTTTTAAAATAGAAACAAAGTAAAATGTAGTTACATCTTGGTTTGTCTTATTTTTGTCTGTCTCTTTGTGAAATTCAAGGATATATACCTCAATGTCCTTAATTTATTGAAGAGTTCGGAGAAAAATAAAGAATAATAAGTTACGTTCCTCACTCAGTGCCCAGTTTATTCTCACCATTAATTGAGTGTCTGCTCTTTGGAAGGTTATATATTAGTAGCGATGATGCTGACGATAAAGAAGACCCTGCACCTGGCATAGATTTTTAACGGCAGTTACTATATAAGGAAGATGGTGTGATGAATTCTAATACGTAAAAGACAAGTTAAAAAAAAAACAATGAGGAAGGGGGTCAGGTGAAAGTACTAAAGTGTAAATTCTCTGAGCCAGGACACTTTGGGGTCTGGGGCTTTGGAGATTCCTTGCCGCAAAGTAATTTTAAGTGAGCTGCTTGCTGGGCTAGGTGGGGCTGTGATTGTCGTGAGCAGGGGCCAGACCTTCATTCGGATGGGGGGCCTCAGGGTTGAGAGACAACTCTGGAGTGAGACACTGTCCTTAACAGTTACTTTGAGATTGTAGGTAAACTACAGAGCATCACCAACTGGGGAAGGACTAGAAGGTGGTTGGTGCTTTTGTGCAGGTGCGGGTAAGCTTGGTGCGCACAGTGTTTTATGAATGTTGTCTTTGGGAATTTCTCAGAGATAAGGGCGATATTCCCTTAGCAGGATGCCAAGAAGCGCTGTGTTGGCACTCTTTGACCTGGGGGAACCAGACCCTACTCTGCTAAATAGGTTATGTTGAATGTAACTTGACAAAATGTCAAAATAGGACTAGATTTTGGTGGTGGTGAGGCAAATGAAAATAGCATTGTTTTTGTTGGGAGGGCAGTTGGGAGGGAGGGGAATTCTTGGTGCTTGACATAAATTATACAAGCTTTGGGTTGAATCCCGGTGAAATCCCTGCATCCAAATTAAAGAACATACTCTATAATGGGGAAATTTTACTTAGTGTTACTTGCTAAGCAGCAGTTAGGCCGACGTGGTTTTCTTTGTCCTAGAGTACTACAGTCTCTGAAATCTCCTGAACAAAAAAAAATTCCCAGAGATGAGGGAAGTTTCTTCTGGTGTGAAAACAAGCATAATAATAACTACCATTTATTAAAGACCCAGTATTTGCCAGTCACTGTGCGAGATACTTCACATACATTACATATGTTCTAGCACTCCTGCAGGACAGGGCTTATCCAACACTTGGCAGACGAAGAACTTGAAATATTCCCAAGTTCATATGGCTGGTGAAGTGACAGAACCAGGAATAGAGCTCAGTCTGATTGCTCTGGAGCCCACACTGTGCCACTCCTCCCAGCCTGAGGCCTACCTGTTCCTTGATTACCTTCTCTTCTCGCTATGCCATGATGTCTCTCAGGCAATGAAAGAAGGACCCTGTGGCCAAAAGAAGAAAGATAAAAATGAGAATCGGGCACAATTTGGGGATTGTCCCCGGGGTTCATGTCCCTAGGATCTCCTGGCCCCTCGCCCCAGGGTCCCCCTGACAGCTGGCTCTGCCCTGGTCTCAGCACAAATGTCCACTCCCGGCACTTTCCTGCATGAGGGCTCCCTCCCCTGGGACTTCCCCAGTGGGCCCTCATGTCCATACCTGGACCTGACCTTCAGGCCAGCTCTCTCCTGGGTCCTCCCCTGGAGGCTGCACCCTGCTCCTGGGGGAACAGACAGCTCTCAGGTCTCACCCTCCCCTGATTTAGAGCATTCCAACTCCCTGCAGCTCCCATCCCACACCCTGTTCCCCCTCTGGCAGCAACTGCCCTTCTGTGTAATTCTGACACGTCTAGACACCTCCTCATCTCCCTGGGTGCCTCCACATCACTCTAAAAGGTTTGCTGCCAAATCAGCTGTTAAGTACACTCTGATTTGACATCGAATCTCCAGGGCCTTTGTTTGTAACTCTGAGGCTGGAGAAGACTTTTTTGGAAACAACTTGATATTTGCAATAGAATTTTAATGAAGTGTCTTATTTGAATGTGGTCATTGAATCTGTACACTGATGAGTGAACTTAACTACGTGGTCAAGAACCAAAGCCTCCTGCCTAAGTGGTAGATGAGGAAGGACCCAGGAAACCACTGTGTAAGCAAATGTCTGCTGAGGCTCAATTCCCAAAAACTCATCTTGGCAGACATGCTAAGTTTCAATAAAAAGGAAAAAGGATTCACTGTTCTTCCAGTGAATCTTGTCTGTATCTGTCCCAGGGAAAATGTTGTTTTCATACTGTACTTAATGGCACCTGTTCACATCAGGTGGTGGGTAGCCATGATTTTGACCATGCGCCTAAAAAAGTAGGGGAAAATTCTCAGCCTACTGAGATTATGCAGGTTATTGCAAATGGCCATGCAGGAAGGTGCTGTTGAGGGACAAGGGGTAAGCCCTCCCTGCTGAGATTTATAGGACCCTTTTGAAAATTAGATGGTAATTCTATATTTGAAAACATCAGTTACATTGTACGCAAGAGAAGAATAATTGATGAATTTCAAGGTAAATTTGGCCTTCTCAGAAACTCCTCCAACTTCCTCAAGAAGGTTGAGGGTACTTGGGTGGGTCAGTCGTTTGAGCATCCAACTCTTGATTTCAGTTCATGTCATGATCTCATGGTTTGTTGAGTCGAGCCCCACATCTGGCTCTGTGCTGACATTGGCAAAGCCTGCTAGGGATTATCTCCCTCCCTCTCCCTCTGCCCCTCCCCTCCTCAAAACAATAAACATTTTTGAAAAAGGGAAGAAGGTTGTTGTTACAACCAATTGCAACAGTTGCTCCTGATTGAGTACCTACAATGCAGAAGCCATCAATTGCCATCCCACTCATAGTTGGGAGGGTCATGTGACTAACCCCTACCACTGACCTATGAGCAGAAGCATGTTTATCACCTCCAGACCAAAGCACATTAGAGCCAGTATGCCACCTCCAGGCTCTCTCTTCCATTCAGCAGCAATCCTGGGGAGCCCGTGTTGACATGTGGAGCCACGTGATGGATACAGCCTGGATCTCTGGGTCGCCTCATAGCAGTGAGTCTCTTGCCAACCCCCATCAGGTAGTATGTACGCAAGAAATAAGTGCTGATTGCATTAAGCCTTTCAGCTTTCAGGTTTCCTCTATTGCATCAGTTAGCGATAACTTCATCTGAGTCGTGTGCAACTGGTATTTCTGTTGTTAGCCTCATTTAAACATTTTAATGGCAAAGCTAATAGTAGTTTATATATTCTTGTTATAAAAAATTCTAACACAGGTCAATCAGAGTCTCCCCCCCATAACATTCCCCCAAAATTCAACCCCCTTTTCAAAAGGAACCACAATGAACAGTCTGATGTGTGTCATTTTAAAACGGATTTGAGGCTTTTTCATACATAGATGTGCCATAAGAAGATAGCATTTTTAGGCATACATAGGCAACAGTGTGCATATTGTTCTGCAACTCACCCTTCTAACTTAATGAAGTGAATGCAGGATCTTTCCATGACAGCTCATATGAGATCTGTCTCACTTTTTATAACTGCCATCACCATTAGAAAAAGTCCCAACCCGGGCGCCTGGGAGGCGCAGTCGGTTAAGCATCCGACTTCAGCCAGGTCACATCTCGCGGTCCGTGAGTTCGAGCCCTGCGTCGGGCTCTGGGCTGATGGCTCAGAGCCTGGAGCCTGTTTCCGATTCTGTGTCTCCCTCTCTCTCTGCCTCTCCCCCGTTCATGTTCTGTCTCTCTCTGTCCCCAAAAAAATAAATAAACGTTGAAAAAAAAATTAAAAAAAGAAAAAGTCCCAACCATCCCTCTCTCTGGTTCTGGCAACTTACAGCATGAAGCAGAGCCACCTCAACCAGCCTATAGGTCCCTGAGAACTCCGGGCCTCTGTGTTAAGATGCTGAGTTTTGCGGCTATTCATCAGGCACAAGGCGTTTACTAATATGTACGTTAAGGATTAGCAATGGTTACAAGCAATTCAGATTTGAATTTCTCATCTTTGTATTCCACAGGTAGCACATAGGACTCTTAAAAATATTATAGGGGCGCCTGAGTGGTTCAGTTGGTTGGGCATCACACTTTGGCTTAGGTCATGATCTCATAATCCATGGGTTCAAGCTCTGCGTCGGGCTCTGTGCTGACAGCTCAGAGCCTGGAGCCTGCTTCAGATTCTGTGTCTCCCTCTCTTTCTGCCCCTCCCCTTTTCACGCTCTCTCTCTCTCTCTCTCTCTCTCTCCCAAAAATGAATAAACATTAAAAAAAAATTAAAGGTTAAGAAAAACTTTAAAAGGCATGAGAAATGCCAATTATAGATATTAGGGAAACCTTTAAAATGGGAAAAATAATTTATAAAGGAAGAAGTAAATGATCTATAATAATTTCACCTATAAAATACAAAAAATGTATTACTCACAAACTGTTCTCTCTCAAGATGGCAGATTAACAGAAAATTTGTATCAGGATAAATTCCTGATGGTTCATGGCTTTCTACTTAGTTCATGGGGCATATTTATCTCACACTATCTAGAAAGACAACACACAGTACTTAGGAGCATGGGATTCTGGAGCTAGACATTTGGTGTTTGAATCCCAGCTCTACCATTTATTAGCTGTGTGATCTTGGATAAATTACTTAGCCCCTCTGTGCCTCTTTTCTCATCTGTAAAATTGGGTACCTAACTATAAAATGATATTGAGGATTAAACATAAGGCATTCATAGCAGAGCCCACAAATTCATAAGCATTATATATGCATTAACTATTATTTTATTAGCAAAGCTTTTTGCTGAATTTTGATCTTGTGTGTTAACTAACCTCTAATACAGTAAAAATATGAACCCTATAGATAACCTTAACAACAAACCAAAGTGTAGAGAGGCACCTGGGTGGCTCAGGTGGTTAAGCGTCCAACTCTTGGTTTCGGCTCATGTCATGATCTTAGGGTTTGTGGGTTCAAGCCCCACGTCAGGCTCCGGACTGTCAGCATGGAGCCTCCTTGGGATTCTCTCTCTCTCTCTCTCTCTCTCTCTCTCTCTCCCTCTCTCAAAACAAATAAACTTACCAAAAAAAGTAGAAATATAACCTCTGAGAACTGTCATGTCTGTAGTCCCTAAAACACTATAGGAGAATTCTCATTAATATTAAGTTGATAAAAAATTATTTTATAATGTTTAAATACTAGCCACGGTTATCAGAAAAAGTTATTAACCTTAGTACTTCATTCTGTCATTAGTAAATAGCTACTTAAAGAAGAACTGAGGAACTTGGCTTTGACCACATCTTGGACTAAGACTTAAGGAGAGTTTGGTATCCAAGGATACCTCTTTTTTTTTTTTAGCCCAATCTTGCTTTAATCTAGTCTTTTTTTCTTCTTTTTTAATTTACATCCAAGTTAGTTAGCATATAGTGCTATAATGATTTCAGGAATAGATTCCACTGATTCATCCCCCCCTGTATAACACCCAGTGCTCATCCCAACAAGTGTGTTCCCTAATGCCCCTTACCCATTTAGCCCATCCCTGCACCCACAACCCCTCCAGCAACCCTCAGTTTGTTCTTTGTATTTGAGAGTCTCTTATGTTTTGTCCTCCTTCTTTTTCTATTATTTTTGTTTCCCTTCCCTTATGTTCATCTGTTTTGTATCTTAAAGTCCTCCTATGACTGAAGTCATATCATTTTTGTCTTTCTCTGACTGGCTCATTTCACTTAGCATAATACCCTCTAGTTCCATCCACATCGTTGCAAATGAAAGATTTCATTCTTTTTGATTGCAGAGTAATATTCCATTGTATAGGTATACCACATCTTCTTTATTCATCCATCGATGGACATTTGGGCTCTTTGCGTACTTTGGCTATTGTCAATAGCACTGCTATAAACATTGGGGTGCATGTGCCCCTTTGAAACAGCACACCTGTATCCCTTGGATTAATACCTGGTAGTGCAATTGCTGGGTCAGAGGGTACTTCTATTTTTAATTTTTTGAGGAACCTCCATACTGTTTTCCAGAGTGGCTGCATCGGTTTGCATTCCCACCAGCAGTGCAAAAGAGATCCTCTTTCTCTGCATCCTCACCAACATCTGTTGTTGCCTGAGTTGTTTATTTTAGCTATTATGATTGCTGTGAGGTGGTATCTCATTGTGGTTTTAATTTGTATTTTCCTGATGGTGAGTGATACTGAGCATTTTTTCATGTGTCAGTTAGCCATTTGCACGTCTTCTTTGGAGATGTGTCTATTCATGTCTTTTGCCCATTTCTTCACTGGATTATTTGTTTTTTGGGTCTTGAGTTTGATAGGTTCTTTATAGATTTTGGATACTAACCCTTTATCTGATATGTCATTTGCAAATACCTTCTCTCATTCTGTCGATTGCCTTTTAGTTTTGTTGATTGTTTCTTTTGCTATGCAGAAGCTCTTTATTTTTTGATGAGGTCCCAGTAGCTCATTTCTGCTTGTTTTTCTTGCCTCTGGAGATGTGTTGAGGAAGAAGTTGCTGTGGCTGACGTCAAAGGCTGAGGCCTGCTTTCTCCTCTAGGATTTTGATGGCTTCCTGTCTTATATTTTGGTTTTGAGTTAATTTTTGTATATGGTGTAAGAAAGTCGTCTAGGTTCATTTTTCTGCATGTTGCTGTCCAGTTTTCCCAGCACCATTTGTTGAAGAGACTGTCTTTATTGCATTGGATATTCTTTCCTGCTTTATCAAAGATTAGTTGGCCATATGTTTGTAGGTCCATTTCTGGGTTCTCTATTCTGTTCCATTGATCTAAATGTTTGTTTTTGTGTCAGTACCATACTGTCTTGATGATGACAGCTTTGTAATACAGCTTGAAGTCTGGTCTGGAATTGTGATGCCTACAGCTTTGATTTTCTTTTTCAGGATTTCTTTGGATATTCAGGGTCTTTTCTGGTTCTGTACTAATTTTAGGATTGTTTGTTTTAGCTCTGTGAAGAATGCTGGTGTTATTTTGATGGGGATTGCATTGAATCTGTAGATTGCTTTCTGTAGTGTTGACATTTTAACAATATTTTTTCTTCCAATCCATGAGCATGGAATATTTTTCCATTTTTTTGTGTCTTCTTCAATTTCTTTCATAAGCTTTCTATTGTTTTCAGTATTTAGACTTTTCACCTCTTTGGTTAGGTTTATTCCTAGATATTTTATGGGTTTTGGTGCAGCTGTAAATGGGATCAATTCCTGGATTTCTCTTCCTGTTGTTTCATCATTGGTGTATAGGAATGCAACTGATTTCTGTGCATTGATTTTATATCCTGCGACTTTGCTGAATTTATGAATCAGTTCTAGCAATTTTCTGGTGGAATATTTTGGGTATTCTATATAGAGTATCGTGTCGTCTTCAAAGAGTGAAAGTTTGACTTCCTCCTTGCCGATTTGGATGCTTTTTATTTCCAAGGATACCTCTTAATGTGACTTTTAAAAATCTGAGGAGTTTCTGGTGATCCCATCTGAGAGTAATATGAAAGAAGAACTGGAATACATTGGAAATCCTACATACTCAGAGCATTGTTTTCATGCATATTATATGTATATGTAATATATATATTATGTAATATATATGTAGTATATATAGTATACTATATATATATCTAGTATATATATACTAGATATATATATACTAGATATATATATATATCTGTATATATCTAGTGTGTGTGTATATATATATATATATATATATATATATATATTTATTAGAGAGAGCAAGGGAAGGGCAAAGGGAAAAGGAGAGAGAGAATCTTAAGCAGGTTCCATGCTCGGCATGGAGCCCAACATGGAGCTCGATCTCATGACTGAGATCATGACCTGAGACAAAATCAGAGTCAGTTGCTTAACCAGTGAGCCACCCAGGCGCCCCCATGCATATTGTATATTTTTAAGTGATTTTTAAACTTACCAGCTGGAACATCTTATGTCATGATTATTAGCCTCATAAGATATTTCATTTTTATTTATACAAATATTTGGAATCTTTGATTAGATGTGTGCATTTGGGTCAGGTGGACTTCTTTTATTTTGCATCAATGCACTTCTGGAAGTTCCTTTCTCCAATTATCCTGGAATTTCTCCAATTTTCTGGCATTCTCCTTTTTCTAATAAAAAGCATAAATACTGGCACAGCTTCCTGCTTGACTCTATTATTGTGCCTTATGTAATTAATGTAAGTCATATTTATGTCATGGAATAATACATATTTCTTGTCTAACCACATTGCAGGTTAAATAGGCTGTGGGATCTGGCCTGAGAAACTAATCACCCTTTGTTATTTCTTTCCAGTCGGGAAAGAGCGGCCAGAATTCTAAACAATTAACGTAAGAACTAAATATATAGGAGACAAGTTGTTTATAAATCGAGATCTCTTGTACTAAGGGGAAAACATTAAGACCACTATTCTTGCAAAACATAAATGGAGAAGTCAGGCAAAGACAATTCAATCAGCATTTATGTCATTATCTCAATATTTCAAGCCAAACTACAAGTATAATATACTGTGATGTGTGTTTGTATTGTGATATCAGTTTCCAATTATGGTATCTATTGGCTTTATTAATCTGACAAACACATTTCTTAGCTAAAGCCGAAAGACACTGCAGAATCTCTGTCAAACTATTATAACTCACATCCTCTAAAGTGTTTGGTGTTGCTGGCTCAATAATTCTACATCTGGAAATCTAAGGAAAGGTCTCTTTTCTGGAGCTCTGATGCATACAACGCTGTTGTGACCGTTCTCTCCTTTGCCAAATATGCTACTGCCTTGGCTTTTGTATTAGTCACAATAAGCTATGTTAGAGGGTCAAATTAATACTGAAAGTTCAGTGTTTTCCCACAACAAAGGTGTATTTCCCGAGGTTGCTACACGTACAGTGGGTATGAGGGAGGAAAGCATATTAATGGTTTGTCCTGGCGCTTGTCTCTTCACTGAGGCAGGGAAGAGTGGCCAGAAAGTTGCTAAAGGGCTTTTCTCTGATTCAGGCAAACCTATTATTTCCTTTCCCATTCCATTGGCTGAAATTAGGCATATGTCCTTGGTTAGCCTCAAAAGGTCTGAAAAATGGGGCTTTCTGGGTGCCTAAGAAAGAAAAATACGGAATTGGATTTGGTGAGCATAGCATTGTCTTCTAGAGTTTTCAAGACACTACCCTGTTCCTTCTACCTCTCATTTTTTCTCCGTGTGTTCAGTGGACTTCTCCTTCTCCACATCACTACTTACACATTGGTGTTCCTCGCATTACCATTTTGAGTTCACTATTTCTTGTCTCCCCAATACTATCCACAGGTAATTTCATTTACTATGGCAGTTCTAACTACCAACTATGTGATGCTAACTTCCAGATCTATTATCCCAAGCTCTGACCTGCACACAAAGCCTTTAACACAGATCTACTATGATTGGTTCAGAGAGATCTCATTTTCAGTGTGAAAAAAATACATAAACTCGTTATTTTCTCCCAAAACTCTTTTGTCCTCTTCCTATATTCTTTGTCCCAGGTACTGGCAGCACCATATTTCCCGAGTCTACATTCCTCCCTATCATTCCCACCTCTTAATTTTATATGCCAACTTGGGGGACGCCTGGGTGGCTCAGTCGGTTAAGCGTCGGACTTCAGCTCAGGTCACGATCTCGCGGTCCGTGAGTTTGAGCCCCGCGTCGGGCTCTGGGCTGATGGCTCGGAGCCTGGAGCCTGCTTCCGATTCTGTGTCTCCCTCTCTCTCTCTGCCCCTCCCCCGTTCATGCTCTGTCTCTCTCTGTCTCAAAAATAAATAAACGTTAAAAAAAAATTTATATGCCAACTTGGCTAGACTGTGGTTCCCAGCTGTTTGGCCAAACATCATTCTAGATGTCAATGTGAAGGTATTTTTTAGATATGACTGATATTTAAATCAGTAGGCTTTGAGTAAAGCAGATTACCATTCATAGTGTGGGTGGGCCTCGTCTAATCAGTTGAAGGCCCCAAGAGCAAAGACTGATGTTTCCCAAGCTTCAAGACTGCAACACAGAAACACTTTCCGAATTTCCAGACTGCCTGTCCTGCTCTACAAATTTCAGACTCAAGACTGTAACATCTGAGTTTCTAGGCTACTGGCTTGCCCTATGGATTTCTGATTTGCCAGGAACAGAAATATATATATATATATATATATATATATATATATACACATATATATATATGTATAGTGTATATTTTATATACATATAAAATGTATAAATTTATATATATAATTTATATATATAATTATATATAGATTTTATATAATTTATATATATTATAAAAATAAATATATATAAATATATTCTATATATATATTTACTGACTTACCCTACTGTATGTATCTCTCTTATTGGCTCTGTTTCTTGGAGAACCCTGACTAATACCCCACCATACACACTATATGCACTTCAAACCCATTATGTCAAAAAGAACTTATGGGGGCTCTCCCCCAGACCAGAGGCCTTCAGTAGATGTTCCTACTATCTACCCGGTTGCTGATGCCAGAAACCTAGGCATCATTCTCTTCCTCATTACCCTCCCAAACTATAATCAAGAATCTAGGCCTGTTGATTCTACTGTTAAATATTAGTTACAGTCTTCTAAAGTCTCTTCAGCTTCACTAAACTTCCTCACCCTCATCTGTCTTTGATTTCTTCGTCTGCCTTCTCACTACTGATTTCCCTGCATCTGCTTTTTATGCATCCTTTACAATTCTTTCTTCCTCAAGCTTTAATACCTACATTACAGCACCACTCCTGTGATGCAATTTTGGGCTTCATTTGCATGAATTGTGAATGGTGGTGTGGATGATCCTTGAGATAGTTTCCAATTACCCCATTCATGTTTTGTGCCCTAGCACTCTGTATTATTGAGGATATGATAGGAATCTTCAGAATTCCAGAAATCTACTTCGAGAATCCTGAAATCTGGAAGTAGATTGAATGTCTGGAGGATTTGGTTAGAAAAGGAAAGAAAGCATCAGCATCATTTCTTGATCTTTCACAGCCAGGTGGCAGTGTTGCTTCTTGGAAGATAGTCATCAGAGGTTTCTAGGTTTGGAACTGGGTTTAGGGCTTGACCCTTGGCATTTATTTCATTATTCTGGTGGATCCAATCTACCTGCAACTTAATTCTCCCCAGTCATGTCACTGGAGCAGCAACACAAGCTTGATTCCTTACTTCTTTCAAGTATCTTTATTTTTTTTAGCACCCCTCTGATTCCCTGGATGAAAAATATCCCTGGATGAAAGATGATATGAAGAAGAATTAAAATACAGTTCCTAGTTGTCCTTCCTACAGAAAGACTCATTGTCAGCCAAACAATTATAGTGCCGTTGCAACAGATTTGTGAAAACGATTTGAAACTTATAGCAAAAGAACATGTAAAGCGGTCCAGTTCGATCCATGTGGCTGCAGGGTAATTAGTTGAAATCTAGATTAATCAGAAACTTGCTAGGCAGCAGGGTGATTTGACTAACAGCCTGGAAAGGTACAAAATAACTGGGTAATGAAGTGGATCTGACTATAATGTGCAAGATTGCTCCTGGGATTGTACTGAAATCCATTATTCAGACAGATGCTGTATCTTGTGGACAAGAGGTCTTTAAAACTGGAAATACTGGATTTTCCCCCATCTTATTCTGCCTCACACCCCCCATGGACCACGGATTGCAGGGCAGCTTCAGAGAGGGAAATATTTTAGTAGATTATTTCTAGGTCCTATCTGACATGTCCTCGAAGGTGGAGGATGTGTTCTGTGTTTCTCTAGGGCTCTGTCACACATCATCTTATCTGACCCTAATAAAAAAGAAACCCTATTATTCCAAGGAGGAATAATAGTTACCACTCCCATTTTTGCATTGGTGATGAACTTGAAGCTCCAAGATATACATAAAGGATGTAGTTTGAATGTAGTTACCCACAGCACGTTTACGTTTCTTTCATCAGTGATGCCTGTGGGAGTTGCCAGGTACCCATAGCCAGGCTGCGGCTGAAAAATCCTCTCTGATTTTTCTCAGGCAGAGGGGAAAACTACCCGCACACATTATTGGAGAAATCATCAGCTTCACAGGTGACATGAGCACATTTTTGTCCAGGTGAAGTTTTCAGAGATAAGTAAGTGCAAACAGCATCCCCTGCTTATTAAAAATGAGAAGTTTCACCCTAACAAGAAGAGTTAGCCTTAGGCATGAGGAAAATCGGTATCTGCCTGTGCGGCAACATTCAGGAAGCATCTGAACAGCTTCTCACTCTGTCCTGCTACAAATCCAAATAAATCCCTCTGCCTATTCTTGCCATTCTCCCGGGTGGGGGAGCCCACAGAGGTATGCAATGAAGCACCTATAGTGCAGTGTGGGCGTGCTGGACCAAATCAATGTGTGGGATGTTGGCAAAAGGACAGATAAACAGGCAGAAAGCAAATTTCTACGCTGTGAGGCTCGAAACATAAGCAGAGTCTAGTTCAACTTCCCTGTGTGAAATTCACAAGTAGACCACAATCAACAAGACCAACAATAATAAAATCAGTTCCTTAGGAATCGCAAGGCTCTATGATGGGTAATAGGAAGGATAGAAATAAACACTTTGTCCTAACCTCAGGGGGGGTTCAGTTTACCTTGAGAGAAAACACGTGTGCAAATACAACCACACCTAACTGTCCAAGGCAGTACACTGCACTTGTGAAATGACTGATCTCAGAGCGAAGGGCTTGCACCTGGTGCCAAAAGAGAATTCTTTATTCCTTTGTTTCCTCTATGCTTATATTGCACTTTTGGGGCTTGTGGGAATTTTTCTGCAGTTAGAATTTAATATTGCAGAAGAGGATAGATGAATGATGAAAGGTGTCATTTATTTCTTAAAACCAAAGCAAAGATATAAAAATAGTCTGACTCCCCTCTCGTTTCTCCATTCCTAACTAAAAACCGTGTCAATCAGCAAGAATTGATTGAACGCCAGCTGTGGGTGAGACGCCCTATATTTGTGAAGCATTTAAGTAAGGACAAAAGCACATGCATGTTTATATTTTCCGTGCATCCTCATAATTTCTCTGCACAGGTTAGTGGGGCAGAGATTTCTCTGGCACTTGTGGTTGAGAGCTCTGAACACACTGTCAAAGTCAAATGACCCACCTGACCACACTGATACAGTCAGTGGATTGTTCTGCCATTAAAGGCCCTTGCCCCAGTAGTGGTGGAAACATGAGTCATACCTATGACAAGAAAGGAAGCTAGAGGGAGACCATAAAATTAAAAGGTATGTGGCTATTAATCAGAAGATTCTGATTTGTGCCTTGATGCTGATTACACCAAGCAAATCTAAGGCAAGTTACTTGACTTCTTGGAACCCTATGTTTTCATCCATAAAACTAGGCAATAGCTTGTTTCAAACGGTTGTTCAGAAGTTCACATCAAATGTATGTAGACAGGCTTTAGAAAGAGGAAAGTTCTATATAAATATGTAGCATTGAAAGGGAAGAAAGAATGAAAAAGAATGAAGGGAAATGTTAGATGAAATTGTAATAATAACAATAAACATGCATTGATTGCTTACTGTTTCCAAGAGCTGTCATCAGTAATATGTATATATCAGTTTATATATTTTAGAAATTTTATACTTTACATATATAAAAGCATATATTTTATGTATAAAATATATTTATGATATATAATATACAAATATATACAATTCTGGTTAGTCTCCATAAGAACTTCTCAAGTAGGCATTATTATTCCATTTTACAGATGGAGAAAACTGAGGTTTAAAGAGATTTAATCAGTTATCCAAGTTTACATACTAGTAAATAGGAGGGCCTGTATTCACACTAAGACATTTTTACTTGCAATTCTCCATGCTTTCTTTTTTTTTAATTTTATTTTTTAAAATTTACATCCAATTTAGTTAGCATATAGTGCCACAATGATTTCAGGAGTAGATTCCTTACTGCCCCTTACCCATTTAGCCCATCCCCCCTCCCACAACACCTCCAGTAACCCTCAGTTTGTTCTCCATATTTATCTCCATGCTTTCTTCTGCTTATGTGCTTCCTTTTAAAACATACCGTAATTATTAGATCCTTTTTAATTCTATTTTCAGTTTTCTGGGGAACCTCTGTACTGATTTCCACAGTGCCACCCTAGCTTGCATTCCCACCAAAGGTCTATCTATAAGGGTTCCTTGTTCTCCACATCCTCACCAACACTTGTTATTTCTTGTTTTTGGTTTTTGCCATTCTGACAGGCAAGAGGTGATAACTCGTCGTGGTTTTGATTTGTGTTTCCCTGATGGTAAGTGATGTTGAGCATTTTTTCATGTGTTGGCCATCTGTGTGTTTCCTTTGGATAAATGTCTGTTCAGGTCCTCTACCCATTTTTAATGTTTCTACAGCTAATGTCAGAGGAATTGCTACCTATTTTTTCTTCTAGGACTTTTGTGGTTTCAGGTATCACATTTAGGTCTATAATCCGTTTTGAGTTTATTTTTGTGTGTGGTGTGAAAGAGTGGTCCAGTTTCATTCTTTTGCATGCAACTGTCCAGTTTTCCCAACACCATTTATTGAAGAGACCGTCTTTTCCTCCATTGTGTATTTTTTCCTCATCTGTAATTGATTAACCATATTAGTGTAGGTTTATTTTGGGGCTCTCGCTTCTCTTCCACTGATCTATGTGTCTGTTTTGGGGCCAGTGCCATATTGTTTTGATGACTACAGCTTTGTAGTTTATCTTGAAATCTGTAATTGTGATACCTCCAGCTTCGTTTTGTTCTTCTTTTTCACAATTACTTTGGCTATTCAGTACATCTGAAGCTAATATAACACTGTATGTTAATTGTTATATATATATATATATATATTACAATTGGGGGAAACTAGAAGTCATGGGCACTCAGAAAACCTACATTCCAATTCTAGCTCTGTCAGGAAACCACTTACCTATTTATAACTTACTTTGTTTAGTCACCAAGATGCTCTGTTTTGAGGTCAGCAAATTGAGAAAGTTGATCTAGATCATTTCTAGGGTCTTTTCTAGCTCTTGAGTGACTGACGTGTCTCATTTTGCCTGGGATTGCCCCAGTTTTAACACTGAAAGTCCCATGTCCCAGGATATCCCTCAGTCCTGGGGTTTCTGTTAACATTCTATGATTCCATGTTAGGGGAAAGCTCTGTGTAAGAGGTGAAGGATGAGCTAAACCCTGCAGTATTTAAATAGGCAGAAAATAAAGAATTCTCACCAAAATAGATGGACCCCGGCAACATGCAGAGGTAGTGATTAGCAAGCTACATAGACAAAATGACACAAGAGATGACAGGGGAAACAAAGACGGCATGGGGCCATGTTAGGGGGAATTAAACACTGAAATTTGGACTCCATGTGAATCTCAATGCAGAGTCTTTATAGATCTAAGGAATATTTTTAAGAACAATGATGATAGCAAATATTTGTTGACTGCTTACTATATACCAGGCACTATGCTAAGCCCTTAATATGTATTATCACTTCTACTTCTCCCTGTAGGCTTACCCAGCAGTACACTTATTACTTCCACTTTAATGATAAAAAAGTAAGGATTATACAGTTTAGGGGAACTGCTGAAGGTGACCCAGCTAGCATGTAGCTGGGCTAGGATTTGGACTCTGTCCATTTCAGGCCAAGCCCTTAACATTGACACTCCACTCTCCCTCAATACCTCAGTACCTGTACTTCCCTATTATGTGTGCTCAAATAATACCTCGCTTCCTCCTCACTGTATTTAATTCTAAAAGGGGGACTTAATTTTTAGCAACTTATATTATTCTTTGAGCCAACCGCAGTGCTATGGCAGTTGATGGCAACATGAATTAGAGTTTCGAGTCAATGTGGGAATCAGTAATCCCATGCAGGTGTATATACCCCTCTGGAAAGGTCATCATTGGCCACTGCCTACCGTTTGCAAACAATAGTGCCCAGTTATGCTCTCTCCAATTCTCCCACATTCTCTGTATAAAACCAAATAAGAGAAGATTCACCCGGTTTCAACACTGTGTAAGTTAGAATATAATTTTCTATTTCTTTATCTTTGGCCCAAGAAATAAAGGATCAAGAAACCAATGTATCTCCTTCTGGCTGTTGATGATAACCCACAGAACTGGGAAGATAGCCGGGTTTAAGGAATGTAATAAAGTTATAAAGTGGGATCGAGTCAAATTGAATGTGATTTAATTTAATGTTAATTTAAACATTCATCTTCCTGGGAAAGGAGCTATGTATTCCATTACAGATACCTCTATCGCATCCATTTCAACGAGGAAGAAGAATGTAGAAAAGAGGGAGGCCTTTAGGACAGTACATTTACTTTAACACCAGTGGGGTAATGTATGAAGGGAGAAAAATTACAAATAAATGTGATAACCATGATGAGGCTTAAGAAATGGTCATTTTTACAATGAATGAACTGATATGTTTCCTGTAACAACAGTAGCTTAGTGAAGTTTGATATTTAAGTGTAGGCTATACTTTATATTTCATAACCCTTTTAGCAAGTTAATATATATTTATTCTTGATTCTTCTCTCTATTAAGCACTCAATTGTGGGGAGATGATAGTGTAGAGTAATTGATAGTTTAAAGTCATTCTGTTCTACATTTAAGTATGTCTGATACTAAAACAGGGAAAAAATAACGACACACCGGAGCAATTTACAAAAAAATTCCATGCCCATGGAAATGAAATAATGTGCTCCAGTAACTGAATACCAGTCTACCAATTGCATCAAGTTCACACAGAAGTCTTGAAGTGATGAAATTAATTTTATCCGCTTATTCTGAAGGTGGTTACAATTAAAAGTATACTTTATTTTTGAAGTTAGGCTCTGGCTTTGTGTCTTATTTAGAAGTTTCAATGTCTCTTAAAAGTGTCAACTTTAAAAAGCTAGCTTCTATCTTCAAAATATGTTAGGTAAAAACTACTAAGATCACGAATCTCATCCCTGAAATCAGGGTGTATGTTCTTCAGAATTTCTCTGAGATTTATGGTCCCTGAGCCCCACTGACTGTCTTCTCTCACTTCTTCTATATCCTGGAGAGGGGAGATCAGCTAAGGGACCATTAGACCCTTTTTGCGCACCCAGTTTCCCAGCAAGTCCTATAAAGAGGGTCTCTTCTCAGAAGCAAAATATTAGAGCAGGAAAATCCCCATCTAATAGTGTTCTATTAAAATTTTAATTAGATTAGTCGTTTAATCGTGCAAATGTAGAAACTGAGTGATTGGGAGTGAGAAGGATCTTAATGTGGTTCAGAGGCCTGGAGATCGTTGATTGAGAAGGAAGAATCAAGGAGGATGTAATATGTGTGTTCTGGAATTTGAATAGCTGTCAAGCCAGAAGAGAGAGGTAAAGAAACGTGGCTTATTCATCTTTGTATGCCAGCACCTACCTCAGTCCCTGACAGAGCTACTCTAGGATACTTACTAATTGAACTGATTTGCATTAAACTATGCCTTTGAAGCTTCAGAGAGCAAAACTTAGATCAAAAAATAAGTCACAGGGAGGTACAGTCTAGTTAAGCAGAAGGCAAAGCTTCCTATGAATTACAGCTGTACAAAATAGACTTCTTACAGAAACAGTAAGATACTACACCTGTTCAAACAGAAGGTGTCTGGCCATCTGTGAGTAATACAGCAAAAACAAGTCTTACATTGGTTGGGGGTAGGAAGTAAGCCGTAAATATTTCTTCTCCGCTAGTTCTAAGATGCTGTAGTTATTTTTGTGTAGTCTGGTTATATTTTTTAATATAAATCAGTTGGTTTGGTGGGTTGGTTATCATCATTGTAGGTCATCTACGCTATGCAAAGTTAAAATTGTATTTGTAATTTTCACTGTACCATTGCTACAATTTTGATCATACACATTTACTTAGTCATTGAAACCTACTCATTTTCCTCATATCTCATAATTTTAAGGTAAGTAGGTCTCCAAAACAGTGGTAGTATATGTGTCTTGAAATACTTTGAATTCAGTCTTTCTGAATATTTGCCTCACACTCACTTTCTATCAGCGCATCAAAATGGCAAACATGGTCTCTATGGGCTGTTGTATTTTGCAACTTTCTGCCAAACTAGTATAGCCATTTCATTTCCTCTTGAGCTGATTCTGGTATTTAGTATTTTTTTGCCCCCACTTTTCACTTTTGAGGATTCACGTAACTTGATGCATTACTTCAAAGACCATGAGATACATTTTATTATTGATACTTAGCAAGTCTTGCATCAAAATCTACATAAATTTAATATCATACTTTGGCTAATGTTTGTTGTTACCCAAAAGTAGATGCACCAAATAAGGAATTCCAGGGAAATGTAATAATTGGTTCTAGTATCTCATATATTATTATTAAATTGCATGAGGATTACAAGAGGCCCTTAGCATGCTCCAGAAAACTCTCCTCCTTTCCAGTAATAATAAAAACTTAAAAGTTTATGAATGGTGTTATGTAGAATAACAAATCCAAATCACACTCAAAATGCTTCCTAGGGTTCTAGTATATCTTCCTTTACTTCCCATAGTCCCATATTCTGCAGAATCTTCCAGACCCCCACCAAGGTCTACTTTTTCTGAAAAGCCATCCTGGTGGGCCCAATTCTCAGATATGAAGATCCCACTCCAATATCCACTGTTTTGATAGTTTTTGCATGGCCAGCAATTACTAAATAATGATTGAATTGAAATTAAACAAAAATTCTTAATAAATAATACCTTGTACTCTAGCTAAATGATATAGTGTATTGTGTCGTTATCTAATGGTTTCCTCTATCTCATCGGGGTAGGATGCGGTAGGTAAGACTAACTTATCTGCTGAGAACTTGGAAGAAAACCTTGGTGTCCTGCCTTGGCATGCATTTCAGCATGTTTTAAGAATTATTAATTCTTAATAATTTTTAATTATTTAAAATTAAGAATTTTAGAATTAAGATAAAATTAAGAACTTTAAGAATTATTAATTCAACACGCTTGATTTGTCTGACTGAGCATTCAAAGAACAAGAAACCATTTCCAGGCACAGATTTGATCTAGGGACCCATTCAGCCATTGCTGAATTGTATGATCATTTATCTTCTTTGTGGAGTTTTGTTTCCCTGTGTCTCCCAGGCAGCAGCTTTCATTACAGAGTAGCTGTCTCAGACATTGACTGAAGTGAAGGCTTTTCCTTCCTCACAGGATTCTGAGTGTTTACTCTTTGTGTGTAATTCCCACACCCAAGAGTCTGCATCTGACCACTCACGGTTGTCACATACTCACCATTTGCTCATCCACAGTGATTACGGACTTCAGCTATTAGCATTTGTTTGGCTCATCTCCTTGGTTTTTTTTCTAGTTCCTCATGACCTTTTTTTCTTTAATGCTCTTTGCCCATCTTGATTTTCAGAGTGGATTTTGAGCTCACAGTTTATTGGATTTCTCTTTTCCTATGTCATTTAACAGTATTCTTCAGGTTTCGCAGAATTCTTACACAAAGGTCAGTCATTATTATACTTCCTAAAACTTGTCAACCTTTGGATAAACATCCAAGAACCTATATAAATTGTCTGATTAAGCTAATATACAGAATTATATTCAGGTCATGTGAACAGTCAGAATCAATCAGTCCTGGGTTAGTAGAAACATTTGTCAATTAAAGGTTGGTGTTTTATGCGACCATTTAGTGAGCATTAGCTGGAGTGTGCCTAAGAAAACTAGCCCCTGCTACACCTTGAGGAAAGAATCCAGAATGTTTGATACAGGTACACCATGATGGTTCTTTTGAAACAGTCATGTTTTCCGCATACTTTTCTCTTCCTTCATTTCAAACAGTTGGTCACATTTTGTGATTTGCCTAATGGATTTTTACAGAGCACATAGAGACAGGATGGCTAAAGTCATTGGCTCTCCCTGCCCCTTACGTGACATTTTGCCTGTCCCAAAACTCCCATGAGGAGAGAGGGAGATGGCTTTTGAAGAGGGGGAGAAAAGGTGAGAGAGAAGAATTAAGATTGGCACTGTGATTGGGGAGACCAGAAGCTGAGGGTCCTGGGGAAAGCAAGGACGCACACATAATTCAGAGGCAGCCCCACAGGGATATGACTGCCCTTAGAGACATGGCTTTTGATTGGCTCAAGGAGACCAGGTGTCATGCAAACGGGCTTTGAGACTCACTAGGTGAGCCCCAAACATGACCGGGAAGCAGAATTGCCAGACTCAAAGAGACTATGTAGAAGCCTTAATAAAAGCAGCCTGGTGAGATAGAGCTTGGGTTTGGATTCAGGTTTACTTTTATTTAAATAAGATACCAAGTGAATATTTCTTATACATCTAGGCTTGTTGAATAAGGTTCTTATCTACCACACACGGACGTTAGTCGGAAACTGCTCAGAATCCTCATGTTGCACATATCTGCGTCCTCGTCTGATTTTAATTTCCATCTTCCAAAATTGGCTTCCACGACAATTGCATCTGCATCAAGCTAGCAGAAGGAGAAAAAGGATAGAGGATGCCAAGGATACGGTATGCAGGCATCAGCTTAGAAATGGCACATATCACTTCTGTCTACATCTCGCTGGCTAGAACCCCATCACATGCCCACACCTCGCTGTAAGGTAAGAAATTATACTCAGCGGTGTAGTCTATCTGCGAGTCCAGGAAGAAAAAGACCTCAATTAGAGCAGCCAGCCAGCCTCTTCCAGTGTTGATCCTTCCGGTCACTGAATATCCATTTTGCTCTTTCACATAGGGAAAACATTAACTCCCGTCCTCGAGCAAGATAACCCCAAGAGCAACCCAGTCACTGAATACAGCTGAACGTCCAGGAGCTCGGGGTGATCTGCATTCTTGTTCGGAAGATCAGATGTTCCTTTTGTGGTCCCAGATATACATTGGATATGCGATGATAAATCAGGTACAGGATAAATACCATAAAAACGTTCATTCAGAATAGAGAAGAATGAAAAACAGCCAGCAGTCACTGATCTACAGAAACCATGAAGTCCTGCTGGGGTCTAAGATGTTTCTTATCTCTCACAAAAGGAGTGAGAAATTGCTGCTATTTGGAGAGTAGCCGGAGCGCAGAATCTCTCTCTATTTTTGACTTTTTCAAACGTTCAGAATTCTCTCACTGGCATGTAGGATCAGGACACTATTTGGCAGCAGTTTTCCAGGATTTGGCAAGGTCGCAGATGACGCCAGACTTGAACTACATGGTTTCCAGCTTGGCTGGAGATTCCTGTGTTTCGGGCACGGGCAAGGAGTTACAGGGAGGGGCGTTAGGACCACGAGCAGCTCAGGGGTCATCATTAGACCCAGGATTGGGGCCGAGGCAGGGAGAGGGGAAGTCTGAAGAATGATTAGGGTTGAATATCGCGCTGGCCCTGCGGATTTACTGTTAGGGTCAGTTTGATTTGATTTAAAGAAATAAACAACTGGTATCTCTCAAACAACTACATTATAGGTTGAGATTCATACCTGTCCCATAGGAAGGATTGTCCTCCAAGCACAAAGATTTGGAAAGGCATGTTAAAGAGACACGTATCCCAGGACAGCAAAAGATAATGAGTATCATATTGATATTACCGAGTTTGAGGAAATGTGATTGGCAACAAAAATTGTAGGTAAAGGGTAGGGGCAAAGGGTAGGGGCAATACTGTCCGGGAAAAGAAAAGCCCAGACTTTTTAAAAAGAGTCTATGTAACGGAGATAATACCCACTTTTCAGGATTAAATTTGATAAAGTTCGTTAAGAACCTTGCACATTATCTACTATTATTGGTTAACTAACCAACTTTGGATGGCAGTCAAATTACCAGCTGATTACCAGCTAATAAAATAAACCACAAGATGGAGTTATAAACCACAGTAAAGCACCATAAAACGGGCTTTCGTTGAGTTAATGTCTGTCTTAAGGATTAGTCACTCGTCTATAGTAGAGTCTTGTCTGCCATATGTGTGGCTTTTGAGAAGTCAGCTGGCCCAGCACTCAGTGTGTGGAAAATTCTAGCTCTGTTAACCCTGGGAGGTAGCCTGAGATGAGACAGGTGGATCTCTCTCACAGTCTGCGTCCCAGTAGTTCTGACAGTGGGATCATCTTGCCTCAATGGATGTGGTCCCGCTGTTTTATAAAAGCCGTTTTTTTATTTTTTGCCAAACGTGAGCCTGAAGCATGAGAAAACCGTTTAATCCGGTGCCCGCCTACGAAGCGCAGTCTGTGGGACACTGCAGGACATCTTCCCTCAAGAATCTCTGAGGGTAACATTTAATATAGTTGCCTTCCATTGTGTGGGCTTATGTTGTGATGCCACCATATCCTCAACATGGTTTATTTATTGTTTTTTTTTTCTCTTTTGTTGAAACAGCAGAGAAACTTCAGTCCTAAAGCACTAGAACCTCTTACAGAGAAACACACTGGCATTGAAACTTCTGCATGACAAGGTACATTAATAAGTGAATCAGTCCAGAATTGCTGGCTTATATTGTTTTATCACGTATAAATGTTTTAAAAGAAATGATCTTTTCACAGCACTACAGATTCTCCAACTAATGGTATAAATTTTACATGGGAACAAACTGTTCTGGCTTTCCATTCAGACAATGTACAGTTGACTATGTCCCCGACTATACTAGTATTTATTACTGCAAGCAATCTTATGTAAAAGAGACGAGGAGGAATTCATGTTTTCATCATTCAGTTTGTTGACGCCTGAGGTTTAGAACCTCTCCAAAGCACTGTTTGTCAGCTCTCTTTGAAGCGTCCAAAATATTTTCATAAGCTACACATTTTTTTCCGCGAAGCGCACAGAATCACGCAGATCCCCTTCCATGCTTAATGTTGATACACTTGGTGCTTACTCGCCTTACGCTGTCAGGCAAACCATGGAGCCCAAGACACCTGAGATACCAGTTGTCATTCTATCGCTAATTTTTCTCAGTTATACCATTATACAGTCAAACAGAATAGTGTGGAAAACTATCAGACGCTAGGTTTTTCATTGGGCCAGGTCCAAAGGTTGTCTTACAAGCTGCCAAGCAGGAATCAGCAGTTGGGACAGTCAGAACAGCCCTCCCTCGATCTCCCACCCGAGGGAGGAATGAAATTCCAGCCACTGTCAATCTTTCTTTCTCTGGCCAAGATTTACACGGGTTTGGATCGGGTCACTTGCTACCCTCTTAGCTGGGATAGGACGGAGACTGTGTTGACAACCCACCAGCCAGCTGGTGAGTGTTTTTAGGGAAAGTAAGTGGATGCTGGCCTGCCAAACCCGACCCATTCCTGCTCCAACCATAGGATTTTTTTTTCACAGAAGAAATTTTACTGAATCATCATTTACTTAATTCCTCCTCCTGTCCCTGGCGTCAACGTCCTAACAGGCTGAAAGTTTCCTTCTGTTCTCCATGAGGTAGCTTAACTTTTACTGTCAATCTTCATACTTGGAGAAAAGAAAATTACATAAATTCGGGGTGGAGAACCTCTTCCAGGCCCTTGAGTTTCAATAGGAAGTTGAGAGGAGTTACTGCAGGGGCCCCTAGAGAGGAGGAAAACCACCCCACTTTGTAGAGATGTCATCTTGAACTTGAAGAAGGACATCAGAGAACCTCTGTTCGCTCACCACAGCCACTGCTTTCGCTTTCCAGCCAATGAGGCTACCTGTGCTGTCTCCCAAAGCAAGGAAACGTCCCCACCGAACTGCTTTCAGCTGCTGCCTGCCCTGGGGCTCTGAAGAGACTCGGAAAGAGGTTTCCCGAAGCAGCCACTATTCAGAAGCCATGAGGATTGCAGGAGCACCTATTCACATGCTGAGTTGGGATTCCAGACACAGGTACTCAAGCAGGGCTGGAGGCAGGGCGATATTTTGCATGGAAATCTTTGAGGTTTTTCACTTTCCTTTTGTAATTTTCCAATGGTGAAGTTAGTTTGGGCCTCAGTATTGGAGTAATTTAACCGGAAAAATATATTTGTCTTTTAGGAAGTGTAATTCGAGTAATCTTCCTGCCCCCTCACATTAATGAAAATAAAACAATATGATATCTTCCTGACACACTAATAAAAACAAAACATCATAGAGGAATGAGGTTTTTCACTCTTATGGTATTCTTTGATGTTATAAAACTTAAAAAAAAAACAACCCAAACGTTAAGGAAGTATTGTGGAGAAGAGGAGATTATACTGGTTTGACAGATAAAATATTTTCCTGGAGAAAGGATTGGAATGGCCTTGAAAACTAGACAGGGTTTTAAAACTCTCAGGTGGAACTTTAGGAAGATGGAGGCAACATGAGAAAACACTCAGGTATGATGGTTCTTGAGAACAGTGCTAGACATTTTAAAATATTCCAGCAAACTCGGTGGCGCCTGGGTGGCTCCGTTGGTTAAGCATCCAACTTTGGCTCATGTCATGATCTTGCGGTTGGTGAGTTGGAGCCCTGCGTCAGGTTTTGTGCTGTCACCGTGGAGCCTGCAGCCTGCCTCACATTCTGTGTCTCCCTTTCTCTGCCCCTCCCCCGCTCAGGCTCGGTCTCTCTCTCTCTCTCTCAAAATAAATCAACATTAAAAAAATATATTTCAAAAAAGTGAACTCACCTGCCACAAATGGCAAATGGTTGCAGACATTGGCTGATTTGTGTTTTGACTTAGTGGTTTTTTTTGTAGATAAAAAACTGCATGTTTTTGTTTTGTTTTGGTTTTTAAGTTTTATGTATTTATTTTGAGAGAGAGAAAGCCCACACATGAGCAGGGGAGGGGCAGAGAGAGGGAGAGAGAGAGAATCCCAAGCAGGCTGTGTGCCTGACATGGAACTTGAACCCATGAACCAGAAGATCATGACCTAAGCCAAAACCAAGAGTCGAATACCTAACCGACTGAGCCACCAGGTGTCCCCATTTTTTTTTATTTTTAATGTATACATTATTAATTTAATTTATACATTAATTTTTAGTTTATACATTTTCAATGTACACGGTTTGATGAGTCCAGGCATATGCCTACACCTGTGAAACCATTACCCAAATCAAGGTAAGAGACATATCCATCACCTCCCAAAGTTTTCCTGTGTCCCTTTGGGGGTTTTTCTGGTCTGTTTTGTTTTTTGTGGTAAGAACACGTAGCTTGAGATCTATCCTCTTGACACAGTGTTAAGTGCCCAATACAGTATTATTGGCCGTAGCTGTACAGCAGGCCCTCTAGAACTAATTCATTTCGCATAACTGAATCTTTATGCCAACTAAACAACAACTCTTTCTTACCCCCTCTCCCCGGTTCCTGGTAACCATTATGGTACTCTCTGCTCCTAGCAGTCGACTATTTTGGGTACCTGTAAGTAGGATCATGCAGTAATTGTCCTTCTGTGAACTGGCTTATTTCACTTAGCATAACGTCCTCCAGGTTTATACACGTAATAACAAATGGCAGGATTTCCATTTTTAAGGCCGAATAGGATTCCATTGTATGTATATACTACCTCTTTATCCATTCATCTGTTGATGGACAGTTGTCTGGCTAGCTCAGCCGATAGAGTATGAGACTCACTTCTTTCTGTGATTGGGTTCAGATCGCTAACGTGAAGGCAGGCTTTTTTTCTTATGATCTGAATTGGTGGCTCATACATTTCCAGAAGAAGAGACCTTAATACCTTGCCATTCCTAAAATCCCTAAAACACTAAAGGCCTCTAATTTATATTTTAATTTGTTAAATGAAATGAATACCTTTGAGGGGCGCCTCAGTGGCTTAGTCGGTGAGGCGTCGGACTTCAGCTCAGGTCATGAAATCGTGGTTTGTGGGTTCGAGCCCTGCATTGGGCTCTGTGCTGACAGCTCGGGGCCTGGAGCCTGCTTCGGGTTCTGTGTCCCCCTCTCCGTCTGCCTGTCTCTCTCTCTGTCAAAAATAAACATTAAAAAAATTAAAATGAATACCTTTGGAATAATGTGGGAGCAGTGCAGGGCACCTTCACTTAACCTTTTGCAAATCTGTATTTTGAGAGAGAGATTAACTAGCAAAAAGGCCTCTCACAGGATTTTGCCTCCTCAGATTTGGGCAAATGGTCTAACTTTCGTTTTACTGATATGTTTGGCATATGTGGAAAGTAAATGTTTATTAAATAAATAGATGTCCTCTATGAGGAAGGAGCTGATGATGGTGCAAACGCCATCAACACAGCATGGTCAAAATTATTCTGCCTAAATGGCTCGGCACTGACGAGTGCGCCTTTCACAGATTTGCCAGTTTCCTGTTCATGAAGGGCATCTACTAGAGCAACAAAGATGGGTACGAGACAATTACCTAAATGTTTTGAAACAAAGAATCAAACTTTCGTTTACACGATTTCAGAATTATTCCACTTCCTGCTTTGCTTTGCCCTTAGCTAGAGTAAAATCACTGACAAAAACGGGAGGTGCACTGCAGAGGGAAGAATGATGGCGGCATAAAGGAACGGGTTTATTTCTATCCCAACCACAGTCAAAATGCAGGAGCTGGGGTTACTGTTTAGGTGTGAAGCATTAATAGTGGAATACTTCAGGGTCAACCATCTGCTTCTTCTGTGTTAAGCCTCTTGAAGGCGTAGTAGGTTGCACGTTACAGAGATTCAGGGTGTGTATTACTTGGATGGAATTGAACTCTAAAGCTACTTGCTCTAATTACTTGCTCACTGCAAACCCTTGCCTGAGAGGCCACAACCCCTACCATTTTGAGGGAGGACATACCTCGTATAAATGGCTCTCTCAATATGGAGAGCAATTTTACTATCTGTTAAATTTTGTTTATATCTTTGGTCTTATTAATGGAAATTTTCTAGGCAAGTCTTCATGTGACCTGTCAGCAGATGAGTTCACAAGGCTGGGTTACAGGTGTCCTTGTAGCATACGTTCAACTGCTCCCTCGATGCCCTCCCCAAATGAAAAGTATGGGGGTACTCTCGTGTCGAGCCAGGCTTGAGTTTCCTAGTACCACCTAATTTGTAACTTTGCTTTTCTTTGACATTCACATCTTGATGGAATTAAAGGCTGAGGGTTTTCATAATTTAACTTGCCATCAGCATGCACTGAAACCACAGCAGAAGAACAAATACACAGTGGCATCAGAGCCCAAAGCCTTGTGCATAACTCAGAGGAACTCAAGCAGAGAATGTAATTGCATGCTGAAATCAAAATGATTATTGATCTGCAAATCCTCGACTATATACAAAGAGAAGAAAATGTTCTGAGAACAAAGGATACCCAATGCATCTCAGTGTAATTTCCTGACATTTTGTTGGCACGTGGATTAGATGATAACTGAGGGAAGGGCCCCAACTACGTGACTTTCTCTAAGCCTTACGTGTATCCCTGGAGGTTGATTTTTCTTCAAATTCTTCCTTAGCCGAACTTCAGATATCTTAGGCTGAAAATTCATGTCCCTGTTTCTCAGCTTCCTCTCGATGAGAAAGACAGCTATGGCCATTAGCACTTATTAAAGTGTGCTGATATTAAACAACATTCACAGAAGTAGACCTTTGTGTACATAGAACTGAAACTTGGCATACAGTAGATCACGCTTCAATTTCTTTTTCCTGGAACACTTTGTTAACCTTGTGTCTAAGAGTTTTTGGTATCTTTTATCTAGAATAAAATTCTCTAGACCTCAGTTGCTCATGGTATCAGTCTGGGTCTGTTAAGGAAACAGAAACAGCACTATAATTTGAATAGAGAAGATTAACATAAAGAATTCATAATGAATGAAAGGGAATTAAACACTAAATGGGTTAAAGAAGACTCTGAGGGTCTACGGATAGCAAGTTCTAATACAACCACAATATCTAGGCTGAGGAGAGTTGGCAGAGAAAGTGCAATAACTTAGCAGAGGGTCCCCCGAAGACTGAACTTCAGACCTCTTCAAAGAGCGCGGGCACGGTCATCCTCCAGGATCAAAGAAGCTTGCCAGAGGACACAGATTACAGCTGGTGGGGAGGGGGTGGCCTGAGGGTGTGGCTGGCTGGCGCTGATCTATGAGGACTGGTGGGGCTCCTTTGCTGAGTAATAAGAAAGGGGGACCGGAACCCGGAAGGAAAGTGTCTTCTGTGCTATTGCCTGGCAGCGTCTCTTAAATTTTTTCTATTGTTGAAACCAACATGCATTGCACCAGTGGCAAAGAGGAGTGTTTATGGGGTGTGCCTCGGCTATCACAAAGCAAGGCAAAAAATGGATGATTTGGGGCTAAGAGTCAAGAAATGAATAATTGGAGCACGCACACATATTTATCTAGCTTAGGTGTCCAAGGTTTTATCTTTTAATATAATAGCCAATATAACATTTATCTTTCTTTCATTATCTCAATCAAGAGTAATAAACTCACATGATCCCTAGAAGTCCAGAAGATAACCCAAATGAATAAAAATAGGATAGGATACACACACACACACACACACACACACACACATATATATATATATATATGCACATGTATACATGCATATATATATATATATATGCATGTATACATGTGCATATATATGCATGTATACATGCATATATATATATCTGGAGAGAGAGAGACAGTGGTGCGCACTGCCGGGAATATGTCTTGCATCTTAAAAGTGATCCAGGGGCGCCTGGGTGGCTCAGTCGGTTGAGCGTCCGACTTTGGCTCAGGTCATGATCTCGCAGTTCCTAAGTTCGAGCCCCACGTCAGGCTCTGTGCTGACAGCTCGAGCCTGCTTCGGATTCTGTGTCCCCCTCTCTCTCCACCCCACCCCTGCTTGTGCTCTGTCTCTCTCTGTCTTTCAATAATGAATAAACATAAAAAAATTTTTAAAAAGTGATCCAGTTCGCACGTGAGCATCTGTAGTCTGCATACACACCCCTTCATACTGTGTTAGCAATTATAAAACTAAATAATGAAACTGTCTATAAACCAGAGGATTTAGTTTCAATTCTTTTTTTTTTTTTTTGGCATGGCCAATGAGAAATGCCATTCTCAGGTTAGCCATGGAACCACAGATGCAACCATGCAATTGATTAGACAAGATTTATCATTTTTCCACTGTTTAAATGTTGTCTGCTATAAGACCTCCAAATAAACAATTCACAGTATTTAACCAGATATATGTATGAGTGGGTTTGGGGCTAATTAAAAGTAATCATTTTTATTTTGAATTGGAAAGAAAGGAAACGAAGGAAGCAAGGCTCCTTGTATTTTGCTATTCTACATGTTATGCCTAATTTAAATTAGGATACATTTTCCACATTGGCAATTCCCTTGTTTATAATTTAAAGAGCAGTGATAATAGTAGCATCAGACTCTATTACAATTACTTTGTGGAGGTAAGAAAAGAAATAGCCACTTAAAGCATTGTAATTACATCAATGTTATTAAATCCTCTGCGTGTGTTTTTAAATGTCAAAATCCCAACATTAATTACCTTTCTGCATTGAAGCGTGAAATGGCTTCAAAGTCCCTAGCTAAACAAGGTTTGTGACTAAATGAGCAAGGGTAAAGCCTGGACCTGAGAGCACCAAAAGCATTTGGCTTTTTGGATTTTTCTCTCCCAAAGGAGAGAAGTATGTTTCACAGAACCATATGTTTGGTATTTCCCCCACATGGACCATGTTTCGTGTGGCTTTATTTTTCTTTTCAATGAAGGTGAGTTGTTAACCATACAATGAAACCTATTGGACACTTTATATCTTCAGAAGATTTTTCAGGTAGACATGGGTACAAACCTGAAACTCTCTTCGTCAAACCTTGGGTCCCAGTTTCTGTTGTAACTACACGACCCCAACGGAGGGACTGCCAGACTTACCCACCGTCAAAACCCAAAAGTAGTCTTGGCCACCTGGATATTAACATGAGGTGTGTTCCATGCATTCTACAAAGTGTCACAGATGGATTTACTTGTATGTCACTTTTGCAGCTACACTGGAGGCAGTGCGGTCTAGGGATGGGAACTGAGAGGCACTCACGAGACAGGATTACTTCCAAATTCCAGCCGCGCCTTATGCTAGTGAGGGGATCCTGAGAAAGATACCCACTTGCTGAGCCTTGACTTACTTATCTGGGATAGTATTTAACCTGTAGAGGTATTGTAGGGATTGAAATGTATACTCCATGAAAAGCACCCAAAACATGGTTTGGTACAATCAATTCTAGCTTTTTTATTTGAAATATACTATGGTTATTTGTATCCCCATTGTAGGAGTAAAACAAACAATGCAACAATGTAGGCTATTTTAGGTCAATCTGACGTGCATTTTATATTACAAATTTATTTTTCCCCTTTTCCTGATTATTTTGTCGCCCATCCTCTGCTGTGTATTACCTTCCTACTTCTGTTCTACTTATCTTTACATTCTGTTTTCTGTAGAAAATATATATGGGGTTTTGTTCTCTCCATAGTAGTCTGTCACTCCCCTTCACTTCAGTGGCTAAGTTTCATCATATATTCCCAAAATGCAATAGGAAAACGAGTCAAAATGACACAGTAACTATAGTGTCACAGGGGGTGCCATTAGCCAATGATGGAAAAAAAGAGGGCAGCAAAAGTGGGGTCACTGCAGTCACCCAGACAGAATTTCTAAGTAGGAAGTGAGTTAGGTCATGGTGACTTCTATCCGAAGACCTTCTTCTGCCTATTGTCAGGCCCTCTCATCTGCCCCCCCCCCCCCATCTTTCCACCAACCTCTTATTTATATCCAGATGGAAATTCCCTAAGAAGATGAATCCAAAAATCCTCTTCTCCCTCGGTAGGGACAAACTCCCATTTATTCCCATTTATTCAGTGCACCTAGTCTTGGTGGTCCTTCAAAAGGAAGGACATGTAATTTAATAATTCTGACTAAGGTGTGAACGTCTCTGATATATTAGCAATTGTAAAGAAGAATATTGTAAACCGAACTAATCTTTACAGATAGTATCAGCAGCTCTGTGAAGTATCCACTGGAACCTCAGAACTGCTTTTCCACAGCCATGGCAGTGTTCGTGAAACATTCAAATCGTTTCTTGCACTCTTCCCTTATAATTTTATAAGAAAAAGAATTTAAAAACAGGAGAGTGAAAGAGAAGAAGGTGAAATCAAGACAAAGATTGGAATATCCTGTATGCCAAGAGAAGACCCTCGCGGGGATCACATGGTGACCCTAGGTTCAAGTGCTCAGGAAAAGAACGCCAACGAATGCACATTAGTACTCAGATGTTAAAAGAGGACTCTTGTACAAGTTTCTGCCGAGGCCCAAAGAGAGAGCAAGAAGCTGAATGAGGTTTACAGTCACGATGCCGGAAGCACAGAGTTTAACATGATCCTTGATCCCTCGCCCACATCTGAGTATGGAAATGGGGAAGGTGAAAGGAATGTTTGAGGGAGCCCTTTGTGAAAGTTGAGGGTACCTCAAAGGTGGAGTGGCAGACGTACTTGCCCTTGCAACTGAAGTCAACCAAAGGACTTTAAGGAGGCAACTTGTAGAGCTAATCAGTGTCCTTGCAGTTTGGAGAATACCATGGATTAGTGTGGGTCTCTCGCCGGGAAATCTAAGGGCAACAGACAGGCTACGGAGAACACAGAAGAGCAGAGCACAGAAACCGGTGGCTGAGTTGGGCAACCACACTCTCAAAGCTTGCAAGAGCAAAAAAACAAAACAAAACAAAACAAAAAAAAACAACACACACACACACACACACACACAAAACTGAAAAAACAACAAAAAAGAGTGTTTCCTTTCCAAAGCGGGGAAGAGAGAGAGCACAGGCATGCTGCCACAGGTGTATCTTCGACCCTGTCCCAAAGAGCTGCCCGGCGGGGTGGAAAGACTTAGCAGAAGGAGCTGGAGAGACAGCGAGCTCTCTAGGAATTGAAGAAGATGCAAAGAGATCAGGGTTGAGGGAAACATGAAGAAAGTTCTCCAAATAATCTCTGCAAACGCCCACGAGGAGAGTCAACGTGAAACATCTGCTGTGGCCGGAGAAAACTGTAAGATTTGAATCAGCCAGGTGAGAACTCTTCTGTATTGTTCTTCTTCTTCCTCCTTGATTCCTTCCAACGCTGTGATCCCGTGCAAATATGGAAGTACAACTAGAGCTACAAAGTGGGGGCGGAGATTAGAAGCCCCTGCTGTCTGCTGTGGGCAGGAAACTTGGAAAAGTCTCAGACTGGGAAAAAAATGAGCCACCAAATCTCACTGGTTCTGAATCACTAGTTGGTGGACTTTCCCTCTCTTGAAGGAGCCGATGGATGGAAATTGGGCTTTCTGTGAACTTGAAGGGGACAAAATAGTTATTTTTGTTAACCTCTCACGGAAATGTAGCCTCTCCTTTAATTATGGATGCATGTAACACAACACAGAAGCATTAGCAGTGCCTGTGGAGAAAAGAATTACCACAGCAAGCCCAGGAGCATTATCCTTCGAAAGACCCGCTAGCAAGGCTGGCTCATGGCTAAATCTAGGGACTCTTGGGGCGCCTGGGTGGCTCAGTCGGTTAAGCGGCCGACTTCAGCTCAGGTCATGATCTCACGGTCCGTGAGTTCGAGCCCCGCGTCAGGCTCTGTGCTGACAGCTCAGAGCCTGGAGCCTGCTTCGGATTCTGGGTCTCTCTCTCTCTGCCCCTCCCCTGTTCGTGCTCTGTCTCTCTCTGTCTCAAAAACAAATAAACATTAAAAAAAAAATTAAATCTAGGGACTCTGATTTCGGGAGTATTCCCACCCTTCGCTCAGTGATCAGGGTGGTTCCCTGAACCGGGATTGTTTGTGCAGTGTGGCCTCTGCCGAGCACCAGCTTTGCTGCTCAGAGTCTGGAGTTCTTACATGAGCGGTGGATGGTGCTTTTGTGAGCAGCCCTAGTATAAGCCCAGGTCGCTGAGTCTCTGATGGGCTCCCTGGGGAAGAAACAGTGCACACACGTTGCTAGTTTTTGTTTGGGGGAAGGGGGGGTCGAGGGAGAAGAGTGCATCCTGGATGACCCCTCAGGGGAGGAAGGAAGGCTGCAGAAGATTCCTTCAGATTCCACCTATGTCTTTTTCCTTTCTGTTCTGGCTGGCTATCTTCTCTGCCTCACTATAAATTAGCTGTGATCACAGCTATATGCAAGTGCCCTGAGACCGTCTAGCGAAACATTTGCATGTGGGGTGGTCACGGGGACCTCCAACACAATGGTGGCGTTGGCTGACTTACGTAACCCACTGAAATACAGCCAGAGTATTCCTCTTTTCGTTCTGGGGAAAGAAAGAGGTGGGGTGGGGGCAGGTCATGACAAAACCCTTGTAGGCGAGTGGCTGTGGCGTTCCCATGGTATGCGGCATGTTTGTGATCAGAGGTCCAAGTTAACGTATGCAATGTCAAAAGAATCCATTCCTAGGAGAGTTGGCTCACTCACTGGATCCTCCAGCTACTGTAAGGGAACAACAGCCACAGCTCAGGTGATGATTTATTTGTCTCTCTCCTTCCTCTGGGCAGGGGGAGAAAGGGCCAAACATAAAAATTAGTTTGTGCCTGCTCTGTCCTCTAAGCGGGAGGAAAAAAGGCCAGAGCAGGGCTTTAGATAAAGCAGAGGAAAAAGAATGAGAAAAAAAACACCCCAGCCATTTTTTTTTCAGCCTAGCTGCTACTGCAGCGGTCCCCGCCCATAGTCCTGCTGGATTCTCCTGGCAGCCGCGATGTGAACCCTGTAAATGGTGAATTTAATGTCAGGGGTTTGCATAAACTTGTAATTCTTTTTTTTTTAAAGGAAATTTAAATCACAGCTTTGCATTTTGTGGCTCTTGTGTCTGGATAGATGATTAAAAAAATAATGTAGAACGTTATGCTTTCAATTTCATAAATGCTAGAGGGGTCATCTCAACCGGGGATAGCTGCAAAAACTAAGTGTAAATGGGCCACAGCTCCCTTGCTTTTTGTCACAGGTGGGCGGTTTGAAATTTGAACTCATAATATTGGAAACAAGTCTCCATAACTGATGATTTTTGCTATGGTTTTGGCTATTGGAGTCTCAGGTAAAAAGGAGCCAATGTCCAGATGAAGATACACTTTGGGAATTTTATACAGCATTTTTTAATTTTGCTAATGAGTTCTTGTAAAATCCGATTTCTGACCCTTGGGAGCTGATGGTTTTCTGGCCCCTGGTGGGCAGAGTCGTGCATGGGGCAATTTGGATCCTAAGACCGACAAGGTAAAAAGTGCGTGGGCAAGCCTCGCCCATCACTTGGACTTAGAACACAAGTGCCTGGCCCTACAGTGTCTCAGCTTCGCCACTGTGGAGGAAAAGCTGCTGGCATGTTTGATTTATTGACTTTCCAGATCCTATTTTTCTGGACCTGACTCCCAAATTGAAACCGGATACTGCCTGCCCTGGGCTGTTTCGCCCAGCACTGAGCTGTGCTCAACTGAAAGCAGATATAGGCTCAGGGATCAGAAGTCAGACTCTGGGACTGTTGGAAATTTAGGACACCCCTCTATTGGGTCGTAGTTATGAAAATGTAAATGGATGGTGGTGAGACCAGCTGGGTCACTTGGGGATGCCTAAGGAAAGGGCTTGTTCTCCAATGAGACCGTATATAATGAAGCTTCAGAAGGGCTCTGTGTTTCCGATGAGGACAGTGACTGCATTCCTAACCTGTGATTCCTCTTGAAAGCTGCCAGCTGGGGGCGGGTGTGTGTGTGTGTGTGTGTGTGTGACCCTCCACCCACCTCTGACAGATCTGACTCTGGAACCCCTTGGGGGCAGGATGTGTCACTGCTGTTGACCATGTTCTGCTTTCCAGATTAGTTGCATTTTGCAACAATGACTTGATAGTCTGACTCAACCCCTCACCTTTCTCCTGCTGCACCCACCTTAGGCGGTTGGATCATTCAGTGCAGCTGTCTCCAGAAAAGGGATGGATCTTTTCTAGGCTGCTCACCAGATAAATGACCAGGACGAGAGGTCTGGGGACAGGAGAGGTGATGTGAACCCATTTTTTAAAAATACTGAAAAATCAGGATTTCAACCTGGCCATTTCTTTACCCTGGCCAGTTCTTGAATATGATGTGTCTTTCCGGTTAAGTTGAATAGAAATGTTATCCCGTGCAAATGCTCGTGTCCCTCTTGCATACAACCCTTCCAAACGAAATGTCTGGGCAAAAAAAGAAATGATTAGGAGAGACTGTAAAGTTAGGATCAGCGAGTGGGGCACAGTGATGTTCAAACCACCATGAAACCTTGGTATACGGGGAGGCATGGCAGTGGAGGCAGACCATAAATGATCTTTTTTTAATTCCAGAACTGCTCCCGGAAGCTCTCCCCTCTTCCTGGAGGAAAACCATGGCGCCTGTGCCAGCGACCGACCGTGAGTGCTTCAGATTCCAGAGGACCGGCAGAGCACTCCCACATGCCGTCTACACTCAGCAGGCGACAGACTAGTGTTGCTGATGGAACTCTTCAGAGCTGGTCACATCGGGCACTTCCTCTGAAAGGCACACCTGAGAACCCCCGGGGTGAGAGACAGCACGGCACGGGGAGGGGGGAGCCACTTTGGGGGCCCCCCCAGTAGCATGTACCGCATGACCAGTGCACATCCTGTGTGGGGCGCCCGAACTTTGTAAGGTCTTTGCTTCCAGGGACACATGTACCCTGGGGGATTGTACCTCTCAGATGGATGTGTGCCCTATCGTGACACTGCCTCAGCCTTGGAGGGCTTGGGGATAGCTTCTTCTTACCTACCAGGCCTTGCTGGGCCAGAATCGACTCCTCAGGCCAGGTTTTTTTTTTAAAGGGGTTCATACAGGAAGTTATGAAGGAAGCCACTTGGGTTTCGAAGAGCTTTGTGGCTCATGGTCTGTGTTTTAACTGGCGAAGTCCAGAACCTCCAGAGGGCATATGGGTGACCACTACTGGAGGCTGGCCTCAACCTGTTGTGTGGAGTCCTACTGATGATAATTGTGTAAAGACACCTTGGCCGTGGGCCAAGGGAGTGGGTTATGCAGATGACTTAAACATAGCAAGAGTGAGACTGTCCTCAGCCTCCTGGCAAGGCTGACCCTTAGCCGACATGGGGGAACTTCAGTCTGGAGCGTTCCTTGACCTTCTGTCAAGCCTGAGAGTGACTCACCGGGCCTAGAATGTGCCAACAGTGGGGGTTATACTGAGCATTTGCTTGCTTTCTGTGTGTTTGGAATTTTGGTACGTGCTAGGTAAAAGATGTCTATGTGAGTGGCCCCCAATGAAAAGCCTACACTCTGAGTATCACATACATGTTCCATTTTCACTGCTAGGGAATAGTGTGCTCTGTGTGACCCATCATGGGAAGCGAAAAGCAAGAGGAAACTTGCATATGGACACATGGTTTCCTCTGTACTCTGCCTGTGCCTCTTCCCCTTGTGAGCCGGCTGTATACCCTGCCCACATCACCGTGTTAAGCCTTGGCCCTGAATACAACTGTATGCAGTGTCCCATGAGAACTTCTAGCACATCTTAATGGGCTGGTGATCTTGGGGTCCCCCAATGCAGTCAGTCACCAATGGAAGGGTCATATTTTCTTATCATATTGTAGATGTTGTGAATTATCTTGAAATTTCAATGATATTGGCCCATTCTTTGAAATGAAGGTAGATATTAGACCTGCCACCAGTTTGTTAATGTGTTGATAAAGAAGCATATACATTATACATTTTAAAATACTTTTAAAATTTAACATTTTTATTATATTTTGACACAATTCATTTCCTTTGCAATCCTAAGTATTTTATTTGCTGCGATATTCTCAGACCCTGATTCTGAGATGTCCAGGCATTCGCCAGACCGCTAAAGGGGTCTGCACTAAAGTTTAAGGCTTCTTGCAACGGGTCAGTAGCCTGGGCTAGATGTATTTATCACTAATGGGCAATTTCTTACCTATGAGTGGATAAACATTTAATGCCTTAAGTTTTATCCACGGATAAGGAGGAATTAGTTATACAGATTACATTCATAGGGGCAGCAAGAGTCAACAATCAAGTCCCTTAATAATTTTATGCCACGCTTGTTCAAGGTGACAGTTACATATGTAATGTACCTTAAAGATGAGATACCATTTGGGGTTTATAACAATGTTGAGCTTTCTAGAACTGTAGCTCCTCCGTATAGAATACAAGTTTCTTGTTGAACTTTATTGCATAAAGTCTTAAACTAAAATTCTGAAAAGCTCTGACTTCACTTTCAGGTGTCTCTGTGCTCACAGATTGCCACTTAACTCCAGTTGGTGCAAGGAGAGTCTTCACATTAAATGTTATGGTGCCACCTCCAAAGGTAACTTTATTTTTGTTTTTGTGGGCTAGGTTTTTGATATTTTTTGAAGCCTTGCTTAAGCTCTGGGTTTTTTTTTTTTTGCAATCAAGTTAATGGTTAACACCTTAACATTTATTATAACTTACTATTACAGATTTGATTTTAGTAGGTTCACTGGAGAGAGTCACTAAAAGTGTGAAAAGAGGTTATGACAGTAACATCCTGCTCTCTTCTCAAAGATGGACAGAGATGTGTTACCTGCTGGTAAACGTTTTTCTTCATGATGAAACAGTATGGATCAGAGGATTTTCTAAGGGTCTAGAATTCAAGTTTTTCTTTAATCGAATACAAAAATATGCATAGAAAAATAAGTCTATTTTACATTATTTTTTTTTACACTGTTCTGCCTCCGGTTCCTTCTCTTTCTCTCATTGTCAACTGCACCCGTGTGGCCCCCACACCTTCATAACTTCCCACAGAGCATTTCCAGCATCATATCATCCATGCTGACTGAACCGATGACGGGCCTGAAAAACAGTTCCGCAAGGACATTGGCATTGACGTATCTCAGTAGGAAGAGGGCGCTATTCAGTTGGGCGAATCTGATGTGGTGCCCCCTGTGCGTCATCCTGATGTGGTCGCTGAGTATCTGCTGAGTTCCCCACTGAAGTCCCTGGATGTACGTGACGCACTGCAGGCCTGGCAGGCCTGGAGGAGAAAAAGGGAGAACAGTCTCTTTATTGGAAATAGCTCACTCAGCATCCTTGGCTCGCTTTTTAAATATACCCATTTCTGCCCCTTCCCACATTAAACAAGAGTTCAAGCTTCCTACTGCAAAGGGCTTTCTAGAACAAGGATAAAATGCCAAACCAGTTCTAAGTTTTCAGAAGCAATGCTTCCAAGAATGAACTATCACATAGTTATTTAATAGTTACTGTGTTTGTAGCCTCACATGTGAAAACTGCTAGGCCGGAGCCAACAGATACACATTTATTCAATATGACAGTAGAATATCACTTAATGAATCAAGGCTCCAACTTACTGTGCAAATAGGAAGACATTAAAATTGTTTCCAGAAGCGAGCACTCTACATTTTACCTATGGGAAACAGGCCATTGGAGAATGACTACAGGTTTTGCCAGATGACAAATATTTTAGCATCCTCCCTTGAATTTCCCACCAATACAGTGATTAGCCAGCTGGTGGTGGTAAACCTCACAGCCACAAACAGTGACTCTTGAGTTGCATCCTAACTGTTTGCCTACAGGCTGATTCTAATCTCCAGGCCTTTAGTAATTTAAGAGATAACACTGGCCATTTAGCTCATTGTACTGTGATGTCCGTATTGGGGAAGGTTTAAAAAAATTGATTCTAATGATTAACGCAAAATCATTTTTAAAATAATACTAAAGAGGTCTACTAAAGTCAGAGGTCTTTAAAAGGTTAAAAAGTAAACATGCAAACATCATGGATCACCATATGGCTCAGAAGTAACTTTACTGACAGGGAATGCTTGACCTCCTTGCAGTATAGTGTGAAAAACCCCAGTAAAACTGAATGAAATACAACGCAGGAAAGATAAAGTGCCTGGAAGTTTTATCAAGAAGGTGGTAAGAGGAGGCTGCTTTAAAAGTTCTTTGAGGCTGCATGACAGGTATATTACTGTCAAGTTCCTTAACTTGTATTTAAATAATTGCGAATTTATTGTACTGTGTAAAAGTTCTCAGTGATGAAGACGATCAATTTTCCTTCCCTTTCCTACAAAATCCAGCAGTTAACTCTTTCAATAACACCCTGGTAACCAACAGACTAGCAGGACCAGCCAGCATTCTTTGAAAAATTACTAATAGTAATAGGCAAGTCATTCCTATTATAGGCAAATGTATCTGATATATTGAGAATTAAATAAAGCCACATCTGTACTCCATCTATACTGGCCACACACATTAACATCCCCTAGTACCTACACTCATTAGCCAGGCTTGAGACCCCGTATTATTGTTTCAATTCCACTGGTGTAGGCAAGAAGAGGCTAGCCTCAACCACCACCAGCAACGTGAAGCTCCTCTAGGTCCAGATTCACGGCTCCTTAAAACCTCATTTTGTAAATTCCCTGTCACTTTCCTCTGCTTTCAGAGCTCACTGTCCTTTTACACTGCCCCCTCCCAAAAGACATGCCTATAAAGTAAATTCAGGAAAGAGAAAATGCAGACAAATGGACTCCACAATTAAAAAAAAAGTTTAAACACAAAGATCAGGACACACAAAAGGTTAAACATCAAAGAAAGGCCACACGCTTATTAGCAGGTGCATTTGTTTGAAACACACTCAACTGATTAAATTCAGTGAGAGGATTCAGAAAAGCAGAGAGAGAATGAGAGAGATGGGTGTGTGTGTGTGTGTGTGTGTGTGTGTGTGTGTGTGTGTGTGTGACCAAAGTATACAAAACAGGGTGGAGGGCAAGAGGGGAACTCGTGGAATACAAACTTCTGGAAGCTGAGCCCCTGCCTTTCTTTATTCCAACATAACAAGGCATGTGGTTGATGTTTAACAACAATGACTGAAGGAGAAAACGCTATTTCACAAATGATCTTAGGAACCACCTTGGGCACTTACTACAAATGCAGATTCACAGGCCCTGGACCACAGCTACCAAGTCAGAACCTCTAGGCAAGAGCCTGGTAAGACTTTGAACTAGCCTCTCCCCACACTCCGTGGCATTCCTTATCCACAGCCAAGTTTGGAAAAGAATGATAGCAGCAAAAGGTGATGTACTATGATGGCTGGGATGAGCAGAGATCTCCAGGTACAGAAATGTGAGTTCTGAATGAAATATTATCCTATTAAATACTGCTCTATACCCTTTCAAAAAACTACTGGGCAGGAGGCAAGGACATAACCACAGACTCTTGCTGTTAGGAAAAAAAGGTGTTCAGGGAACACTATAAAAACTATCCCAACTCAAGTTGCCTGGAAACTTTGTGCCCGCATGTGACCTTTCTGGAGGGACTCTGGTCAAACACAATTCTCGTAGTACGACATACTCAAGAAAAGGTGCTGGGCGGTCCAGGAAGATATTCTCTCATGATTCGGTTGCACCGTGTGGGGCAGAGTGTCCAGCACGTAACAACCTGAAAGTGTTGCAGCAGACATCCTGTGGGGCCCAGGAGACCCACGCTCCACGACTCACTGGGCTCCACGACTCACTGGCGGTTATTGTGGGACTAGGCTACCTAACCTGCAAATGGGATGGAGTAAGGATGAACGGTAGAGGGGCTTAAGAGGTGCCTAAGGTCTCTGCAAGCTCTAAGAGACAGGGCCCCTGCTGGAGTTTTTTCCCTGCCCCCTTGGTGCCCTGATAAAGACACTCAGAGGATGAGATAGTCCAGCTGTTTAGGACCGTAAAAATGATCATTCAGGGGCAGAACCATGAAACACTAAGTCCAGTGTCCCGAACGGCTGTGCCCTCGGGGGATGGTATAGGACTCTTTAAGTAATGTTTACTTTCTTGCCAGCCTCCGTACATTTCTTCGAACAAAAAGTTCTAGTAAATTTCAGAACTGGGTTTCAGGAAGACGTGTTGCGGAATTTGCGGTGAACGCGAACTTTTTTTTTTTAAAGCTATACTACTGGATTTAAAAAACTAGAGCGTAAGGACAGCCCTGTCTCTTGCAGGCACAAACTCTTCCTTAGTAACAGAAAGGGGTAGAGAAAAAATAAACCTCATCAAACAACCTCCCTGCTCTCTGCTGAGTGTCTGGCAGCAGCCCACCCACTAGGAGTGCTTTCTGGAGCTCCCCCAACTCTGCGGAGTCACTCGCGATTCTTCGCTGGTGCCTGGACACTCCCCTGACCACAGAAAACTCTTCAGTGCCTGCGTCCCGGGTACGCACTGCCCAGCGCTTTCCTGAACAGAGAAAAGCCTGCGCCGAGGCTGCGCCCTTACCTGGGTTAAAGAGCACGGTCCCCTTGAGGTACGCGTACTCCTTGGTACTGATGTCCAGGCTCCAGCACTTGGCAAGGAAGCATTTGATGACTTGGACTTCAGCGGCAGACGGCAAATGCCCGGCCTCCAGCGGCCGTACCAAGTGTGGCGGCAGCGGGGACAGAGGCGGCGGTTCGTCGCCCGCGGTCTCCCGCCGCCTGGTGGTGAGGATCCTCTGCAGCAGGCTGGGCTCCGTGATCTCCACGGTCTCGAAGTTCAAGCGGTCCTGAGCCAGCTCGAGCATGAGCAGCGGCGCCCAGCAGTTGCGCACCAGCACCAGTTGCTGGTCCAGAGGGAGCACCTGGAAGCAGGGTAAGTACTTGACAAAGCGCATCGTCTTCAACAGGCCGGCCGAGGCAGCCTCGCAGACCACCTGTGGACTCTTGAGGGCCACCCGCCGCTGTGCGCCACACTGGGGGTCCCAGAAAGGGGCCGCGAGCTGCGTCTCGGGAGCGGCGTGCGCCAGCTTTGCGCTCATGGGCAAGTGGTGGAGGATGCCGTCCTGCTGCGGGTGGTCGTCCCCGCAAAAGCTGCAGCGGTACAGGAGCGCCCCTGCCCGCCCACCCGGCAGCGCATTTCTGCCCCCCAGGCCCTGGGCGCCGTAGGAGCGGTCCCACCACGCGCCCCTAAGCCGCGCTTCGGGCGCTTCCGGCGCCACGTGCGTCTGCTTTGCACTCGTGAGCAAGCTGTAGAGGATGCTGCCCTGCCGCGGGTGGTCTTCGCCGCAAAAGCAGCAGCGGTACAGGAGCGCCATGGCCCGCCTCTCTGGCAGCTCCTCTCTGCCCACCGGGGGCTCCGAGCCGCAAGAGCAGCCCCAGCACGCGCCCCCCGGCCGCTCCTTGGGCGCCTCCGCAGCCGCTGGCGCCTCCGCAGCCGCTTGCGCCTCCTTTGCGCTTGTGAGCATGCAGTAGAGGATGCTGCCTTGCCGCGGGTGGTCTTCCCCGCAAAAGCAGCAGCGGTACAGGAGCGCCCCTGTCCGCCCCCGCGGCAGCTCCGCTCTGCCCACCAGGGGCTCCGCGCCACACGCGCAGCCCCAGCACGCGCCCCCCAGCCGCGCCTCGGGCGCCTCCGCAGCCGCGTGCGCTTGCTTCGCGCTCATGAGCATGTTGTAGAGGATGCTGTCCTGCCACTGGTGGTCCTCGCCCGCCATGGCCCGTGGTGCCCGGAACCCGGGTCTGTCCGGTGGCGGCCGCCTGGGATCTATTTATGTCAAGCGCGCACGCACGCGCATCGGCCGTCTCCGCCAGGGCGAGGGCGCGGAGGGGGGCGCGGCGCTGTGCTCTGGTGTGTTCGCCCTTGACCTCAGCGGTTCCGAAGGGGCAGATGCTCCTTAAAAGCTGGGAATAGAGGAGGAACGGAGGCAGGGGAGCTCCTGAACCCTTCTTTCGTCTCATTACACCGTTCCCTGCCTCTGGAAGACAGAGAAGAGAGCAGGGAGCAGGTATTTGGGGGCACTGTTCGAACTCTTTCCCTTGAACCCGGGCATATAATTTGCTCCCTTTATTGGGAGGGCAGAGGTGCCTAATAAAGGAGGGAAGATCTTTTTCTGCGCCAACTTTGCATACTTTCATTAAGTGATCAAAGTTTGCATAACTTATGTTTTGCATATGTATAGGGAGGTCTCATTTTCAGAGAACTTGAAAAATATAGACTTTGGACCCGTGCTATCAGCATTACATGGTAACTTGGTAGAAATGCCCAATCTCAGTCCCCAGCCATACCTTCTGACTCTGAATCTGCATTTTAACGAGGTCCCCAGGGGGATTTGCATGCACCTTAAATTTTGAAAAGCACTGGTCTAGGGATGCTGTCAAAGCGTTTTTGTTTAATCCATTTGATATTTACCAGCACCCACTCTGTCATAGATGCTGTGTTAAAGAGCTGGTAGAGTGACCAGGATGTAACAGTGGCTAATGTTTGGGGCTATAATATTTACAAAATGGGGCTAAAATGTTGCCACAGTGAGAACTTTGGATTCTTCTAGAGGTAGTACCTTGGATAGTTGTGTAATTAACATTTCTTCTTCCACCCCTCCTAACTGAATAATGAGAAACACAGGTTTCAGGAAGCCTGGATCCTTTAATCCTCTCTTGCCACGCAGGCTTCTTCCCTGAGTTCTCCACAGGCGCTGAGATCAGTGGGTCTCTCCACATCACCACCTGCCTGTCGTATAACTAACTGTTTCACCACCCAGCTGGGGAACTTCACAATTACAGCCCTTTAGTCCTCAAATTCCTCCTCTCCAAAATGGGAGGTTTGTTTATTGATGTCGAGGGTCCAGGACTGAAGACTAGTGTATACCAGCTGGTATAGGATTATCTTTTTCCTTTTGTAGTTTCTCTGGAGCCTGGCATTCTGAGCCTAAAAGGAAAACCTGAGAGACACATATTTGCGTTCAACCTGAAACTTTATTCTGTCTGTGAGCGGCCCTATAACACAGAGGTTAAATCTCCAACCCTGGCACCAGATTGCCTCAATTTTAATTCTGGCCCTGACACTTAGTAGTTCTGTGGCCTTGGGCAATGTATTGGTTTCCCACTGCTGCTGTAACAAATTACCACAAATCTAGTGGTTTAAGGCAACTCAAATTTATTATGTTACAGTTCTGGAGGCCGGCAGTCTGAAATCAGTTTCACTGGGCTAAAATCAAGGTGACATTCCTTCTGGAAGCTCCAGGGGAGGATCTGTTTTCTTGCCTCTTCCAACATCTACAAGCTGCCTGTATTCCTTGGCTCCTTGCCACGTCACTCTTACCTCTGCTTCCATCTCCCTCATTACAACGGGCAAAGCGAGATGGGTTCAGAATAATCTCATCCCAAAATCTTTTACCGTATGAGATAATATATTCACAGGTTCTGAGTATTACAATATGGACATCATTGGGGTGGGGGGGCCTTATTTAGCTTTCCACAGGAAAGCCTTAGGCCCCCTGTGCCTCACTTCCCTTATTTGTGAAATGTGGACAGTAGTCTCTGTGAGATAGTCCCCATACATGAGTTACTCTGTGTCAGGTGTTTGCCTGGTACATGGTAAGTGTAGGCTCCCCTACACTTAAAAACGGCTCCCTTAAAAAGGGCCCTTAAAAAGGGCTCCCCCCCTTTTTAAGATAATGGGCGATAACTTGAGGGATAGGAGATGATATTTACACCGTCACCGCCATTATTCCATCTCTCCTAGGGAAGCCCACCCTCACTCTCCACCCAGAAGCGGTCTCTCTTTTTCTCTGCATGTCCACGTTTCTTGGCCCAGACTCAAAAGCCTGAATGGGTCATCTGGTCCGCACCAATAATAGATATTGAAAATGTTATCTCATTGTCCATCTTATCATTTGCCATTTGCAATATTGAAGCTACTGTTTCAGATATTGCTATTGCTACATCAGTGGTCTTCCTGCTTGATGAACCCCTACTATCAGCCTTGCTGAGAGACCCAGCTTACCCCAGTCCCCACCTTAAGTTGCCAGCGATGGTTACTTTTTTTATTATGTTACCCTATATTATTTTCTTCCTAACATTTATCAGAATCTGATAGGATTGATTGATCTCATATGATGCTTGTTGATTGTTTCCCCCTAGTAGTATACAAGTCTCTAGAAGGCAAGGAATCGGTCACTCTCTATCCAAGCAACTAGAACAAAATCTGGCAGACAGTAGGTGCTCCAACATATTTGGTGGCCAACTGTACCTTTATTTTTTTTTATTTTTTTAAATCTTTACTTATTTTTGAGAGAGAGAGACAGAGTGTGAGCAGGGGAGGAGCAGAGAGAGAGGGAGACACAGAGTCTGAAGCAGGCTCCAGGCCCCGAGCTGTCACACAGAGCCCGACATGGGGGCTCAAACCCACGAACCATGAGATCATGACCTGAGCCGAAGTCAGACACTCAGCCGACTGAGCCACCCAGGCGCCCCCCAACTCTACCTTTAGAAAAAGAGAAGGCTCATAGTTTCAACACAGGGCAAGCATTCCCTCACTATTCTTGCTGCACCGACCCTAGAGGGAGGAGAAATTAGTAAGCCCCATAGGACTGAGCTTTCTGGAGGCCTTTTTTGCTGCTCAGAGTGTTACAGGCCCTGTGGGAACGTAACAAGAGGACTGAGTGAACAATCAAAAGACATGGCTTTGAATTTGGGTTCTTCCATTCTAAAGATAAAACATTGAACAAGACATTTCAGCCTTCACACTTGTGAAATGGGGCAAGTTCTCTAAACCTTTGTTAGTTAGCAGGTACAGCCTGTTCTCAGTCCTTCTCAAGGTAGCCCTTGAGAGAAATGTTTGCTGACCTCATTATTACACTGAAAATGTAAAGCAACTTACGTTTATATTCATTTGCTTTCAGAGCATTTAACCATATGTCAGGCTTTTCACCTATGAAACCAGAAAAAGTGCTTTAAGCTATTTTAATATATGTACCCTAGCCCTATATGGTTGAAGGGTTTTTTTAATAAAACTCTTCATCTTATCAGCTATATTTTTTTAAATCCGAGTTACTGAAGCCCATTTTTTGTTACTTTAATCATGCACATCTTGCACGTATTTGATGCCTTTGACTTTGCCTTTCAAGCACGTCTCAAACTGAAGCTTCACTTCAGCGCTGAGAACCACAAACTTGTAGCATGTTGGTTATAATCCCTGTTCTTTCCCAGGAGCATAATCTTCTGATCTTCTCGAAGTTGCAGTCTTCTATTTGCAACTCTGAAGGACTTTCTAGATTCTTTGGATTGACTGTTGTTAAGGAGGGATGGCCTGCGTGTCCTTCACAAGTTTTCATCCTGAGAAATGTCAGGAGGAAACTGACTTCATCTTTCTACTTCCCATTTTTTCCCCTGAACAAATAGTTCCTGAGAAACAAAATCATCCAAACACACCAGTGCAGAAATTTGCACCAAGTAAGGCCAGCCTGCTGGTTGCTACGGGATCAGTGAAGACATAACCTTCCAAGGCAGGCACGAGCTTCTTCATTGGATTTGTTTTGCATCCTCAGACCACTGTGACAGCTAGACAAAAGGACACTCATCAGCTGCACCTGTCATGTGCCGAGTGTGTCCACAACTGCAATTTGGGTATTTACACTGAGTCATTGTTCGGTGACCTTGGTCAGTTGGACACCTGCTCTGCGGAATCCATTATCTGTTCCAACTCAGGATGGGAGTAACGCTGCTCTGCCTGCTTGAATGCAACCTTCGACTTCAAAGTAATGCACTTCTTGCTAAAGGACGGAGGAGTGTAGTACAGGTGGGGAGAGAGCCGGGTACAGTTGGAAAACTGACCTTTGCGCAGCAAGCTCCTCTTGACCTAGGAAGGCATGATGATCTGAAACCTGATACGGATTTTCAGTCCAAGTTTAAGAGGTGGCAGGGAGTAACAGTAGTGTTTTCCTTGTTCTTCAAGGTAAATGTTGCGAAATGCCATTGTGGAAGAATAGTGGTTGATAAAATCCAAGAGATAGACTCCTTCCTTTTCCTTTCCAAGACCCAGAATGTTTAAAGCTCTATCTATGGAAGAATTAACAGGCTTCAGCTGCTGAGTCATGAAACCCCTAAAGAAGATCAACTCATCATTGTATATTTCCTCCAGATGAGCTGCGAAGAAGGTAATCCACTGCCTTAAGGGTCACATAGCTACCGAGGTAGAATAATGCTGCTTATACTCACAGCAATTCTGAAATGTTCTAAAATCCACTTTCCAAATCAAACAACCACTCCATTTAAGGGAAACATGTTCATCCAATCAATTAATTTTACTGCATCAACCAATTCTGCATTCAGCCCAGGACCGGATCATCCGATTATCTAATTAATACAGTTGACTGGCAGGTTGAAAAATGCCCCTTCAGTGGACAGGCTATTAAAATTGATTTGACTGGTCAATTTGGGAAGCATCACTCCGTTGGCCCACATAGCTATGCCCCCTAATGGTGATGGTAATTTTATTAGACTTCTGTTTGTATTGGGGTCTGGAACTGTTGTAATATCTCCCTCCCAGGAAATTGCTTTCTTTTTCCCTCCTCCTTGACTTTTCTTAGCAAGTTCCTCCGCACGACTAGTGTGTATCTAGAGTGCCTTGTACATTGACTGGCATATTAAAAGCACTCAGGAAACACCTGCTTAATGAAACAGTGAATGAAAAGTTTCTTCCACAACTACAGTTCTTTGAACTTCACTAGGTTGCCCAACCTGCCCTCCTTTGCTGTGACTGTGTGGGTTTTAACAGTCTTACCAAATACCAGTCACCTGTTTTAACCACTCTGATTACTAGTTTAATCTCAAAAATGAAAGTAAATATATAATCAGTATTTACAAAGTTGTGGAAGGTAAGAAATGATTAACAGTACCTCGAAAATGTGAGCTATTACAGTTAGATTGCAATTTATTTAGGTGAGAAACAGCAGACCGTGCATATAATGCCCACTTATATGACAATAAGTGATATATTGCCTAACTAAGTCACATTTGTGCGATGAAATTCTCTGTGCATGTACGTATCAAATGCATTTGAAATAAGGGGTCCTACAGTTGATGATAAGTCGTTCAAGTTTGCAGTTAAATGCATTTAACATTCATAGTGCCATAAACCTAATTGCTTTGTGACAAACATGCTTCGTATGACAAACATACGAAGAATGAAAAATAGGTGAATGGATGTAGGTGAATTTCTTTGCAGCAGAGCCAAATGCTGGTCACGAAGAAAATCAAAACTTTTATTTCCAAACGGATGCCTTTGCCATGACAGGTGTGGCTGAGTTATTACAATGAAGCTGCCTTAGCTTGACTTCTTTGAAGCAGGGCACTGGAAAAGTGAAACTGGGAATGAGGGAAGGCCCACGTCAAGGTGCATTAGTGAGGTAACTGCTATGAGCAACAGAAGTGACTCTCCCAGGTCCTCCCCGAATCGCCCACCCAGAGGAGGCGGTGGCGATGTTTATCTGTCAGTTTCCAGCCTCCCCACCCCAGGTTGAATGGTGCCACCGGGTTTCTGCCAATATCCGTGGTGTTGCAAAGCACTGTGAAACCAGCCACGGCCGGCATGGAATTGACCCCCGACCTGTGCTTGGAGTTGGATCAGAGGTATGGAAAAGAAGATTCAGGGCAGGGAAACAAAGACATCGGGGAGAGAAGTTCCTAGCCTGCCATCCTTAACGTGCTGCCCTGAGGTCAATGCCAGCCAGGAGGAGGATTGTTACCATTTTGTCCCAAGATGTTGGATTCTTGAGGTAGGTAAGGCTTAAGCAGGGAAGCAGGCCAGAGCATTTACTTGCTGTTGGATACCTATTTGTCCTGACTGAGCCTTTATTCAGTGCTATTACCAGCCATTTTTTTCTTGATTGATCGATAAAATATATGTAAGATCGTTTGGGTGTTTTTAAATACTTTGACATTAACCCCAGGTTCTTAAATTTTTCAATCTATTCAAAGAAGTTTAAGCAAAACCAGAATCTTCACACAGGTCTCCTCTTGAGGCTTGAGGCATGGCTGGACGCGGATACTCACACTACATTGCTGGGGCATGTTTCTGGAAGCTTTCTGGCCTCTCTTTCAATGTGAGTTACCCGTGGCTCCTATCCTGCAGCCAACCTAGTAGCCAGTTTTATCAGCTTTACTCTCACAAGGTACCTCAGGTTCAACACCTGTCCATCGCTGTCATCACTGCACCCTGGCTCAAACCACACCTTGTCTGACCTCAGCTCTTGGAATAACCTCCTCGCTGGTCTCCTGCTTCCATGCATTCTCTGCTTGCAGCTAGTTCTCCAGATGAAGAGGGCAGCTTAAAGACAGGTGAGATTGTGTCCCTTTCCATCACACTTTTAAAAAGTCTAGGGCTAGAGGCCCTTGCTTTTCAGATTTTACAGGATCTGGCCCTGGCTGTCTGTCTGCCTCCCATTCATCGCTCACAGTGCCCTACCTACACGGCCTCCTTGATAGTCCTCAAACCCGCAGCCTCTGTCATCTGGATTGCTGAACATCCTCCTTCAGAATATCCCTTGGTTCGTTCTTTTAACTTCTCTAAGGCTTGGCTCAAATGTCACATCCTCAGAGAGATGCTCCCTGCCCGACTTTCCTTCGTAAGATAGCACGTCTGCCCCTTTTTACGCTTGTTAGCGGCTTTATTTTTCTTATTGGCCCTTATCATTCAACATATATATTTATTGGATCATCTGTTTACTGTTTGCCTCTCCCATGAGAATATGCATTCTATGAGAGTAGAGACTAAGGCCTTCACGGCTGTGTCTGGGCACCAGGAGCAGTGCCTAGAACATGGCAAGTGATGAATACTGTGGACTGGTCATTCTCCAGCTTTCCCAGACCTGACTGCCTATCTGGGATTTCTTTTCGATCTCCTGCTGTCTGAGCAAGCTCCTGCATGAACAGTTCCTTCATCACCTGCCCTATCCAGCAGCCTGGTCCCGTTCTCTGCCAGGTAGAAAATGCCGACCTTCTCAGTAGCTTTTTCCTGTGTTTTCTGGGTCATCTTTTCCTCTGCCCTGGTTTATCGCTCCTGTAACTTACATCTTCCTTCCGTCTTCCAAAAATCTATCCAACTCTCTGTTCCGTAGATGGTTTTCTTCTCAAAGCTTTAAGGCTTTATCTCATCTGTACCATGTATGTTGTCATTTCAATAGGATTCTACGAAAGGGATACATGTTATGTGTTCCGCTTAGTATCCTGAGCCACAAGTTCCCAATTAACAGTTCGGCAAGCAGGAACCTGTTAGGACTGGGTGTGTATATGTGTTCTTTAGAAAATTGTTTCCTATGGGACTTAGCCGGAAATGGTCCGGAGCCCACGAGGTTCAGGATGGTGGAATTTGGTTTATCGGCTGGCAAAGGCAGACTGGCCAGTGCAGCTCCTGTGACCTTCCGCCCACTGGAGTCTGATGGATAGAAGTAAAAGGTGCCATTAGGGACCAGCTCCTAAACATTCATTCGGTAACCATTTAGCATTTGAAGTGGAAATTCCACATATAAGAAAGGATGCCCACAAATAAAAAAATGAAGCTTTTCATAACAATTCAGCTAATATACACCAAGACTGGAAGCACTGTATGCAATAAAAATGTAATTTGACGTTTCTGCTGCATCTGGAACTGCATGTAGTGTGAGAGAGGTGACTTTTGTGTTACTGGCATCTCTTAATTTGCCCGATGAACTTGAATCTCATTAGAAGTACCTCCTTTTCAAACAGAAAAGGCCGTTCTAAGTGTGTTTACCTTGTTTGGCATATATTAAATGTTAATTTAACATTCTGAATTGCAATTGTACATTGATTTCTTTGGTATCTTTTTAAAGTCCTTTGATTAAGGGCCAGTATAGCATAGCGTTTCCCATTTCAAGGCCGTGGAGCCCTGACAAAAGGGTGGATTGTATTATGCAGCGTTTCACTCCGTTTGGTTTTTTTTTAAATCAACACTCCATCGGATACTTGTAAGGTAGGAGGGATGGCTAGACAATGGACATGCTTAGTCGGAATCCACACGTCACCCTGGCAGCAAGGGGGAAGAAGAAAATTGTTCCTTGATAATCACAAATAATAACATTTTCTTTCAGATATCCTCCGGTGATTTTATACCAGAGATAGTAATGGTTCACTGAGTCCTGGCTGCACAACATAGGGTTTCTCAGAAACTGGCAGCGTCAGTGTCATCTGGGAGCTTGTCGGGAATGCAGAATTGCAGGCCTTGCCCCAGACCTGCTGAATCGGAATCTGCATATGAGCAAGATCCCCAGACGATTTGCCCATTAAACTTTGAAAATCACTTCATAAATCTCTGCTCCTCAAATTTGGCAGCTCTTTGGTATCAAACTTGCAAGTCCTGACGGTAGGATTCCATCCCCAGAGATTTTGCTTTGATTTGTATGGGCTGTGACCCGGGTGTAGAGAGTAGGAAAAATTCTCCCGGGTCATTGTAATGAGAAGCCGAGTTTGAGAATCACTGCTCTTAACAATAAAACCCGACATAGTATTCATTATGTGAAAATAACGGTCATAATCATAAGCAGTGGTCGTGATGTTTTGAGATCATGAATCTTCAGAAAGCACAGATGAAAGAAAACATGGCAACTCCCATTGTCACATTAATGGTGCTGAGTTTATCGGATTAGCAGAATGAGGAAAGGATGGGACGGAAGTGGTAGGACTTGAAGCTTGGGAGGAGGCATCCTCAGCTGGACCCACCCCAGAAAGCATCAAAATACAGGGTCTTCCATAGCAAAGGTTCGGTATCTAAATTAGTGTGGTGGGCACCCGGCCAGCCTCGAATTTACCTTTGCAAAATTGAGTCCCCAGGAAATCACAGGTGGCTTCCCTGCCCCGTTGAGAGTGCTGACCTCTGCCGCTGACATCTAAGGAATCCATGAGAAAAAAGGGGAAAGGCCAGGTACTGTCACTGCCTTAGCTCAGAGCCTCGTGTTCTCTTGGTGGTTTTATAGCGCTGAGCTCCTAACTGGCCTCCCTGCCTCTCGTCATCCCACTCACTACGCCGTCGTCTTCCAAATGCTCCCAGAGTGATCTTTCTAAAGTGTGATTCTGATCCCATCAACCCTTGGCTTAAAAACTACCCCGAACACAGCCCATTTCGTGGAACTTCTCCTTAGCATAATGGGAAGGAGCTAAGATTTAACGAGCGTTACTTGTTTCTTTTGTTCTTCACAACCAATCTGCGAGGTCTGTGTTATCAATCCCCTTGTACAGGTGTAGAAACTCACATTCTTTCTCCTTTTTTTAATGTTTATTGTTGGGGGGAGAGTGGGGGAGGGGCAGAGAGAAAGGGGGACAGGGGATCTGAAGCAGGCTCTGCGCTGACAGCAGCGAGCCCGATGTGAGGCTCAAACTCGCAAATCGTGAGCCCAAGTTGGACGCTCAGCCGACTGAGCCACCCAGGTGCCTCTGATATTCTTTTCCAAGGGGAGAGTATTTAATGGCAAAGACAGAAATCACAATCCCGATCTGTCTGTACCTTCACTACCCTTCCCAGCGTGCTGTACAAGACCCTTCGTAATCTTTTTTCCTGTTTATTATAAAAGGCAGTTTATTTGCCCTTCCGGTGTTTTGTATTTCCGCTTTTTTTGTCAGTAATGAGCAATTAACGGATTGGAAATCTGCTTGATTAAAGAACACTAACAAGTTCATCAAGACACCACACTTGGGAGTGTGAAGCAAGAAGTTGAAAAATATTCCCTAACCCAGTGCAAATTAGGCAGCCCTCAAAATTGCACATTTTCTCCCTAGTTTTTGTCCATGGTTTAAAATATACATATACAGAATGACCTTACAATATTGGTAGTTAGTATAAAAGTCACAGCCCTGAAGACGTACATGCTACAAACTTCTAAAGAATACATGCCTAGGGGTGCCTGGGTGGCTCAGTCAGTTGAGCATCCGACTTTGGCTCAGGTCACGATCACACAGTTCGTGCGTTCTAACCCCACGTCGGGCTCTGTGCTGACAGCTCAGAGCCTAGAGCCTGCTTCAGATTCTGCGTCTGCCTCTCTCTCTCTGCCCCTTCCCTGCTCATGCTCACTCGCTCTCTCTCTCTGTCAAAAATAAATAAACATTGAAAAATTTTTTTAAAAAAAGTATATAGATGCCTAGTCCTCGGGCCCTAGAAACTCATTAATGTGATTCAAGGTCACATACTTAATTCTTACTAGGACAAAAGGTCTTTCCTCTGTTTCTAATTCTAGTCTTCAGCTGAAGACCCTTCATAATCTAACAACATTTCTGGCTTCATCACTCAACTCTTCCCCCGCCCAGGTTCTAGATGCCTGCATAGACGTTACACATCCCCCAACCACATCATGCTTCTTGCTGTTTCTTTAAAAATTAATCTTCTTTCACACTTCTATGCTTTTGAACATGGTTTCTAGAATGCCCCCTTTTAAGGAAGGAACTCATATATAGCCTTTCACATTCCAAGTTCGGTGATATTTCTACGTGAACCTTTTCCAGAACTTTTTGTCTAGGGTTTGCCTCTCCGTCTTCCACGTAATCATACTACTTTCCACGTGTTTTATTAGCTTTTGATCTATTGTTTTGTAATTATTCTGATGTATTTGTCTCCCTGTTGTGAAACGTTGTTCTTGAGGGTGCAAATCATGTGTTATTCATTTTTATAAACGGCCTCTTCTTCGTCTTGGGGTCCGTATCAGTCAGTTTGGGCTAACTTACATTTTATACCAATTAACCCCCCAAATCTCGATGGCCTCCACACAGCAAAGGTGTGTTTCTTGCTTGTGATATCATGGGCAGGTTGTGGCTCTTTCTCATGCTATCTTCCCCCCAAGACCCAGGCTGATAGAGCAAATTCCGTCTGGGACATATCTGATTTTGTAACAGAAGGAAAAGAGATGAAGTGATCCATGAGATTATGAATTTTCTGCCTGGAATTGACACGCGTCACTTCTACCCATATTTCATTGGCCTCAGCGAGTTGCGTGGCTACTTCTAATATCAGCAGTGCTGTGATACCTAATTTTACCGCGGGAGTGAGCCCTTGAAGTCCCATGGCCAAGTCTGATGTCAGTGAGACAGGGGGATGTAAGCCCTTCTCCAGTGAGAAGAGGCAGTGACCAATACCATCTACCACAGGGCCACTTGCACCCCGAAGACGCCTCCCGTTCCTCACACAGTGAAGTTGCTTTTTTTCACACAAACTTGCAGTGTGTTCATTGGAAATAGTAACTCTCCAATGATTAACAAGATCTTCCTTGAAGCCTGAAATCTGAAATAATTCGAATTTCTTACCTTGAAATATTCACCCCCAAATCATAATTCCCAAACTAGATGGCCAACTAAAGACTCTGCTTTATTGCCGAGTGGTCACGCTTTTGTAAAAACTTGGTCCGAGAAGGCTAAAGTCTGTTTAACAACTGCTCCCAAAAAGGAAAAAAAGAACTTTTCCTATCAAACGTACACCGTTTGTACTTCACAGGCTAATATCATGGAAACGTGCATCCCTGTGTCTCTTACTGTAGTTAATGTGGGGCAGTGCAGGTATGTTTAATTACCACGCAACCTCCCGTTACTGTTCCAAGTGTTCCGTGCACATCCACACGTGCCTTGTTACTCCCACAAGTAGTGTGATGTGCTTTTGAAATATGCCCTGATGATACACAGTTTTCTGTCACCATCGTTCTGAAGATAAATTAGAAAAGGGCTTTTTGCCCAGATACGAGCAATGAACTCGAATAAGACAATTAAAATATGTCCTATACCTGAATGTTGACATTTTTCTTGAAGCCACTGAGACACTACGCAGGTCCAGATGTCTGAAACCCCCAAACTCCTGTTAACAAGTATGCTCCTCGTGTCTGACCCTTTTTGCATTTTTGAACAATGACCGTCTTCAAGCAACAGATTTTTATGGAGCACCTGTTATGTTCTGGGTACTGTGCTGATACGCGCTGTCCGTGGCTTCTTGCACTCAGTGCAAGACGCTCAGGAAGTTCTTTTAAAAATCGTCTCTTATTGAAGTAGAGGTGACATACACTGTTCTTTGAGTTTCAGGTGTACAACACGGTGCTTGGACAACGCTATACATCACGCAGTGCTCGTCGCGGTAAGTGTGGTCTTCTGTTACCCTACGCTATTAGCACATTATTATTGACTGTGTTCCCCCATGCTGTCCTTTTCGTCTTCAGGACTTATTTATTTTACAACTAGAAGTTTGTGACCCTTCGCCTATTTCGCCTGTCTCCCCTCCCCTCTGGCAACGACCAGCTTGTTCTCTGTATTTATCGGTCTGTTTCTGTTTGTTCATTTGTTGTATGCTTTGGATTCCAAATAGAAGTGCAATCGTACAGCATTTGCCTTTCTCAGTCCGACTTATTTCACTTAGCATAATACCCTCTAGGTTCATGTATGTTGTCACACAGGGCAAGGTCTCATTTATTCCGTTGTGAATATGCAGCACTCCCCCTTTATCCTGTCATGAATGGACACGTAGGTTGCTTCCGCATCTTGGCTGTTGTAAAGAATGACTGCGATAAACAGAGGGGTGCATATCTCTTTTCAAATTAGTGTTTTCATTTTCTTTGAGTGAAGACCCAGTAGTGGGATTACTGGATCTTATGGCAATTCTATTTTTAGTTTTTTGAGGAACCTCCGCGCTGGTTTCCATAGTGCCTGAAGCAATTTACGTTCCCCCCAGTAGTGCAGATGGTTACTTTCTTTCCACATCCTTGCCAACACCTGGTATTTCTTGACGTTTTGATATTAGCCATTCAGACTGGTGTGAGGTGATACGTCACTGCGGTTTTGATTTGCATTTCCCTGATGATGAGTGATGTTGAGCATCTTTCCACATGTCTGTTGGCCATCTGTATACTGCAAAACTGTAGTAATCAAAACAGTATGGCACCGGCACACAAAAAACAACAACAACAACAACAACAACAACTATAGATCCGTGGAACAGGAGAGAAACCCCAGAAGTAAGCCCATGATTATGTGGTCAATTAATCTACAACAGAGGAGGCAAGAATAGGGAAGAGACAGTCTCTTCAACAAATGTTGCTGGGAAAACTGGACGGCTCCATTCAAAAGAATGAACCTGGACCACTTTCTTTCACCATACACAAAAAGATATTCAAAATGGATTAAAGACCTAAATGTGAGACCCGAAGCCATAAAACTCCTAAAAGAAAACGTTAGTCAGTAATCCCTTGGACATCAGATTTAGCAACATATTTATGGAAATGTATCCTCAGGCAAGGGAAACAAAAGGAAAAATAAACTATTAACACTACACCAAAACTAAAAGGTTTTCACAGCAAAGCTCTTCAACAAAATAATGGCAAATAAACATCAAGGAAATAAAAAGGCAACCCACTGGATAGGAGAGAATATTTGCAAATGGTATATCTGATAAGAGGTTAATATCCAAGACATGTAAAAAAAACCTATCCAATTCAACATCCCCCAAAAAGTAAATAATTCAATTGAAAAGTGGGCAGAGGACCTTAATATACACATTTCCAAAGGGGATATTTTCTTTCCAAAGTGGCATTTAAGTCAGGCACTGAAGAGTGCATGGGATTTACTAGAGGAAGGGAGAACCTTTCAGGTGGAAGGTACAGGTGGACCAGAGCCCTCAGGTGGGAAACCTCTTGGCATGGTCAAGGAACTGAAAGGAGCCAAAGGTGGTTGGGACAGAGCGTGAGAGAGAACAAGTGGGCCGCAAGTTGATAATGCCATCACCATTTATGGACGTTGAGTTAATACACATTTTCTGTATCTAATTTGTGAGTGTCGATTTTTGTATTTATTTAAAAGGAACCCCCACTCCCTTTTTTTCCTACATATACAGACATAAAAGTTTAGAGCGAATATCCTGCAGCAGTCTGGCAGAACAGAATTATGGAATGGGCCACGTTTTCCACATTTTTATCAATCAGACTGAGGAACACATTCTGTATGTATGTGATCTTTTTGGGGGGGGGAGGGGGTTGATTCTTTCTGTGCTTTATCTTGATGTCAATGTAATGATTCTTGAGGGTTTCTTTGTGTTGGTAGTAATCCCACACACATTTTGAAAGGCAATAAATCTGATCCGAGTAAAGCAGATTTCTATCTTTTGGAATACTCTACTATCACAATACTGTTTGACACAATTTAAAATTCCCCCTAACTTCAGTGAGAATGTGCACTTAAGCACTCAAATAGTTGTCTTACGTTCAAATACAGCATTTGAACAATTAACAAAACTAAAAAGCAACCTACAGAATGGAAAAAGATGTTTGTCAATGGCATGACAGATACAGGGTTAGTACCCAAAATGTGTAAGTAACTTATCAAAGTCACCCCAAATCCAAATAATCCAATTAAAAATGGACAGAAGACATAAATAGACATTTTCCCAAAGACCTACGCATGGCCAACACACACAGGAAAAGATGCTCAACATCACTCAGCATCAGGGAAATGCAAATCAAAACTACACTGAGCTATCACCTCACACCCATCAGAACGGCTGACATCAACCACACAAGAAACAACAGGTGTTGGAGAGGCTGTGGAGAAAGGGGAACCCTCTTGTACTGTCGGTGGGAATGCAAACTGGTACAGCCAGTGTGGAAAACGGTATGGAGGTTCCACAAAAAATTAAAAACGGAACTTCTCTACAACCCAGCAAATGCACTACTAGGTATTTACCCAAAAATACGAATTCAAAGGGATAGATGCATCCCTATGTTTAAAGCAGCATTATTTACAATAGCCAAATTATGAAAAAATCCCAAGTACCCATGGACTGATGCATGGATAAAGAAGATGTGAGGTGTGTGTGTGTGTGTGTGTGTGTGTGTGTGTGTGTAATGGAATATTATAATATTCCATAATAATAAAATATATTATAATATATATTTTATTTTTGTACACCTGAAACTAATGCTACACTGTATATTACCTGGAATTTAAATAAAAACTTTTTAAAAATACAGCATTTGATAGCTTTTGCTTCTTCTCATGGTAGTTACTTCTCATGGTATCTATCAGGACCTTGCCTCATGTTACTTCCTTGGGTATATATTCTCTGAAAAACTTATTTTCCTTCACTTTTAGACTTTTATTTAAAACTTTTGGAATGTTCAAGTCGTTTCACTGTGTTTACCATATCTCTTATTAAAGGCCTAGTTGGATAAGGTTAGGTTTGTCTGTTTGTGACACTCAGTCATTCCATCCAAAATGATAGTATCTTGAACAACATAGAAGTTCATTTCTATGTCATTTGTATTTATTAGTCTAGGGATAGAAACTTCTTGGCTGTTAAGGCCTCTCCATGTTCCTCAAGGACCCATCATGAACATCCTTCTATCTTCCTTCTCTACCATGACTGTTAGCTTATGGCCATAAGGTCCATAGGTCCAGCCATGGCTGCCATAGGTCCAGCCATCAAATGCACATTCCATTGGGAAGATGAATGAGAAGAGGAATAAGTGGCAACATGTCTCTTTGAACATGTTTATAAAGAAGCTAACATGCCACCATTTTCTTTGCATACCATTGCACATAAATTAGTCACAAAGCCACGCTTGGTTGAAAGGAAGACTGGGAAGACCACTTTCCCAGTCTTGCAGAAGTGTTTAATATAAATCTAAAGTGAAGGAAAATACGTTTTTCAGAGAAGATATACCCAAGGAAGGAACATGAGGCAAGGTCCGGATAGATTATTTATTTATAGATTTATTCTACACAGTCACGTGCTCAGTAGAAATCAGGGATTCTATTACTAGAAAGGAAGGAGAAAATGGACTTTGGAGTAGACATCCAAATCTAGAATAAAATACAGTCCAAAATACAAAAATAAAGAAGCGAATCTGTGTGACGAAATGTGCCTTTTCTATGTCTTAACTATCCTTTTTGCCTCCTGCCCTTGCCGCACACTACCCAGTCTGTAGGCTTTACCACAAATGCTCAAGGTCATGTATGATTTTGTAATATGTGGCTCATCCAAAGAAGTGTAAGGTACGCGTTTACTCTGTTTTGAAAATAGTGCTTTTTTACCCAGAGTTCTCATGCTGAGCCCCGAAACGTAAGAGTGATTCTCATTTGGGTCTAACAATTCACAGTCTATCAAAAATGTTATTCAAAGAGGTTCATTTTACTGATGCAAAATTTATAGACAGACAACACAAAATTCCCCATTTCAACCATTTTTCGACACAATTCAGTGCCTTTTACTGTATTTACAACGTTGTGCAACCATCGTCACTCTCTTATTCCAGAACATTTTCATCGTCTTCAAAAGATGTACCCGTTAAGCAGTCACTCCACATTCCTCCTTCCCACCAAACCCTCGCAAGCACTAATCTGCTTTCCGTCTGTATGGATTTGCCTATACTGCACATTTTCTAGAAGTGGAATCTTAAGATATGTGGCCTTTTGTGTCTGGCTTATTTCACTTAGCACGGTGTTTTCAAGGTTCATCCATGTTGTAGGATCTATACGTACTTCCTTTTTTTATGGCCCAATTTATCCTCATCAGATGGTGGACACTTGGGTTTTTCCTGCTTTTTGGCTGATTTTCAATAACGCTGCGATAAACATTCGTATACAACTTTTTGTTTGAATGCATGTTTTTATTTCTCTTGTGTATAAACCTAGGAGAGGAACCGCTTGGTTTTATGACGATTCTATATTTAACTTTTTGATAAACCACTAAACGGTTTTCACAGTGCCTGGACTGGTTTATATCCCCCACCAGCAATTTATGAGGGTCACCACTCTCCGCATCTTATTTTCTGTTCATTTTTTTAATTATAGCATGCTAGTGGGTGTGAAATCGTATCTCATTGTGGTTTTGATTTGCATTTTTCTAATGATTAATGACGCTGAGCATCTTTTCATGTGCCTATTGACCATTTGTCTGTCTTTTGTGGAGAAATGGCTTTATGAGTGCCAAGTTTTTAATTGGGTTGTTTGTAGTTTCGTAGTGGAGCAGTAAGAGTTCTTTGTATAATCTGGACATTAATCCTTATCAAATATATGACTTGCAAATATTGTCTCACTTTCCTAGATTATCCTTTCACTTTCTTTGATAGGCCCTTTGATACATAAAAGCTTTTTTAATTTCAGTGGAGTCAAATGTATCCCTTTTTTCCTTTTGTTGCTTGTGTTTCTGATGTCACTTGTAAGAAACCGCTGCCTAATCCATGGTCGTAAAGATTTACATCTATGTCTTCTTCAAAGAGTTGTATTGTCTCAGCTCTAACTTTTAAGTATTTGATCCTTTCTGCAGTAATTTTTGTGTATGGTATGAGATAAAGGTACAAATCCATTTTTTTTTTGCATGTGGATATTTCATTATCCCAATACCGTTTGCTCAAAAGGCTGTCCTTTCCCCACTGAATGGTCTTGGCCCCCTTCTCAGAAATCAATGGACCACAGGTGTAAGGGTTTGTTCCTAGAATCTCAGTTAGATTCCATTGATCTATATGTCCGTTCTTATGTCAGCACTACATTGTTTGGATTTTAAAAGCTATGCAGTAAGTTTGACATCAAGAAGTGTGAAGGCATCCACCTTTGTACTTTTTTTTTAAATTGGGGTACAGTTGATACACGGGTTGCATGAGTTCCATGTGTGCAGCGTGGTGATTTGACAGGCTTATACCTTATGCTATGCTCGCCGCAAGTGTAGCTGCCATCTGTCCCGATACATCACTATTACAATATCATTGGCTGTATTCCTGCTGCTGTCCCTTTTCTTCATGTCTCTCATTTATTCCATAACCGGAAGCCTGTATCTCCAACTCATTTTGGCTATTTGTAGTTTCCTGTAATTGCACATTCCATCAGGAAACCGGGACCATCTGCTGTTTCTACAAGTCCATAGCTAGCCCCATGGAATGGAGCATATTCTGGCTTTTAAGGAGTCATTTTGTCATCCCAGCCCCATAGAATTGGTAAGGTGATAGCTGAGTTACACAGTTGTCAGGGAGTCTGTCTTATTGTTCACAAAACCATGTGCCCGTGGGGTCCTGTTAGCATCCCCACAGAGTAACAAGCATGAAGATAGTCTGTATGTGAACTGTTGTGGCAATTTGCCTGAACTATGATTTAACATTGACAAAGACGTGTTGTTGAAACATAACTTTCCTCTCTAAAATCACCCTCATTTCCAAAGATAGCCAAATTGGGACTAATTCGTTTGAAAAACAGGTCCGCCTTCAACAAATTTGGCCTCATTATTTACATAAGCTCAGCGAGAATAGTGATTGACCATACAGAGTCTTTGAAACTTCCTTTCCTGGAACTTTTCCTAAGGAATCTCTAGATGGAACCTTTAATGGCCTCTCGTGACCAGAAGCCAAGCCAAACACTTGCCACCGGACTTGCCTACAATACCTGTAGATTTGAGTGAATTCCTCTTTTGGGGATCTCCAAAATATCTTGAGGCTTCCTGCACCTGCCAGGAAGTGAGATTCTTTACTCACCTGATAAGGCTGCTGGCAACTCTAAGCAAGGTATCGGGCCAACATTTCCAAGGGGCTGTATTGGCTTCAGAAAGTCAACCTTAGTTCCTTCAAGCTTTCTGGTCACATCTGAGTCTATACATGTCTCTCTGAAATAATGACCTTCCAGTCAAAGCCTTGGTAATATAACCAGTGTTTCCAATGATGTGCTATTACAAAGAGAACAGATTCTTACTGAACTTTTGCAACCAACTGTAATTGCCATAAAAGAAAGAAGAACCACCTGAGAGTTTCTGAACTCTGGAGGGTATAGGCAGAGAGAAAAGTTAAATGTTTCAAGTTGCTCCCAAACGAATATTCTATCATATTTCTGTAAGTCATAGATATATTAAGAGAAAACTTCCTTAATCTGCAAGAGCACGCATTAGAGAACCAGTATTGTTTCAAAAAAGGGTCATAAAAACTCTAATCACCTTTCTCAATTCATTTAGTCCCATGTCATTCTGGTCCTGTCTGAATATACCTTTCGCATTAGTCCTGGGAAGTCCTACTCAGCTCGGTTTTACGATCTTCAAGATACCAGAAACCTGTGTTTGTCAAAAGTCCTTCTCGGGAATCTCCTTGAAGATGAAACACATTTTGTAAGAGGATTAGAACAATAACTATAGATGACAAACGACTCCAAAATAGTCATGGTTGGAGATCTGATGAGAGCTCATTATAATGCACTTGACAAGGAAATCTGTTATTTTTGGAACACACGATATTTCAATAATCAGAACATCAAGCGATGGACTTATAACAAGACATATTAGAACGTCAGGAATTTTATATATTTTCTAAAATGGTTCTAGCATTTACCCATATAACACAGCCTAAGACTTATCACCATTTGTTTGACAGTGCTTCCCATGTAACAACCTAACATGCCAAATAAACAAGACTGATCAGTCAAAAGATATTCATTCAGAATTTGAATCTTGGGAATTTTGTGAAAATTCTCAGAAGGTTTGGGGTGCCAGCATGGCTCATTCCTTTAAGCGTCTGACTTTGGCTCAAGTCGTGATCTCACAGTTCACGAGTTCGAGCTCCACATCGAGGTCTCTGCTGTCAGCATGGAGCCAGCTTGGGCTCCTCTGTCACCCTCTCTCTGCCCCTTCCCCACCTGTGCGCGTGCGCTCTCTCTCTTTCTACCTCCCTCTCTCTCAAAAATAAAGTAAAAAAAAATCTCAGCAGTGCCTGAGTGGCTCAGTCGGTTAAACATTTGACTTTGGCTCAGGTCACGATCTTGTGGGTCACGAGTTCGAGCCCTGCCTTGGGCTCTGTGCTGACAGCTCAGCGCCTGGATCTGGTTTCATATCCTGTGTCTCCTTTTCTCTCTGACCCTTCCCCGCTCATACTCTGTCTCTCTCTCAAAAATAATAAAAACATTTAAAATTTTTTAAAAAATCTCAGAAGCTTTTAAAGTACATCCCTAAATGGGATTGCAGATTATTACAGAACGGAATATGTATATGTAACCAAGGTGGCAATAAGGGATTCTACAGGAAGTTATATAGTTGTTAAAAGAACTTAGCTCCATTAATATTGAGAAGTTTTGAGTAATCAAAGACCTCATGAAGAAAAAACACAGAAGCTTTCGTTTTCTGGGTGGCTAAAGAAAATGAAAACTAAAACTTTCCTATGAAGAGCAGATCAACAATCGAAGAAAACTTTGACTTTTTAAACAGAAAGAAAAGCAGAATTTTAATCTTACATCAGTATACTTTAAAAATGTATTCATTTCAACTTTAGTCCAGACCACACATAAAATTATTCTCCAGAGATTCCATTCACAAACCTGCTACAACTTTTTCTTTTTTTTAAGCTTATTTATTTATTTTTGAAAGAGAGAGAGAAAGCGAAAGAGAGAGTGTGTGCGAGCAAGTGGGGGAGGGATAGAGAGAGAGAGGGATAGAGGGAGAGAATCCCAAGCTGGCTCTCCACTGGCAGCACAGAGCCCAACTTGGGACTTAAAGTCATGAACTGTGAACTCACGAACTGTGAGCTCATGACCTGAGCCAAAGTCAAGAGTCTGACTCCTCACCTGCTTAGCCACCCAGGCACTCCTACAACTCCTTTTCATTCAGATTTTGTCCTGAGACTTTTCTCTCTAAATAACCAGTCTCTTCTTAGGACAAAACCAATTTGGTTTTTTCCCCTCAACAAAGTGTATTCCCATTCCTTATACCTTTCTCTTACGTCTCCTACTTTCCTACCTACCAAGTTGCTTTCCTTATTTTTGTCAGTCTGAATTATATTTAGCCAAATTCTAACTCTTAGAAACCTTAGTCTCCAGTGAAAATTAAGTAGTAACCAATTATGAACCGTATGTGACACCAGAATTCTTTGGATTGGCAAATGTATGAATGCATTTCACAATTTCTAGAAAAATATGCTTTTCCATAAACCATAAAGCATATTTCCCAACAGGCCCAAGTATCTTCAGTTTCTCTGCAATAAGGAGCCAAAAGCAGAAACCTGTGTTCCGTAACCAATGCTTTAGTATTTTATTTGGGAAAGACTGAGATAGCCGATGAATTCAATCCAGTTTCTCATTTAACTCAGCAAAACTTCAAAGTGTCAGGTTACCAAAGATGTTGACAGCTCTTTAAAAGTTGTGCCTCTAAACCTTTTCATTTATTCAGACTACTTGTTCTTAACAATCACCCATGAAAACTTAGGAGACAGGCAAAATTAACCATCTTTTAAAGTAATCCTTTTGCTGACACATTGCAACGGAGATAACGTGACCTTATCTGACCTCTAGTAAACCTTGGTGGAATCCAAGTGTTATATTTAATGCCGATAACTTTCTCAACTTGTCTATCTTAAACTAACACATTTAAATTAGCTTTAATACAGATTATGCTCCACCTGTGTCCACCGAAAGTTCATCAGTGTGTTCGCCATTGTCAATTTTTCCCCCTGGGGCACGTGTAGAGAAATCTGAAGTGGGTGATTTAAGTCCAAGGGGGTCTGTGGTTCCTTTCATGTCGATTTGGGAGGTGTTCCATTTGGAACCTTATAGGGAGGTGGCCCAACCGCGTGGGGTGCTTGTTGCTCCTTGACAGTGCGGGTAAGAGGAACAGGAGCCAATGGCACTGGACGCCCTGGGGATGATATAGGAGCCGGTTAAGCACACTGTGCCTCTGGTAGTGCAGTAACAGGGTGAGGTGGGGGGCACGGGCACAACGGGGCCACCAGAGAGGCCAGAGGCAGATTGGACTGACGTTTCTTTTTTAAAAATTTTTTAATCCTGTCTCTCCCTCCTGCAAAACAAGTATTGTTGTTATTTTTCCTTTTGATTGCTTTTCAGTCCTCTGCACCATTTATTTAAAATATGTCCTAATGGGCTTTCTTTGGCAAGAGAAGGAGTATTCCCTGTCTTTCTGGGCAAAAGTTCACAAAGAACACAGAAGAAACAGAACCATAACCAAATGAAGGCCACAGTACATCTCTTAGCATGTGTTGTCCCTCCAAAGTTGAGGGGCTTCACCAATTTAAACAAGTAGCTCCCTAGTTTCTACTTCTTGCCCAAAGTAGGAATTTCACCAGCTAAACCAAACAGCTTCCTAGACAAGCTGAAAGAGCCAAGCCAAAACCCTTTATTTAGAGGCAACCAAATGGGAAGAAGGAATCCAAGAAAGCCATTCGGTGGCCATCTTTCCTCTGAGCTCAACACGCATGACAAGGTGGTCATAAAAAAATCCTTTTTTCCTTAGTCACGAGTTCTTGGCGATATTCCTTCCACTTATTCAAAATTCAGCCCAGTGAGCTCTTTGGCGGGATAGAGATGGAACTTCTCATTATACACACACAAATTTAACGTAACATAACCTCCACACACACACACTCACACACCAAAACAGGTCTCTTCCAAATTTCAAATACATTGACCATCATTCGAGTCCCTTGTAGTTTCTTCCCAAAGCCACACCTTTCTAACAGGGAAAGCATGGGCAACAAAACAAAAACCACAAATGAGAAACTTGCATCGGCTTACACTCTGATGGACTCACCCACTCCACACACTCATCAGCTTCCCTAGGTGCTCCTTTCCACTCAAACCACAAAGCGAAATTGGCAGCTAGCGTGCATAGGGAATCAGCAGGGAGTTTTCCCCAAGACAGAAGTAGTCAGGACAGCTATAGGGAGAGATCCCTCAGACCCTCTCTTTGAGACCACCTAGCCCCCAGCAGCTAACCTCCTGCATCTGTCCAACTTACTATCCTGGAAAATGAACCAGGAGGCCTCTGGTGCACTATCATGGCGTCTTGGGATTCCCATGGGGAACTGGATGCCACAGGGGCATTGGCTCCTGGCTTGCCTGCCACAATTTGTTACTAAAACCCAAGTTCAACTGCCCGGTGCTCCAAAGGCCAATACTCAAGAGACAAGTTTTGATTGGGAAGGAATATGAATTTTATGCAGGAAGCTGATCACCTGGGGAGAAGGTGAACTCTTGTCCAAAGCCAACTCCCATGTTTCTGTCTGGCCCAGGGGTTTTTAAGAGAGTTTAGGGAGTACGGTGTTCTGTAACATGTCTTGATTATGTGCAGGCCCAGTGGTGCCAGCTACAGACGTTATCTCAGTGCTCAGAGGTTGTGCAAGGGGGTCTGGTTCCTTAGTGCCTGGGAGTTGTGCAAGAGTACTCTGTTCCTTCTAGGAAAGAGTGCAGGCTCTATAGATACACAAAGAAAGGTAGTTAATCAATCACACTGGCTAAGGGTGCTTGCTAAAGCTTAAAGACTACTAGGTTGCCTAGAGGGGCTGAGGCATCTTCAATCTGCCGAGTTGTTCTGTTCTGTACTTTAAAAAAAAAGGGGAGTATTGAAGTCTCCAGCTCTTGTTGTTGAACTATTTCTCCCTCCACTTCTGTCAGTTTTTGCCTCGTGTATTTTGGAGCTCTGTTGTTGAGTGTATATATGTTTATAATTGCTCTACTTTATTGATAGACTGACTGACTCACTAATCCTAATAGATTAATACAGTTACATTTAATATAATTACTGATAAAGACGGACTTACCTCTGCCATCCTGCTTTTTTTTCTCTATGTCATATTTTTTTTGTTCTTCAGTTCATCCATTACTGACGTCTCCTATGTTCGATAGCATTTTTCTGGTACTGTTTTGATTCTCTTATTTCCTTTACAACATATTGTTAAATCAGTTTCTCCATGATGGATTACAGTTAACGTCTTAATTTACAACAATCTAGTTCACATTAATACTAACTTAAACGTAAGAAATTCAAGGGGTGCCTGGGTGGCTCAGTCAGTTAAGCATCTGACTTTGGCTCAGGCCATGATCTCACAGTTTGTGGGTTCGAACCCTGTATCGGGCTCTGTGCTGACAGCTCAGAGCCTGGAGCCTGCTTGGGATTCTATGTCTCCCTCTCTCTTCTGCCCCTCCCCCATTCACTGTCTCTCTCTGTCTCTCTCTCTTGCTCTCTCTCAAAAAAAAATAAATAAATAAACATTTAAAAAAAAATCTCAAGAAATTCAAGACGATAGAGAGGTGGCTCATGATTTTAGGACCTGGGGGAACAAGGAACCTTAAGGATGCTTCTCATACGAGTATAAACTGAGAAAAAGCAGGGAGCAGTGTGAAGAGACAAATCCAAAACAGTGCCCAGGCAACTTGGCAAAAGTAATTCCAAATCAAAGGATTCTTTAAGTGGCTTCGGAATTCAAGGAAAGATAATTTGAAGGGAAAACAGGAGATTCCTACAAGCTCAGGTAAGCAGACTAACAGAGCCTTTTGAAATATGCCTTTGATCTCACTCATGGGTGACTGGACAATCCAAATGGTTTAAGTAAATGGTAGTCAACTCAAATTATTTGTTGAGAGAAGATGATATATAGAATATAAGTAATTAAATACTTAATGGTTGGAATTTTCTATTGTGGAACATCAGTGAGGAAACATTTGTGAAAAAATAGGAAAACAGGTGGGCAACAGTATGTTATTTATGAGCAAGGATACGTTATCACATTTTACTGTAGAGAGAAATTCTATACCTTCCTGTAACTTGCTTTTGCAAAAACAGTGGTAACCATTACCTTTGAAAGATTAACAGAGGCATTATGTTTAAAAATACGCATTAAGAGGTTTTTTTCCCTAACAAATTCAGGATGAGTTTTAAGCAAATACCTACAAGAATGGCAGGGGGTACAAAGCCCGTGTTTCCAAATAATATTTGCTTATTTCTAAAATGAGATCCATGGTCATTGTATTTACCATCAAAAACTACTGAAAGGAAGGAAGAAATGAGGGAAGGAAGGAAAAAGGGAGGTCAGGAGGGAGGAAAGGGAAATGAGAGAATTCTCATCCCTGAAATCACTTCTAAGAGACAAATCACACACAGTTTTTGAATAATTTAAATACAGGTTTTACCTCCCGGGTCAACTATGAAGAGTATGTTGAGGTGTGTTGTTGGTGTTATTATTTAAACGTTTTTTAAGCTTATTTATTTTGAGAGAGAGTGCGCTAGCCCAGGAAAGTTAGAGAGAGAGGGAGAGAGAGAAGTCCAAGCAAACTCTGTGCTATCAGCACGGAGCCCGATGTGGGGCTTGAACTCACAAACTTTGAGATCATGACTTGAGCTGAAATCAAGAGTTGGATGCTTAACCAACTGATCTACCTAGGCGCCCCTAAATGTTTGTTATTCTGTACGTACATGTGTGCTCTCAGAGCCTAATGAGCCAAAGATTACCAGAGCCAGGCCTATAATGTGACAGAATCGTATTTATGATGTCAACGAGGTGGGACAGGTGTACCCCAGAGGGTCTGTGGATTGCTGCTCTCAACAGGAAGAAAGATGGAGGCGTGTTCTGTCAGGTTTGGATGCCTGCTGAAGGATTCAGTGGAAGGTCTTAGCAAAGTGGGGGCATTTCCAAACTGGTTAGTGCTCCGGAGGCAGGATCAGGGGAAGCAGGGGTTGACTTGGGATGAGGGAGTTGTCGTGGCTCAAGGGCAGTTGAGCGATTGAGTATCCCCAATAATAGATGGGACGAGCGGAGTGTACTTGGGAGTGTCGTTTGTAAGAAGGTAGTAAATGCTCAAAGCAGACTTGAGAGTGGGAAGAGTAGTTGCGTAGCCTTGAGTGAACCAGTATTTCCTGTTAATTTTGCAACTCCTGTTGTCAGCGTCTGCCCTCCCAGCGTGGTTGACAACAGAGCTGCTTTCTCTATTTTAATCCTAGACAGTTTTTTTCAGTCTCAGACAGATTTTTACTCTTTCCAGTGTATATGTTCTGGCCGTCTCTTGGACGTCGTATATAATTAACAGCTTGTGTAGTTTTAAAGGACGTTCAGTCTTGAAGGGCACTCTTTGGAACAAAAGCATAGTAACAAAGTAATGTCTATTCTTTTGGTTAAATTTAAATTATCTTGAAAAAAATGGCTAGGAAGTCAACGTCTCTAGGATCTCCTTTTCTCTGTCTTGATCATTGACGCTTAGGGGACCTAAAACAGGAGAGTTAATCAAGTCTGGCCTCCAGCAGCTCTGCTGTGGTTTTTTTAAATCCTTCACACTAGTGAAGAGCTAGTTTCATGCAAAGCCCGGTCATAAATAAACTGGCCCAGGAGATCTGCACACTGTTTGAGGACAAGGATCTTGTTTTACTCACATTTGTACCCCCTCACAGCTTAACACAAGGCCTTGTCTCTATGACTCTAAATAAATATTTGTTGGGTTGAATCCTGTTTGGAAAAGAACTTTGAGGGCATTCCATAAAAGATTGAGTGTATTATAAGACAAGAAAGAGAGAAATGTTGATCTTAACTGGACCTGGAAGTGTGTTTGTCATTTTAATGCTTTCCCAAAGGCTAAGGGACAATCAATCTCGAGAGACAAAACCACGCTCTTTCTTTCAACAGAAAAGGTGAGCTTCCACCGAGATTTAGTGAAATAATGGCCTGTCCTGTATTGAATGCCTTCAAATCATGTCTTAGTCATGTTTTGTTTTCCACCAGTCTATCGCAAGTTTACTAAATACATAAATATGTATAAAAATGTAGACTCATAATAATGGTACTCATCCTGGGGAGCCTGGGTGGCGCAGTCGGTTAAGCGTCCGACTTCAGCCAGGTCACGATCTCGCGCTCGGTGAGTTTGAGCCCCGCGTCGGGCTCTGGGCTGATGGCTCGGAGCCTGGAGCCTGTTTCCGATTCTGTGTCTCCCTCTCTCTCTGCCCCTCCCCCGTTCATGCTCTGTCTCTCTCTGTCCCAAAAATAAATAAACGTTGAAAAAAAAAATTAAAAAAAAAATAATGGTACTCATCCTTATTAGTTAGTATACTAAGCATTACAGTCGCAAGAACTATATTCAGCTTGTAACTTGGTATTTCTGTTGGCAACATCAGGTATTCCTGAACACAATAAAGTCTGTTGGTAATAACGGCAACCTTGTTATTTTTTTTGTCTTGTGAGAAGCTATGTCTGTGATCTGCAGAACATTAGGTAATAGCTTGTATTTCTTTTGTTATGTTTGTTTAAAAAAAAAAAACCTTTTTTTCCCTTCAAACCTGTTTATTTAAACAGTGGGAAATTGTTTTGAATTGATCCTATATATCCACAGTATATAGGCATTCTGCCTCCATGAAATTATACCCAGTGTTTCCATCACCAAAGAGATCTCTGAATTCTCTGAGCTCTCACATCTCTTTGTATATTCCTCTCTCATTGAACACACCACTGGGAAACTGTCTAATCTCACACACACACACACACACACACACACACACACAATACATAGAATAATGAGGTTAATGTGAATAATGGATGCAGATGAGAACGTCCTTTGGGAACGTCAAGTTTTCCAGTTTTGTGTGGGGAAGCTATAAGATTAATTTGGGTCAGCTATGGTGAAAGGCAATTTTGATGCGGATCCTCCTCAAAGTTGATTCTGAGGCAAGGACTTGGGTGCATGCAGGTGGTTTATATTTGGGAATTCTTCTCAAGAAGAGTAAATGAGCAAGTGAGAAAGTAAAGGGAGAAAAGCGCCCACTCCCTCCAAAAAAATGGTACATTGATGATCAAGTTACCTCCGTCGGCACCTGGTGCCCGATCCCTTTAGGGAATTTGCTGGTTAACCGTGTGGGACATAGTGCAGAATTCTTCCACTGGCAGAAGGGGGAGCTGGGGTATTTGTCTTTGAAGTCTCATTCCCTATCAGTTGAGAGTTAAGAAATAAGGGTGACTCCACAACCACGCTTCTAGCTTGGTGCTGCACGCGGCTAGTGGAACTCCTAGGTGCTGGGGAAATCCCTCCGACAGAGAAGTACAAACACAGAAGCTCAAGGTGAACGTTTGACACCAGGGTGGGAACCGTCTCCATGTGCAGTTGCAGGTGAATTCAGGCGAGCTGAGTATCTGGGGAGGGACATCAAAAGAGTCTACCACGAGGGCCTTGTGCGCCAACGTGAGGCTTTTTCAATGGTTGATGGAACTCTTGAGGCTAATTGAGAAGTTGAATAGTATGAAGACATGTGTATCAGGAAGATGCATATAGAATTGCTTGGAAGATAAACACTGGAAGGCAGGACAGCCAGATGTGGAACTGTTGATATAATTTGTGCAATAGTTAATCGGTTTTTGAATTACACGTGGTGTCAGTAGAGTGGGTCACAGCCGGAATGGAGAGAAGAAATATTCTGGGCAAGGTTTCAAGGAAATGTGTTAAATGATCATCTGGAAGGTCATATGATAGAGAGGGAGCTGAGAAGTAATAAGCAGTTAGAAACTTTCTATTGAAATTAGGTAACTTGTTTTGAGCCGAGCTCATTAGGAGATTCACAGAAAGCCAGACAGTATGCGGCTAGGGGGCGTGCAGAGAAATTATGAAATAAGGTTTTGTCCAGTCAGTTCAGAATTATAGGGACATTAAGACCTGTCTGACTCTCTCCAGTCTCATTTCCACCTCTGGGACAGACTCTGGTTTTGAGTCATGGTTCTCAATTTTGCTACCCATTTGAATGATCTGAGGAGGCTTGTAAAAATCCCGATGTCCAGGCCTCTCCCCAGGCCAATTAAATCAGACTCTCTAGGCGTGACATCCAGGCTTCAGTGGTTTTTAAAGCTCCCTGGATGATTGCGAGGTGCAGCCATGTTCGAGAACGACTGGGTTATAGTCATAAAGTATGAAATAAGCTCCACTTTCATATGCGACATTCAGTCATCAGTTCTAATTCGGGCTTTGTCCCAGTAACTGGGTTTTTGCTTTTTCCTGGAAAAGAAAATTATCTTTCTAATTCCACCAGTCTGGTAACTGCTTCCTGCTGCCTTGATACATTCCCAGTACCCAAATCCTCTATTTTTGCCAGGCTTCCCCAGCCCTGACCAGTACCTGAACTTGAGCGCGAAGGTTGAAGCTTTCTTGGCAGACGTTTCTGATGTCTATAACCTGCCAGCCTGAAGGTGTGCATGCCTCTCCCTCACCGCAGGAAGCCTCCACGCTCAATGCACCTAAGTTCCTTCCAGGTTCACAGCTAACGTAAGGTGTGTTTCTCCTGATTTTTTTTTTTTCATCAGGCAATAAGAATCCACTACGTTTCCCTTTTCTGGAAGAGCTGAGTGAAACTTGAGATTTTTTTTGAAAGGTGACGTTAAAACGTGTAGAACACTTGCTATCAAGAAATTGAAGCAAGTTGACAAGGCAGACCACCTCTTCCAACCTGCCCCCCCGCCCCCCGCCCCGCCGCCACCGAAGACGTTGACCCTAAAAGGTATGGCCACTCGGAACTTCGTGATCTTTCTTTGTCAACAAATGCATCCACTTATTCTGCATCTCTGTCAGAAGAGCCTCTTCCCCTCCAGCTTCACTTTATGAGATGTTTCTCTCCTTCTCCATTCTAATCCAAGTCCTCCTGCTATGGATCCCATACTTTGGTTTTCTTCTCAGTGAGCTTACTTCATTCACTCATGTTTCCTTCCATTTGGTTTGAAAAAAAAAAAATCCAACAATAATCTCTTTGGTCTGATATTTTCCTCCAGGCCGTATTACCCTTCCTCCTTCCCTTTACTGAAAAAATGTTAAAAGAGTAGGCCTACACTCCCTGAATTCACTCTTTCAATACATTACAGGTAGACCTAGGACACTCTTCTTTACTGGAACGATTACAGGGATTCCCAGGGACCTTCCAGGTGCCAAAACTAAATAACGTGTTTCGCTAATTGCTTGATGTCCTCCCTACAACATTTAACAATTTCACTGAACCTGCCTTTGAAACCTCTTCTCCACCACACACAGGGATATCACTGCCTTGCTTCTCTGGCCGCTCTGTGTCAGTTTCCTTTACGGGCTTAACTCCCTCCGCTCTTGCCTCCGACCTTAGTTTTCACCACGGTCCCAATCTTGACGCTCTTGTAAACTTCATGTATTTTCCATGAGTTAACGCTCGCATACTGTTGATTACAAGCCTCTCCCACTCTACTGAGCATGCTTGGGAAAAGATCTCTCATGCTCTCCTAGTTGCAAACTCCACTTGACCTTCCCTCCTTCTGGAACGTTTTTCACTTCCAGGCTTCTGTATCCTCCTGTGTCATACGCTTTTTCTCTGAACGCTTCTTCTTTCTCTTGGACACAGTTTTCTTTTCCAGCTTGCTCCGTGGGTCTTGTTCTGCCCCCGGCTTCTGAGCTGGTACAATTAACTGGTAGCACCTACTGAGGGAATCTTTGTGCCCAGTGTGAGGGAAAAGCACTCATCGCGGAAAGAAAATGAGTTGTTTTTTTTTTTTTAAATCCATGCACATTCTCTATGTCTTGTGATTGAGAAGTCACATACAAAGATATTAATTAGGGAAGAGGTAAGAGGATGCCACTGTCATGACCCGTGGTGAAAGGGTGGAGGACACTCTGTCAGGCTTAGTGTCCGTGCAGACACTTTTGGAACCAAATGCAGTGGCGAAGTCACTGCTTCCAATCCTCACATTTTTGTGAACCGCACTGAGTCATGGCCGTTAAGAGACGACTAGGGCGCAACAACCAAACATATATAATTTACCATTTATTTGTGAGCTGCTTGAAGACAGAGTTCATTCTTCTTTTATCTCTGAATTTCCAGCATCTAACATCTCGCCCTGATCGTTGTAAAAACAAACCAAACAAATGTTTTGAAAGCAAATGCGTGAGTCGGAAGCCCTCTGAGCCGAGCTAATGAGACAGTTGTGCTTTTCAACCTGTACAACCTTCAGAAGCTCGGCAGTTAGAGGAGAGAAGTAGGTAGGTGCGTCCAGAGGCTGATAATTTGCAGGGCGGGCCCAACGGATGGTGCAGCATATAAAACCAAAACAGATGTTTTGAAATAAGACGGGTTGGGTGCCAGCGATAGAGAGAAATATACCTCGGATAGGAACACGGGTGCACGGGTGGAGCAGGAGCAGGCTGTGGTCAGAAGAGGAAATTCAGCCTTTCCGTTCTTGGATGAGGGCAGTTCGGAGTGACGAGAAGCCTCAGTTTGTGACTGTTCCAGAGTCCATTAAAGCTGTGAGGAAATGAGGTGAAGCAAGGATCTGTGATACCAGTGGCTGGTGAAAGAGTGAGAGCAGAGGTGGAGAAGAGCACCGTGATCCAAATGCTAAAGAAAGGGAGAGAAGTTACTACCCTAGACTATGGCACAGTGGTTAAGGGAGCAGACTGTGGATTCAGAAGTTGGGTTTAACTCTTACTTCTATTGTGTGCCAGCTGTGTGACCCTAAACAAGAGACCTTGGGCAAATTACTTGACCTAGCCACACCTAAATATCATCATCTGTACGAGAAAATAGCGTCTGTCTCTTAAGGTTGTCATCTGGATTAAATGAGATAATGCAAGCAAAGTACTTAACACATGATGGCTCCTATATACTCAGCCCTCAGTAACTGTGAGCTGAAAACCATAGACAACTGGCAGGGAGGGCTGGGCAGCACTATGAGAGTTGCTTTGATTTTCAAAATAGGAAAAGTGAGAGTAGGGTATTTAAATCCATTCTTCTCACTGAGTCCAGCTAAGTCCCCCCCCCCCTCCCCGGGAACTAAAAGAAAAACGGTCTACCAGTGCGATCCCAGAAGTATTTCTAGTAATTTTTGCAGAGTAAGTTAAAGGCTGGACTCAACAGAAAATACATTCTAAGGCAAATGCTCATTGCTAATCCTCTACGAAGGCCTGCCGTCTCAAGAATCAAGAGTGAGAGAAGACGGTGGAGAGGCAGGCCGTGAGAGCAACTATGAAGAAGCACGCTACGCACTTGGGCGGAGCTTTGTGAGCTAGCCAGATGGCTGCATGATAAGCTTGCCAGATGGCGTCAGAGCAGTACTGCCCTTAGACCCACGCCAACAGGGACGCTTGCCTTGAGCCTTGTGCGTGTCTCTCTCCACACGCACGCACGCACACAGTTCCGGCACAGCCATAGTATGTGTCTAAACACCTCCTGTCGTGACTGACACCTTCGAGACCCCCCAGGGTGATGTCTCTCAGCATCTCATGCCTTATGTTCCCAGCTACGGGTTGTCCCACTGCCATCATTGGAGATGGAGTTGTTCCCTGGCAGGGAATATTCCAGTGGCTTAAGCTCTTGGGCACGAGAAAACAAAACGAAACAAAACAATGTGCTTACTGTATAGTCTCCCTCGGCCTGAATGAAAGAAAGTCTTGCATTCCCTAATTAGGAAGGAGTCTGAAGGATACTCCTTCGATCCCCACCTCTATCTTTCTGTAACTGTCCCAGAATCCCCGGGAAGCTTAACCGTTCTCATACGAGGAAAATGTTATATGCCTCAGCCCTTTGGTGTCTTTTACTTTGCTGCCTCATACTTTAGGCGTGTGCTTCTGCCTACACGAGACGAGTGATGGAGGCAGGTGTTCCCACCCTTGTCTCCTCAATCGTGCATTCCCCCCCCCATAAGAACCTCACTACTTCCCTTAGAAGACAGCTTCTCTCACCAAAGAAAGCACACTGTTCCTGCCCCCCTGGGGGCAAGGGCAGGGACCTTAGGAGGAAAGCGTTTTCTTTCCCGTTACTATGACACTATTTCCAGCAAAACACTACTAGTGACATAAAGGTGCGTAGCAGCATTTTATCCTTCTAGAACTTGATTTATATAACAGGATCCACCACATGGCTCCGTCACACTGATTCCGAATGGGTAGCACCAGCCGCAAATGAATTCTTTCTGATTCCAGATTTCTAGGTTGATAGAGGAGGGGTGTGGAGGGAGGCATGAGACCTAGTTGTTATTTGCTAGTATCTGGTGGGTTTCCAAATGATGTTTCTCCCGATTTTCTGTCAATCCCAAAGAGCTGGACCTGTGTCCGTCTTGTTCAGCACCGTATCCGTGATGCCTGGCGCAGGACCTGGTGTGTGGGAAATGAAAGATAAACGAAAGTTAGATGGGGCGCCTGGGTGGCCAGTCGGTTAAGCGTCCGACTTCAGCCAGGTCACGATCTCGCGGTCCGGGAGTTCGAGCCCCGCGTCGGGCTCTGGGCTGATGGCTCAGAGCCTGGAGCCTGTTTCCCATTCTGTGTCTGCCTCTCTCTCTGCCCCTCCCCCGTTCATGCTCTGTCTCTCTCTGTCCCAAAAATAAATTAAAAAAAACGTTGAAAAAAAAATTAAAAAAAAAAAAGAAAGTTAGATAAATGAATTAATAAGTAAATGAATAAAAATGATGATAATTCTCATTGGTTAACAGTATAGAAATAGGGCCAAATAATGGAGATGAAAAATTTGATTCAACGTGTTCAGAAAACTTACTACAAAGTAGAAATTAATAGGTGTAATCAACTACATTGTGATAACACGAATCCCCCCACAAAAGCCCAATAACTAGGGAGTGGAGGTAACTTAGAGAAATGTTTAAATTGGGACCAATAATACCTATACCCCTTTTGATGTCAAAGACATTCTTCTCAAATACTTTCTTCTCAAGAAACAGAAAATAAAGTACAGTAAAAGCTTGTATTGTGAGTAACTTGTTCTGTGAGTGTTCTGCACGATGAGCAAAGATTTGTAACAAATTTTAACTTGATAGACAAGCGATGTCTTGCAATATGAATAGTACGTGTCGCTGAACATCACATGATAACAACAGAGCCAATGGTTCTTGAAATTCGCTTTGATATACAAGTGCTTTGGATTACAAGCATGTTTCCAGAATAAATTATGCTCGCAAACCAAGGTTTTACTGCACTCCTAAACACAATAGTTACATATATTTTCTTTTACGGTTTTCGCATTGTATGCTACCGTATAATTTTCTTGTTCGTTTCTTCATCAAATGTACACTTATTCTAACAGGATTTGGAAGTTACATAGACATCTTAATACAAAACAATAAAAATTTCCATGACAAATATTTTCGTTTCTGTCCTAGATATAGCCCCCAAAGCAAGATAGATTTTATTTTGTAAAGAAGGTCCTAGAACAGATTCATCCTTCTGTTTGTTTTGCTTAAAGCGAGTATATCCAAAATTAAACAACTGTCTGTTGTTTCCATGTATAAAAACTTTTAGATACATGAAAAATCTCTGAGAGTTTTTCACTACAAATGGGTAAGTTGTTACCAATTTCTTTATGTCCATGATTTTCAAATTTGTTTATCCATTAAACCCCTTGCTTAAGGGCACCTGAGTAGCTCAGTTCATGAAGCATCCGAATTTGGGTCATGTGATCATCTCACAGTTGGTGGGTTTGAGCCCCGTGCCGGGCTCCGTGCTGACAGCTCGGAACTTGCAGCCTGCCTCGGATTCTTGTGTCTCCCTCTCTGTATGCCTCTCCCTTACCTGTGTTCTCTCTCTCTCTCTCTCTCTCTCTCTCTCTCCCTCTCAAAAATAAATAAATAAACATTAAAAAAAAACCTTGTTTGAATGAAATTTTGTAAGGAAACACCACATATACAAGAGGTAGAAAGCATATCACTCTGGTTGTGATAGGGTTGCAGCCCTGATAACTACTCATTACCTGGGCCATTGAGGGCAATTGGGGTTGGAAGTGGATTCCACATTCCCTAGGGATTCACTCATATTTCTCATGGTTTCTGTTCTCTTGGAGGGCCCAAAAAACAGTCAAATGATTGAAAAGTGGATCCACTGCCTCATTAGGTAGCAAGTCCTTTTTCTCTCAATTGTGTGAAGAAATGGTATCTAGAATTCAACGAATCTAAGTCGTCTCGTTTCTAAAACACGTTGGTATCATTTCAGCCTTTTAATGAGGATACATTACGTTGTTCAGCAAACATGTTAACTCTCCTGTAGCCTTCTGATGAGGAGATCTCAGGAAAAGGAAGAAAACTGTATGTCCTGTAAGCCTGCAGAAAAGAAATGTTATTCAGGTCCGGAAATTTAGTCTACCCACCACAGATGCTCACTGTGTCCTGTCTTCACACTTAGGCTGAATTATCAACATTTATTCTGGTCTTGAATCTCCTCACTCCACCAGCCATCCCATACCCATCACTTGAGGAATATTGAATAACCTTTCTAATTGTATTATTTTCTAGCTGGCTCCTTTTTTCCCCTCCAGAGTTTTGAAACGCCCCCAAATGGAAAATGCAGTCATTAACAAATGTTTTGATATATGACCAAAAACACCAGGCAAGAATGTCAAAGATACTTTGATCTCTGCCTTGTCTGTGTGTTGTTTTTTTATTGAAGAATGATTTACAGGCAATATTCTATTAGCTTCCGGTGAATAACATAGTGATTTGGTATTGGTAAACATTACAAAAAGCCACCAAAACTAGCTCCCATCTGTCACCACACAAAGTTATTATATTCTTGACTGTACGTGTTATGCTGTACATTACATCTCCGTGTCTTACTTATTATTTAACTGGAAGATTGTACCTTTTAATCTTCACCTCTTTCATCCATCTCCCCGACCCCCTGACCTCTTGTAACCATCAATTCATTCTCTGTATCTATGTGTTGCTTTCCGTTTTATCTTTTTTGAGGATTTGTTTCATTTTTTACATTACACGTGTAAGTGAAGCCATACGATATTTGTCTTTGTCTGGCTTATTTCACTTAGCATCATCCCCTCTAGGTCGATCCGTGTTGTCACAAATGATAAGATTTCATTCTTTATTATGGCTGAGTGATATTCCATTGTGTATGTATGCCACATCGTCCTTCTCATTTCGTCTACCGTTGGACATTTAGGTTGCTTTCACATCTTGGCTTTTTTAAACAAACAAACAAAACTGCTGCGGTGCACATAGGGGTACATATGTCTTGTCAAACTAGTGTTTTTGTTTTCTTTGGATAAATACCCAGAAGCGGAATTGTTGAATAATAGATAGTAGTTCTATTTTTAGTTTTTTGAGTAACCTCCATACTGTGTTTCCATAGTGACCGTACCAATTCACATTCCCACTAACGTTGCAAGAGAATCTTCCCTTTTCTGGGGCGCCTGAGTGGCTCGGTCAGTTAAGCATCCGACTCTTGGTTTCGGCTCAGGTCATGAGCTCATGGTTTGCGGGTTCGAGCCCCACATCAGGCTTCGCACGGACAGTGCGGAGTCTGGCTTGGGATTCTCTGTCTCCCTCTCTGCCCCTCCCCTGCTTGCTCTGTCTCTCACAATAAATAAATAAACATTTTGTAAGTAAAAATAAAAATAAAAGGATTTTTCCTTTTCCTCACATTTTTACCAACACTAGTCATCTTTTCTTTAATCCTAGCCATTCTTGACAGAGTGGCGTGATGTCTTATTGTGGTTTTGATGTGCATTTCCTGATGTTTAGTGATATTGAACATCTTTTCCTGTGTCTATTGGCCATCGATATGTCTTCTTTGGGAAAATGTCTATTCAGGTCCTTCCTCTGCCCATTTTTATTTATTCATTTATTTACTTATAAGATGTTTATTTATTTTGAGAGACAGAGAGAGAGAGAGAGAGAGAGAGAGGCGTGAGCAGGGGAGGGGCAGAGAGAGAGAGAGAGAGAGAGAGAGAAAATCCCAAGCAGGCTCTGCACTGACAGAAAAATGTTGCTATGGGCAATGTCAGTGAAATTATTGCCTGTGCTCTCTCCTAGAATTTTTATGGTTTCACATGTCACATTTAGGTCTGTAATCCATTTTGAGTTTATTTTTGTATATGGTGTAAGAGAGTGATCCGTTTTCATTCTTTGCCATGTTGCCGTCCAGTTTTCCCAACAGCATTCATTCATTCATGCAGGGCTCAATCTTGAGAACTGTGAGATCATGACCTGAGCCAAAATCAAGAGTCAGACGCTTAACCGATTGTGCCACCCAGGCGCCCCTATTTGTTTTTTATTTATAAGATTTTAATTTCAGTATAGTTAACATACGATATTACGTTAGTTTCAGGTGTACAGGATAGTGATTCAACACTTCCATACATCGCCCAGTGCTCATCACCAGTGTGGTCCTGAATCCCTATCACCTATTTCACCCATCCTTCCACCCACCTCCCCTCTGGTAACCCATCAGTTTGTTCTCTGTAGTTAAGACTCTGTTTCTTGGTTTGTCTCTCTCTTTTTTTCCCTTTGCTCCTTTGTTTTGTTTGCTAAATTCCGCATATGATTGAAATCATATAGTATTTGCCTTTCTCTGACTGACTTATTTCCCTTACATTATAGTCTCTAGCGCCATCCATGTCCTTGCAAATGGCAAGATTTCTTTCCTTTTCATAGCTGAATGATACTGTATTGTATATTTACACCACATCTTCTTTATCCATTCATCTATCGATGGACATGGGCTACTTTCATAATTTGGCTTTTGTAAACAATGCTGCAATAAACATAAGGGTGCATGTATCCCTTTGAAGTAGTGTTTTTGTACTGTTTGGGTAAATAATCAGTAGCGCCATAACCCTCCATACTGTTTCCACAGTGGTTGCACAGTTTGCATTCCCACCAACATTGCAAGGGGATTCCTTTTTCTCTACATCTTCACCAGCACTTGTTGTTTCTTGTGTTGTTGATTTTAGCCATTCTGATGGGTGTGAGGTGATCATTCCTTGTGGTTTTGATTTTATATTTCCCTGATGCTGAGTGATGTTGAGCGTCTTTTCCTGTGTCTGTTGGCCATCTGTAGGTCTTCTCTGGAGAAATGTTTGTTCATGTCTTCTGCTCATCTTCCTCTGCCCATTTTTAAATCAGATTTTTCTGTGTGTGTGTGTGTGTGTGTGTGTGTGTGTGTATTTTTATGGAGTTTTATGACTTCTTTATATATTTTGGATGGTAACCTTTTATAGGATATATCATTTGAGATTATTGTCTCCCTTTCAGTAAGTTGCCTTTTAATTTTGTTGGTGGTTTCCTTTACTGTGCAAAGCTTTTTAGTTTGATATAGTCCCAATAGTTTGTTTTTGGTTTTGTTTCCCTTGCCTGAGGAGACATATCTAGCAAAATGTTGCTGTGGCCGATGTCAGAGAAATCACTGCCTGTGCTCTCTTATAGAATTCTTATGGTTTCACATGTCACATTTAGGTCTATAATCCACTTTGAGTTTATTTTTAGATATGGTATAAGAAAGTGGTCCGTTTTCATTCTTTGGTATGTTGCTGTCCAGTTTTCCCAACACCATTGAAGACACTGTCTTTTCCACGTTGTATATTCTTGCCTTCTTTGTCGTGGATTAATTAACCATAAAGGGATGAATTTATTTCTGGGCTGTCATGTTCTGTTGACTGATGTGTCTGTTTTTGTGCCAGTACCTTAATGTTTTGATTACTATAGCTTTGTAGTACAGTGTGAAATCTAGTAGCATGTGCTTCTGACTTTGTTCTTTTTTTTTTTTCTTTTTAAATTTTTTTTTTCAACGTTTATTTATTTTTGGGACAGAGAGAGACAGAGCATGAACGGGGGAGGGGCAGAGAGAGAGGGAGACACAGAATCAGAAACAGGCTCCAGGCTCCGAGCCATCAGCCCAGAGCCCGACGCGGGGCTCGAACTCACGGACCGCGAGATCGTGACCTGGCCGAAGTCGGACGCTTAACCGACTGCGCCACCCAGGCGCCCCTGTTCTTTTTTTCTCAAGATTGCTTTGGCTATTTGAAGTCTTTTGTGGTCACATACAAATTTTAGAATTATTTCTTCTAGTTCTATGAAAAATGCTGTTGGTATTTTGAGAGAGATTGCATTGAATCTGTAGATTGCTTTGCATAATGTGGACATTTTATCAGTATTAAGTCTTCCAGGGACGCCTGGGTGGGTCAGTCGGTTAAACATCCGACTTCAGCTCAGGTCATGATCTCACAATCCATGGGTTCGAGCCCCGCGTCGGGCTCTGTGCTGACAGCTCAGAGCCTGGAGCCTGCTTCGGATTCTGTGTCTCCCTCTTTCTCTGCCCCTCCCCTGCTCATGCTCTGTCTCTCTCTGTCTGAAAAATAAATAAAAACATAAAAAAATAAGTCTTCCAATCCATGAGCATGAAGCATCTTTTAATTTGTTTGTGTCACTTCAATTTCTTTCATCAAAGTCTTGTAGTTTTCAGAATACAAGTCTTTCACCTCCTTGGTTAAATTTATTTCTAGGTATTTTTTGATATAATTATAAATGGAGCTGTTTTCTTAATTTTTCTTTCTGATAGTTCATTATTAGTATATGAAAATGCAACAGATTTCTGTATATCAATTTTTTATCCTGTACCTTTACTGAATTCATTAACTAATTCTAATAGTTTTTGGGTGGAGTCTTTAGGGGCTTATATATATAGTATCATATTATGTGTGAATAGAGACAATTTTGCTTTTTCCTTTCCAGTTTGGATGCCTTTTGTTTCTTTTTCTGCCTAATTGCTGTGGCTAAGACTTCCAATAGTATGTTGAGCAAAAGTGGTGGGAGTGGACATCCTTGTCTTGTTTTTGATCTTAAAGGAAAAGCTTCAGCTTGTCACCACTGAGTATGATGTTGGCTGTAGGCTTGTCACATGCAGCCTTTATTATGTTAAGGTATGTTTTGCCTGTACCCACTTTGTTGAGAGTCTTTATCATAAGTGGATGTTGAATTTTATCAAATGGTTTTTCTGCATTTATTGAGGTGATCGTATGATTTTTATTCTTCAGTTGGTTAATTTAGTGTATCACACTTATTGATTTGGGGATGTTGAACCATCCTTGCATCCCTGGATTTAATCCACTCAATTAAGTATATGATACTTCTTTTATTTATTTATTTATTTAAATGTTTTATTTATTTATTTAACATGATTTATTGTCAAGTTGGCTAACATACAGTGTATACAGTGTGCTCTTGGTTTTGGGTGTAGATTTCTGGGGTTCATCGCTAACATACAACACCCAGCGCTCATCCCAACGAGTGCCCTCCTCAATGCCCATCACCCATTTTTCCCTCTCCCCTTCCCCCCCATCAACCCTCAGTTTGTTCTTTGTATTTAAGAGTCTTTTGGGGTTTGGCTCCCTCTCTGTTTGAAACTATTTTTTCTCCTTCCCTTCCCCCATGGTCTTCTGTTAAGTTTCTCAAGTTCCACACATGAGTGAAAACATAATATCTGTCTTTCTCTGACTGAGTTATTTCACTTAGCATAATACCCTCCAGTTCCATCCACGTTGTTGCAAATGGCAGGATTTCATTCTTTCTCATTGCCGAGTAGTATTCCATTGTATATATAAACCGTATCTTCTTTATCCATTCATCAGTTGATGGACATTTAGGCTCTTTCCACAGTTTGGCTATTGTTGAAAGTACCGCTGTAAACATTGGGGTACATGTGCCCCTATGAATTGGCACCCCCTGATACTTCTAATGTATTACCGAATTCAGTTTGGTAATATTTTGTTGAGGATTTTTGCATCTATGTTTATCAGGGATATTGGCTTGCTTTTTTGTTTTTGTTTTGTTTTTTGGTATTATCTTTGTCTGGTTTAGGTATCAAGGTAATGGTGCCCTCACTGGATGAACTTGGAAGCATTTTCTCACTTACACCAATGGATAGAACATCCAGACATAAAATTAATAAGGAAACATTTGGCTTGAACAACACAGTAGACCAGATGGACTTAATAGACAAATACGGAACATTCCATCCAAAACATAGCAGAATCCACATTCCTCTTAAGTGCACCTGGTGCATACTCCAGGATGGATAACATGTTAGGCCAAAAGGTGGTTTCTTAAATGAGTGGTGTTCGGGAAAGGTGTCAGGGCAGAATATCTAAATTTGTGGGCTATCACCATCTAGAGAGCATTTAAAAGTCACAGGGCCGGATGAGATCACCTAGGGATAAAGTGTGGATAAAGAAGAGAGATGAAGACTGTGCTCCTAGACACTATTACTTAGAGGTCAGGAAAATGAGAGTGGGTTATCAAATGAAACTGAGAAGGAGCAAGCCAGTGAGGTACAGGGAAAATCTGGAATCCCAAGTGAAGGAAGAGTTTCAAGGAAGGGTATCATCAAGTGTGTCAAATGTTACTGAGAGGTCAAGTTAGGTAGAGACTGAAAATTGATCATAGGGCTTGTTATTCAGTAGGTTGGTTACTGGTGACCTTAATAAAAACCTGTTCAGAGTAGAGGGAATACAAGTCTGACGGTAGGAGGTGAGAATGTGGAGGCTAACTCTTTCATGCTAGTCCGCTTTCATAAGGGGTGGAATAAGAGGGGCATGACTTCACGTGGATGATTTTTTAAGTGGGTCCAAATGTAACATAGTTTACGGTGGATAAGAGTGTCTAGATAATTACCATGTTCCAAGGATGCATTGTTAAGGAGCTCTATTGTAATTAGAGTTTTAAAATCAATAAAAGTTATTTTCTATCTTGAAATATAAATGTCGTGTATTAAATGATGAAGCAGAACCAAGTTAATATTTAATTCAATATGAGGATAATCTTTGAGGTCAATTCCATACATTTAAATGAAGCAAAAGACTAGCTCCAAAGATAGCTTAATAACTTTACATCTTTGAGAGGCATCTCTAAAATCACAATAGCTGATATAGCTATCTTCAGAGCTAGTCATTTAATACGTGGCATTGACCTACTTTCCTCTTTAATTATTTAAGAGTTACTGTTCAGTTGAATTTTGTCCTTGTGTGTGTACAGTGAAGGACTGTAACTTGTTGTACATTTTTTAGTTAAAATTGCAGAGTTCATATAACAAAAGGATCTGTTGCACATAAATGTAAAATAAATCACAGGATACTGAATTCATTTTTTAAAACATTGGTTTTCCAGTATGAGGAATTTAGATTACCATTTGATTACTATTTTTTCCCCAATTTTTTGATGTTAGGCAAATCGACTTGCAAGTTATGTACTAGAGTAGTAATTTACATCTAGCACATGCAATTATAAAGATTGAGATGTCTCCTATTTTATGCTCCCTCAGTAAATATAAAGTGTTTTTGCAGCTGGGGTGAAAAGAGAGTCCTCTTTCCCATCAACAACGAGGCTATGTTACCTGTCTAAATATGCCAACTCTACTGTATGATATTAGGCATTATGGTTTTTGTATTTAAAAGCTTGATTTCTTTTCCCTTTTACTCAAGATTATCTAACTCTTGATTTACTGGCGGGTAATGACAAAACATTGCCCAAACTGCCCAACTGGGACCAGAGCAAGAATCCCACTAGAACAGCAAGCATTGTCTCTCCCTTTAACAAGCACTGGCTCAATCTCTTGTAAATTTGCCTAATAGTCTCTTAGGAATTAGACGGTATTCCAAGTGATAAAGAGAATTTTCACGAAGGCCAAGAATAGAGTAATGGATTCAAACTTTTGCGAAGCATCAGGAACTCTGACAGAAACCACATAATCAACTCTATCAAGTTGTTTCCAGTTTGGCTCTGAAGACAAAACTAAGTAGAGATGTATTTTTTAAAAAAATAGAAGTATCTTAAAATAAACTCAACCCAGGACAGGCAAATGATAGTTAACTATGATTAATGATCCCTGGAGGCATCAGGATTCTGGATTTCAAGTGATATTACAAAGTGGGATCATCAAGACAGTATGGTAATGGCACAAAAACAGGCACATACATTATGGAACCGAGTAGAAAACCCAGACATGGACCCATAAACATATGGCCAACTAATCTTCAACAGAACAGAAAAGAATATCCAGTGGAAAAAAAAGGTAGTCTCTTCAACAAATTGTGTTGGGAAAACTGGAGTGTGACATGCAGGAGAATGAAACTGGACCACTTTCTTACACCATACAAAAAAATAAATGCAAAATGGATGAAAGACCTAAATGTGAGGCAGGAAACCATCAAAATCTTAGAACAGAACACGGGCAGCAATCTCTTTGACCTTGGCCATAGCAACTTCTTACTAGACACGTCTCCTGAGTCAAGGGAAACAAAAGCAAAAGTGAACTGTTGGGACTTCATCAAGATAGAAAGATTCTGCGCAGCAAAGGAAACATCAACAAAACTAAAAGGCAGCTTCAGGAATGGGAGAAGATATTTGCAAATGACACGTCTGACAAAGGGTTAGTATCCAAAGCCTATGAAGAACTTATCTAACTCAACACCCAAAAAACAACCCAGTTAAGGAATGGGCAGAAGACATGAATAGACACTTTTCCAAACAAGAAATCCAGGTGGTAATAGACACGTGACAAGATGCCCAACATCCCTCATCGTCAGGGAAATACAAATCAAAACCACAATGAGATACCACCTCACACCTGTCAGAATGGCTAACAGTAACACCAGAAAAAACAACAGGTGTTGGTGAGGATGCAGAGAAAGGGGAACCCTCTTGCACTCTTGGTGGAAATGCAAAATGGTGCAGCCAGTCTGGAAAACAGGAGGGAGGTTCCTCAAAAAGTTAAAAGTAGAACTACCCTGTGATCCAGCAATTGCATGACTAGGTATTTATCCCAAGGATACAAAAGTACTGATTCAAAGAGGTACACACACCCTAATGTGTATAGCAGTATTATGAATATTAGCCAAACTATGGAGAGAGTCCAAATGTGTGTGTGTGTGTATAACTCAGCCATCAAAAAGAAGGAAACCTTGCCGTTTGCAATGACGTGGATTGAGCTACTGTGTATTATGCTAAGTCAAATAAGTCAGAGAAAGACAAACACCATATGATCTCACTCATATGTGGAATTAAAAAAATAAAACAGATGAACTTATGGAAGGGGGAAAGAAAAAGACAGAGAGAGGGAAGCAGATCATAAGAGATTATTAAAGATAGAGGACAAACTGAGAGTTGATGGAGGGAGGTGGGTCAGGGGTGGGCTAGATGGGTGATGGGTATTATGGAGGCCACTTATTGTGATGAGCACCAGGTGTTGTATGTAAGTGATGAATCACTGGGTTCTGCTCCTGAAACCAATATTGCACTGTATGTTAACTAGCTAGAATTTAAATAAAAATTTGAAAAGAGGGGCGCCTGGGTTGCTCAGTTGGTTAAGTGTCCGACTTTGGCTCAGGTCATGATCTCACGGTCCGTGAGGTCGAGCCCCGCGTCAGGCTCTGTGCTGACAGCTCGGAGCCTGGAGCCCGTTTCAGACTCTGTGTCTCCCTCTCTCTCTGACCCTCCCCCGTTCATGCTCTGTTTCTCTCTGTCTCAAAAATAAATACACATTAAACAAATTTTTTTTAATCTGAAAAGAAAAACATGATCACTTAGTCACAGACTCATAGATGTGCATATTTTTAAAACCAATTTTGTACATTTTTTTAAAGTTTTACTTATTTTTTTTGAGGTGGGGCAGAGAGAAAGGGGGAGAAAGAATATTAAGCAGGCTTCATGCCCAGCGTGGAGCCCGACATGGGGCTTGGTCTCACTAACCACAAGATCATGACCTGAGCTGAGAACCGGAGTCAGATGCTTAACCAACTGAGCCACCCAGGTGCCCCCTGTATGTTTCTGAAATGTTTGTTTGTTCCTAAAACAAATACCCATGATCTCAGTCCTGGTGGGAGATGCTAACTTCTCTAGCATAACTCAAAATTTTCATAAATGTTAATTTATAGGAAACTCTTATAATCATAGGAAGCGTAATACTGAAATTAATAAGTTGTAGCCTAACTCAAAGTATATAGAAAATTCTCTTTTTACTCTCATTTTCATCTCTAGGATGTTTTGAGTGTCAGAGGATCCGCATGAGGTCAACAGTTAACATGAAATAGGTGAATTTGGAAATAATTTAGAGACAAGCAAAAATAATGATAAGAATGAGGTCTTGGGAAGTCGGTCCTTTTAAGAAAGAAATTGAGTGTGTCCCCCCCCCCCCCGCCAAAGGCAGGGTTTTAGTTTATTTTTATTATACTTGTTTGTGGTATACGAAAATGAATATAATACTACCAGGTAACATTTAAAATAAGCAAAACAGGGGCGCCTGGGTGGTTCAGTTGGTTAAGCGTCCGACTTCAGCTCAGGTCACAATCTCACGGTCCGTGAGTTCGAGCCCCGCGTCGGGCTCTGGGCTGATGGCTCAGAGCCTGGAGCCTGCTTCCGATTCTGTGTCTCCCTCTCTCTCTGCCCCTCCCCCGTTCATGCTCTGTCTCTCTCTGTCTCAAAAATAAATAAACGTTAAAAAAAAAATTTAAAATGAGCAAAACAAGGGGTGCCTGGGTGGCTCTGTCAGTTAAGTGGCTGACTCTTGGTTTTCAGCTCAGGTCATGATCTGAGGGCTTTGTGAGTTCAAGCCCTGTGTCGGGATTCTCCCTTCCTCCCTCTCTCTCTCTGCCCTTCCCCCACTTGGACTGTCTCTCAAAATAAGTTAATTTAAAAAATAAAATAAGCAAAACAATCAGCAAATAGTGCATAAGGGAAGAATAAAAACTAAGACAAAGAGGTTGAGCGTGGGCTAAGCACATGGAATATAGCCCGAGAGGCTCTGTATAGTATATTCTCACAAGAGGTAGACCACCCATTTGGCCCTATGCTCCTATGCATCAAAGGCAAAGATGTAACGCAGTAAATCACATCACACAGTCAGGCTTTTTAGAACAACCCTACCTTTTCCTAGTACTGAGGCCAGAGAAATAAGATGCTACATTACACAATTATCAGTGCCCTCAGCAACCTCCTTTCACTGAACATAGCAATGGCTTTCATGGGGTGCTCCTTTTAAATTTCCTTATTGAGTGACTGTGACATAATATCAAAGAACATTCCAGAGAAGCATTTCTCGGAGATACTAAAACAATATGGGGCAGGAATGTCTCATAGTTAGTCTGACACGATATAGAATAAGGATTTAACCTGAGCTGTCCAGTATGGTATCCATCGGCCATGCAAAGGCACTTACAATTTACATTTAATTTAATTTAATTAAAATTAAAGATCATTAAAAACTCAGTTCCTCAGTTATACTAGCCACATTTGAAGTTCTCAGTGGCCATTTGTGCCTGGCCCTATGATATTGGACAGCATTGATAAAGAATATTTCCATCATTGTAGAAAGTTCTGTGGAACAGTTGCTGATAGAAAAGAACGTACTGAATATTTTTCAGACAGGCCTGTCTCAGTGAAGCTTGTGATAGTTACTGAGAAACTGTGAGTTCAAGGTTATGCTCTCATAACCACAAATAGGGCAACAATTGTTTGTTAAAGTCAGAACCATGGCTTTAATAGGCAATGCAGAGGTCTTACTAATTTCTTCGCAGGACAGGAATGAATGGTAGTGGGCTTAATGCTTATTGAACAAGGCTGGAGAAAGGTAGTTTATAGTAATAAAAACAAACAAGATGATGCAACAGGAAGCCATGAGACTACAAGGGACAGTTAGCTATCATGAACCTGTGCCCTCCTGCCCCTTGAAATGCTATGAGCTTGAAGATTTGACTATATACCTATTAATAGTTTTAAACAGTGATCATTATCTCCACTTCTGGAAGTTTTATCACTAGCCCAAGCAGAATGTCTTGGAAATACAGAGTCTGCAATGGTCTATAGATCTATTGCAACTGATTTTGTTAACAGACTCATCAGAATTTACAAGCGTAGATAGTATTTGAAATCATTTAATTTGTCCAACATGCTTTCTACAAAACAATCCTTGCAATCCTTTTGGTATCGGCTCTGCATCTACTTTACAAAATACATAAGCCAAAATGGCATGTGTTCTACCTGTGTTCCCTTATAAACATTGTCAACGTAGCAGCCAGGGTGAGCTTCTATAAACGTGTGTCCCACCTCCCTTGGAATAAACGCCAAAGTCCCTATAATGGCCCTCCAGGCCCCTCCACGATCAACGTGGTTTCCTCTCTCGCCTCCTCTCCTGCCACTTGCTCTGGGCTCCGTCAGCTCCAATCACCCTGGCGTCTCTGTTCTTTTTCAAACAAGACACACGTGATCCTGCCTCAGGGCCTTTGTTTTAGCTGTGCGTGTTGTCTGAGCCATTCCTCCCCAAGACCTCGCTTGATGAACTCCCTCAGCTCCGTTGGAGTCTTTTTAGAAGCTTCACCTTCTTAATGAGATCATCTCTGAGCCCTCTATTCAGTGCTGCCGCCTTCCCGCCCCTGCCCAGGACCTCATTCTTATCATTAATTTTGCTTGTCTCTAAATTATTTCCAAATTCACCTATTTCATGTTAACTGTTGACCTCATGCGGATCCTCTGTCACTCAAAACATCCTAGAGATGAAAATGAGAATAAAAAGAGAATTTTGTATATACTTTGAGTTAGGTTACAATTTATTAATTTCAATAATTATGCTTGCTATGATTTTAAGAGTTTAATATCTCGTCCATCTAGAATCTAAGTTCCACACAGACAGAGCTCTTTATTCTGTTCACCAGTGTCTCTCCAGCACTAAGGAGAGTGCCTGGCACGCTGTGGACACTAAAAAAATATTTGTTGAATGAATAAATGGCTTCATAAGAAATCCTCTTTCTAAACGTAAAATTGCACTTTCAACCCTGGTTTCTAGCCATTTCCAAATATCAGGTCACAAAATTGTATATTTACATAGTTGAAAAGGCCCTTGGCAATGATATGCATATAAGTATGTATATACTTTATGTATAGAAGTATATATGTATATGCTTTAGGTATATAAGTATACACACACACACACACACACACACACACAGAACGTCTTTATGTCTATAAGTAAACCGTGACCCAGAGAGATTAAGTGACAGCACAAGGCCAAACAGCTAATTTACAGCAGAGCTATGGGACTACAGATTCTTAATCTATCTACAAATTATGATTTTCCAACAGTAAGTATACTCAAAAGAACATGCCACTGTCTGAGAGTTACCAGAAAAGAGATGCTAACATATTTTCACCTAAAGCAGCATCATTGCACTACGTGCATTTCGTCAACAGCAGCCCAAACTTGAATTGAACAAATTTGAGAGTCCTTCTTTAACATAGTCATGTAAAAAATAATAAAATAGTCACGTAACTTGAGAAATACATCGTATGACCCCTCACCAAACTATAGTTTTTAAATATAGTGAGTGCTTTACTTGGAGTAAAAATTAAGTGTCTCTAGAAAAAAAAATAGGCTCTAATAGTAAAAACATAAATTAAACCTTGATCATTCTCTACTTCCTTTATATTTTCTGTCACCTGGGCTCTCCTTTATTCCCTTGCTGACAGCTGCAGTCTTAATGTGCATCTTTGAGAAAATAGGTGCTTTTTGGTCCAAACCACTTTTCTCTTTGGCTTATTAGAAGCATCCATATATCATAGCCTGGGGAAAGAAGATAAAATAGGGCATCTTTCTTGCATATAAATCATGGCTTGTGGATCATCGCTGTTAATTAAAAATCCTTGCAAGGCTAAATTCAACATGATGGAAGCTTAGGACATCCTTGCTAGAGGACAAACCTGGAAGGAAAAGTGTCTTCAAATTTCTGTGAGAAAGAAAGTAGGATTGGGTCGTTATGAATCCTGGCTCCAGAGTTAGGGTTAACATTTCTTATGCCTACTGTACGCCCCGTAATTTGTTGCTGACCGGATGTTGTGTTGCTTTTTTGTTTCAGTGGTGTTGGCTTGTTTCCCTGTTCTGTGGCAACATCATCGTTTAATATTTTAACTAGGGACAGGAAAGGCACAGCCTTGTTCATACAAGGTGTGAATTTTACAAGGTCAGAACAAAATAAGCACAATTTTCACCATCCCGTTTTAGTGACACGTTCAAAAGAGAGGTGCATTAGCCTTGAGTCTGGTTCGCATGGTTATTTGATACCCTTATTAATGCATAAAGGAAAATGGTGAGTATACGTGTCTTTTCAAGTATGGATGAATATTTATTTTAGGGTTGTGATTGCTTATGCTCCTGGTCGGTGCCAGTCAGGTCAATAGGATTATATTCCCGAAATTGATTTTTCCCCCAATGAGTAAATAATGAAGCAATTTAACCTCATCTGCTTCCTGATCTCAAGCCTTTCACTGGTACTGCGAGCAAAGGCAGCTGCCTTAGCTTGAGGCGTGCTCATGCGCGAGGCCAATAAACACCTTTGGGTTTTCGATGAAGGTCATGGAAAGCTGATCATTTGGGAAACGTGTAGAATGGAAGTGCATCTTCTGGTCCTTGCAGCCATCAATCGTGGCTTGCAGAGGTGTCTCCACCTATGTCAAAGGGGGAACACATTACTGCATTAATCACGGACGTGGTTGCTGCCCTGAGAATTTCTTTCATTTATTTTAATTTAAGTGTTTATTCAGATACTGGCGTGGAAAGAAAACAGCACTTAGCTGGAAATGAAAATGAAAAGACAGGTGGAAAGTAGTAATCGCTCAGATTATGAATGATCTGGGCTTGCTTTATACCATGCTGCTTCGTTTATTACTGCACAAGCTGTGGCTTCTTGAAGGGTCCTAACACACCTGGAAATCAAAGTTACCCTCAAAGATTTGCCTCTGTTGTCACGGATGTCATCACCTCGTGGTCAAAATAGTCCTACTTTCTTTCTTTGTGATTCGCGTGACTAATAATAATGGTGGTATCCAACATTAACACACATGTACTGCGTGCCAGGTAGGGCACTGACACTTTACTTGCATTATCTCATTTAATTATTTTAGAATTGGGCACCTAGCTGGCAGTGACTTCAGCACTCAAGGTCAGGCCATTCAATTCCAGAATCCGGGTGTTTGGGCACTGGACTTCACAGCCTCCCGTCCCCACTGTTGCTGATAAAAACACAAGAAAACTCACTCTCCTCCAAGTCGTTCATTAGCTGGTCATACCTCCTGTGCAGATAGAGGACTGTTTTAGAGAGGTACCTTTGGGGGCTTCCCTTTCATTTGAGGAAATAAAAGATTAAAGGGCTGAAAAGGGTTATAACAAGTGATAACTTAATTGAAAATTACTTTTCATTTCCTTCCCCGATGTTTTAAAAATTGGCACTCTCTTTCCTGTATGCTAAAATTTAGAGCTTGGATGCAAGTTTGATTACTCCTTTATTTTTAGTTGTCCGGGATTGTTAATGAAAAAGATGTTTACGATATTGAAAATTTAAAAATGGATAAGCCTGTCTTTTCTAGCAGACAGCATTTCAACATATGGGGTTAAGGTTAAGTGGCCCACACGAGGAAACTGTAAATTCCGAGAGAGGAGAAATGTGTAAGCAGTCTTAACAAAAATATCTTTCTCATTTATTCCCCCAAGCGTTTGTTGAGCGCCCACTGAATGCCGGGTTATGTGCTAAGCATTAAGACCTATCAATTTTAGGTTAATTGCTCCTCTTAACTCTTTCCCCCCGCACCACTAGACTTTGCCCAAACGGTTAATTTTAATTTTCTGATGATTTGTCTTCTTTCTCGCTAGACTTCATGGTTGCTCAGAAGACAATCACAAGTGCCTAATAGAATGGACTAAGCTGATCACAAAAGGACAAATACCAGAGGATTCCACTCATATGAAGTATCTGAACTAGGCAGAATAACAGAAACAGAGTAGAAAGGTGGTTGCCAGAGGTGGGATGGGGGAAGGGGAGTGGTAAGCTAGACCTGGGTTTTCCTGTCTCCGCTGTAGTTGGGTGTGAGCGCGTGTCTGCTCTTTGAATGGAACACAGCCACCCCCTCCCTCTCGTCAACCCTCGTTGGAGTGGAAAGGAAGAAAAAATAATAATTTTTTGTTGTGTTAAGCCAGAGTTTTCCATGTTTCCATATTGTTAGGGTACATATGTCCATATATGTTAACCATCAACATATAGGTTTATTTTACCTTAACAAATACAGAGAAACGAATGAGCATGCCTGTAATCAAGGGCTTCTCAGATTAATTTTCCGGCTTTGGAAATATCTTTATCTTGCCTTTGGGAAGAGCCTTTTCAGGGTCATTGGGTAGTGGCAAAATATGAAAGATCTTTTTCTGACAGTTGCATAAAATGCAACTCAAGAGGAGCTATGTGGGAGTGTTAGGTTGGGAATCTGAAAATCATTTGCCTCCACATATGTAAGATAAATCAGTCCCAAAGGGTGTAAAAATAAAAGACAGAATTCCAGTTCCTCGGGGGGCTTGCAATCTGGTGGGGAGGAGAAGCTTAGGAGAGACTCACAACTCTGTCTCCTGACTCCTGGAGCGACTCTCCTCTCTCGGTACTTTCTCCCAGACAATCTTGCCTGGGGTTTTACCATCTATACGTTGACAGCTTTCAGTGTATGTCCCTGCCCCGGAACACTTCCTCCAAGATCCAGGGAAGTCTACCCAACTGCTTACCTGACATCTCAGTTGGATGTGTCACCAACATCTCAAAGTCACCATGTCCAAAAATGAACTCAGACTTGGCCCTCAACAAAGCTGCCTCTCCTCTGGTGTTCTCAGCACAAAAAAGTGGTACTACCATTCCCCCGACACAGTTGTGCGAGTCTCAAGTTTGTGAGTCATTCTCAACGCCCTCCTTTCCTCATTCCTTATCTCATCTCACCTGTGGGGTCCTGTCAATTTTACCTTGTCAATATTTCCCCGATCCTTCAGTACTCTCCATCTTGGCCTCCGTTTTACTCCAAGCACGTGGCAAATGCTACCAAACTACCTGCCCCATATATGTTCCAATATATTTTTTTATCTGCAGCCCGAATTGCATCTGGAATGACATTTTTAAAATAGAGATACGGAGAGGCTCCTGGTTGGCTCAGTCGGTTGAGCTTCCGACTTCCGCTCAGGTCATGATCTCATGGTTCGTGAGTTCGAGCCCCACATCGGGCTCTATGCTGACACCTCGGAGCCTGGAGTCTGCTTCGGATTCTGTGTCCCTGTCTCTCTCTCTCTGCCCCTCCCCTGCTCACGCTCTGCCTCTCTCTCTCTCTCTCTCTCAAAAATAAAATGGAACATTAAAAATAATAATAAAATAGAGATATGGTTATGTATTCTCTTAATTGAATGCCCTTTGATGACATCCCATTGTCCACAGGGGAAAATAAAATCCTTAACAATTCCACTGTCCTTGAATCTTCTGGCCTTCATCAACCTCACCACCACCATCTCACACTGATCTCTCCATGGCTCCATCACCCTGGGCTGTTTCTCGAATGTGTTCCTTGCCATATCAAGGTGTTCCGTCACCTGTAGTACTCTCCCCGTTCTGTTTTGTCTGCACAAAAACATCATACCCAAAGGAATCTGGCCCTGGCCTTCTGTTAGATATCGGGTTCCTTTTCCTCTTCTTCCACAGTAACTTATCATTGCAATTCAATATATAATTACAATTAGTGATTTAATTGTGGCCTCCCCCGTTCGACCGTATGCTCTGTGAGAACAGGTCTACTTGTTGACTGCTGTGTCCCTAGTGCCCAGTATGGGGTCTGGCACGAGGCAGATCCTCCCTCAGTCAATATGTGCTTAATTAATTAAACACGTGATGCAATATGGACGTTTCGGAAGCAGAACTAACCATAGGAGGGGCGTCAGAGATGCCTTCCCGGGGCTTCTTGAGGAAGGGTCGGTAAAATTTGGCCAATAGAAGATGATGATTAAGATCTTCTGGGAAAATATGCCTGCGGCCCTCGCTGTAAGTCAGGCGGGGCGGTAAGCGTTTACCTGGCGCGACTCCGTTTTACATCTGAAGAAGCTGAAGCCCAAGGAGATTGAAGAATTGCCCAAAGTGGGGCGCCTGGGTGGCGCAGTCGGTTAAGCGTCCGACTTCAGCCAGGTCACGATCTCGCGGTCCGGGAGTTCGAGCCCCGCGTCGGGCTCTGAGCTGATGGCTCAGAGCCTGGAGCCTGTTTCCGATTCTGTGTCTCCCTCTCTCTCTGCCCCTCCCCTGTTCATGCTCTGTCTCTCTCTGTCCCAAAAATAAATAAACGTTGAAAAAAAAAAAAAAAAAAAAAGAATTGCCCAAAGTGACGGAGCCAGGATTTATATCCCGATGTGTTGACTTCAGAGGCCCTGGGATGTTACAACCGTAGGCCTTTCTCTGTGAAACAACTTCAGAACTTGAAAAACGGTAATAGCCTATAAAAATCAGCAGAACCACGGCTCTGGTTTCAGGCCCTGTCCTAAAAGACACCAGAAGCGGATTTATACTCCTTGGAACCACGGCAGACTGAGGATTGGAGATAGTTGCCTTTGCAGTATGCGGTGAGAGGGCCTGAATGAGGGCGCCCTGCATTGGGTACGTGGGGACAGCTGAAGTGAACCACAATACGACCGGCCTGTTGGGAAGAGAGGCTTGCTTCACTCATGAGACAAGAAACAGGGGCAGGCGAGTGACGGTTCTTTGTTCCTGGAGCGAGGGTAACGGAGATAAGGGTCAGGCTCAGCTTGTAAATTCTCATCAACAAAGTGACCTGGTTGGCGGCGGGGGGGGGCACCTGGGTGGCTCAGTCGGTTAAGCATCCGACTTCGGCTCAGGTCATGATCTCGCGGTCCATGAGTTCGAGCCCCGTGTCGGGCTCTGTGCTGACCGCTCAGAGCCTGCAGCCTGTTTCAGATTCTGTGTCTCCCTCTCTCTCTGCCCCTCCCCTGTTCATGCTCGGTCTCTCTCAAAAATAAATAAACGTTAAAATTAAAAAAAAAAAAGTCTCAAGAGGTTGGGAGAAACGGTCCGTCCAGTGTTCGCCTAGATGTTGCTTAAGTAATGTCTGTGCTTCCTATGACTTCCTGTGCCCCGTTTACCAAGTTCAGGGGCCTTTGTAGTTCGTGTAGTTTTCTGCGGCACGTCTGGGTTTTGCACTGTTGCCCGACACGCAGGACGGTGATTCCTTAAGTCAGCGTTCTTCCCTCCACCTCCACGAGTTAAATAACTCCTGTCAGCTACTATGGGTTTTCAAGATGTCAGGGGAGGAGTTTTGACTTTAACTGTCCATGAGATTGTATCAGTCCTTTTTGAAACACTGGCCTGGCGGTGTGTGGGTAATGACCCAGTTATGGTATTATTGGATATGGTTTTAACACAAAGCTTGTGAAAGGCATTTGGCAAAGAGTCTTTTCTGTGAAGCCCAACTGGAAATAAAGCGGAGTTCGCTCGTCCCGTGGCTTTGTTCACTCCGGGGTCGTTAAGCCTTCTGTTACTTTCAAGGATGTCTCTTCTGCTTGTTTGTTTGTTCTACTCCTAGAGGCAGCATACCAAAAAATATAAGAGAAATGAATCACCGTTTTCCATAACTTAGAGCCCTCTACTAGAATTCATGGAGAAGGGAAAGATTTTTTGAAACAGGTTGTTCTGTTATAGTAAATTGGTTCTCTCACTGATTCTGGTCCAGGGGTGATCTATAGGCCTAGCTGGGTTAGGATTACCCGGTACTTGAAACCTATAATTTTAATATATCTCTTATTTCTCCCCACGAGCCACACATTGTCTGAGAATGCTTGTCACTCTGTGTATCCATTTCATGTCAAATATGTTAGAGTTGATTGTGGTTTTTAAAAGCCTTCCTTCCAAGCGATGGTGGCAGTTCAATTCAGAGTAATCATGTGCCATAGAAGTGGTTCTAACTCAATTCCTTTCTAGAAGATGGAGCACGGAGAGTTTATAAGTTTTGAGCTGCCCTGGAAAGCCCAGGAATATAATTCATGCTCTGTAGAAAGCACACTGGGGGGCGACTGGGTGACTCAGTCCGTTGAGTGTCTGGCTTTTTATTTTGGCTCAGGTCATGGTCTCACTCTTCGTGGGATCGAGCCCTGTGTCGAGCCTCACATCAGGCTCCTTGCTGAATGTGGAACCTACTTAAGATTCTCTCTCTCTCTCCTTCTGCCCCCTCCCCTACTCATGCTCTGTCTCTCTCCCTCTCTCAAATAAATAAAAATTTTAAAAAAACTAAAAAGAAATCCACAAGCTGCTGCTTGTTTTAAAAGAAAGAAAGAAAGAGAAAGAAAGAAAGAAAGAAAGAAAGAAAGAAAGAAAGAAAACAAGCACGCTGTTGCCTTGACTTTCCTAGACTAGTTTCTCCTGACTTACTGAATTGCCTACATCTCTGTTTTACCTTTTAGGGAGAACAGAGCCCAGGCAAAGTTGGATATTCTAGCATATCTGAACGTGCCACCCTGATGTCATTTACATGGCAGAGAGAGGGAAGATGTGGAGAAGATGGAACACGGGTCAGGCTGACCTCCTCGCTCTACTCCAGGGCTGCCGTCTCTGGCTGGCCAGTCAGGGCCTGCGCTGCACCAAGGTACTGAGCCCAGAAATCCAGCATGTATGCTCTTGCCAAGCCACAAAGCTTCGCATGGAATTGTATTCCCCCGGAGGAAAGGGTGCCTCTTTTCCATAACAGGCAAGTACAGTTTACTGAGATGCCAGTTGGGGGTGTTTTCAGACCAGAGGGGGCCTTATTCTAAATCACCCCAGACTACCGTATAGACTCATAGGATCTCGCCCAGTTCTTTACGCCAGACCAGCAATCCCACTATCTAGCAGGTTACAGCACAAAGAATCCCAGCTTCTGTGTGATGTAAGCTGATGTCTTAGATCCGATTCCTTAGAGGCAGAGCCTGAGACAGAGAGTAACCGCCTGCCCCTCTTTGCTCTGGACCAAGGGATTGCCTGGGATGTGGGACTTGCAGCGCTAGAACTGGGAAAGTCCTGGGCAAATCGGGACGATTTGGCCACCTTATCAAGTGACCTATCGAGGGGGTATCTCCAGGCAAAAGGAAGCGAGGGAGTAGCCTCAGCTGGAGAATTGTTTCGACCTGGTCTGTGGGGGATTCTGAGAGACGAGTTGGTTGGTTCCGTCTTGAGGCAAGAGAGCCCATTTCTTTAACTTTGTCAGTCAGTCATTGGCCGGTGGTTGTGCCTGGGTGGGGGGGGGGGTGTGAAGGACGTGTAACTTCCCGAGTAAGGCAGCCCCCCTAGGCAAAGAGCGATGAGGGCAATTCGGCAGAGAAGGGGGCAGCTGTGGGCCATCTGCAGCGAACTCTCAGAGTGACTAGGGAATGGGTGTCGCCGCCCAGTGAAAGCAGTATGTGTGGGGCCCGGCATGTACTGTACCCTGTTACTCACACCTACACTGTTGGCCTAACTCTGACTCCAGGTAGCCCAGTAGAGGACAACACAGCATTCATGTCACTTAGTGCCACAGAGGAAGAATGCTTTGGAAAAGCGGATGGTCCTTGGGGATCCGATCAGGAGTGAGACCATCACTCTTGGCCGCAAAGCCCCCATATCCTTTCATGCAGAAAGCACGGTGATGTCATCTCCCCCGGGAGCCTAACTCACTACAACTGCTGTGTCTCTCCTTGTCTCCACAGATGGTGGGGACAAGAAGAGTTCATGATGCTCTCCTCGTATCTTGGAAAACACCCATGTCCCTGATAGGGTGGCCAGCTCGTTCTGGTTTGCTTGGGAGTTTCCTGCTTTTAGCAAAGACAGTCCCACATGCCGGAAAACCCTTCAGGCCTAAGCAAACCAGTACCGTGGGTCAGTCTGCTTCCCGGAATTTCAACCAGTGAATTGTTAGCAAGGGAGAGGATTTTCATCCCCTGGATGGTATCCAAGGTGAAAAAGTCCATTGATTGCATTAAAAATCTGGAATCCTTTAGGTACTATAACACTAAATTATGTTAAATGCCAATAAAACTCTGACTGTTGGAAGGTAGAATAAAAAGAAGGAACTACAAATAAATAAGACAAAGGACATAGGGCAATGAATTCCAAACTGAGATGTCTGGATTCAGTGGAGCACGTGAGTGAGAGATCGTTGGAAGACGAGTCGTTATTGACATGACTGGAGATTCAATTTAGGAATATTAGTCTGCAGGTAGCATGTAGAATGTAGGAGAACAGAGAAGTCCCAACTCAAGTAAAATATGAATTTATTTCTCTTTGGGTGACTTTGTCTAGTGGGTTGGCAGGAATATTAGTCACACCGTGTTTCTTTTGGCCTCACTCTGATCTCATCTTTGAAATTCCAGAGACATTCTAGAAGCTGGGTATGTTTGCATAATATATCACTGAAAGGAAATATGACACGCTGGGAGGAGTGAACATTTCCTCTGCAGAGAAGAAATGAATTGTTGAAGAGCAAAATGGCAAGGGAGGTAGTTAATCGCACGCCCTTTTGGAAAGTTTGAATTTTGCACCATGTGAATGTATTAACAATTCACAAATTAATAATACAATTTAAATTAAATAGCCAAAAACAAGAAAGAAGTTAGGAAGAAGAAAAGACCCAGGATGAACCAGACTGAGCTATATTTTACAATTATGCATTGAATTTTTCAGGCTGAAATGATAGATTCTGAGTCTGACTTTCTTTGTTTATATTAATCAACAAATAACTGACGGATTCAGTTTGATTTCGTAAGTAATGTAAGTATGAAATTACTTGCAGTTTCTATGGTTTTTTTCCTGTGTGAAACAAATAAGGGCAACAAAAATGAAAATAAGACACATACACCTAGAAGTCACAATTCAATTTAACCCTAATTGTATCTTTAATGGCTATTGGCTTTGGGGACAGGTTAGTTAACCTAATTGAGCCCATTTTCTTGTCTGTAAGTGGTAATTATAGCTACCTCAAAGGGCCACCATAAAGATTCAATCAGAATCTATACGTGCAAATTCATGAAAAGAGGAAAGTTCTCCTTCCTCTGTCAAAGCATCTATACTATGCTCTGCAGATGGTGATACATAAATATGAGCTAAGTAATAAAATGCGTAATTGTGTGATGATATTTAATTTGGCGTCAATACCATAGTGCATTATAAAGAACTCTATAGTCCTTTCTGGTTCTAACATTTTGTGTCAAACAGTTAATATTACCGGAAGGAAATATGACACATTGGGGGAATGAACATTTCCTCTGAAGAGAAGAACTGAATTGTTAAAATGTCCATATTATCCAAAGAAATCAAAAGAAAGAAAGAAAGAAGAAAGAAAGAAAGAAAGAAAGAAAGAAAGAAAGAAAAAGCTTTGCTAGCCCAGCTTACCAATTTACATATAAGCTTGAACATGAATATTTAGTGTTACCCTAATAAATGTGAACGCTTCTAAATTGTGTATCGTCTCTGGACCAAGGTCAAGTGGGCGTATCTAAGCCTCAAAGAAGGAATTTCCATAAAACTATGAGAAACTGAAGATAGTGTTTTATAATAGAAGCCTGGAGATACTTAAATGATAGTTTTTAACTTACTCTGGAGAAGGGGAAAATACTTCTTGACCACTACAGGAAAATGTGTTTTATTCCTAAGGAATTGGACCATTTATATACTTAAATAGCATTATTCACTTTCCTGTTAGGAAAATGAGAATGTTTATTTTTAGAAGTGTGTTGTTTAACTCTCCAAATATTTTGGGATTTTCCATCCATGTTTCTATTACTGACTTTGAGTGTTAATTCCACTGTGGTCTGAGAGCATACTTTGGATGATTTTATCTTTTAAAATTTGTTAAGTTTATTTTATGGCACAGAATGTGATCTATCTTGGTGAATGTTCCAAGTGAGATTGAGAAGGACATGTATTCTGCTGTTGTTGGGTCAAGTGTTCTGTAAATGTCAGTTACATTCAGTTGATTGATGGTGCTGTTCAGTTCAATTATACCCTTCCTGACTTTCCATTTGCTACATCTGTCAGTTAGTGATAGAGGAGTGTTGAAGTCTCTAACTATAATTATGAATTTTTTCATTATTCCTAGTAGTCTGATCACTTTTTGTCTCATGTATTTTGATGCTTTGTTGTTAGGCACATACATATTAAGGATTGTTATGTCTTGGAGAATTGGCCCCTTTACAGTTACATAACGCCCCTGTTTATCTCTGGGAAATTTTCTTGCCCTGAAGTCTGCTTCATTTGAAATTAACACAGCTACTCCAGATTTCTCTTGATTATTGTTGGCATTGTAGATCTTTCTCCATCCCTTTGCTTTTAATCTATCTGTGTCTTTATATTTATAGTGGGTTTCTTGGAGACAACATCTAGTTGGGCTTTGTTTTTCTTAGCCATTCTGACAGTCTCTGTCTTTTAACTGGTATATTTATACCATTGACATTTCAAGTGATTATTGATAGAGTTAGTCTAATATCTACCATATTTTAACTGTTTTTATTGTCTTTGTGTGTGTGTGTGTGTGTGTGTGTGTGTGTGTGTATTCTACTTCTTTCCTGAATTCTTGGCTTTTGAATATTTTATATGATTCCATTTCTCTCTTCTCATAGCATGTCAATTATACTTCTTTATAAATTCTTTTAGTGTTTAGCCCTAGAGTTTGCATTATCCATTTATAACTAATCTAATACACTTTCAAATAACCCTATTTCACTTCATGGGTAGTGCGATACTTTATAAAAGCATATGCAATGTCTCCATCCTGTCCCTTATTACACTGCTGTTGTTCATTTCACTTATGCATAAGCTATACTCCCCAAATACATTGCTATTGTTATTGTTTTGAACACGATGTTAACTGTTAGATAAATTAGACTAAGAAAAACTAAAGATTTTATTTTGCTTTCATATATTCCTTCCTGTATATAGATCTATGTTTCTGACCTATATAATTTTCCATACCCAAAAATAAATTGAAAACGGATAAAATACCTAGATATGAGACAGGAAGCCAATCAGAATCCTAGAGGAGAACGCAGGCAGCAACCTCTTTGACATCAGCCTTAGCAACTACTTACTGGACATGCCTTCTGAGGCAAGGGAAACAAAAGGAAAAATGAACTATTGGGACCTCTTCAAGATAAAATGCTTCTGTACAACAGAGGAAACAATCAACAAATTGAAAAGGCAGCCTTCAGGATGGGAGAAGATATTTGCAAATGACATATCAGATAAAAGGTTCGTATCCAAAATATATAAAGAACTAATAAAACTCAACACCCCAAAACCAAATAATCCAGTTAAGAAGTGGGCAGAAGACATGAATAGACATTTTTCCAAAAAAGACATCCAGATGGCTAATAGACACGTGAAAAGATGCTCAACATCAGTCATCATCAGAGAAATACAAATCTATACAGAGAAATATAAATCTCTATAGAGAACAAAACTACAATGAGGTAGTATGTCACACCTGTCAGAATGGCTAAAATTAACTCAGCAAACAACAGATGTTGGTGAGGATCAGAACAGGAACCCTCTTACACTGTTGCTGCGAATGCAAACTGGTGCAGCCACTCTGGAAAACAGTATGGAGCTTCCTCAAAAAATTAAGAATAGCGCTACCCTATGACCCAGCAATTGTACTACTAGGTATTTATCCAAGGGATACAGGGATGCTGATTTGAAGGGGCACATGCTCCCTGATGTCGATAGCAGCATTATCAACACAGCCAAACTATAGAGACAGCCCAAATTTCCATTGACTGATGAGTGGATAAAGAAGTTGTGGGGTGTGTGTGTGTGTGTGTGTGTGTGTGTGTGTTATAGAATATTACTCAGCCATCAAAAAGAATGAAATCTTGCCATTTGCAACAACACGAATGGAGCTCAAGTGTATTATGCTAAGCGAAATAAGTCAGAGAAAGAAAATTGCATATGATTTCCCTCGTGTGGAATTTAAGAAACCAAACAGATGAACATAGAGGAAAGAAAAAAAATAGGAAGGAAAACCATAAGAGAGACTCTTAACTATAAGCTAAGGAGGGCACTTGTGTTGAGCACTGGGTGTTACATGTAAGTGATGAATCACTAAATTCTACTCCTGAAATTAGTATTACACTGTATGTTAACTAACTAGAACTTAAATAAAAACTTGAAACTTCAAAAAAAAATCTGAAACCAAGAGGGCATCAGGGTTGGTTGCTTCGAAGGCTTCTAGATGGCCATCTTCGTTTTGTGTCTTCACATACTCTTCCCCTCTATCCATGTCTGTGTCCTCATTTCCAGTTGGAAATTTCCAGTTGGAACTGGTAAACTGCTACCACTTGTAGTAGTTTAGGGCCCACTCTAATGATCTCGTTTTAACTTCATTACAGCTTTAAAGGCCTTATCTCCAAATACATTCACTTTCTGGAGTCCTAGGGGTGAGGACTTTGACATATGAATTTTGGAGGGACACAGTCCTGCGTATAACACAATTATTTTACATTTCTAGTCTGATATTCTAAAGTCGCTACCATATCTGAGTCTGTTTCTGTTGCTTTCTGTGCTCTTCACATTTTGTTTTTGCTTTTCAGCAAGCTTGTAATTTGTTATTGAAAGGTAGATGTGATGTGTTGAGTAAAAGAAACTGAGATAAATGTGCCTTTAGTTTGAGGTTTTATGTGTATCTGGCTAGGAATGAGGCTGTTTACTCTTTGCTATAGTTGTATAGTCGGGGACTAAAATGTTTTCTAGTGTTCTTGGTTTTGTTCCCCATAGTATCTTCGGGTTTCCTAGATATTCTTTCTTAAATTGGGTCTGAGGCTTGTAGTTCTTTCAGCTGTAAGCCCCTGTTACTATACAGAGGCCAAACGGATGTGGTGTTAAAATGTGGGAAGGGGAAACGTCCTATTATGTTATGATTGGTGTTCAATCTTCAGTGAGCCTGTGACGTTCAAAAGTGCTTCTCAGCCTTCTCTTTCTCCTTAGGTGAGACAGGAAAGCTAGAGAGACCCGAAGTTGGGTATTTCTCTTCCCCTAGATCAGTTAGACTGTGGTAGAATCTAAGTGGGCTAGGCTCTGGTAAAATATTTTCCCTTGAGGGCAGGCTGTTGTTAATGAAAACAGAATGCTCTAGGCTCATTTCAAAGTCATTACTCTCATACCCTCACCACCTGTAGCATAAGGGGATTTTTCTATGATCTTCACCCTGAGATCCTATCAGTCTCCTAGAGGTAATACTCATAAAATCATGGAGGTCCCTATTAGACTGGGCCCCAGGCATTTTACCTCTTGATCTAGCCCCCAGTCAATCTCGAGCCATTAATATATTCTTTCAGTAGGAGCACTTAACTACCACGTTCATCTAAGAGCTTCTGTTCATGGTAAACTGTGATTTTATTTACCCTGTATGTTTTTAGTTTCCAGGCCAACAGTTTGCCCTGTGACCTCAGCTCTGTAATGGATCTAAGAAGAGTTGTTGAATTTTAGTGTATTTACCTAGTGTAGTTTTCTGGTTGTGAAGATAGAAGTGAGGACTTCTAAGTCTTGATATGTTGGACTAGAAACCAGAAATAACATTTTTTTACTCTTGGGGTGCCTGGGTGGCTCCGTCAGTTGAGCGTCCGACTTTGACTCAGGTCATGACCTCGCAGTTCGTGAGTTTGAGCCCTGAGTCGGGCTCTGTGCTGACAACTCAGAGCCTGGAACCCTCTTTGTATTCTGTGTCTCCCTCTCTCTCTGCCCCTTCCTCGCTCATGCTCTCTCTCTCTCTCTGTCTCTCAAAAATGAATAAATGTTAAAAAATTTTAAAAAAAGTTTTTACTCTTGAAAATTAAGAAAAATAAGCAAAGAGAAGAACGAAGTCATGCCATAATCTCATTACCCTGAGATACGAAGTTAGAATATTTTTTCTACCTCTGAATTTGTTTTCTGCAATATTTTAAACATGCAGAGAAGATAGAGAATACTATAGTTACAATTAACCCTTGTTCACTGTTTGCTCCATTGTTTTCTGGGTCTTTTCTTTTTAAGAAATACAGTGTGATAAGAGTTCATACTTTGCACACTTCTCAATTCAAGTCTTTCTTCTCACTCCGTAGAAATAATCATCATCCAGATTTTAATCTATATTTTTCCTTATACTCTTTCTGTTCCTTTTTTATAATATATGCATGCTATTAAGCATTACATAAACAGAATCATATTGTATGGAACCTTCTATAGGTTGCTGTTCTCAATCAACATTCTGCTTTGGTGATTTACTCATGTTGAAACATGCACATAGTTCATTTGTTTTCCTTATTTCTGATTCTTGTACGGTATGACCTTACCCGCTTTGCTAATGCCTCTTCCTGTTAGTGGACATCGAGGTTGCTTCCCGTGTTTGCTCTTACAGGCGATGCTGCAATGACCATTCTTCTATGTGTCTCTTTGGGCATATGCGAGTTTCACCTGAGTCTGTATGGTGTCGATTACAGGAGCACAGGCCACAAAAGCAGCACTGCCTTAGTTCAGATTTCCACCTTAATACTTAGCAGCACTGTAATCATAGTCCATGTGTTGGAGCCCTGTTACTCAGTGGCTAGAATGCCAAGCTGAGGATTTACTACTTAATGGAATAGGCAATGAGGAGTCATTGGAGATTTCAAACAGGGAGTGAGAATATCAGATTGACAGTGAGACTTATCTGGAAACACCGTAAACCATGGATTGACCTTCAAAGTTGCAAAATTGGGAAGCCAGCCCTCTCCACCAGTACTTCTGGATGTGTCACCTAAGTTCTCCGACCATGAACTATTTCAAACGAGATGGAATCCTGGTGGAAATAATCTGGGTAAATAAAATGAGATTCTCATTTTCTGTTTGTTTTCAACCTGGTGGGTATCCTTTTTTTTTTTTCTTAAGTTATCTTCCCCAATTTTATTTTCTGGCATCCCGATTTTGGATCCCATAATGCATCTTTATCCTCAATTATGCTTCTTTCCTTTCTTTGTCCTCTCTTCACAGTAGGAGCTGAAATCACTCACACCAAGAGGATTAGAGTTGATCATCCCCCCCCCCAGTAATTCATACTTTGAAAACTTCATTCTTTTATATCAAAGTAACACATACACGTGGCAAATAATTAATACAGAAGGGATTACAATGAAAAGGAACCATCTCTAGGCCTAGCTGGTCACACCCAGCTTCTCCAGGGACCACCTCTTTAACCTTTTTTAGTTCTTTGGAAGTTTATCTTAGTAACTGTAAATAGCTTAACAGGCTTATGCATTGATTTCTTGCTTTACCAACTTTAAATTATATCTATTTACTACCGTATATGAAAAATGTAAATTTCCAAAAACAAAATTAACCTCAATTCCTCACTTCTTCTTTTTTTTCTTAATTATGCTAACTTTAGCATTTCCTATCGATTGCTTTATAACTTTAAGTAATATCCTTAAAATCCACCTTCCTTATATCTTCCTTCTAATTTATCTAAACTATAGTATTATTTTTTTCTATTGCCTGCTTTTATAGCTTTAAATAATGCATATTCAACTCTATTTCCCATCCTATCAGCTTTTAGCTGTTATCTCGCTGCTGTCCACCTTCCACGTCTCACCTGTTACCCATTTCGCTTTATTTTACATTGCCAAGGCTCCTAAAGTTTTCATTCCAGTCTGCAGTCATATATATGTTTTTCATGCTTTATCTAAAGATTATAAAAGGGAAGCATTATTATAATGATGAAAATGTTATTCACTCTTGCATCAACTAGTACTTACTTTTCCAGGGATTGAAGGTCATCAACCCTGGACCTCTTAAAGGGGAGTGTTCCTCTTATCAAGGTGAACTGTAGTCTTGTTTCTTATAGTTCATCGTTTGCTTCAAATCAGATCATAATTTTCTTTAGCTTCCTACTAGATTGACTACAATTTATTTTATTTTTTTTTCAACGTTTATTTATTTTTGGGACAGAGAGAGACAGAGCATGAACGGGGGAGGGGCAGAGAGAGAGACACACACAGAATCGGAAGCAGGCTCCAGGCTCTGAGCCATCAGCCCAGAGCCCGACGCGGGGCTCGAACTCACGGACCGCGAGATCGTGACCTGGCTGAAGTCGGACGCTTAACCGACTGCGCCACCCAGGCGCCCCTAGATTGACTACAATTTAAAAGCCTAACAACACCAACTGCTGTACAGGATGTGAAGCAACTAGAATTCTCAAACCTGCCGGTAAGGGTGTTCCTTCGTACAACCACTTTGGAAAACAGTTTAGCAATATCTGTTAAAGCTGAGCACGTACATGGCCTGTGATCCAACTCCGCTACCCTCACATATACACCCCAAAGAAATGCGAACATATATTACCACAGACCTGTGCCAGAATGACCATAGCAGCACTCTTCATATTAGCTAAATCTGGAAGCAGTTCAAATACCTAGCAACAATAGAATAGTTTAACAAATTCATGCAGTGAAGTACTGTACAGCAATGAGAATGTGTTGCCGTGAGCAACACATGAATTATGATGTTGAATAAAAGAAGCCAGACCCAACAGAGTGATATACTATATGGCGAATTTGTGTAGAATCAAAATACAAGAAAAAATATTCTGTACAGTGTTAGAAATCATGGGGCGCCTGGGTGGCGCAGTCGGTTAAGCGTCCGACTTCAGCCAGGTCACGATCTCGCGGTCCGTGAGTTCGAGCCCCGCGTCAGGCTCTGGGCTGATGGCTTGGAGCCTGGAGCCTGTTTCCGATTCTGTGTCTCCCTCTCTCTCTGCCCCTCCCCCGTTCATGCTCTGTCTCTCTCTGTCCCAAAAATAAATAAACGTTGAAAAAAAAATTTAAAAAAAAAATCAGGATTGTGGTTACCTTCAGGGATGCAGGTAGTGACTGATCACAAGAATGGTGTTGGGGTGCTGAGACTATTCAATTTCTTCATATGGATGGTGTTTGCTTGGATGTGTCCACTTTGTGAATATTCATCAAGCAGTACATCTACAAATTATGGACTTTTGGGGCGCCTGGGTGGCTTGGTCAGTTAAGCGTCCAACTTCGGCTCAGGTCATGATCTCACGGCCCGTGAGTTCGAGCCCCGCGTCGGGCTCTGTGCTGACCGCTCAGAGCCTGCAGCCTGTTTCAGATTCTGTGTCTCCCTCTCTCTCTGCCCCTCCCCTGTTCATGCTCTGTCTCTCTCTGTCTCAAAAATAAATAAACGTTGAAAAAAAATTAAAAAAAAACACATTATGGACTTTTGTTATGCACGTTATACTTTTATTTTAAAATCTAACATTAAGATGGTTCCTTTAGTGGTCAAATAAAAAATTGCTTGTTTTCATTGGGCTCAGAAATAACTTTTTTAAATGAGAGCACACATTTTGTTTTCGTCTTCATATTTCTATTTTCTGAGTTTCCTAACATGAAAATTAACTTGTTTTATTACCCTAGAAGGTTATTTTATCAATTCCAAAAAAAATTATGAGTCCATATCATGCTCCTCAAACTTAAACCATTTTAATATGCAATTTGTAATGGGTTGAATTGTGTCTTCCCAAAAGATACATCTGCCCTAATCTTCGGTGCCCGTGAATGTAACCTTATTTGGAAATAGAGTCCTTGCTGATGTAATTAGGGATCTCAAGATGAGGCCATCCTCGATTTAGAACCTGCTCTAAAATCCAGTGGGTGGTTGCCTTTATCTGAGAAAGGAGAGAGAGATTTAAGACTTAGACATGGGGAAGAAAGTCATGTGTCGACAGAGGCAGGCATGGGAGCGATGTTTCTGTAAGCCACAGAACACCAAGGATCATCCGTGCCGTGAGAAACTGTGAGAGAGGCCTGGAACAGATTCTTCTTCAGAGCCTTCAGAAGGAGCCAACCTTGTTGACACTTTGACTTCAGACTTTGGACCTCCAGCATTGCGAATCAGTTTCTGTTGCTTTAAACGGCCAAGTTTATGGTAATTTGTCGGAGCAGCCTTAGGAAACTAATACACCATCCCTGCTCACACACATTCAGACAAAGGTGCACTTACCGTAATGGCCTGTTTTATTCTCAGCGGTCCCCCCTTGAGTGCTCAACGTGCAATAACGTGATGTTACCCGATTTTTATTGTTTTTATAATACCTGAAGAGCCCGTGGTGATTGGGAAAGTTTGTACCCACTTCCTACATCACCTCTCTTTGGTCCCGATTTTCCACGGCCCTACAGGCTGCATCAAGTTAGTGGTTCGTCAAAGTAACAGCTGTAAGCCTCTCAACTTTCCCATCCCATGACACATTTCATCGTTTTCTTTTTCATGGCAGTTGATAAGGCAAAAGAACACGGGGTACCTCTTCCTGTAATTTGTTTTTTAGTTAGAGTCCTAATTAGCATAAAGGGAGTTGGAAAGCAATTTCTATGTGGAATACTTATTACCAAGGTTAAGAGACACTATGCTTCACATTTAATTGGTTTATAGGGTTGCGAAGCTAGTCTTCAAGGTCACACAAGTCTTACTTATGAACACAAAAAGAAAAGGCTGCCAGCTGTGTTAAGAACACCAAAGTTGCGTTTTCTTCTTGATCGGTGAGGAGTTGGCCCTTGCCCGAAATGCTAAGTTTGACATATCTTTAAACGTTCTTTTGAGTGATAGAAGAAGTAAACTTGACCCTGCGGTCAGAACAAATGAGTTGATTGCCAATGTGACATCTTCTGGCTCCCCGGCCTCCCCCTCACCCAGGCACGAACCAATCTGCCCGTCGTTGGGCTTACACTGACGAGGCAGTAAGACCACTCTGGTGCCTGCCACAGTCTCCACCATCCCCCCTCGTGCAAGAATGTGGTAGTCCGGGCCGTCGCTGCCAATGAGAGTGACTGGGTGACGGGTGAGCCCCACTGAGTCGATTAACCCCGTACTGTCTCCTAACTTTTCCTAATCTTCCCTCCACCACAACCCATTCTTTATACAGAAGCCAGAGTGACCACTAAAGCATGCATATATGTATTGATTGATTCATTTAATTTGTAAAATTCTCTGCTTTTTAAAAAAAATGTTTATTTCTTAGAGAGAGAGAGAGAGAGAGAGAGAGGGGCTGGGGGGAGGGAAGAGGGGAAGAGAGAACAGAAGACAGAGAATCCCAAGCAGGCTCCACACCATCAGCGCAGAGCCTGATGCAGGGCTCGTGCTCCCAAGAATCGCAAGATCATGACCTGAGCGGAAATCAAAACTTGGATCCTTAACCAACTGAGCCACCAGGCACCCCACCACTTAAACATTTAAATGAGATGTTCTACTCCCTGTCAAAACTCTCCAAGGGCTTTCTACTACCTTTAGAATAAAATCCAAACACACTACCTGATCCTGTCCCTGTCTACACACTATCCTTATTTCCAGCTTAGCACTGGCCATTCCTTCTGCCTGCGGTCTTCTGCCCACAGATATTCCCATCGTTGGATTTTTCTCACCAGTCAGAATTCAACTTAGCGGTTACAGATTACAAGGAGCTTTCAAAAGAGGTGCCCCATCTGCATGGCAAGTCTGTCTATACAGCATACCTCAGTTTTATTGTTTCTGAAATTCTTAATCATTTGTTTGTGGACGTGATCTGTGTCCCCATCTCTTTCACTCTAAACTAGATTTTGAACTCCATTAAAATAGAGACCTTTTCCGTCTTGAATTCTGCCTGTCCCTGAATTAGTTCTTTATAAAATATTTGTGGATAAATGAATAACTATAACCATTTTGATAAATGCTACTATGAACATAGGTTCTTGGTCAGAATTATCCTTCATTTATCACCAATAATTCACATCCTCTTAAAAAGATACTCTTGTATGAGGTTATATATTTTGTGCTATGACTACTCTATTCGCTATTTATGGCTAAGTAACAAATTACCCCCAAAGTTAGTAGTTTAAAACTGCAAATTAGTTATCTCATAGTTTCTGTGGGTCAGGAAACCCAGAATGGCTTCGCAGAGTGCTCTGGGCTCAGGGTCTCTGAGGCTGTAATCAAGGAATGGGCCAGGGCCCCAGTCATCTCAAGGCTCCAGAAGGGAAGTGTATGCTTTTGAACTCAACTATGGTTGTTGGAAGGATTCAGCTTCTTACAGCAGTGGGACTGAAGGCTGAATCAGACTGGCTATGGGCCAACCCTTGCAGCCGCTCCTCACATGGCATTTTGCTTTATCAGAGGGAGAAAATGAGAGAGAGCAAGAGACCCTAAGAAACACAGAAACTAAATCATTTTGTAGCCAAATCTTGGAAATGACATCCCGTGACTTTTACAGTATCCTGTTTGTTGGAACTGAGTCAGTAGGTCCAGCCCAAATTGAAGGGAAAGAGATTTCTCGTGAGTTAGCAGGAAGCAAGGATCATTGGAAACCTTTTCAGAGGCCCACCTACCACAGAAAATACCTCCGTATTTGTATAAACTGCCTGTCTTCTCACTCTGTCCTGTTTTCATGGAATTTTCTACTCTTGGGGGCCAAAGCTGTGCTCATCATGTCCACTTTCTGTCACTTACCAGTTACTCTTGACAACTTAGCAATTTTGAGTGGGAAGTTTCAGTTTAAGATGCCTCGGCAGCTAGGACAAACAGCCAGTCACAAAACTACAGTAAAATATGGGTATCAGAACTGTAGGTACCAAGGACTGGGTATTATTAGAAGAGAAGTCTATAGGAGCGCCGGGATGGCCCAGTCGGTTAAGTGTCCGACTTCGGCTGAGGTCGTGATCTCGTGGTTCGTGAGTTCAGGCCCCGCATCGAGCTCTGTGCCGACAGCTCAGAGCCTGGAGTCTGCTTCAGATTCTGTGTCTCCCTCTTTCTGTGTCCCTCACCCACTTGCTCTCTCTCTCTCTCTCTCTCTCTCTCTCAAAAATAAAGAAACATTTAAAAAATTAAATAAAAAAAAACAAGATAAATATTCATTCTTTCTTTCAAGAAATATTTACCAAATGATTCTATGTGCTGGGCACTGTTCTAGATGCTGGGATACGTCAATGTACAAAACTGGAAAAATAAAGCTTGTTTCCATGAACCTTTAGAAACTAATGTAGAGGGCAGGTAATATATAAGATATAAATAAAAATACGCAGGGTGTTAGTGCTGAGGAGAATGAGAGGGATATAAAGTACCAGATTGGGAGGGGGTGACATTTTAGCTCCATTAGAACACTGTCCTCTCAATCCAGCACCTTATATCCCCTCTCATAGTTTTTTTGAGAGAGGGAGAGAGAGAGACAGAGAGAATGAGAGAGAGAGCATGCACTCGAGCAGGGGAGGGGCAGAGGGGGAGAGAGAGAGAGGGAGAGAGAGAGAGAATGTTAGGCAGGCTCCACACTCAACACGAAGCCCGACCCCACAATGCTGGGGTCATGACTTGAGCCAAAATCAAGAGTCAGATGCTCAACCAATGGAGCCACCAAGGTGACCCAGAACCCTTCTCATTCTCCTTAGCTCTTAGCGCTGTATCCTCATTGAGAAGATGCCCTTTGAACAAAGACCTGAAGAATGGCCTGCAGATGTCTCTGGAAAATCGTCCAGGTAGGTGAAGTAACAGCTACAAAGGAGGGACCAGGACCAATGTATGGCAGGAAATTAAAAAGCTCGCTGTGTCTGAAATGAACTAATAAGGGGAAGTATGGAAGGAAACGAAGTTGGAAAGGAGGGCCAGATCATACAAGGCCTTGCAGGCCGTTGTTAGAACTTTGATTTTTCCTGTGAGTGATGTTGGAAGCATTTTAGATCTGCTGTAAGATGCCAACAGGGTCATGTTGGCTGCCATGATGAGAGAGAGTCTAAAGGGAACTTGAGAAGAAAGACACACACTTTATGTGGCTACTGCAATATGCCAGACCAGAGATTTGGGGCGCTTCAACTAGAGGAGTAACAGTGGCAGTGAGTGAGAAGTGATCAAATCCTGGGTGTATTCTGAAAGCACGTTTGAGAGGATCCATTGGGTGATCGGATGGTAGAAAAGGGAGTCCTGTGTGGCTCCAAGGTCCTTGGCCTGGACCAACAAAGGTTGAAGGTGCCTTAAACTGAGATAGAGAAGTCAGTCCGTGGTAGAAGCAGGTTTAGGGAAAGAATATCTGGGGATCAGTTTCAGACATGTTAAGTTTTTAAAAGCCTTTCTAGACATCTAAATGCAAGTGTTGAGCAGGCAATAGTCTGGAGTTAGAAAAGAGGTTTAGTCTGGAGATAGATATTGGCAAGGACTTAGCATAGGGTAGGTATTTCAAGCAGAAAGAACGGAAGAGATCACCTAAGGAATGAAGGTACCCAGAAGAGACAGGACGTGAAAATAAGAACATCAGAGTCAAGAGCCTGACTCTTGAATCAGTAGTGTGCTCAAACTAGGTCCAGTTACTAGGAGCATGATAGGGATTTCTTGCTGAAGAGATGGCTCAGTGCTCCCAGAAGGGTCTTGCTTGAGATTTCTTCTAACCGGGACTGACTTGCGTCAGATCAGATCTTCCTCCAGCCTTCAATCTGGCCAGCCCCACGGCGAGCTCCACTCCACAGCTGGGATTCAAGAAAGCCCATTATTTCTTTTCTTCTGACTTTGACCTCAGTTTCCTCTGCGTGGGTGGTTTTCAAAAATCATTGTGCATAATAATTCCCAGAAGGGTTTGTAGTTTCCTTCCTCCAGAGTCTCATTCTGTAGGTGGGCCTGGAAGTGTTCACTCTTAGCAAGTACCCTGCTTAATCTTGATGGGGGTGCTCCACTTTGAGAAAGCTAGATCGCCATAAAAAAAATACTAAATATTTTATTACTCTAGAAGTATAAGTTTAATTACCCATAGTGGCTATTGACCTTAGCTTTCTAATGACGATGTAGTTACTTCATAAAAACTGTCATAGATTTTAAGCTCAATCATCTGTAGTCAGTTAATTAACTGCTTGAAAAATGCATTCAGAAAACAAACACTCCAAATCTATTACTTGTATAAAATTTTTGAAAAGAGTACTAGACAACGATCATTGATTCGGAGAGTTAAGTTTTGAGCACACAAGAAGACATTTGTATCTAAAGACTGGTGTGATAGGGACATCTCTGATCACCCATGCCCAGTTTTGCTCTCCTTCCGGATAGACAGGAGCATTATACTTTGGAGGGGCCATGTCCTTAGTTCTGGTCAATGGATCATGAGCAGAAATACTGGATGTCTCTTCCAGACCAAAATATTTCAGAGTTCACCTTTGACCTTCCATAGTTTCTTCCTTTGCCACAGCAAGTGCGGAGGAGGTGTGGCATTGAGTTGACGAATATGGAAGATCAAAACAGTCTGCATCTTTGGTCATCGGAGGACATTGTTTCCGAGTCTCCGTATTCACAGCAGACTTTGTGAGTGCAAACTACATTTTGCGTTAACCCACTGAGATTCTTCAATTTTTTTTTAACGTTTATTTATTTCTGAGACAGAGAGAGACAGAGCATGAACAGGGGAGGGGCAGAGAGAGAGGGAAACACAGAATGGGAAACAGGCTCCAGGCTCTGAGTGGTCAGCACAGAGCCCGACGCGGGGCTCGAACTCACGAACCGTGAGATCATGACCTGAGCCGAAGTCGGACGCTCAACCGACCAAGCCACTCAGGCGCCCCAACCCACTGAGATTCTTATTTGTTCGTTTGTTACTGTGGCCTAAGCCTATCCTATCGTGACTCATCACCTGCCATTGTATCATAAGATGTCTATAAAAGTATAGATCTGGAAGAGATTTGTTTATTGTAAGTTTATAACTCTGATTTTCAGACTTTACATCACATATTGAAATGCTGTCCTTGCTACAAAAACAATCGAACTACCTCTCACATTAACTGTTCTATGTCTCTCTCGTGTCTATAGTTTCAAGTTGTCTGTGAAATGTAACACGAAACTTTGCTGCCTGCGTGTCCCCGGTTATCCTACTTACTTTGTTGATATTTATATTAGGAAACTGAAACAGAGTACATCCCATTTTTCAAACACTGCTCCCCTGAGGAGTGGTTTCCTGTCCTTAGCTCTTCTCCTACCCCTCAGTAGGCCCATTCACCAGCTCACCTTCTTTCTCACTCTCCCTTTTACACAGGCCAGGCTGGGTGGCTACCCCACATCTCCCTTTGCTGCCCCCATGTGCTTCTGGAATATTCTGTGCATACGTCTCACCACATGATATTAAAATTTGCTGTTTACATATTAGGCTTGAGCTCTTTACCCATAGGGACTGTATCTCATCTGTGCCTAGTATGTAGCACCTAGAAGGCACTCAGTAAATGTTGTTGAACTGAACCTAAGTGCTTGAATCACGTATGTAGAGGCTGTATGTGTCTCCGCAGATAGCATCTGTTTCGTCATCAACTGACTTACACCCTTGGAGAAATTCTCTGGTTTCTCAAGGGTGGCTCTTATTCCAGGTCTCAGGTAATGCCCCAGCTTTCTCTAGTGGCCCTCATAGGAAATGCTTATATTTGAAAGGAATATTAAGAGTTATTAAAGACACAAAATACTAGCTGACTGTTCCATATCAATGCGTCAAAAGAATCATAAAAGGGGGCGCCTGGGTGGCGCAGTCGGTTAAGCGTCCGACTTCAGCCAGGTCACGATCTCGCAGTCCGTGAGTTCGAGCCCCGCGTCGGGCTCTGGGCTGATGGCTCAGAGCCTGGAGCCTGTTTCCGATTCTGTGTCTCCCTCTCTCTCTGCCCCTCCCCCATTTATGCTCTGTCTCTCTCTGTCCCAAAAATAAATTAAAAAAAAAAAAAGAATCATAAAAGCATAGAGGAGGTGGCCGCTTTTTAAAGTAATCACTGTATGCAGTGAATACTGGCTGATTTCTAATTCATGAAATTCCTATCATCCGTCTTCTGAAAATGAGTTGGGAATCCAGTTTTGTAGACACCCTAATTTTATTTGATTAGTTTAAGAAGCAAAAGCGCGAGTTAATGGTGTATTACCATTCCCATGTACTAGAAAGATGTGTTAATGAAATATAATTGTCAACTATTCCGTATGTTAATGGGAACTACGTGTGAGAATTTGATATGCCTGCTTGCTCTATAAAATATCGTGAAGAGGCTCAGCGCAGAGCGCGACGTGGGGCTCGAACTCACGTACGGTGAGATCATGACCTGAGCTGAAATCAAGAGTCAGACGCTCAACCGACTGAGCCACCCAGGCACCCCTTAATTTCTTTCAAAATAAGAAGAAAAAAATGAAAATATAATAATGAATATATAATAATGAATCCATCCTGGATTATATTGATCTTTATTCCAACGTAGTCACAAAATATATTTTAATAGTTGTGTGTGTGTGTGTGTGTGTGTGTGTGTGTGTAAGAAGTCGCCTACACAGGCAAAAGTGCCTAGAGCCCTAGAATATCATAATGCAGCCCTGGTGATAATTCTCTAAAAAGTGTGATATGCAGAATTTTCCAGAAGTTACTTGTGCATGAGTATCTTTTTGTACAGTTTCTCCGAGAACCAGGGTTAAGAACATGTGGAAATATTTATGTGGTGAAATGAATACTGGAACAAGAGCTACAAGAATTGAATTTTAGTGTTATCGTCTGCCAACAAACCACTCATCTTTGAGTAAAGCCGTGCAGCATCCCTGGCCCAGATTGTTAAGAAAAAATGAGGCTGTTCAATTGGACGTCTTAAATATGTTTTCTAGCTTAAAGGTAATATTATTTCATCTTTTGGATATCCTTGCTTGGTTTGCTGATTTTTTAAGTTTATGCACATAGATAGGTTAGAACATAAATTCTGAGTGAAAAGTGTATTACTCTGGGCTGAAAGTCAGAAATAAATGTTTTATGCCTGCTTTTGGCCTTAACAAACTTCTATCAAGACTTGGTAGAATTAACATCTACCAAACGTTTGCCTCTCAAACAAGAAAAACAAGAAGACATTTGGGGGTATTCCCATCTTGAATGTGTTCTCTACTTACATAGGAAGTGATCAAACTGAAAGTCTTCTCTCCCTATGATGGGGGGTAGTGCTGTGTTGGGAGCGTGGTTGGTCAAGAAGGAAAAGACACATGTGTCTCTCAGGTTTTAAGTGTGGGTGACCCCTTGGCTAGTTGAACTGCCAACTCACTTTTTTGGCAGGTTGAGTTTTTGGTTATTTGTAGGATACCAAAATGGAAATGCCCCACAGATGGTTCTATACGTGAGTCTAAAATTCAGGAGAGCGGCTAGGTCTGGTGTCTTATATTTGGGATTCTTCAACGTAGTGGCATCGAAGAAATAATCCTAGCGAATAAGAGAGTGAGAAGGATAGTGGGCTAAGGGTATAAGTAGGGGAAATACAAGAACTAGAAGAGGGTATCATTATAGAAATAGAGCAGAGGGTATTATAAATGGAAATGGAGTAGAAAGATTTAAGACTGAACAAGAAAAAAGAAAACAGGTACTCATGGCAAACGAGACCATGAATAACTAAAACTTTCCTGGGAGTCAATTTGGCCTTGTGCAGCAAAACCCCCAAAATATTTACAGCCTGGAACCTGAGAACTCCTTTTTCAATAATTTACGCTAAAGAAAGAATCCCAAGGAAATTGTCAAAGACTTACGTTCAGGATGTATCTAACACCTTGATATATAATTAAAAAAAAAGATTACGAATATAGAGCAAATATCCAACAGTAGAAGAATGGGTCATACGTGACACTTCATCCCATTTTATAGAATATCATGCAGCAGTTATAAGCATTTTCCAAACACATTTAAGGATATGGGAACATATTCACAGTGTGATGTTTCATGAAATACAGGTAAAAGCTACTGCTTTTTTGTGCCTACGTATCTATCTGCCTGGTGATCAAGGTATATGTGTGTACATCGGAATGTTAGCAATGCTTATCCCCATTTAGTGTTATTACAGGTGAAGTTAATTTTCTCCTTCGTGTTTTCCTGTATTTTCCAAATGTCATATAATTGCTATGGTCTGAGTGTTTGTGTCCCTCCAAAGCTCATAAGCCGACACTCTAACCCCCACAGGTGACGGTATTGAAGGTGGAGCTTTGGGAGGTGCTGAAGTCTCTAGGGTGAAGCCCTGATGAATGGGATTAGTGCCTTATAAAAGGGGCTTCACAGAGCCCTCCTCCCCTTCCTGCCGTGTCGGGATCCGATCAGATGCCTGCCACCTGGAAGAAGGCCTTTGCTGACCGTGCTGGTGCCTTGATCTCGAACTCCCAGTCTCCAGAACGGTAAGAAATACATTTTGGTTGTTTCCAAGCTACTCAGTCTGTAGTATTTGGTTATGGCAGCCCGACTGAATGGACTAAGACAGTAATGGACAGTAAAATCACCAATTTTACAGTCAGGATAAAAAGATTACTTTTTGAAAGGAGAAAGCAATTAACGGCGTCAAAGACAGTGAAGTCTGGTCACGTAAGACTGGAACACGTATATTCGATTTGGCACTTGGGTCTCAATGGATCCTAGGCAAAACACTTTCAGTGGAGGCATGAGGAAGGCCGGTTTGAGAGCTTAAAACTGAAGTGAAAACTCCACAGAAAGCCAGTTTTTCTGTGCTTTCAAAGGAGCTGAAAGTGGAGTAAGTGAGATCAGCTGGATGGTAGTTGACTCGCATGCAGGTGTAAGGGCCTTTTAAAATGAAAAGGTCTTCAGGTGTTTATAGACTGAAGGGAGGATCCAATAAAGAGGTCGAGAAAGATGACTGACAGAGCAAGGTCAGGGCAGATACAGGAGATTGAGTTGGGCCACCGGCATGCGTTGGCCTTGAACTGGGAAGGGACACTGCAGACTTCTGGAGTGAGGGAAAGAAAGGAAAAACCAATGAATATAGATATGTTTACAGAGAAATTGAGTGAGACCTCCCTGATGACCTCAATTTTTTCACCGATGTAAAGGCAAGGTCATCTGCTGAGAATGAAATCAGCAGTGGTCGGGAGGAAGGACTTGGGGTAGGTATTGAAGCTCCGGGACAGTCGTGGGGAGCGGAAAGAGAGCTGACCAGGGCTAAGGAAAGCGACAGCAAGGTTGTACTGGGAGGCTCACCGCATTTGGACACGGTAAACGTGTGGGACCATCGCGTGTGACTATTTTTACATTCCTTTAACAGAGCGGAGCCACCAGGTGGGAACAAAGTGGTGCGCAAAACGAACAGTAGAAAGTGGTGAGCAGCAGGCAGGAAGCTAAAAGTGGGGCGGTGTGTCAGGCCGTTGTGTGGGACAAGGCGTCTCCGGGAGTGTTCAGATCGAGATTCGGGCCAGGGACGAAGGCGGGGTGCCGGCCCTTGGGGTGAGGTGATGGATAACCAGGTGGCAAGTGGATTGGCCACGATCGGCGGGGACTGAGGGCGGAGTACCGAGGCCACTGTGCCAGGAGAATGAGATCCCGGGCGAGGATGACAAAATCCTGTCCAGAAGCAACCCTGATAAAGGCATCCAAATGCCAGCTCACCGCCTGCATTGGTGGCTCACTGAGTGGGAGGCCGGGCAGCCTCTGTGAACGTGGCTAAAGGGGAGGAGGTGGGGGCCTGAGGAAGGGTGACAGCGAAGGCCGGAAGAGGGCAAGTTTGCTACCCGAACGACTTAAGATGGAGAGGAGTTTGTTAACGCCGGAGTGAGGTTTCAACAGGATCCATGGTTGAATGGGGCCAGTTGTTAGAGAAGTCAGTTTGTGAGTTCCAGCCCTGCACCAGGCTGTCTCCTGTCAGTGCAGATCCTCTGTCCCCAAGTCTCTCTCTCCCCCTCCCCTTCTCTCTCTGCCCGTCCCCGCCTCAAAAAAATAAAAATAGAACAGGAAAACAAAGAAGTTAACCAAGGAATGTATAGGGGCCTTACATGCCCTCAATTTGTACCAAGTGGTTTGGGGGCCTTCGTTATAAAAAAAAATCTCTAGTATGTTCAGTTATTGTATTTCTACTTTCTAAAAGCCATGAAATCTCCTAAATTTTGTGTTCTGAACTCACATTCAAGTCACATTTATTGAATATGTAGTCGAGGAAAAAACTCTGATTTTTGAAGAGCTCCGCTTAGGTTGTTTTTTTATTCCCTCCTGGAAGAAGATCTATATCTGGGTTCCCCCGCCCAGTTATTTAACTTGGAAAGAGACAGCCAATCTTAGAGATTTTTGGGGTGCCTGAGTGGTTCATTTGGTGGAGCCGCTGACTCTTAATTATGGCTCAGGTCACGATGCCAGGGTCGTGGGTCTGCTTGGGGTTCTCTCTCCTGTGCCCCTCTCCCCCGCTCGCTCTCAGTCTCGCTCTCTTTCTCAAATTAAAAAAAAAAAAAATAGCTTCCGTGTGGCCAATATCTAAATGCTAGTGTATCCCTCCGGTTGGAAAAGCCTCCGTTATGCATCGCTTTTTCCGGGCTTCCTTGGAGCTGTGGCCTGGACGTGTGACCTGGGCCTGACCTGTGAGCTGTGCACACAGCAGACTTGGAATCGGTGACTCGGGGGACAAAGAGGCTGGGACAGAGGCATTTTGTTTTGCTGGCAGTAACAACCAGAAGAATGCGGTATTAGGAGAGGGTGGCAAGCGACTCAAACGTAGCTCTCCTGACGCCAGTGCCACGGGGTGGTTTTGACCGTGTTCCAGCCCGTGGGGCCCTCCTTGCTCCTCGCCTTTTCCTGAGCCCATTCCTCAAATCCTCCCCGTGATTTTGTGACCTACTACGTGGTCTTTCAGCCAATTCCTTTTCTCTTAAGTCTGCCAGAGTTGGTTTCTGGTGGTGGCAACTTGGAGACAACTTACTCTAGTTGCTGAGTGTTCTGAACGTAAGCTTACCCGGTGACCCAGCCATTCTCCTTGTAGGTTTAAAGCACCCAGAAATGCAAACATGGACTAGGATGTCCAGAGCGGCCTCGTAATCAAAGACAAACACTGGAAACCACGCAAAAGAACATCAACATTTGTCCACTGTGGGAAAAGAAATACACAGATCGTGGCAAATGGTTCGAATACCGTACAAAACAGTGACAATGATGAACTGCGATTTCCACAGTACAGATGTGTCTCAAACCAAATGCTGAGCGGAAGAAACGAGACAACAAAAAAATACATGCCTGTTAATTTCATTTATGTGAAATGTAAAAAAAAGCAAGATGATGTGATGATATTACAAGTGAGAGTAGTGTTGCTTTCGTAGAGGGGAGAGTAACTCGGAAGGGGCACAGCGTGAGGATTTCCAGGTCTCCGGTCACGTTCTGTTACTTGACCTGTACGATGATATTGTGGCCGTGCTTCGTTTTGGGTAATTCAGACATTGCTCTTAAGATCAGTGACCTTTTCTATCTGTGGTTATCAACGGAAGTGCATATGGAGCAAGGAGAACGGAGGCTGAGACAGATCAAATAAACTGCCCAACATCATATGAATGTTCGCTTAACCAGGCTGCCGGATGCCCACTCCCAAGCTCTTAGAATCGCCCCCCAACATTCTTGGCAGGAAGGCCTTACAAGCATCCTAGAGTGAAAACGTGAGGTTCGGCGGTTTGGGTCCCTGGCCTGCATCTTGAAGCTAGTCTGCAGGGGATGGAGCCATAATCTCTGTAGACTCGGTTTCGATGTGTTTTCAGTGCACGGCCTAGTTCGGAAAGTGGAGAGACAGATCATACTGGCAGCGTACAAACGGCATGGATAAAGACTTGATCTACTGCTGATGCGAAATGGTATCCATGAGTCACTTGCACGGAAGCAAACAGCCAGGGTACAGATGACCACGAATGGTATGCTACCATCGGCGTACAAGTTGCACATCTTGGTGCGTGTGTGCGCGTGCGTGCGTGTGTGTGCATTTGCGTGTTTTCTCTTAAGTATTAAGTATTTCTGGAAGCAGCACCAAGAAACTGGTAACACTGATTGCTTCTGGGAAAGTGAGCAGGTTGGCTGAGGGACAGAGGTAGAGGAAAGAATTTTACTGTAGACTCTATAAATCATTTCAGTTTTGAAGCATGGGAAACGTGTATTTTATTTATTTGTTTATTTAAGTGAGATGGGGGGAGAGAGAGAGAAGGCACAAGCAGGGGAGAGGAGCAGAAGGAGAGAGAGAAAAAATCCTAAGCAGATTCTAAGCTCCGCACAGAGTCCGATATGCGGCCCAGTCCCACAACCCTGAGATCATGACCTGAGCTGAAATCAAGAGTTGGACACTCAACCGACTGAGCCACCCAGGCCCCCTGTATTGTGCATTTTCAAATACATTTAAAAGTCTTCATTTGTCCTGCAACCAAAAGTGTATCTCCCCAGGGGAATGTATGAGCAGTGCCTAGAGGTGGAGAATTCAGGATTTTTCAGGGACTCAGTTGATGTGTTCAATTTGGGGGAACACGGTTTTCCTTTGTGTTTCCGGCTCTTAATCTTAACAGTGACGTAAGCTCCTTCTTGGAACTTGTAGGAGGTCAGTGGCATGATAGGTGAGCATGGAAAGCTACAATTTTTTTATGATGACCAGCACCTCGCCTATGTGGCATAGCACTAGAACATGACCCTCTCCTCCACCTGTTTCTCCCCTTTCCTAATTAATTGTATCTGCTGATTTTCCATGTCTCGCCCCCTCCTCATTCCAGACCTCACAAACACCCGTTACCCACAATTTGAAGAGCCTCTCCAATCGGAAGGTGTGCAGCCTTAGGCCTAGTATTTTGTGTGTGTGACCAAATTTTAAAACATGTGGACGGTGGGCAATAGGGCGTCCCTATGTTGACCATGCAAAAGAATAAGTTGTGTGAAGCATAGGGATCCTTCCTTTGGAGCAATTCCGTAACAGAATTCGAAACATCGTGAATGAATGGACCGAGTGAGATAAGGAGCCGTGCCCATACACATTCACTATTTGGAAGGACCCTTGGCTTTGTTTTGTCCTGACAGTCGGTCCCCAGGGCTACCAGAGGCAGAGTTAATCTCTAGACCACCCATTTGACTATGGAACTCAAGGAACGGCATATACTTTGGAAAGCTCCGTATGCATTGTTGTGATTTCTTAAGACCTCATGTAATACCACAATACATACGGAGGCAAACAGCACCATCTACGAATTAACCGTCCTTACCTGAGCATGTGGGCATTAACCAGTTGTCACGTAACTCTGCGTCCTCATCGTGTCAGGCCTCCAGTGTACCCAGAGAATTCCCCACCTTGCAGATCTGTTCCTACCTCTCTTTTTCCATTCACCAGTCCTTCAGGTAGCCACATAGCTTTACATGAGGACAGCATACACACGTAAAAATACATTGGGAGAGAAATCCGTTACAGTCATCAGTAAGATGTACATGAAGGTATTTTTTAACTGATGTTGAGTGGGAACTGCAGCGTTTCAAGGACATCAGAGCGATTGACAAGCCTATGTTAACGGACGAAGCTTTTTGTGGGAAAACATGTCAAGCTAGAACAGTCAAACCGGCAGAATTTTAAAACTGTACTACCTTAGCATTTTCAGCATTGCTTTGGCATTTTAAAGTAGGGCTCAGTGACAGTGCAGGTAATTTCAGTTATTCGTTAATATCGGCACCTTGTCAGAAGTGAACTTTTTTTCTCTAAATGGTTTTAAAGATGTGTTGATTCATTTCAGATTTTTTACTGAGGTGTAAGAGATATGTGGTAAGGCACACAAATCTCAAGTCTTCAACTCGAACTTCTGTGCATGGGTGCGCGTGTGTGTGGAAGATGGAAATACACACAATTCACAAAGTCAGCTTTACAAAAACGAATCTTAGTTACTTTGTGAAGTAATAATTAATGGTAGTAACAATGTGAAAAACACTTGTAGTTCTTCAGAGCCCCTTTATGTACATTATTTTCACCAAGGGTGGCAACCACCTGTGAGAAGGGTAAAGGGGATGTTATTCATGGGGTGAAATCGAATAAAGTAAGGGACAGAAAGCCTAAGTGAGCTTGTGTGAAGACGTGTTTCTTCATTCCAAAAGTGCTGACACATATCAATAATGAGATACTGACCTTCCAACGTACCGTTCTCCTTTGCCGTCTCAATTTATTTATTCCTCTTTGGAAACAATAGCGAATGTCCTCTCTTGTGCTCACCCCCTGGTATTCACAAAATGAAATCAGTGCACAATGGATCTAAATATTTTCTTGAATTAAATCCAACCATCTCAAAATGAGCACAAGATTGAGTATTCTCCAGTGGCTTGTGACATCAGCTGAGCGACATGAGTGAATTACAGGGCTATCTCTTACCCAATATGTCTTATTTAATTTTCGGATTCAGGCAGGCAAATTGACCATGTATACTTGCTTGTGTCAGTAGCTAATTTTAGATCACTATTCTAATTGGAAATGGCATGCCCCTTTAGCTTGTCATGTGAGAATTCACATTTTCTGATTAATGTGATTCACTTATATTAGATTTGACTCGACAGAATGGCAATGTGTAATATAGGAGGCACGTATGGCAGGGTTTCTCTCTCTCTCTCTCACTCAGTCACACTCCTTATAAATGATCCAGTCAAGGCATCAGGCTGCAGTGTCTTCCGTTTAATGAGATAAATTTTGAACTCACACCTATTCTGATGTGACTTCCGTGGTATTTGCATACCAGTCAGGCAACCCTTATCAGAGGGGGCAATTTTATCCGTAGTCCTATATTTACATTCATTTATGGCAAATGGACAACCCGCTGTGATAGATAGGTTGCTCTTTCGTTACTGTTGTTGTGTGTCTAAACTGCAGATTGGAGAAAGCTGGACATTCCTGTTTCCGATGCAATTTAAGGACCGTGATAGGAATTGTGAATTGTGTAAGTAGTATCTGATGTTGGGATTAGTCTGGAAAAATTAACAACTGGTGAAATGAGACTCATAACTAAAAATAAAAGGAAATGTTTGAAAGACTTAAAGGGAAAACATACCAGGTTAGGAATTCCTGCTACTAAAAGGAAAAAAAGACTTTATTTTAAACAACTTAGGAGTTTTATATACTCTATGCCCTTCTTTTTATTATGTTGAAGTATGTTCACTCGAAACCTACTTTGTTGAGCCTTTTTGTTTGTCATGAGAGGATGTTCTACCTTGTCAAATGCTTTTTCTTCATCTATTGAATGATCCTGTGTTCATTCCCTTTCTTTTATTGATGTGATGTTTTATCACATTGATTGATGAGCAAATATTGAACCAGTCTTGCAACCCAGGAATAAATCCCCCTCGATCATAGTGAATGCTTTTTTTTTTAATGTGTTCTTGAATTTGGTTTGTTAGTATTTTCAGGAGGATTTTTTGCATCCGTGTTCATCAGAGATCTTGGCCTGTAGTCCTCTTTTTTTGTGGTATCTTTATCTGGTTTTGGTATCAGGGTAATGCTGGCTGGCCTCATAGAATGAATTCGGAAGTTTTCCTTCCTCTCCTATTTTTTGGAATAGTTTGAGAATAGGTATTAACTCTTCTTTAAATGTTTGGTAGAATTCGCCCGTGAAGCCATCTGGTCCTAGACTTTGGTTTGTTGGGAGTTTTTGATTACTAATTATTTTCTTGCTGGGCATCGGTCTGTTCAAATTTTCTACTTCTTCCTGTTTCAGTTGTGGGAGTCTGTATGTTTCTCGGAATATCTGCTAGGTTGTCCAATTTGTTGGCATATAGTTTTTCATAATACTCTCTTACGATTGTAATTCTGTGGTGTTGGTTTTATTTCTCCTCTCTCATTTGTGTTCTCATTAATTTGAGTTCTGATATTTATTATTTCCTTACTTCTGCTGGTTTTAGGTTTTGTTTTTTGTTCTTCTTAGCAATGATAGGTGGTTTATTTGAACTTTGTTTTCTTGCTTATTGAGGTAGACCTGTATTGCTGTAAACTTCCCTCTCAGAACTGCTTTTGCTGCATCCCCGAAGTTTTGGACCACTGTGTTGTCATTTTCATTTGTTTCCATGTACTTTTTTATTTCTTCTTTTATCTCCTGGCTGATCCGTTTGTTGAATAAGCAGCATGTTATTTAACCTCCACGTGTTTGTGGCATTTCCAGAGTTATTCTTGTGGTTGACTTCCAGTTTCATAGTGTTGTGGTCAGAAAAGATGCTTGGTATGGTTATGATTTGAATCTTGTTGAAACTGTTGAGGCTTGTTTTGTGGGCTAACGTGTGATCTGATCTGGGCAATGTTTTGTGTGCACTTGAAAAGAAGGTGTATTCTGCTCTTTTAAGATGGAATGTTCTGAATATATATATTAAGTCCAAATTGTCCTGTGTATCATTCAAAGCCATTGTTTCCTTGTTGATTTCCTGCCTAGATGGTCTGTCCATTGATGTCAGTGGGTGTAAAAGTCTCCTACTATTACTGTATGATTATTGATTAGTTCTTTTATGTTTGTTATCAATTGTTTTATGTATTTGAGTGCTTTCAAGTTGGGTGCATAAATACTTAGAATTATTATATCTTCTTGTTGGATTGTCCCCTTGAGTATGTTATAGTGACCTTCTTTGTCTCTTGTTACAGTCTTTGTTTTAAAGTCTTTCTTGTCTGATATTAAGTACTGCTACTCCAGTACTTTCTTTTGACATTCATCTGCACAATAGCTGTTTCTCCATCCCCTCAGTTTGAATCTGCGGGTGTCTTTAGGTCTAAAGTGAGTCTCTTGGGTTTGTGTGTGTATGTGTTTGGTTCTTTCTTTCTTTTTTTTAATCTTTATTTTTTTTGAGAGTGAGAAAGACAGAGTGTGAGCAGGGTAGGGGGAGAGAGAGAGGGAAACACAGAATCCGAAGCAGGCTCCAGGCTCTGAGCTCTCAGCACAGAGCCCTATTTGGGCTCAAACCCATGAACCGCCAGATCATGACCTGAGCTGAAGTCGGAGGCTTAACTGACTGAGCCACCCAGGCGCCCCTAAAATGAATCTCTTGTAGGCAGCACATAGATGGGTCTTGATTTGTTTATCCGTTCTGTCACCCTGTGTCATTTGATTGTAGCATTTAGGCCATTTACATTCAAAGTAGTATATGATAGATGTGTCTGAAGTTATTCTCTGATCCTTTCTTGTCTGTCTTTCTTTGATGGTTTGTTGGATTTCTTTAGTGATCTACTTGGATTTCTTTCTCTTCATCTTCTGAATATTTATTAGTGGTTTTTCAAATATGGTTACCGTTAGGTCTGTATATAACTTCTGCATATAGCTGTCTATATTAAATTGATGGTTGTTAAAGTTTGAACCCATTCTTTCCTCTCTCCTTCCTACATTTTAGGTATATGTTATTATATTTTATATCCTTTTATTTTGTGAGTTCCTTCACAGATTTTTTACAGAAATACTCATTTTTACTGCTTTTGTGTTTCTAACCTTTATACTGTCACTTTTGGTCTCTTTACTCAGAGAGTCCCCTTTAATATTTCTTGCTCGTTTAGTAATCAAAAACGCCTTTAGTTTTCGTTTGCCCGGGAAACTCTTTACCCCTCCTTCTATTCTGAATAATAGCCTTGTTGGATAGAGTATTCTTGGCTACAGATTTTTACCATTCAGTACTTTGAATATATCATGCCATTCCCTCCTGGCTTGCCAAGTTTCTGTTGAAAAATCTCTTGCTAGCGTTATGGATATTCCCTTATAAATGAATTACTTCTTTTGTCTTGCTGCTTTTAAGATTTTTTTCTTTATCACTATATTTTACAATTTTAATTACAATATGTCTTCATGTGGGTCTGCTTTTGTTGATTTCGATGGGAGTTCTCTGTGCCCCCTGATCTGGATGTCTGTTTACTTTCCCAGATGAGGCAAGCTTTTAGCTATTATTTCCTCAAATAAGTTTTCTGCCCTCTTTTCTCTTACCTTCTTCTGGGACTCCTATAATACGAATGTCACTACATTTAATGGAGTCACTGAATATCCTAAGCCTATTTTGCATAATTCTTTGTTCTCTCTTTTGTTCAGCTTTATTGCTTTCCATTACTCTGTCTTCTAGGTCACTAATTCATTCCCCTGCTTCTTCCATCCGGCTGTTCATTCCATCAAGTGTGCTTTTCATTTCGTTTATTGTGCCCTTTATCTCTGCTGTGTTGTTTCTTATCTCTGTGTGAAGGGCCCCTCTCATGTCTTCCCCCTCTTTTCTAAAGTCCAATGGATATCGTTATGATGGTTGTTTTAAATTCTTCATCAGGCAGCTTACTTACATCTGTATTGCTTAGATTTCTGACCATGGATTTGTCCTCTTCTTTCATTTGGGATACATTTCTCTTCCTCCTCATTTTTTTCTGCCTCTCTAGAGGTGTCTGTTTCTCTGTGTTAGGAAAGTCAGCTGTGTCTTCTGGTCTTGAAAGTAATGACTTTATGAAGAAGAGGCCCCGGAGTGCCCTGCAGTGCAATGTCACCTGTTCACCAGAGCCTAGCACTTCAGGGCGGTGGGTATCCCATGTGTTTTGCTTATGCTCTGCTGTTGCATCTGAGTCACTTTTCCTTTCAGTGCAATTGTATGTACTGACTCTCTGCCTGTTGTGGGTTGTATCTACTCTCGGTGGTCTTAGTGGGACCCAGGCAGGGCAGCTCTGAGGCAACGTGCACACTGGGGAACTTGGGAACAGGACAGTGATGTTAGCAAAATTTGCACTGGGTCGCTAGTCCTGTGCCAGATTCCCTGAAGCAGTGAGGCTGTGCCTGGGTGCAGCTGGCGGCATGCGGCTGGGCGTGGCCCCGGTGGTGGCTGGGCGCAGTTGAGCCTGGCACGAGATGGTGCCTGGGCGTGCATGGCTGGACACCGTGCACGGTGGCAGCCGTGCACCTGGCGGCTGGGCACGGCACAGCAGTGAGGGCCCGGCGCCAGTCTTGGCTGGGTGGGGCGTGCGTGGGGCTTTAACCAAATTGCCCTGAGCCCAGGTCAGAGGCTAACAGTCTTGAAGTGGGTGGATCCTTAGGAGAACTCGTGGGTGTGGCACACCGCTAGCAGCTTAGGTCACCAGTGTCTGTGCGGTGCCACGGCCTGCAGGTGGATGCGTGCTGATGCCGAGGGGTAGGGGAGGAAAATGGCGCCTACCAGCTCCCTTGTTTTCCAGGTGGCCTCCCAGCAGCCTCCGAAATCAGTATGAACCGGTCTGTTCCCCGTTTGCCCCAGTGTTGGGGATACATCGTCATATTTATGTCGTGTCTCCATTCAGGCTGCTGTGTGTTTAAGGGGGACAGCACAGCTCTCACTCGCCTTCCGGACTCGCCCAGTGCCGAGTCAGCTGAGTTTTAAAGCTCCAGGTTGTAAGCCCTGCCGCAATTCAGCCCTTCTGGTTTTTAAAACCAAACATCACGGGGACAAGTGTTCCCCGTGTGGCATCCCTGGCGCAAGGGCCCATTTCTCTGCCCTTTCCGTGCTTGCAGCTCCCTCCCCCCTGGGGCAGCCTCCCTCCACCTTTCTGACCATTCCAACCTTCCAGATGCAGCTCCTTCTCTCGGCTTAGTTGTAGAGTTTGTTCGGCCGGTCTTCACATTCCTCTCCAGTTTATGGACTTGGGTGTGCGTGATATCGAGTTGTAAACTAGGATGGGGTGAGCTCAGGTCCTCCTGCTCTGCCGTCTCCCGAAGCTCCTTACAATCCAGGTCATGAACACATCCATCCCGCCACGTACTTAGCCTTTTGCACGTGTGATGAGAACACTCGAGATCTACTCTCGGCACATGTCAAGTATATACTACAGTACTGTTAACTGTAGTCGCCCTGCTGTACATTACATTCTCAGAACTTAGACGTCTTACAACCACAAGTTTGTACCCACTGAGCCACATCTCCCCACTTCCTCCGCTCTGCCTCAAGTCCCTGGCCGCCACCATTCTGCCCTCTGCTTCTGTGAGTTTGATTGTTTTAGATTCCACGTATGAATGAGATCATACAGCATTTGTCCTGCATCACTTAACACCATGTCCTCCAGGTTTGTCCATGGTGTCACATAGGGTGAGATTTCTTTTTTTCTCATGGGTAAATATTTCCATTATATATACATATATATACACATATACATATATATACATATATACATATATATACACATATACATATATACACACATATACATATATACATATATACACATATACATATATATACATATATACATATATATACACATATACATATATATACACATATACATATATACATATATACATATATACACATATACATATATATACATATATACATATATATACACATATACATATATATACATATATATATATATATCACATTTTCTTCATCCGTTCACTTAGGTTGTTTTCCTATCCTAGCTATTGTGAACAATGCTGCAGTGAGTAGGGGAACGCAGATACCTGTTTGCGATTGGCTTTATTTCCTTCGGTCGTAGACACAGCAGTGGAATTGCTGGACCATGCCGTGTTTCCATTTGTGATTTCTGAGGAACCTCCATACTGTTTTGCACAGCTGTGGCACCACTTTCCATTCCCACTAACAGCACACGGGGCCTCCCTTTGCTCTACACCCTTGCCAGTGCTTGTTATTTCTTGGCTTTTTGGTGACAGTCATCCTAACGGGAGTGACATCCTATCTCCTTGTGATTTTGATTTGCGTTTCCCTGATGATGAGTGATGTCAAAAACCTTTTCATGTATTTTTGGGCCATTTATATGTCTCCTTTGGAAACATGTCTATTCTGAGATGCTTTACCTAAAAAGGATTGCGGGTTACTGGTGACAGTTGCCAAAGACGATTTCCTAAAAACATTTCTATTCCTCCTTGAGGTTATTCCTGCCCCATTCCCCTATGGAATCTGCTTTGGCAGGAAATGGGAATAAATGTTTATAAACTTAGAATAAGGAAAATGAGGAATTGCTCATGTGTACGGATAATCTTCATGAAGTGGTCCCAGAACTATTAAACATACTGATACTTGCTTTGTGGCAAACACAAAACTCTCAGCCACGCACGCAGAGCCGTCACAGAGCCCGTAAATGGTAGAGCAAGGGCTTGAACATAAGTCTTACGATTCCAAGTCTAATCTTTCCTTAAGACTCAGAATTCCAAAATGTACTATAATTATCCATCGCACTTACGTACTAGTGACTTAAATTGGGAGTGCTAAATGAGAATTAGAACATAAATATTCTCTAATGTAGCTCGTTGTTTTTACACATCCAAATGGGTTTCATTACTCAGTATAAAATTGAGTATTGCCTTAAGCATTCTTCACAATTGGGTATTTCCAAGAAGGCAGATGATCGCCGCATTGTGTAATGCCATTGGGTAGGAATTGATGTGCTGTGAGACCACTGATGATGAGTGAAATTTTTCCAGATGTTTGTTCCACCAAACAAAGGAAGATTACGCATGGCGAATACTCATATATATCTTAACATTCATTGTTTCCTCTGAGTGATAATTCTGCATCTCATATTTGCTGCTAGACTTAGGACTCTCAATACTATTATACACTGTGTGGGGTGGGGCGTATGTGTTGACATGAACTAAGTGTTGATAGCTTAGCCTGAGATTGGAAAATACTGTCTTCCCTGTGTTCTGTGCAAGTTAGTGCCTGTCATCATATCTCATAGATACAAATGCAATAAAATACATGCATTTAGTTTGAATTATTATGGACAATTTAAGAGTAAATAATGTCATCAGTTTATAGCACCGGCGTTGGTACCTGTACATCTACTTTTAAATATAGTCTTTTTTTTTTTTTTACTGGAGTATAATTAACATACAATATTACATTAGTTTTCAGGTGTAGAGTCTTTGCACAAGGTAGGTGTCATATGTTATTAAAACATCCATTGGGACGCCTGGGTGGCTCAGTCAGTTAGGCGTCTGATTTCAGCTCAGGTCATGATCTCACGGTTCGTGGGTTCGAGCCCCACGTCGGGCTCTGTGCTGACAGCTCAGAGCCTGGACCCTGCTTTGGATTCTGTGTCTCCCTCTCTCTCTGCTCCTCCCCCACTCACGCTCTGTCTCTCTCTCTCTCAAAAATAAATAGACATTAAAAAAATTTAAAACACCCATAATGAGGAAATCCAGAATGACGGCAGATATTCTAGAACTTAGAGTTCAACCCTTCCTCGCGATTCCTTTGCTATGGCCATAACCCACAACTTACTATATCAGCCTGAGACTTGTACAGTAGTTGCACGGCTAGCTTTCGTGAGTCTGGTCTTTAGCCAGCCAGTTTGCCTTGACTGTGGTTAATAGGAGTAATTTTTCTTAGAGGCTACTGTAATTACGCTCCTTTCTTGCTCAACACGTGTCTTATCCCATAGAGTCTCAGTGCTTCTACTCTAACACCGGTTTTCCACAGCCATCATAATTGGGCTCACAAGCTCACGTGTTTGGGTTTAATTCTTAGCAAACATGTAATTTTACATATGGGGAAACTGAGGCTCAGAGTAAGCAATAACCTGAAAATAATCACAACCAACCTGTATTTGTCTGGGTGTGATTCAGCTGAGTCCTCTGGCCTCAGTTTACCTTTCTAACATTGTTCCTCCTTACTTTTCTACACATGTGGTTAGTACTGCTCATTCCTGTGTCCACATGATCTCCACACACGTAGCATGCTTGTACTTGTGTTCATCCTGGCCCCTTATTGGCATGTCCTTTCTCTTTCCTTTAGAGATTCGGGTTCCACCCGTCTTCCGGGGCACCGCAAGCCCTAGCTCCTCTGTCTTCATTGACCTCCGTCTCCTTTCACTCTCTATAGCATATTATAAAATTCCCAATATTAGCATACTGTCATCATTATTTTTTGGACGTTAATCCATGTTTTATACGCCTTTGGTCTTTCTTGGCACAGTCGTAAGCCCATTGTAAATGATAATAAATGCTGGCTTGTTTAACTGCTATTTTGCTTTAAATGAGCCTTTCCTTTTTTAGCCTTTTCTCAATGAGAATAAAAAGGATTTGTTCAAAGACTGTAATTGAACTTTAGCCATCAGTCATTTTGCATTTTCGTTTTGTAATATAATAACGGTAATTCTTATTAGGTTAATTTTTTTCCATTCAACATAAAATAGTAAATGTAAAACATGGGAAATAACAAATTACTTTAGGGGGTATTCTGAATGCCATTTGGAGATTTCAGGCTGACCTGAATAAATAATTGGAAAATGCTGGTTCGGCCTGCATTTTTATGCTTTCAAAATGGTCTATGAAAGTGAAATACTTCCATCATTTATGAAACGCAAACATAGATCATTTAGAAAAACGTAGTAGGCAAAGTAATATTAACCCCTTTAGTTCCTAACATCACATCACACTGTCTAAATGACATACGGACAGGGAAGCAACTCTAATACGGCGCCGGCTAGCACGTGCACCCCAACTTGCTGCTTTTTGCTTTATGGAGAGCTCATTTCTCAACCAAGTCCTTCCCCTCTGCCTTGCACCCCTCCCTCCCTCCCTGTTTCCTGCCTGACCAAGTGTCAAAACATTTATAGGACTAACTTACTCTAAGTAATTACATTTGGGTTTTGGTAAAGTGATACTAAGAATCACTTAGTATAGTGATAATACTATATGTATACATATATACATACACACACATACATATATGTATACACACACACACACACACACATATACATATATTTAGGTGTATTGGTGTGTGTATAGAGACAGGGGGTACGGAGAATATCCCCATACTAGCTCGGTAGCACATTTCTGTAAAAATTCCTACTGATGATTCCTTAGATGGAAAGTTTGTATCCTTTTTGTATCTTTTGTATTCCCACATCACCCTTTTCTCAACTTTCTTGTGCATTAATGATCCTGATAGAGGCATTTTCCAAGATTGATGGAAGACTAGCTAAAAGGTTTCATAGCCCAAGGCAAGGGACAGGTCCATTAACTTCACATGGTCAATAATTTCCCTGGGTAATGCCCTCTTCTGAGATTTTATTGCTAATAAAACCCATGTTTTAATGTTCAGAAAAATTAAACATCATTGTAAGTTGCTCATTCTTAGAATTATACCTGTCCTTGCTTTTTTGCTGTGTCTTCATTCCTCAAATATGTTGCTATACTCTTTTTACATATTTCTTTAAAACTTCAATTTTATTTTCTTTTTGTATATTGAATCCCACACTTAGAAACTAATAGTCATTTTCAAGGGACACATTTATATAATTTCCTTAACTAAAGGAATCAAGCACGGTATTCTGAAACGGAGTGTCGGTAACTAATAGCTTTAGTCAAACTAAGTATTTGTATCTGGTGCATCTGCTGGGATTACCAGATTGCCAAATCCAGCTGAAAAATAGGAACAAGGGGGGGAAAAGACACTCACCATCAATTGGGAAAAAATAACATAACTTTGTTGTTTCCGTGGTATTTAATGAATTGACTGAGCCGGGCTGAATATAAGGCCATCTTTCCTGCCGACCTTACTTTTTCATCCAGAGAAACCTTGTGTAGACTATTAGTGGCGTTTTAGTTTAATTTATCACCCCATCTGAAATCATTAATTCTCTGTATGGCTTTTAATTTTTAAATCTCTCCAGATCGCAGAACTTTAAAGGGTCCTGTGTATTTCCTGAAATACGTCCAAATGGACTTTTATTTTTATTTAAGACAGAGACCAAGGCATTAAAAGGTCCAAAAAAGTGAGAAGGTTTACTTAAATACTTTTCACTCACTTGGGGGAAATTACCAGTAATCTACAGGCTTGGGTACATAAAATCTCATCCACAGTATATCCAGATACAGAGTACAGGGCTTTCTTTCCTAGTTTTCTTTCTTTCAATGATGGAATTAAAAAGGAGGGAGGAATAAATTGGAAATCAAAAAACTTTATTTTGAGCTCACCCCTATTGGCCAAGTGACCTCTTGAAAATTGCTTAACCTGCTAGTACATGAGTTTTATATCATCTCTTCAAAACAATATTTAATAGCAATGATGTTTGCCCTGCCTAGCTTACAGGGCTATAGTGGGAAGCAGTGAAGGCGATGTGGGGGAAAGTGCTTTCTCAAATCTAAAACCTCAAACAAATATTCTATACCAGAGGGGAATATAGCTGCATTTCAGCCTTGCTACTTTCCTTGGCATGAAATGTCTCTCTATAAATTACTTTGTCTGCCATTGGCAACTTGTGAACGAAAAAAAGAATCAAGGTCAAGTAAAAATGCTCCTGCGTTATTCTTCTGCATGTTAATAAGTGAAAATGGTACCCATTATGGCCCTTCTAAGTTGTAAAACCTGGGGGAGCCATGTTGGCTAATTATGTTAATGGTTAGATGCTGGAGGATGTTGAAGATTAACTCCTACATAGAATTTGTCTAATCACCCATTTCTTACCTGCCAATCTGTTCCAACTACTGATCAACCAGGCAGAAAGCACAGAACTCCAGCCATTAGAAAACAAATGGCCACACATATGTGCCTGAATGTGCCTGACTGAATTCTTCATTGCCGATGAAAACCTATTGCCTGTAATGGAATCGCATTGTGAATATTTACATGACCTTTTTATGTAGAATGGATTTCCCTTTCTCTATGGAGGTGTATTATATATGCATGCATAAAATGGCTGTTCAGTCAGGTCCGATAGTCCCAATATTATCCCTATAATCTGCTCTAGAAAAACCAGTCCATTTTCCGACAAGAAAGAAGACTAGAAAAAGCTACTGATGTGAGGCTCCTTAAAATGGACTGTGGGAAAATTACTAAAATAATTAAGGTTTTGGCAGGAAATCTTCACGTCTAGGAATTCATTAGGTGGGGAAATCCATATTAATAAATGAAAAAGCATCTCCAATGCACCCAGTGCTTTTAACTAAGGTAGTATTGTCATTTGGGGAAGAACAATTCATTGAAGGGGACTCTCCCTCAGAGGGCAGGACCTTTACGCATTGGCTTCTTGTCCTGTAATGGCCTACCCACAGTCATGCTGACAGATAGCCTTTAGCAATAGAAATAATATGCTAAGTGAGTCAGAAAAAGTCAGAGAAAGACCGTTATCATATGTTTTCAATAGTTTCAAACAGAGAGGGAGGCAAATGATAAATGACTTAAGTACAGAGAACAAACTGAGGGTTGATAGGCGGGGAGGGAGGCGGAAGGGAGGGGAAAATGCGGGATGGGCATTGAGGAGGGCACTTGTTGGGATGAGCACTGGGTGTTGTATGTAAGTGATGAATCATGGGACTCTACTCCCGAAGCCAAGAGCGCACTATATACAGTGTATGTTAGCTAATTTGATAAATTGTATTTAAACAAATATCCCACTCTTGAGAACCACTGGAGGGAAAATTCTACATGTTAAGGTGGGACGGAAAGAAACCTACACTTTTGTCAGAGAGTGGAGCCTAGAAACAAAGAGAAAGAGTAACGAAACATGACAGGAAAAGGAAATTTTGAAGATAATTTTAATTAACAATGGTCAAGAAAGCACTTTTAATAGAGCTTGGTTCTTGATGGATGAGTAGCTTCTGTTGAAGCCAACCTTTGCGTAGTTCTTCTTAATCGCTTTGATACTTTCAGTGAGTCATGATAAAATGCAGTTTCTTCCACCAAGCAGTCATTAATTTTATTTATAAATTGACAGTTTTCTATCACTGACTTTAATTTTCTCGGTAAATGTGTTGACATTCCCCCAAGAACCCTTGCTCTCCTGCCTCGGTTCCTGATACGCATCACCCTGTCCTCACCTGGCATCGACTGCAGGCAGTTTCCTTCTCCAGATATTTATAGACTGACTAATAAATGTCCTGCCCTTTCCTTAAAACACCCAGTCACAAACTAACAGCTATTAGTATTATTTAAAAAAAAAATGCCGTCACTGTTTTGACTTAAGACCTGTATCCTGTCCCATAGGTTCTGTGTGACTTTGTCCCTAGCCAGTCGGAGACGATGTCCTCCTCTTTAGCTCTTTGCTTTCCCTTTTCTGCCCTGGCTGCCTTGTAATTCCAGAAACTCGGGCTGCTCCCACTTGAGGGACCCTGCCCTGGAAGATGCACCTACCAGGACGCATTCCTCCTGGTGTTCACAATGGCCTTCTCCTTATCTTCTTTCCAATCTCGACTCCTCTCCTCAGAGAGGTCTTCCAAAACCAACACATCTGAACATGTTCTTCCCACAATCCCCTGCCACCACTGTCCTTCTCTATACCCTTTCGCTGGCTTTTACATCTCTTCAGAGAGCTTCCTGCCACCTGCCATTTGTTCTGTAGTAATTATTCAGTACATTCTTTATCAATAACATATTGAGATGGCAAAGGGTAGCCTACCTGGTTTGAGTCCCAGCGCTATGCTTTCCTAACTGGTGACCTTTGCCAGTTGCTAAAACCTTTCAGTCCCTCGGTCCTCTGAGCATCTACTTTAGAGTGCTGTGGTTCCATCTTCTTCCTCGGTATTAAGATCTGAGTTAGAAAGGCCTTCAGAGAATATTTAGTCCAACTTGCCATCAAAGGCAATATTTGTTTCTCTGTTCCTCCTCTAGCCCCTCTTCCCTCTTAATTTCAGCTGTTTCTTCCTCATAATCTCACCATGGTCAGGAGAAAGAATCACCCTCAGGGTTTTTAGCTCTCCTGGGTATGTCCTTCATAGGAGACCCCTACATAGAAAACTTCAGTGATCTTAATTAGACCTCACATCTGCTTTTCAGTAGACACAGCTCTTCACCTGAGCTGATTTTCTCTGTCATATGCTACAAAACTGATAATTGTCATTTGATGATTTGACTAATTTCAGTCCCAACAAATGCCTACACTGAACAGCTCTTCGATCCTGCTAAGGGTGTTCTTTTTTTGTTCCCAGCAGAAAATGTTTGCCGCTACTTATTTTTTAAATGAATACTTTGGTGGAGTTAAAAAAATTAAAACCCAGGTTTTCTCAAGCATTTAAGTTCAATTACAAATCTTATACTGCATCCAGATCTAAAGTTATAAACATTTATTCATTGGTGTTCATTAGGTCACATTTAACAGATTAAATTCCCCTAAACATTTAACCTCAAATTTACTTAACTTGCCTTAAGAATTTCAACGTACATCTACCAAATTAATATAATTCTTAAAATTCTTCACAAGGCTCCTAGTATAACACAATCTTCTTCACTTAAGCGACCCCTATGAAGCTAATAGAGCAGAACCATTCATACAGTAAATCAGGACCACTTACCCTTTTAAACACTGTTATAAACTTTAAGATTCTCTTACACCTTTCAGGTCAAAGTCACAAGTCCAGTGTTGATGAACTGTTTCAAATCAAGTCATTTCACATGTCAGATTCCCCAGTATATCAGTTTCTTTTAAATGTGTTAAGCGTCATAAAAAAGAAAACATACAGAGATAATAACCGAACTGGGAAAAGGTAATCCTAAACCCGACACAAAGTAATATTATTATGGTTTTGATTTGAATTTTTGTTTGTGCTTTTCTAGCTGCAGAGATACAAGTCTAGGATCTAAGACCTGGGACCATATTTCAGTTTGTGGTCAGAAAAGTCAATGCCAGAACATAGGAGCCCCCTGTTAGAGTTTTACATTGGGTTGCTTTTCCACTCCAGTCAATAAAGCTAGTCTCCTTACCATCTCGTTGTATGCCGTTTTGTTTTAATACCTTTTCTGGGCTCATTCTCATCAGCTCCAACCACTCTTCTCATAATTTTACTTAGATTGCGTAACATGAGCAATAGTATAATATCTAGTAGTTTCACTGTGCCCTATACACTGCCTGCACAAAAGTAAACTCTTTTCCTGTTACCTGAGGAATTTCTATGAGCAAATAGATGCTGGGAGTAAAAGATCAGGTTCTGTTTTCATTCAGGTTCATGTTTTATTGCAGAAATACACAGTTGTTTGTTAGTAGATCTTAAAGCTAACAGGATAGCAAAGCCCAGGATTTTAAATTTGATTGAGCCCCTCTTTAGAGAGAATGAGAAAAATTGAAGGTTATTTTTAAGTGTACTATACTATACTAAAGTATAGTCCAGTTCATGAAAATCTGAGCCGATGGCCACCTTCAGTGGCTGGAAACCCATATTCAAATCCAACTTCATGTACAGCCCCTCCTTTTCTTTTAAACTGCATCACTTTAGTGTATTAATGGAAGTGTAACTCAAGGCAAAGCTAAACAATAGAACCAGAAGACAAAAAAAACAGTTGAATTAACTTTAAAGTACTCTTCATATTATCCTTTAAAATCTTCTACCAAAAAAAAAAAAAAAAGTCTTGAGAGTGAGATGTTATTTAAAGGGAATTTTCAAGTGCGAGTATTGGCAAAGCTGGCTGAGGAAACTATAGGCAGTGAAGTAGCCGAAGCAAGAATGTCAGAACGAGCCTGAGGTCTCCATGTGAAGGCCTTGCTTCCTAATTGTTATTATGCTTACAAGGACGCTCTGTAAAAAGAAAAATGAACGCCTTGTTCCACACCTGCTGTAAAAAGATACTGGGACTCTGTGGCTTGCTTAAATCATTTTTTTTTTCCAGAAACAAATTGCCGAACAAGCCCTAGGCCATTTAATTTCCAAATACCAGTAATTAAAATGAGTAACATCGTCAGAATTTGGCCGGGCCACAGCTTTCCTTTCCCTTTTCATTTTCACATAAATTTCAGTGAAGGTCAGATTTGTTGAAGGGAGGAGAGGGGGCGAAACCTGCCGGCCGTGTGCTCATGGGAGGTTAAAATATGACTTGTTCACAGTGTCCCTCATAGTTCAGGACTTAATGGTCCTTGACGGGGATAACCTAGAAGTTAATTTTACTCTGTGTCCCAAAAGCAGTCATTGTCAATGTAATCTTTCTTGTGGGCTGAAGGGTATCGTCAACAAATGATCTGACTTTGAATAGCAATTGACCAGCAACGTCTCAGATCTAAAAACTCATGGATGTGGCTCCTTATCGATCTGTTTCCAACTGATAGTGGTAAAAATATTTATTCAGGGGTTTTTTTTGCCTTATCTCTTATACGGTTCATTTTTTTTTACATAGTTCTCCCTAAAATGAGTTCTTGAGAGATTTTGCGTTACTTTTTTCTTAAGTTCATAGTATGTCCAACTCAGAAACTGTAAAATGCTTCACAGTATACCCAACAGACTTGTGTCAAGGCAAAAAACCCAAACTTGTTGAAGACGTGGCTCCTCTTTGTTTGGGTGAGGTGAGATGCAACAGTGTGGGGAACGTGCTCTGGTCTCAGTCTCCGTTTCTCAGCTGAGCTCGGGTACTTTCTAGACGGGCAGAGTGCATTCCTTGTTTCACCCCTCTTGGCCTCAGCTTCCTGCTCTGTAAAAGGGAAAGATTAAAACTTGCCTTGGTGAAAATCCAGTGACCTGAAGAATGCAAGGCAGCTTCAGTTTCTGAAGAATAACCTGAGTCTGATTTCCACAAAGGACTCGTGATGGATAAACAAATAGGGCTTTTCCTTCTCCAGTCTACCCCTACCCTAAAGAGAGCAGTTAAGTCTGATCTCCTTGAAGTTTGGGTTCATGTTACTCAGCTGAGAGTAACAGGTATTGATTTTCCCGATGCTAGTGCCTGGGTTGTTGGCCACGGTGGCCCTGCTGGAAAGGATGAGATGACTCTCGGAATCTATGGAAGCTAGACAGTAAATGCCAAGGACATACGCATCATCAAGGGCCTTGAGTGGCAGAGTCTGCTGGGAGGGACATTGTGGTAGAAGGGCTGTAATCTGATTGAAAGCCTCTAATGATGGAAAATGTGGGAATAGAGGACAAAGCACCAGATTGAAGAAAACTTCTCCAAGGCGGGAGTGAGACCACGCGGGGACGACATACATAGCGAGGAGCACAACCCGATGTATTCTTGAAGATAAATGGACAGCAAGCTGAGGTCTGCCTGGCTCTCTCCAGTTGAGACCCATGATGCCAAAAACTCCAAAGAAACAACATGGAATGATGAAACCCGGGACTTTGTGTTCTCGAAACGATTGCTGGATGAACCCATAAGTGGGCTGACAGGAGGTTTCTTGACTATTTGATCGTTTCTGATCACAGATCTCATGATGCATCCGGAGAGTTGCTTCTTGTCAAATGGTTTCTGATCCAATCCACAGGAGAGAAAAGATGGTAAACAGAGCACAGTAAACACGGGAGAGAACGGGGTAAGCAGCGAGGCTGCTGTGAATTCCATTGCCTGCGACCTCTTTGCAGACCTTACTGCCCTGTGGAAATGTGGTTGCCTTAACAATCATAATAATGGATTTTCTAGCCCTGACCCACTTTTCCAGGACGCTTAGGAAAACCCAGGAGAGTAATGTTCTCAAGAGCACGTTCACTCCCAGGTTATCACAAAACTTTGCCAGGAACACGATATTCTGGGTGGAGAAGAGAGCGGGGATCCTTCTCTGTTGAGCCGGGTTCTGCAACACAATTACGCCCAGTCCATATGTTTTAAGTTTCATGAAAATAGCTTTGTCAGCTTTTACTTGGAGTGCTCTTGCATTTCAGCATTTACATAAGTGTCCAAGTGACTGGAGGAACGGACTCAAGCAAAAGGCAGGATGTTTCTCTCCCCTTTGAGGACATAAGACTAGAGTAAGCCTGAAACAGATACCGTCAGTGTCCTGTCTCTTATTGTCCCTGGAACTTTATGTATGTTGCCATAGGCTTCCAACTACTCAATCCGTATCCCTATGCCTAATGCTCTTCCCAGGGCGAGGAAGTGCTGAGGAATGAATACCTCCTGGGAACAGCCCTCAACCACTGATGCTCAAGACAGGTGTCTACACTTCCCAGGTCTCGCCCTTCTCCAGCAACTCTGGGCTTGTGTTGTGTACTGTTTGCCAGAGGAATTCTTCTCCACGTGCTCACTGTGATAGTCGGCTTAATGTATTCAATACCTTCCCTGCCCTGCCCCGTGACTCCATTCTTCTCCCGATGTCATCTACACCTCCTAATGAAACTACTTGAATTAGAATCCTTGCCCCGGGTCTCGAATCTGGAAAAATACCACCTGAGACAAGTGTCTTCAGATAAATTCTCTTCCAAGAAATTGCTAGCAACTCCTACAGACAGACTCTTCCTTGGTCATGCCGCATGCTCATTAGAAGCGTTCAGCTATGTCTGTGCCACAGCCGTGGGCACACACGAATTTCTTTCCCAGGATACTTCCATTGCACGATGACCCCACCAGGTCACCAGTCCTGGTTGAATTCTTCCTTGAGTCAAGCCGTAACTCATCCTCCTTTACCCATACTGCAGCCCAAACCACTTTTTATTAACTTTGGGTTTATTAAATTTGGGGGTACTCAAATATAACTGACAAACAAAATTGGAAGGTCTTTTTTAATTTTTTAAAAACGTTTATTTATTTTGAGAGAGAGTGTGAGCAGGGGAGGAGCAGAGAGAGAGGGAGTGAGAGAATCCCCAGTGGGCTCTGCACTGTCAGTACCAAGCCTGCCGTGGGGCTCGATCCTACGAACTTCGAGATCATGACCTGAGCCAAAGTCAAGAGTCAGATACTTCACCAGCTGAGCCACCCTAGAGCCCCAAATTGGAAGGTCTTTAAAGTGCACCTCGTGCTGATTCGATACATGTAAATATTGAGAGAGGATCCTACCCTATCTGGTGAAGTAGCTCATCTGTCACCTCCCGGATTTATTTGTTTTCTTTTCGAAGAAAATACTTAAGTTATGCTCTCATAGCAAATTTCACTTACGTGATATTGTTAGCAATCAAATTGCTTTAAGCCGGAAATAGCAACTGGATTTTTAATTTGCTGTGATGATTCCGTTATCAGAATCTTCTAAGGTTGTTTAAAGCCACAGAGCAATGAGAAGCAGCTATAGTAGAAATAGTCATTATCCAAAATTATTTTTCCACTAATATTTTTCTCATAACTATTTATTTCAAGATCATAAAAGTAAACTTGGCTGTTCTTGCTTGCTTAGTGGGCATGAGAAAGGGGTTGAGGGGGCGAGAGAAGGTTGATTTTAACATAAATGTTTGAAAAGTTGAAAGTATTTTACTTTTCAAATGAATTTTCAAATAACGACGCTTCGTGAGAACACTACTATTTCCTTTTTAAATTTCTTTAAATTCAAGTCAGTTAACATACAGTGTAGTCTTGGCTTCAGGAGTAGAACCAAGTGATTCATGTCTTACATATGGGACCCAGTGCTCATCCCTACAAGTGCCCTCCTTAATGCCCATCCCCCCTACCCAGCTCCCCTCCAGAAACCCTCTGTTTGTTCTCTGTATTTAGGAGTCTCTTATGGTTTGCCTCCCTCTCTGTTTTTATTTCTTTTTTCCTTCCCTTTCCATATGCTCTCTGTTTTGTTTCTCAAATTCCACATAAGAGGGAAATCATATATCTTTGTTTCTCTGACTGATGATTTCGCTTTGCATAATACATTCCAGCTCCATCCACGTTGCTGCAAACGTCAAGATTTCATTCTTTTTCATCGAGTAATATTCCATTGTGTGTGTATGTAAATGTGTACACACACACACACACGCACACATACACACTCACACACAGACCACATCTTCTTTATCCATTCATCAGTCTATGGACATCTGGGCTCTTTCCATAATTTGGCTATTGTTGAGAGTGCTTCTCTAAACATTGAGGTACAAGTGCCCCTATGCATCAGCCCTCCTGTATCCCTTGGGTAAATTCCTAGCAGCGCTATTGCTGGGTCATAGGGTAGGTCTATTTTTAATTTTTTGAGGAAGCTCCATGCTGTTTTCCAGAGTGGCTGCACCAATTTGCATTCCCACCGACAGTGCAAGAGGGTTCCCCTTTTTCTGCAGCCTCGCCAACATCTGTCGTTTCCTGATTTGTTCATTTTAGCCATTCTGACAGGTGTGAGGTGGTAGCGCATGGTGACTTTGGTTTGTATTTCCCTGATGATGAGTGATGTTGAGCATCTTTTCATGCGTCTGTTAGCCGCGTGATAAGTGTCTATGTCTATACGTGTCTTCCCGTTTCTTCACTGGATTCTTTGGGGTTTTTGGCGGGGGAGGTATTTAGTTTGATAAGATCTTTCTAGATTTTGGATTCTAACTCTTTATCTAAAATGTCATTTGCAATATTTTCTCCCATTCTGTCAGTTGCCTCTTAGTTTTATTGTTTCCTTTGCTGTGCAGAAGCTTTTTAGCTTGATGAGGTCCCGGTAGTTGATTTTTGCTTTTGTTGCCCTTGCCTCCGGCGACGTGCTAAGTAAGAAGTTGCTGGAGCTGAGGTCAAATTTGTATGGGACCAGACAAGACCCTGAATTGCCAAAGTTGAGAAAGAAATGTTGAAATGCCAATGTTGAGAAAGAAAACCAAAGCTGGAGGCATCACGATTCCAGACTTGAAGCTGTGTTACAAAGTTATGATCATCAAGACAATATAGTAATGGCACAAAAGCAGGCGCATAGATCAATGAAAAAGAGAATAGAAAACCCAGAAACGGACCCACAAATGTATGGCCAACTAATATTTGACAAAGCAGGAAACGGTATCCAGTGGAAAAGACAGTCTCTTCAGCAAATGGTGCTGGGGTAACTGGAGAGCAAAATGCAGAAGAATGATCCTGGACCACTTTCTTACACCATTCACAAAAATAAACTCAAAATGGTCACGATGAAAGACCTAAATGTGAGACCGGAAGCCAACAGAATCCTATAGGAGAACACAGAGAACACTGCTGTTTCAATACCCTTAGCCCTGGTAGTTTTCATATGATAAAATGATTTGAAACATGGTCTTGGTGAAACGTCTCATTCACTTGTTCCCTCTTAGCCTTTCTTCAAAAGCAAAAACTCAGGCCAATTAAACAGTTTAGGTTATATTTGTATCACATAACATTTTCTTGTTATTTTTTAAATCTCTAAACAGGAGTAAAAATCACAAGTGAAATAACTAAAATGTTCCTCCTATAAATCTCTCCATATAAACATAGAAAGTTACCTTTTCGGGTTGTGGTAGACAGAATCCTAAAATGGACTCCCAAGACTCCCAGCCATTGGTGTACACAGCTTTATAATCCTTGCAAGTGGGTGGACTCGGTTAATGTAATAGGACATAACTCCCATGGTTAGGAGACTGAACTCCCACGGTTCACTTTGAGTTTATCAAAAGGGAGATTGTCCTGGTGGGCCTGGCCTAATCAGGCGAGTCCTTAAAAGAGAGATTTGGCCCTTCCTGAAGTCACAGAGATTTAAAGTGGGAGAGAGGTGGTTCTTCTGCCTTTGATGGAGCAAATAGTCATGTTGTGAAATGGCCTATGGAGGAGGTGACATGATAAGAACCTGAGAGTGACCTGTAGGAGCTGAGAATACTCCTTGGCTGACAGAAAGCAAGAAAACAGATCTCAGTCATAGGCCCTTATGGAAATGAATTTTTCCCACAACTTGAGGAGGGTAGAAAGGGAAACTTTTCCTAGCCAAGCTTCCGTATAGTGACATAGCTGGCCAAGGTCTTGGTCTCAGCCTTTTGAGATCCTCTGCAGAGGACCTCTTAGCTAAAAGGTGCCTAATATCTGACCTGTGAAAGCTAGGAGATAATAAATTTGTGTTGCTTTAAGCCTCTAAGTTTGAGGTCATTTGCTAAGCAGCAATATATAACCAATACACAGACTTTTCTTGGAAATTGATTCCCAAGGTCGGTCTATTAGATTAAAGGTCTGTAATGCCCTGCATAAATTTTTTGCACCTCAAAAGACATCTTTAGGAGAGTGAAAAGACAAGTTACAAACTGGGGAAAAAAATACTTGCAAATCGTATGTCCAAGAACGGACTTGTGCACAGAATATTTAAAGAACTCAGGGCACCTGGGTGGCTCAGTCAGTTAAGCGTCTGGCTCTTGACTTCGGCTCAGGTCACGATCTTGCAGTTCGTGGGTTCGGGCCCCACGTCAGGCTCTGTGATGGCAGTGCAGAGCCTGCTTGGGATTCTGTCTCCCGCTCTCTCTGCCCCTCCCCTACTTGCTCTCTCTCTCTCAAATAAATTTTTTTTAAAAAAAAACTTTAAATATTCTTTCATTTTTTTCATTTTTTTAAGAACTCTAAAAAAAAATCCAATCATAAAAAGACCAGTATCCTAATACGTTACTCCAAAGGAGATAGACAAATGACCAGTGAGTCCACAAAGTGCTGCTCACCGTTCTTAATCGTCAGGAAGATGCTGATCAAAAACACAATGAGTTTCACCTGATTTCCGCTGGGATCACTATAATAAAAGGAGGACGCGAAGAAATCTGAACACTCCTACATTGCTGGTGGAAATGTAAAATGGCACAGCCCCTCGAGTAAACGGTCTGGCGGGCCCTCAGCAATCCCTCTCCTAGGCATCTCCACAAGAGAAATGAAAAGCTGTCCGCACGATTGCTGGCGTATGCACGTTCATAGCAGCATTATTCATAATAGCAACGAGTGGAAACAATCCAAGTGGCCATCAACTGATGAGTGTATTGTCATCTATCCATACAATGAACTACTATTTAGCCACAAAAAGACCACATATTGTATGATTCTATTTACATGGAAAGGTCAGAAAGGCAAATCTATATAAACGGAAAATACATTAGTGTTTACTTGGGGTGGAAGACGGGTAACAGGCATGACTGTCCATAGCATAGAGATTCTTTTGAGAAAAAACTGGAAATACTCTAAAATGAGGTTGTAATGATGGTCGCTTGACTCTGTAAATAGAGTAAAAGCTGTTGAATTACACACTTAGATGAATTTTGTAGTATATGCATTATAGTTCACTTAAGCGGGTCTTTTTTTTTTTAATTTTTTTAAAGTTTATTTATTTTGAGAGAGAGACAGCCCACGAGTAGAGAGAGGCCAAGAGAGAATGGGAGACAGAGAATCCCAAGCAGGCTCCGAGCTGTCAGCACAGAGCCCTGCACGGGACTCGAACCCACAAACCGTGAGATCATGACCTGAGCTGAAACCAAGAGTCCGATGCGTAACCTACTGAGGTAGGCAGCCAGGCACTGCATGCTGTCTTTTTTCTTAAGTCTAGTTTCTCCTTTGTTTTGCTGGGACCGTGCTAGGGGAGCAACTGTTCTGTAATAATAAGACCAAAAAAAAAAAAAAAAGTCGCTCCGTTGATTGGAATAACTCAGTGATCAGATATGATACACTTTCTGATGGGGTTGGAGAGGCAGCATGGCAGAGGGACAAGTGGCATTCACCAAGCAGAGAATTTTCTTATTTGTGTTCGCTGCCTCACTGGCCTCAATATTGCCTGGCACAAGGAGGGATTGACCTGGATAAATCCCTAGTCGCTCACCATTCTAAATATTCTATTCAGCCTCATGGTTTATACAAAGATAATCACTAAAATGATAGTCACAGTATCCAATTATGCCAGAATATCACTGAAAACTCTTCTTGTTTAAATGAGAGAATTTATCTAAATTCGTAGTATAACCCAGGATGACGCCAAGCATCTCATGGTACCTCTTCTGTGTTAGTTACTCTCTATTTTAATGGTAATGAAAGTTTTATACAAACTACCATTTATGTTGGAAGCACAAGCATTTGCCTTGGATTTCCTAATACCAATTTTGTTCTTACTCTTTGGCTAAATGATTTTCAAGCCATTCTTAATTTTCCTGTTCTGAAAGCTCAGAGAAGAGGAAAGAACACAAACCAGTTTAATGCAATGAAAAAACATTTCGGTTCCGCTTAGGACATCTAAATGGCTTTCCACTTTCCTTGGTCACTAAATACTCGCAAGGCCTCAGTCTATTAGTTACTAAGGTAACCCAAAGCTGGCAGAATGTTGACATCCCTTTCAAGGCCAACAGATTTTTCAGTATTTCACAGATAATGTCACATTAACCTCAAACTTGTCCTTTTCCCAAAAGAACAATGGTTGTTTGAATGAATCTGTTAGAGTTTCATCGTTTCTTTTTTCAAAAGGAGCTTGTTTGCTGCACGCTCTTTCAGGTCAGATAGTATTTACTCTGTTTTAAGAATAACGTGGTGGGGCGCCTGGGTGGCGCAGTTGGTTAAGCGTCCGACTTCAGCCAGGTCACGATCTCGCGGTCCGTGAGTTTGAGCCCCGCGTCAGGCTCTGGGCTGATGGCTCAGAGCCTGGAGCCTGTTTCCGATTCTGTGTCTCCCTCTCTCTCTGCCCCTCCCCCGTTCATGCTCTGTCTCTCTCTGTCCCAAAAATAAATAAACGTTGAAAAAAAAAAAAAAAAAGAATAACGTGGTGGTACAACTCAGCTATCTTTATAGATTCCTGCACGAAACCACGCCTCTGCGCCTTGTGCTGGTTTCTCACAGCCCTGTAAGAATATACCTGCTGTAAATCAAGGCAAAGAGGGTGTAATGGTGATAAAGGATAAAATGGAGAGTCTTTTTGCCCTCTGGTCATTAATTATGGTGTTTAGACTGAGATGAGAGAAGCAGTGTTAAGAAAGAGACGTTGCTGGGGCACCTGGGTGGTCAGTCGGTTAAGCGTCCCTCTTCGGGTCCTGTCCTTGATCTCATGGTTCGTGGGTTCGAGCCCCGCTTCCAGCTCTGTGCTCACAGAGCCTGCTTCAGATTCTCTCGCTCTCACTCTCTCTCTCTCCCCCTCCCTCCCTCTTCCTCTCTCTCCCTCCCTGTCCCTCTCCCACTGACACTCTGTCTCTCAAAAATAAATACACATTAAAAAGTTAAAAAAAAAAAAAAAAGAGGGCACCTGGGTGACTCAGTGGGTTAAGTGTCCAACTTCGGCTCAGGTCATGATCTTGTGGTTCATGAGTTCAAGCCCCGCATCGGGCTCTGTGCTGACAGCTCAGAGCCTGGAACCTGCTTCAGATCTGTGTCTCCCTCTCTCTCTGCTCCTCCCCTGCTCATGCTCTGTCTCTCCCTCTTTCAAAAATGAATAAACATTAAAAACATTTTTTAATAAAAAAAAAAAAGTTGTAGCCAGGAATCCGGTGTATTTCCTCATAGTCTGTTGTTATAATGAAAAGGTAAGGCATGCTACGTAGTGTGTCTGAGAATCTGCTACTTTCCAAATTTAAACATGGTGCTGAGAGTGAATTAGTCTTTTCCAAATAACCCAAATTAATAGTAAATTGAGATAAATGTACATTTGAGTAGATAGATTAAATATTAATAAAAGCAAATATACTGACAGCAGATGATCTCTTTAACAATTATGTACTGAAGAAAAATGAGATAATTTACATGTAATAAATCTGATCAAAGAAAATGCCAGTATCTAAAATCATGGTAGTGTTCAACTATTTACAAACCCTCCCCCACAAATCAAACACTAATATTTGTTGGTGGTGAAATCCTCCTTCTAAAGTTCAAGTTCTTATAGATTGAGTAGTTCTTGGGAGATCTTAAATTTATTTACTTTCAGGGGCATCTCTCTGGCTCAGTTGGTAGAGCATGAGACTCGTGACCTCAGAGTTGTGAGTTCAAAACCCACATTGGGTTAGAGATGACTTAAAAACTTTGTTCTAGGGGCGCCTGGTTGGCTCAGTCCATTAAGTGTCGGACTTCAACTCAGGTCATGATCTCATGGCTTGTGAGTTCGAGCCCTACGTTGGGCTTGCTGCTGTTAGCTAGGAGCCCGGAACCTGCTTCGGATTCCATGTCTCCCTCTCTTCGTGCCCCTCCCCTGCTTGTGCTCGCTCTCTCTTTCTCTGTTAAAAATAAACATTAAAAAAAATAAAACTTTTTTTCCAAAAATTTATTTACTTTCAGTTTAGTGAATCTTCAGGTATCCTTAAATGTAATCTTACTTAGATTCTTTTAGAAAATTATTTCTGGACATTGCCAAGTATATCAAGTTCATATTGAGTTCATCAACTGGGTTAATAAAATGTTGCCATAGTTGATGTGTTCAGGTTTATCTAGGTAAAAATAACGTCCTTGGTGTTTACCCCATTTTAACTGTTTTGTTTTCTGCTTATTTACAGTTTGTTTTGTCTCACCATGTTAATGAACTTGTAAAAGGGCACAGTCAAGTGTCAGGGAGTTTCATTTCATCACCTAACCCTTTGGTTTTTTAAAACTAGTTTCAAAATTCAATTAAGATCACATAGACTGTTCACAAATAAGCTGCCTTGAATAGAATACCGTATTAACCCTAACACACGAAAATGTAAAAACATTTGGAAAGGAGCAATGCTTGGAAAATTCTAAAACTTGAGAGAAGTTTTATAATAGAAGTGAAATTGTATTTTCAGACAACCGTGTAGATTGAAGGTATATGTGTCACTTTGGTACATTTACATATTGTAATGCGATTGCTATTGTCGTGATATTGATCGCATTATATAGAGTACAATAGAGTTGTATATATTCATTATAGTGTGCCTTAGATCTCTGTAACTTATTTACTGCTGATGTTACATTTGCACCCTTGAACACCATCAGTCACATTCCCCTGTCCCCAGGTGACTACCATTTTACTCTCTGTTTTGTGCAAGTGTGAGTTGTTGAGATCCCACGTGTAAGTGATACCATACAGTATTGGTGATTCTCTCACGTAGCTCATTTAGCATAATGTGTTCACGGCCATCTTATTCCATTGTGTCTGTATACTGCATCTTGTTTTTTATCCATCTGTCCATTGGTGGGCATTTAGATATGGCATTTCCATATCTTGGTCTGAGTCTTGGTAAAAGTAAGAAACTTTCTCTTAAGTGTTTCACTCCTATGCTTTACTCAAGAAGAATAAACACTGTCATATATTAGAAGGAACAGGATAGACCTTGAAAGTCCATTCATCCTGTCTGAGAAAACCTAGTCATATATGGCCAGTTATAGTATCAGATAAACAGATAATAAGTGAATCACAAACTCTTTATCATCTACTCAAAGCCTAGCACTGCCGTAGAAGTTATTAGACACGTAAAAGAAACGTAACCTTATTTAGTAACTAAGCTAGTCACACAGGATATATTGATGATGTAATGGTGCCGTATCTTTCCTTCTAAACCGTGAGCAGCTTAGAATATGGGACTGGTTCTTACTCACCTTTTGATTCTTCCCAGTTCCTATCACTGAATCCTGAATTCAGAATGTGACCAGAGGTGCCTGGGTGGCTCAGTCAGTTAGGCGTCCGACTTTGGCTCAGGTCGTAATCTCACGGTGTGTGGGTTCAAGCCCTGCGTCGGGCTGTGTGCTGACAACTCAGAGCCTGGAGCCTGCTTCCAATTCTGTGTCGCCCTCTCTCTCTGCCCCTCCCCTGCCTGCACTCGCTTTCTCTCTCAAATAAACACTGGAAAAAAAAAAAAAAAGAGAATGTGAACAGATGTAGGTAGAAACAAAAACCAGACTTTTTCTTCCTGATGTTAGTCTAAATCCTGGTAAGAAAGGCCTCGATGATGGTGATTTCTCTACCTGCCCCGTTTGTCTCTTGCTATCACACATGATCAGCTAAGTTGCTGTACATGTAACAAACAAAAGAGCAGGCTGACTCTCAGCTCTTTTATCTGTGTTAAAAAACTAGGGGCGCCTGGGTGGCGTAGTCGGTTAAGCGTCTGACTTCAGCCAGGTCACGATCTCGCGGTCCGTGAGTTCGAGCCCTGCGTCAGGCTCTGGGCTGATGGCTCAGAGCCTGGAGCCTGTTTCCGATTCTGTGTCTCCCTCTCTCTCTGCCCCTTCCCCGTTCATGCTCTGTCTCTCTCTGTCCCAAAAATAAATAAATGTTGAAAAAAAAATTTAAAAAAAAAACTATCTTATGCGATGACCTCTCAGGATTTGCTAGCCCTTTGTAGCTTCTGTGTGCTTTGATGAAGTTCCATACATATGCATTGTTTCCTTCAAAACCATCGTTATGAAAATATCCTGAATATAGAAAAGCACTCTGTAGTCACTTTCCACGCTTGGAATCCAGCCACTTGTGGTTTTTAAAAATTTTTTTTTAATGTTTATTTATTTTTGAGAGAGAGAGACAGAGACAGAGCACGAGTGGGGGAGGGGCAGAGAGACCGGGAGACACAGAATCTGAAGCAGGCTCCAGGCTCTGAGCCATCAGCACAGAGCCCGACGCGGGGCTGGAACTCATCAGCTGCAATGACCATGACCTGAGCCGAAGTCGGACGCTTAACCGGCTGAGCCAACCAGGAGCCCCAGAATCCAGCCACTTGTGATGTTAGTTACAATAATCCGGATTCTTGGTTCAAATTATTTTTGAAAAATTGTAGTCTTGGCCTCAGGCTGCAGGAGAAGATGGTGGTTTCCACAGACAAATTGTGAAAACGGAATATAAAGCCTGAGAGTAGAGTGTGGACCTAACTCCCCAGAAGCTCCTCCGTCCGTTAGATGTGTAACCAAAATTAACATGAATGGAATTAATAATCCCGAGTGAATGTTGGATGGACAGGGCATACCAGCGTCAGCAAAAGGGCAAAGTTCATATAGCGTTAAAGTTGTACTTCAAGAGCTAGGACGTCTATTGATGTCCAAAGAGAAGAGTAAGTTTCCACAGCCACCAGAAGGACAAAATATAGCAGTTCATTTTAGTGGATCCCAAACTTGTCTGAAATCGACAACCTTCTACTCGTGTTCATGTCTTAACTAGATATCACAATGCAAAATAGCCACCCATCAAGTGAAAGGATTCCAGCTGGTAAACATGACCTGGACATTTGTAAGGATATATTTAATATATACACACCATTAGGTTTTCGGGTTATAGGAGGAAAAACGCAGCACCATTTTTTTTTTCTTGTTAAGGCACTACCATTTCAGCAACCTGGAGTACTCAAAATAGAATTCAGGTTTATAAGATGAAAGCATGGGAAGAAGAATCACCTGGTGTGCAAGCAGGATTATCTCTGAAAAGTAAAAAAATCTCGGGAAGGAAATACAGAAATGGCATGTTATTTCCATCTTGCTCAGTGAAAGAGCTTCAGCTGAAGTTGTCTAAAGTAGTAGGTACCATGAATACTGTCACAAATTGTGTTAATTTTTGAAGCGGGATGGGTGCTGACGGCGAGAAGTATGAAAAATAAGTTCAGGATTGTTTTGATACCTGTATTTATAATAAAATAATGTTGTGGGGGAGGTCAGTGAATTTCAGTTAAAAGCCGTCCCTTTGTGTTACATGTAACATATATGGTCAACGTTTGTTCAGTCTTTGTTTGACACGCCTTGAGTTTAAGTGAAATCAACCAAAAGGAAATAGGTGCGTGGATATGTGATTTTGAGATTAAAGTTAGTCTTAAAATGTAAATAAAATGTGAAACATGTCAAGGAAAAAAAAATTGCATCCTTTTTAATTGGCCAGTTTTACGGTAAAATTCATCATTTCAGTTCGTGACTGCTAATTTTATTTGGGACAACATATCCTTTTACTCTTAAAGCATTTAAAACCTTTGAGAAAGGGAGCAAGTAGGAGGGGGGAAATGTTAATTTGTCTGGTTCTGATCCGTTAAAGAGATAATATGAAACAAAGCAACTGTGATTACCTGTAAGTTTCTGGGGTGGGAGGAAACAAAACTGCTCAACTCCGAGCTCCAGAAAAAAAAAAAACTAGTGTCTTTGACCTGCTCCCAGGTCCATCCTTGAATTTTTAATACCCGACAGAGTCTAGTTGCCCTTTTGTCTTGGAACTTTTAAGCATTTTGTATCCACATTCTGACAAAACCTTGCACCCTAGTGTTTCTTTACTGACGTCCAGTCATTTTCTGGATTCTGTGAATGCCTACAAGTCATATTACCAACATGCAGTTTAGGTTGGTTCACTTCCATTCTTGCCACTCTTCTTCTGAATTAATTGTAAACGGATTAATTGTAAACTGATTAATTGTAAACTCTTGGGTAGCTACCATTCCATTATCGTGTCTTAATCTGTTCTAGGTACGGTACTAGGCTTTCTATACCTGTTTCTTAATGATAGAGAAAAATCGTTTTATTCCGTCTAAGTCTATAAGACCTTGGTTCTGTAATAGGTTATCTGGTCCAGCTTGCGAGAATCCTTAAACGCTTGAGGCTAGGATTTCTCACCTTTGTCATTCATTTTGTTTGCTCCTCCCTCAACAGACAGAGCACACATACTCCCCATCTGTGGAGGGGGAAAGCCTCACACATGTGAGGCGTCAGTTTTACTCTTGACTGTAGCTCTCAGATGGTATCCTATGGACAGGTCTATACATAAGGATGGTGAAATTGAAAGTTGAGAAGGGGTTCTTGTTAAGTAACTCCCTGCCCCAGGGAGGGAACAGGTGGCGCCTCAGTGCAGGTCTCCCTTTCTTACACAGTTCCCTGAATGACACAGGGTGTGCCCACACCCCGCCTGGATGCATACCATAGCATCCCAAGGGGCATGTGACCCCGGGTGAGATCACTTCCTGCCTCGGAGGAACGTTAGCGTTCTCAACAGCCCGGTCTGGTGCTGGGTCACCTCAGGTTGTTGGCTCCCTTTCTTGGAGCCACTATTTCTTTACATATGAAAATGAAAGGATTTTTCTAGGCTTGTCTTCAAACTGAACACTCCATGCACGGCCCTCAGGGACATGGTTTCACTAAATAGGTCATGCCTCCTACCACCATAACCTCTAAGCTGATCCCAATCCAGAAAGAAGTTAAGACTCTATAGGCCTACTAATGCAGGCAGATTCAGAAAGCACTTGGTGGCCCTGCATTCTGGACCTGCATTTGGACTCTCTGTGTCCAAAGAGTGGGCTCTGTGAACCACACTGTACCCCTTCTCTGGCCGTTGGGCAGCAACTGTTCCCAGGCCCTGGAGCACAGAGTAAGGACAAGCCATCAAGGCACAGCAGCCTTCGTCCCTCAGCACCTCTTACTACGTGTCCCCTCTTCCCCAGATTAGAAGAAATTGATGCTTGTAGTTATCTGTGGTCTAAACGTGGATGAAACTTACTTATCGCTGTTCCAGTGTTTGGCTCTCTTGTTTTGCTCTTGCCCAAATCTCACAGTCTCGCCAGGCAAAGGACCTGTGTTTACCATTTTCTGTTAGTGAAAGGAAATGTGACAGAAGTGAGAGGGACTTATTTCTCACCCTGGAATAAGTTTCTTTCGTAAAGGATCCACGGAACCCAAACTGTAAATACAGTGAATGGAGCGGTACTGGGTCACCGACTGCAGAAACTTCTCCCTTTAACCTCTTGAACACGGAGACACGCATTGGGTGATGTACCTAGGGTTTCAAAGTGAAACCTTTGTTCTAATCCCCAAATACCATGATTTATAACACATTTAGCTTTCACACTACTAATAGGTAAAGGTCATGATAGGCAAAGGTCACTTAGCAGCACTTTTATTTTTTCTAATAATAAAATGATACTCATTCTAGGAAATGTGGAAAATTTGGAAAAACACAGAGAATGCAAAGCTAGCATATTACCAATTAACCAGAGCAAATCACCATTAACATTCTAGCGTATGCCCTCCTTTGTTCTAAATTTTCTTTAACACAATGATTCCTTCATTCATCAACTATTGAGAGATTTCAACTTGAGGTACACATTCAGATCACCTGGGGAATTTAAAAACTGATGTGGGGGGCCCACCCTCGTGATTCTGATTCACTTGGTTGGGATAGGGTGTGGACACAAAGATTTTTTAAAAAGATGCTCCGTAGGTAATTCTAATGTGCCATCAAGACTGAAAACCTCTGATCGATCAGATTTTGGTGATAGGCCCGATGTCGTTTGGCATGGACATGAAATGACAAAAAGATGTAGAGTCCCCCACGAGCCTTGAATTCCTGTGGAAGGACAGACAAACAAACGGTTTGGAGAACCTAAAGTAAATATTATAATGGAAGACTCTACCAAGAACTGTAGAAGCATAGGAGTGAATCGAGTGCTTAGAAAACTCCAGGCAATTCCACTAAGCTTGGCAATGAACGTGTTTGGACATAATGCTAGGTATGTAGGCCACAGGCATATCTTGAAGGATCTTGTTGGTATTGGGAATGATGGGCAGTCCTTGAAAAGTTTTGAGCAGAGGAATGATGTGATTACCTCTGTCTAATTCACTTGTCTCTGGCATCAGTGTAGATTTACGGGACTGTGGAGACTGGATACACTGGCAAGATTAGACCCAGGTCTGTAACAAAATTCCAAGAGACCAAGGATAGGACTGTTTCTGACTCCCGAAGAAGTGTCCTAGAGGTTCACGGTTGATCTTATTTATCACAATAACTTGCTCTTGAATACTAAGCAGTCATGGTAAAGTTTTGTTGTTTCTTTAAGAACAAGATTCTTATAAAAGCCTGGTATTTTCTTCCTGGGGATCAGCGAAGATCCCTGCAGGAAATACAGTTTACCGTCACATGGTTCACAATTAAGAGATCTTGCTATAGAGTTGATGGGACAATTAGGCACGGCAAGGCCCCCAGAATCTAGTCGCAGCGGAAAGCCATTGTCCCTCCTAAGGCAGAAGGGGAAGAAACAGACTCTGGGGAGAACCGGAATCAGTGAAGAAATACTGTCAGCAGGTGTGGAGAAACGCAGCTACTTCCGGAACCATAGCCTGGAGCCAGGATGAAGCAAAGAAGAAACCCCATGACCTTGCTGTCTTTCTTCTCCCAACCTTTGATCTGCTGATGACTCTCACTGGCCAAACCCAACTTGAAGCCATCCAGTAAAGGAGCCCGGGAGATTTCAGAGTGGTCAGACTCCAGGGAGCCTAGAAAAGATCACAGGAGAACATAGAATGCATCTGAAGGCCAGCAAAGAATAAGCAGCCTACAGATGAACATGATATCGTGGCAAAAATATCTTAGACATGATATCCATCCTGATATAAAGTAGACAACTAAAGAAAATCACGCTAGACTATAGAACACATCCGCTGGCAATAGAACAGGGGCCTTCTTTCCATGAACCAGACTATCAGGATATTCCTGATGGCCAGTAAGGACATTTCATAGGAGATCAAAGTAACGGTTAACCAACTGAGGCCATTTTAATGAAAAGCTAAAATTAAAGAGTCGGTGTAGCTCAGGTACTAAAATTTTCCATACCTACTCAAACCTTTATACGTTGCTATTATTCCTCTAAGGTAGGGAAAAATCAACTCATAAGAAACCGAGCTAAGGGAAGTAGGATACGTCAGATGCTACGTATATTGAGTTAACTAAGAGGTGATCCTTGAGTGCTTATTAGTAATGTGCTAAAAGGTGCCAGTGGCTGAAGATTGACCTTCCTCCAGCTATGTATTTCGACCTCCTTTATGCAGTTTACAGCTTCAAGAGCGTTTGCTCGTTCACAGAGAGAGAGAGAGGGAGAGAGAGAGAGAACCTGTGTAGGCGACTATTCAGAAAATCAGCCCTGGAAGTAAATCAGATACTCTTGGCCACAGATGTCTCCTTGTTCAAATATCTTGTCCCTCCTTTCAGGGAATTAACAAGTATCAAATGTTACATTTAAGAATTTTTTAATGTTTTTATTTATTTTTGAGAGAGAGAGAGAAAGAGAGAGCGAGCGTGTGCAAGCTGTGGAGGGGCAGAGCGAGAGGGAGACACAGAATCGGAAGCAGGCTCCAGGCTCCGAGCTGTCAGCACAGAGCTCGACGCGGGGCTCGAACTCAAAAACTGTGAGATCATGACCTCAGCCGAACTCGGACGTTTAACCGACTGAGCCTCCCAGGCTCCCCCCAAACAGTATCTTTTTTACAAAAGAACGCAGATAGACTTAACTCTGCTGGCCTAGGCAGTAGGGAAACATTAAAAAAATATTATTTGCCCCATCAGATTGTGAAGGCCTGAAGGACCTTTTTTTTTTTTTTACACAAGTTTGTTGTTTTTTTTTGTTTTTTTTTTTTTACAAAACCTAGTATACTTTCTTGTGTATTGTAGCTGCTCAGAAAATCTATACTAAGTGCTGAAAGGAACTTCTATGTTCTTTTAATTTGTTTTACAATAGTAAACACAATCTTGTTCTCTAATCTGTGTATGCTTACAAATTATATTTCTCATTAGTCACATCTGTTGAATTGAAGGGACTATACCTTTGTGCGACATTTGGATCCTCAATTTTAAGAGCATTGAAGGATGTTTACTGGAATTGTTGTGATCATTTTGCAGTATATACAAACATCGAGTCATTATCTTGTATGAAATATAGTTAACATCGAAATGATACTGAAGTCATTCCATCTTTCTTTGATAATTTGGGAAAGCTTTCGAGATGTTTCAGGACTTCAGGGTTACCAGGGAGACTATCAGTTTTCAATGATCCATGTGGGAGAAGCCATTAATAGGAATCTCTAGTTGACAGAATATCAGAAAAACTAGACTCTGCTTTATTTTATTTCGGTCGATTTTCACTGAAGTAACTGGAATGTGGCCTGCTGACCTTCATGTTTGAGGAGTTACTTCAGTGAAAATCACTCTGTGAAGAGGCAAAAAGTTTTTAAATTCTCCCACCATGACTGAAGTTGACCCCCAGGCTTGAATAAAAGAGACATCTCTTAGGTCCATAGTGACAATTTCAATCCTTCTAAAGATTTCCTATTTCACTGCTAGGGGCCAAAAAAGAGCTTTGTAACATTCAGCTGTCCGGGCAGGGTCTAATGCTGCCACTAAATAAAAGCCTTTATTTTGGATTTAGGCAAAATGTTCCCATCACTCATGAGTATGCTGCCAGACTATCAAATTCCTCACACAACTGCAGCAAAGACAAGGTATGTCTGAATGAAAAAAGCACATGAATTACACTTTTTAATAATGGAAGGGATTTCTTACAACCTTCGTCCCCACACACATCTAAGCTGGATGGAAAGTTGCCCAGAATTCAATTTCATAACAGCAGTTTCGACTTCACACACTTTTTTCTTGTTTTTTTCAACACAGAGCATTTCTCTGTATATCACCCAAACATAAATCCGCTTTCCTAGATCAGTTTTTATTATTTTATTTGCTATTTCTTACATAACTAAAAACTATTCTTTGGGTTATGGTGCTGATTCTAGAACTTTTTCAGATTCTTTGGTGTCAGCTTGTGCCCACCCACATGCACACACGCTTACTTTATAGCTGTTCCTCCCACTAACTGGCTGAGAAGGCAGGAGAAAAAAAAGACCATGGCTCCAGTTTTGCCCCCCAGTCTGGCTAGTGAGGGTTGGTGCATACTAACAGAAGTGAGTAAGTGTCCCTTCCAGTGCCTCGGTTCCTCTGGGAAGCTGGTACGGTCATGAGATAGAAATTCAATCAGTTGGCGTCAGCCAATGTACCGGTGTGTATGAAGCCAGAAAGAGAGTGCTCGCTTCGGCAGCACATACACCAACATGGGAAGCCAGAAGGAGAGAATTTTAATGAAGCTAAGAATCATGGTCACCAATTATGCCCAGCTTGTCCACTTTCCACCAAGTCTCAACCTTCAAGCAAGCATTTCAGTTTTCATCTGATTTAGCCAGTAGTCTGGTGACCACATAAAGGGTCGTTAGAAGATTGATGTTAACGGCCATGGAGAAAAACAAAAAGCAGAGAGATGTTCCAGGGATCTTTTCCGGTTAAACATGCCTTTTACTGAAAGAGGTGAGTGTAGATAGAAGAATTTGGAAACGACGTCCACTTACACCTTGTTCGCAAACCTGTATTCTATAAATTATAGGGAAAACTTTAGATAGACTAAATCAACTAGTATTGTCCCCTTTTTAAAAAAATAAGGCTAACTGAAGAAGCTATGACCCATTTTTTTTTTTAAGAGAGAGAGACAGATTGAAAGAGCACACGAGAGGGGTAGGTGCAGAGGGAGATGGGGAGAGAGAATCTTAAGCAGGCTCTGTGCCCAGGGCAGAGCCCGACGCAGGGCTTGACCAGGGCTCGACCAGGGCTCAGTCTCACAACCCTGAGATCTCACAACCTGAGCCCAAATCAAGAGTCAGTCATTTGACCGACTGAGCCACCCAGGTGCCCCAACCCAGTTTTTAAATAACTACGAGGATGAATTTATCGACCCAATTCTAATATAGTAGAACCCACTTGAAAGTTGAAAGATACAGTTTGATGATAATAAAGGTGAATAACAATCTTAATGAAGGCATAAGGGCCCTCAGTGACCCTCTGGCTGAATACGGACAGGCCCATCAGGCCCCCACCTCAAAATACCCATAGGCCCGGGGCGCCTGGGTGGCGCAGTGGGTTAAGCGTCCGACTTCAGCCAGGTCACGATCTCGCGGTCCGGGAGTTCGAGCCCCGCGTCAGGCTCTGGGCTGATGGCTCAGAGCCTGGAGCCTGTTTCGGATTCTGTGTCTCCCTCTCTCTCTCTGCCCCTCCCCCGTTCATGCTCTGTCTCTCTCTGTCCCAAAAATAAATAAACGTTGAAAAAAAAAATAAAAAAAAAATACCCATAGGCCCTAAGTAACCAGTTGGCTACTTAAAACCAGGCACAGTTTCCACAAGGGAAAATCCCGTACGGTGCCATACGTCTTCATCTTCCCCCTTGAAAAACATCCCCCACCTACTGCATCCTTGTGGACAGTCTCTCCTTTGCTGTCCTGCCTACCGCTCCCTTGCGGTGTATTCAATAAACTGTCTCCTTTGTTCTGCCTCAGGTGAATTCTTTCATGGCCCGCACCACCTTCGGCCCGATTGTCGCCCCACATCTGAGGGCCCCATCCAATCGAGAGACACCACACTCATAACTGATCCAGTGATAGAAGCTCGCGCTTATTTAGCTTTTCTCCAGTCAAGGTTACAGTGTTTCCTCTGGTAAATCATCCCTGATGTCTTGATTATCTTCTTTTAAACGTCTTCCCTAATCACTGGGAAAAGAAAAGATTAAGACCCCACTTCTGACCTCACGAAGGGGATGAACATTAAAAAAGGTGAGGGAGGTCACCACCCCAGGTGGGTAAGTGTGGAGTTAGGGGAAATTTTAGAAGCCATACCTGAGTAAAGTCTTGATGGATGTTGGGGGTTGAGATAAATAAAGGAACTGGGGAAAGTGTTCCAAACAGAGGAAACAAACAAAAAAAAGGCTCTGAAACTTGACACAGCAGGGCTCGTGCGGAGTATTGTAGGAAGTCTGACGGGAGGCATTAAGTGGGAAGTGGTGGGAAATAAGTCTAGAGAGAAATTTCTAGCAAGGACCAGGTCATGCAGCTATAGATCGTGCTAAGAAGTTGTGTTTTGCAAAGTCACTTAGTATATGGGATATAGGACAAGAATCGGGGTGATTGGTTAGGAGTCCAGGCAAAATGCGTCTACTTCAAAATTGTCAGCACAAATCCGTCTCAGGATACTTCATTGACATGTCGAATGAGCCATCTCAAAAATAAGAATAAACAGGTTGTATTGGAATTTAATCTTTAACTGGAGATAAAATTTGGTGCTGACAATTCAATCATTGATGCATACGGACAGAGAAATTGCATTATACTTTGGAATGGTTGATGGAATAAAAGAAGAATTTAGGACTGCTTGCCAAACCTATTGGTTATGCAACCCAACCTTTGGTTCCACAATATGTCCTAGAAAGTAGACTACCTTTGCACAATGGCTGCCTCCTCCTTCTCTTCCTCTTCAGGTACTTTGAGTAAAGATTAGAGTAGCACAGGCTTACGCAAAAGCTTAGCTTTCCAGCTGTGAATAGACAAATCCATCTTGTGAGGGCGCGTATGTGTGTGTCATAGCACGGGTCTTACGCCTCGCCCCTCATTGGTACTTGGTGGGTTTTATGTATCTGTTTTGAAGCTGGTTTCTGCAAATGGCTTATTCCTTACCAGTAGTCACTTAACTTGATAAACAGCTGACTTGATTGGGCTCAGCAATAGCCCAATAATGGTGTGTGAGAAGCTGCCTCTTCGGAGGATCCTAGACTGAAGGACGAAACAGAAACTAGTGCGAGAATGTCTGGAATGATAGATACACGGATGTTTGAAACTTGCCTGACTCGACTTGTCCGCATCTCCTTCAGGAGATTCGTTTCAAAGCATTAATTTCATTAACGTGTATCCTGTGCGCATTTCCCAGTCGTGCTCATCACTTCCGTTGATGCCGTGTGTGGTAGGCAGAGTACTGGCCCTCCAAAGATGTCTCCATCCTTAGAGCCTGTGAGTATGTTACGTTGCATCGCAAGGAAGGTTGCAGGTGGAACTGCGACCGGGTGGATCCATTCATCGGGCTTTAAGGTAAAGAGATTTTCCTGGGTTATCAGAGTGGACCCAAGGTAATGACCAGAGCCTCTTGTCCAAGTGGGAGGCAGAATAGTCAGAACCAGAGCGACGGTGACATGAGAAAGACCCGACTGATCGTTACCGGCTTTGAAGGTGGAAGGGTACCACCTGCTAAGGCAGATAGGTGGTCTGTAGAATCTGGAAAAGACAAGAAGGCAGATTATCCCCCGGGGCCCTCCGGAAGGAATGCAGCCCTGCTCACACGTGGATGTTAGTCCACTGACCCCCATTTTGGACTTGGGACCTCCAGACCTGTAAGAGAATAAATTCGTGTCGATTTCACCCACCGTCTGTGGGAATTCGTTATAGCTGCAATAGAAAACATACACATCATGTATGTGACAAACGTCGTGTAGCATTGTTAGCTGAAGCTGACATCGGTACATCAAGGGGTATCTAAAGCGCTCAGCTTCTATTCAGTCCACTCTTTTACTCACCCCGCAACATCTATATTTTTGTCAGAGACGGTCGGGACGCAATAGGACACCGAAGAACCTTGGAGAGATGTGAACAGATACGCTTTTTTAATTTTCATTAGCTGATGAGATAAGGTTTCATACAATGTTTTATTTCAACTCGTTGCTAAATACAATCCTCTTCACCCCTCCGAGGATTTAGCCAGAGCAGTTTGGCGAGTGATTATGTGAATTAAGAATTGATGAAAAAAAAAAATAGGTCAGTGCCGAACTAAGGCCTGAGCTGCTTTTACCTTGACCAGATTCCTCATTTCTTCCACTGCTTTCTTCTGTTAACTGCTGTCTGTATTCACTTCAAAAGAACAAAGCCTACGGCTTCTCTCCCCGTTTCCTGGCCGCCGAAGAGGACCTGGGCCTAAGGTCGGCAAGTGGAGGGCCTGATTAGAATGGACCGTAGGTCTGCGACAGCCCCATCCCTGGGAAGGCCTTGACAGCTCTGTGACCCTGTCCCTCTCCGTAGACCTTCCCCTACCACCCCCCTCTTGGGCTGTGGCCTGCACAAAACATCGCATCAGCACTGTTTACCGCAGGAAGCCAGCCGAGGGAGCCATGACAGGACAATAGACAGACAGTCTGATAACCTTGTTAGCTCAAATCAAAGCTCCTCACAAGTAGGAGAGGTTAGTGAAGTGGGATAAAACTACGGCGGTATTTGGGGTTGTTGAAGTGGCTTTTCAGATTTTTTTCCCCTGTTGAAAAAAAAAAAAAGAGTAGCATTTCTTATCCCTTTATTTAAGATTAAAACCAGGCACAAGGACACCAAACAAAACAACATGTACAAGGCTAAGGTTAACTTTTATAAGAATATAAATTATAAATGGAGAGGGCTCTACAAAATTCGTAATTATCTTGTCGTGGACAATAGCATAAAACTTTCTTTATGTTACCAGGTCTCTGCAAAAGCGTAGTAAGTGTGCAGTAACTTTCATTATCCAGAGAAAGTTAGGGATACGAATTAATTTGTGGAAATAACCAGTAACGAACTCGTTTCAGATGACAGGGCAAGGATGATCAAGGTCTTTGTATGTTTTTGTTTTATTTACTTCACATTATGGGATACTATTTCAACACACAGAGGTTTTGCCAGGTTTGATTTGGGCCTTTTATTCCCTCCCTCGTACCCACCTCATGCTTTAGGGAATGTTCCAACCTTTAACAATAGAATCTGAGGGGGCGCCCGGGTGGCTCGGTTGGTTAAGCGTCCGACTTCAGCTCAGGTCATGATCTCACAGTCCATGAGTTCGAGCCTCGCGTCGGGCTCTGTGCTGACGGCTCAGAGCCTGGAGCCTGCTTCCGATTCTGTGTCTCCCTCTCTTCCTGCCCGTCCCCTGCTCATGCTCTGTCTCTCTCTGTCTCAAAAATAAATAAAAACATGAAAAAAATTTTTATTAAAAAAAAAATAGAATTTGAATCGCACCATTGTCTCCCCAGTTGCACAGAAGACATTAACATGCTGTCCCAAACTGTCTAAAATGCAGTGTCTTATTCACTCTACCCCCACCCTCAGACCCTTGTTCTTGCCACGTCCATGATCCCGGAGGAAATAGCACTAACCTTGAAGTCAGCCCTTGGCACTGCTCGGGCCCTGTGACCTGGTTAATAGTTTCTGTGCCTCAGTTTCTTCATCTGTAGCCAATGACAAAATAATGAATCAATTCAACAAGTGGGCATTTGGATGCATTCGAATGTGTCATTTTTATACTTGATGTGATTTCAAGCTTAAAAATAGGTAAAACTTGATGGTTTGGCATGGCTCCCGATGTGTCTTCCACTCTCGTGTTTCTCTGAAAGATTGATTAACCAGAGCTAAGTTCATACTGGCTTAGTACCCTGTATCCAGCTGGGGGACTTGATTGTGAACATTTTGTTCAGTCATATTTTACTGTTGTGCTAAATGGAAGTCAAAGTAATGATTCGGTGTGTGTGTGTGTGTGTGTGTGTGTGTGTGTGTGTGTGCGCCTGCGTGCATGCACCCCTTATCTGGGAAAAAAATGCTTCTTTTATAGCATCTCTGTAGTGATACACAGAGACCATTTTCCTTTTCCTATTTCCCTTTATCCGTGAGGTATGATAAAGTAGCACTTCTCCAATTATGACTTGGGAAATGTGAAAATAATAAAAAGTTTCACGTTGCTTCCTCTCCATCTTGTATATGACCTAAATTGAAAAAAAAAATCTTAGAAATGAAATTTGGAGAAGATGAAAATCATTATTTTTACACATATGGTACGCGTGTAGTTCCTGTTCACCAAGATGACTGTGAAAATGGAAAAAGCTGAGTAAGAGGAAATGTATTTTCTATATACCTGGCAGTTACATACAAAGATAGGTGATGTAGTGCAGGGTTTATCTGACAGTTACATAAAATGATTGGGTCTTGGCAGTGAGAAGTTAAATATGAGTGTTTTCAATTTAAAAATATTCCTTTACATAGAGTCCAGGCAGCCTTTTACTTAGACATCTATGAATACATTGTTCGAAAGGCTTCACTGCCCCAAATATCTTGACCGCTGGTCCCGTCTAGTATCTAAAATTTCTAGCCCTTTTACGCCTTTGTACCCAGTCACTGAAAGATTGCTAGACAATCAACGGTATTTGTAATGGGTAGGTAGGTCCTCATTGTTCAGCAATTCTACCATGAATTAGTTCAGAAACTAATTGTGGCATTTCTTGGGTTACCGATCTTCACGGAGTCGTAGACTTTGGACATAGTAGTTAAGACCTAGCTGCTTCTAACCTTACGTTTATACACCCAACTCACATGAAGGTTTGGTTTCATTGACGAGCATGCTTCTTGGGACTGGATCTGGTCTACCTGTAATCACCAAATCATCTTTAGGAATACTTTGAAGGAAGAAATACTACTGGTAATAAATATCTAAATTTACTCAGTGCCTCCGCTTCCTTCTGGAACTTAAAATAACAAAAGAAATTCAAAATACTGGATCAGGGGCACCTGGCTGGCTCAGTCTGAAGAGCATGCATTTCTTGATCTTGGAGTTCAAGCCCCCTGCTGGGTGTAGAGATTACTTGTGTGTGTGTGTGTGTGGTATTTGCTTTATTGGAGTGGTCTGGAAGCAAATCTATGATATCTCCAAGGTATGCCTATATTTCTTTATGCAATAATTTGTAGTTTTCAGTGTACAGATCTTAACACATATTTTGTTAGATTTATCCTTTTTTTAACACTGTCTGGTTCGGTTTATTTTTTTTAACATGAAGTCTATTGTCAAATTGGTTTCCATACAACACCCACTGCTCATCCCAACTGGTGCCCTCCTCAATACCCATCTCCCACCCTCCGTCAACCCTCAGTTTGTTCTCAGCTTTTAAGAGTCTCTTTTGGTTTGCCTCCTTCCCTGTCTGTAACTCTTTTTTTCCTCCCCCTCCGCCATGGTCTTCTGTTAAGTTTCTCAGGATCCACATAAGAGTGAAAACATACAGTATCTGTGTTTCTCTGTATGACTTTTTTCACTTAGCATAACACTCTCCACTTCCATCCACGTTGCTACACAAGGCCAGATTTCATTCTTTCTCATGGCCACATAGTCTTCCACTGTGTATATAAACCACAATTTCTTCATCTATTCATCAGTTGATGGACATTTAGGCTCCTTCCATAATTTGGCCGTTGTTGAAAGTGCTGCTATAAACATTGGGGTACACGTGCCCCTATGCATCAGCACTCCTGTATCCCTTGAGTAAATTCCTAGCAGTGCTATTGCTGGGTCATAGGGTAGATCTATTATTAATTTTTGGAGGAACCTCCACACTGTTTCCCAGAGCGGCTGCACCAGTTTGCATTCCCACCAACAGTGCAAGAGGGTTCCCGTTTCTCCACATCCTCTCCAGAAACTATAGTCTCCTGATTTTTTTCCTAAAGAAGACATCCAGATGGCCAACAGGCACATGAAAAGATGCTCAACGTCGCTTCTCATCAGGGTAAAACAAATCAAAACCACACTGAGATACCACCTCATACCGGGCAGAGTAGCTAAAATGAACAAATCAGGAACATATACCACATCCAAAGGCTCGCCACTGCCTGAAGAGGGTGAAGCAGTTAAGATGTCCATGAAGTATCTTTCCATCCAGAGGCCAACGTTAAATAGTTCTAATGCTATATGTTCGAACGAGACAGTGTTTTATGTTTTAATGAGAAAATAGTGACTCATTTTAGCTCACTGTTAGGAAATGTGGAACTTGGGAAATTCAAGCCTACCATGGAAGTCCCATTTCTTTTTACAATAAGGGTTCTTACCTGTAATCAAGGTATAGCCTGACATGTAAACAGTTAGCTTGAATATTTGAAATGGAAATAGGAGACAGTTGATTAGCTTGTTAATTGTTGGTTCCTTAGCACATGGACTATAATTTGATTTTTAGCCCAATTAGAGATATGCCAAATAGTAATGTAATTGAGAATAAGAAGAGAAAGTCAGGATCCAATGCAGATCTGTTCAGTTGAGTGGAGTGTATATCCATTTGATCTCTGATCTGTGAAATTCTAGCAATTCAGAAAAGCCAGCTAAAAGGGATTTCAAGACAGAGTTCAATTCTTGTTTATCCTGTCTTTCCTGTGTACCTAGCACACCACTGAGTATGGGCTTAGTAGGTGAAGATAGGCGCATAGTGGAGTGATTAAGAAGGAATCAAGAGAAGTCAGTTTCTGAGTTCCATTCGAATGTTGTCAAGGCCATTCAGTTATTTTTATTTCTTCCCAACATTGACTCATTTGGAGCTTCAGTAGCTAACATTCCGCATTGTGTTTTCTGCATCAAAACATTCAAATTGTATTGAAATGCTTTAAGATCAAATTAGATGTTTCTAGCACTGATAGTCATTACTTGGACCGGACGTGGACTTCATCATTTTTAACTAAAGAAGAAATTATAATGCTCACGTGACCCCACAGGTTATCTGACACAGCAGCTCATGTTTTTATTTTTATTTTTTAAAATTTTTTTTTTTCAACGTTTATTTATTTTTGGGACAGAGAGAGACAGAGCATGAACGGGGGAGGGGCAGAGAGAGAGGGAGACACAGAATCGGAAACTGGCTCCAGGCTCCGAGCCATCAGCCCAGAGCCCGACGTGGGGCTCGAACTCCCGGACCGCGAGATCGTGACCTGGCTGAAGTCGGACGCTTAACCGACTGCGCCACCCAGGCGCCCCCAGCTCATGTTTTTAAATGAAACATGATCTTGTGATGAACGAAAACAGCTATAAAATACAGAAAGAATGGATAGTTTGTATGGTTTTACAATATGGTATCCATTCGTTTCATAGTTAATGTAATTCAAACCGTGCCAGGGATTTATTAGAGAAGTGACATGAACCGGAGTGGTCGAATCTCACTCCTTCGGTTCTGATGCTAACAAGAGAAGACATATATTAGTGACTTCTTCTCAGACAGCATACTTACCCTTGTGACTGCTGGAGTAGTAAAACTCCAAATTGAAATACCTCATGAAAACATTCTTTCCCTTTGAAGCTGCTTTTGTTTGCCCTTGGTTGCTCTGCCCCAACTCTAAATTTACAAACTGTGTGTGTGTGTGTGTGTGTGTGTGTGTGTGTGTGTGTGTCTGTGTGTGTCTGTGTGTTCCTACCGTTGCGAAGCTTAGAATCCTTTAAACGAAGATATTTTTGGTACCGATTGTAAATTAGAGCACTAACAAAAGTGACACTGTATCTTGATTGAATTTCAAATGCAATCTTCGTTCAGTTAAAAAATAATGAACCAGATTTATTTAGAGTCTGAGACATGACCTTGCAAATAAGGTAGCTCTGAAAATGACGTGAACTCTTCTAGGTTCTTATTTTACTTCGAAATAGCCTTGCCTGTAATTCACAAATTGATGTTAACAGCCCCTTGTAATTAATCGAATGACCCTGCATCCAAACAACAACAGAAATAAGAACCAAATATCTCCCCCGGAAGGAGGCGCTCTCTGGGCTTTTGCATCATAATTCGCTAACTACAAGAAAATGACACACCTTTACGTAGTGCCTTGCCGTGTTCGGCATCTTGGGCTCCCAACATGAGGATGAAGTTCGTGGGTTCGATGATACTCAAGGCTCTTTGAATATTCTGCAAATGCTAGAACAAGACGTTTGAATCCGAGACCTAAGCTTGCACAGATGCAGAATTTCAAAGTAGGAAGGAGCCTAAATGGTTCTCTAATCCAGTCTCTTAGCATAGGTTTCCTCCACAGTCCTAGCTTTCCAGAGTCTTGGCTTGTGAACCAGGATAAAAAAGAAATGTATATATTATGTTGCAGTATAAGTAAACTGGGTCATAACTGGACATAACTGAGAGTTTGCATAAAACAGTACTTACTGTGTGCAATGAATTCAGATATTCTGTATCTGTTTTTAATCTTTATAGCAACCTGTTAATTCGATTTCATGACCACTAATAGGTTGAGACTTGTTATACATCCTTGCGACAAAAAGTTTGGCCCATGAACCAGCAGCGGAGGCATCTCCCAGGAGTCGCTTGCAAATGCAGAGTTTCAGGCGCCAGCCCAACCTAGTGAAGCAAGCGCATTTTGCCTAGGTCCCCAGATGATTCCCAGCACCTTCAAGTTGGAAAAGCCTTGTTCTACATCATCCCCAAGGGTAGTCGAGGTGTTTTCATTCCCCCGAGGTGCCACCTTTTATTTTCAAACAGTTGCGCTGTATCAACTTGGAGACCAGCGCAGAAACAGCATGTCACCAGCGATAATCCTTTTCCTTTATCACATCACTTCCACCCACTGGCACTGGTGTCTCTTCCTCTAAAATGAATTTAAACTTGTTTGCACGTGGCAGTCTCCCTGCTAAAAACAGAGGAATCTTTGTGACGCTTCACCTTCTCTCTCATCCCACACCTAAACAGTCAACAATCCTGATGGATTTACCTTCTAAATATTTCTCCAATGAGGAGTTTCTCAAATTAGTACCCAACAATCCGAGGACAAAGGGGGAATGGTCAACGAGCATGGAAAGTCATGGCAGACGGTTCGGCATTCCCTGTGTGCATTTAGTGACGCACTTAATCCACGTTATGGAAAAAAAAAGATAATTCTCAGGACATTTGTTTAAAAAGAGCTATCGTTTTGACCTAAAGAGACGCCCAAGCTCAAAAGGATGCCACCACCTAGGGTACCTCGCTATTTCCCGTCTCTTGTCAGACTGTTGCCCGACTCTCTGGCTTCTGACTCATCCCTCTGGAAAAGCCGGAATGTTCTGCATGCATTCAGAATGCAATGAATATTTATTTTCTTTGCATCCTTTCCATTCTGCCCAGCTAGCGCCGGGTAACTCTTCCCCCTGTTCATTTCAGAGTGTGACTCCCACTGCGTCAGCTGTTCACTTGGAGAAAGGCCACTCAATTATCCAGCCACAATATACAATGTAATTGACAATCATCCTTGGGCTGAGACATTTTCTCCTTGGAGACTCCCCTGATTGAAGTTGGGCTACGTACACATGTGAGTATAAACATATTTCCCGTATCTTTCTGACATTCAAAAGGGCTTGTATTCCTAAGAACAAGAAGAGCGCTTGGTATTTAAGAGGATGTCAGTGGGCTGATAAGATAAAGTCCTGGGAACAGTTTTCCACTCTGGGAAATGTCTGGGATGTACGTTGAGGGGTAAGGGAGTTGTCAGGCCAGTTGTGTGATCCCGTTCCCTGGAGATGAAGTTTCCTCCTCAAAAATCATTTCTTGCCATTACTTATTACTTTGCTGCCATTGGGTCAAGGAAAAATGCTTTAAGGCTTCTAAGCTTTAGAATCCACGGCATGGGGCCGTCTCATGAACAGAAGGATGGAAGAAAGAACATTTCCCAACGTGTTCCTCTCTGTGTGAGTTGTTTTCTTTTTTTTTTTTTAAATTTTACTTACATTCAAGTTAGTTAACATACAGTGCAGTCTTGGTTTTAGGAGTAGAGTTTAGTGACTCCCCACTCACACATAACACCCAGTGCTCATCCCAGTAAGTGCCCTCCTTAATGTCCATCACCCATTCTGCCCCTCCCCCCACCGCCCTCCCCTCCAGCGACCCTCGGTTTGTTCTCTGTATTTGAGCGTCTTTTATGGTTTGCCTCCTTTTCTGTTACTGTCTTCTTCCTTCTTCCTTCCTTCCTTTCCCCTATGTTCATCTGTGGTGTTTCTGAAAGTCCCCGTATGAGTGAAGTTGTATGGTGTCTGTCTTTCTCCGACTGCTTATTGTGCTTAGCATAACGCCCTCTAGTCCCTTCCTAGTGTAATGGACAGATCCGCCATCTGTGTTTCTGCCGAAAGGGGTGATGCTTTCTGCCCCCCACCTCGCATTGAGAATTCCTTTTCTTGTTCTGCTTCATGCCAAACAACTAACTGAGGTGAGCGGTATACTGAGTAAATCAATGCAACTAAACCCTTGTATCGTTGCCGCGTACTCTATCAGATGACCGAGTGTTCCTAAGTTTTGTTGGGAGTGAAGGTGAGTAAACGCTTTTTTAAAAAACAGTTTTATTGACATCCCATAAATTCACTCATTTATTTTTTTAAATGTTTTTCATGTTTATTCGTTTTTGAGAGAGAGGGAGTGAGAGAGGCAGAGAGAGAGGGAGACAGAGACTCCAAAGCAGGCTCCAGGCTCCACGAGGTCAGCCCAGAGCCCGATGCAGGGTCCGAACCCACAAACAGCGAGCCCATGACCTGAGCTGAAGGCAGACACTCAACTGACTGAGCCACCCAGGCGCCCCTGTAAATTCGCTCATTTAAACCGCACAGTTCCTTGGCTTTAATGTATCTACAGAGTTGTGCCTGCATTATGAGAATCAACTTCTAAACGCTTCCATCACCCCGAAAAGAAACCCCATACCCTTCAGTAGTCCCCTACCATTTCCCCATCCCTCCCTTCCTGGGCAAGCACTAATCCCTTTTTCATCTGCGTAGATTTGCCTCTTCAGAACATTCCTTATAAATGGAATCATGCCATATGCGGTCTCTTGTGACACTCGTTTCTTCTTCCATTTACCACAGTATCTTCAAAGTTTATTCATTGGTTGTAGCGTGCATCAGTGCTTGGTTTGTTTTCATAGCTGAATGATATTCTGTTGGATGGACGTGCCCCATTTTGTTGATCTGTTGGCGAGTCGGAGGTCAGTTTGGTTGTTTCCACCCTTCGACTCTTAGGAATAATACTGTGATGCGTTTCTTGTGTACACAGGTATTTTAAATTCCTCTCGTTATGTCTACCTGGAAGTTGAACTGATAAGTCATAGGGTAACTCTCTGCTTAAATGCTTGAGTGTCGCCCAAACTTTTCTTCACATTGGCTACACCAGCACTTGGTATTATGTACTGTTTTTATCGTAGCCATCCTAATGGATGTCAAGTGGTATCTCCTTGTGCTTTTGATTTGCATTTCCAAGGATAAGTGCTCTTAAAATACCTCTGGCTTACCCACATGTAAAATGCGAACATTGAAGTGCCTGGATAGACCACATCTGGAGAGGCTGCTAAAATGTACACACAAACCAACGAACAAACAAAACTAATGAATCCCCCGTCTTCGTGAGAGGAAATTTTCTTACACAAGAGTTTATCTGGGATTGGGATTCACAAATCATCATTTTTAATACTGAAATTCCCAGAGCTAGTCCCAGACTTAACCCTAATCAATGATTCTGTCTTTATTAAGGGGGGGGGGGGTAAGAATTAGGGGGAAATTAATCTCGTATTCACTTGTCAAATTGTGCAAGTTGCTCACCTTCTCTGATACTGAGTTTTCTTATCAACAAAATTAGGTTAATAATGATACCTAACTCACCATCATGTGAGGATTAAATGAGATTTTTTTTTCCATGTGAAATGCTGTACCCGACTAAAAATAAATGTTAGCTATGCATTTTTAAAATTTTTTTAATGTTTATTTCTTTTTGAGAGAGAGAGAGCTAGCAAGGGAGAGGCAGAGAAAGAGGGAGACAGAATCTGAAGCAGGCTCCACGCTAACAGCACCAAGCCTGACGTGGGGTTCGAACTCACGAACCGTGACATCATGTCCTGAGCCTAAGTCAGACGCCCACCTGATTGAGCTCCCCAGGCACCAGTTACTCTTTTTATTCTTTTTTAATTTTTTTAAATGTTTTTATTGATTTTTGAGACAGAGAGGCACAGAGTATGAGCAGGGGAGGGGCAGAGAGAGAGGGAGACGCAGAATCCCAAGCAGGCTCCAGGCTCTGAGCTGTCAGCACAGAGCCCGACGCGGGGCTCGAGCTCACGGACTGCGAGATCATGACCTGAGGCAAAGTGGGACGCTTAACCGACTGAGCCACCCAGGCGCCCCCAGGCACCAGCTACTGTTAATGTATAGGGTGAGTGATCAGAGGTCTTCTGTATTGTAAGAATTTAAGAAAATATCCTCTGCAGATAGGGAGAAGTCACTGAACATTTTGATCGGTTGTTTTCCATCTCTACAAAAAAGTATTTTAAAAATTACCTCTGGGGCACCTGGGGTGGCTCAGTGGGTTAGGCATCCGGCTCTTGATTTCCGCTCAGGTCATAATCTCCCAGTTGGTGAGATAGAGTCCCACGTCGGGCTCTGCGCTGACAGCGCAGCGCCCGCTCGGGATTCTCTCCCTCTCTCGCTGCCCCCTCCCCACTTGCACACGCTTTCTCTTTCTCTCAAATTCTAAAACAAAAACAAAAGCCTCTGTAAACATTAGCTCCAAAATTCCTCAGAAACCTAAGTTATCTACAAGTAAGAACAAACTCTGAAACCAGCTGGTGGGGGAGGTGGCGTGTTGTCCCCTCCGGAAGTCTTTCGTGGTCCAGAGGACTTGCAGCTTTCCGGCAAGTTAGCCGTCATCCCACCAAAGGGTCCAAGTGGGGTCTGGTTTCCTCAGCCTAATAATTCTCTGTTTGTTACAGACTGAAGGTCTCTGGATTCCCTGGCAACCTAGGAAATCGAACTCCCTGGCCTTGGGTCACTTAGCCTTGTCCTCAGAGACGATGCCGGCCAAAACCGTGAAGGAGGTGAGGCTTGTGTTCCTTCCGTTGTTCTTGTTCGCTGCTCCCTGTTGTCCTTCGTGTTGCCCTTTGGGGGCCTCCTGTTTACAAAGGTCTTCTGGTGCAGATCCTACTCTGTCTTCGTCTTGCCCTCAGAAACACGCTTGCGAGCTCTCTTGTGGTCCTCTACTCTGGTACCGTCTAAACTTACCTTAACTCTGGATGACTTCTTATAGAGCCGATAAACACATACATTCATTCAGCAAGCCCATGTTGAATCCTCACTGTGTGCCAGGCCCTGTACTAGGCTCGCAGGTGACTGGCCGTGACATAATCCAGTCCTCGTAGTAGAACGGAGAAGATCAACAACCTTGCCAGTGGTGATGAAACAGTGTGATGATCATAGATGTATGTCACAGGGTTGCCAGGAGGATTAAGAGAATGGTTGTAAAGCCCTTAGCACGGTGCCTGGCACAGAATGAGTATCACGTGCATGTTTATGAAACAAATTACATGCAGAAGCAGGTTATGCCCTGGGGGCTGTAGGAACACATGCTAAGACCACCCATCCCAGCCTGAAGTACTGAGGTCCCAAGCTGGGTTGAACGTGGTTTAAGGGTTTAGCCAAGTTAAGATGTGGAAGAAACATGTTCCATGTAGAGGGAACAGCATGTGAACACGAAGGAACATGAAGGAACATGACATATCTCGGGAAGCTCAGAAGTTCCATTATGGCTAGAATGTAGGCAACGTGAGAAGGAACAGAGGTTAAGACTCAGACTGTGTGGTCCATGGTGGGTAAATTGCCTTCATGGGCCTCTGTCAGCCTCTAGTATGTAAATTGTGCTTTGCCATCAAGGGACATTGGGGATGGGAATGGTCGTTGGTTGGGTAAGCAGCAGGATTCGCCGTTGTGGCAACATAAAGACAGTTTGGGGAAATACTTTGAGGTCTTAAGTACCCTTTAAGGTAACATTATGACCTATGCGTGGAGTGTTTTTTTCTTCGGTCAAATAATTAAACCTAGATGAACCACAGCATGTTTGAAAGAATATAAAAAAGTTACCGAACCTTCTAGACTTTACATGAAAAATCTAGCAGTTGTTTCATTTGAGTGCTGCACTTTCCGGGCTTTGAGGGTCAATAGTGTTGTTAGATCCAGGTGAAATACTGAAAAAGATACAAGGTCCCGGTTTACTATTCAGTGAACTATGCTTGATTAGTTAATTAGCTCTCAGTTCCCCTTGGGGGGAAAAATCCTATTGAATGCTGTATAGGTGACATTTCCAATATAAATAAGTCTATCTCCCGTTTAAGCTGCAAGGAATTGTTTCAGGAATAGTGTGTAAATGTCAAAATACTATAGGTTGGAAATAAAATTGGCAGCGAGAAATTACAGCTAACCTAGTTTGTATGCTCCTCTTGTGAAATGTGAGATAATAACTCACTTCTTACAACTATTGGGAGCATTACTGCTATCTAACATACTGAATATCCCACCTTCTTCCTCGTTTTGTGCACCCCCTGCTAAAACGTAAGCTCTTTGAGGAGAAGCTATTTTACGTTCTTGTATCCCTGGCTCCTAGAACTGAGCCTGGCGCCTAAAAGACACGTTAAGAAATTGTTGAATTGTTGACACATGAAAAGTATTTACTACACGGTAGTTATTCAGTGAATTATTGCAATATTGAACCTCAGGGAATTGTATACTGTTGTTAGTTATTATAATTTAGCTAAGGAAGTCTATCCCTTGTGGTGATTTTGTCTGTAGTTTTTTCCTTTTACCTTGGTTGCTTTTTACTGTTACCTCTTTCATACTTTCAGTGTGTGCACATTTTAGCTTGGCTTTATGATAACTTTCTGTTATATTCTAAGTGGGGCATCTGCCAGGTGGGCTTTTTTTTTCAAGCTTTTATTTAAATTGTAGCTAGTTAATGTATAGTGCAATATTGGTTTCAGGAGTAGAATTTAGTGACTCATCACTTACATATAACACCCAGGGCTCACCATAACAAGTGCCCACCTTAATACCAATCACCCATCTAACCCATCCCCCACCCACCTCCCTCCAGCAACTCTCAGTTTGTTCTCTAGCATTAAGAGTCTATCATGGTTTGCTTCCCTCTCTTTTCTTTTTTTCCACCCTCCCATATGTTCATCTGTTATGTTTCTTAAATTCCACATGTGAGCGATATCATACGGTATTTGTCTTTCTCTGACTGACTTATTTCGTGTAGCATACAGTCTAGTTCCATCCATGTCGTTGAAAATGGCAGGATTTCATTCTTTTTGTTGGCTGAGTAATATTCCATTGTGTGTATACACGACATCTTCCTTATCCGTTCGTCAGTCGGTGGACGTTTAGTTTGGCTATTGTCGATAATGCTGCTATAAACATCAGGATGCATATACCCCTTCGAATCTGTATTTTTGTATCCTTTGGGTAAATACCTAGTAGTGAAAAAAAGAACTGCCATCTGACAGGTGTGAGGTGGTATCTCAGTGTGGCTTTGATTTGTATTTCCCTGGTGATGAGTGATATTGAGCATCTGTTCATGTGTCTGTCAGGCACTGGGATGTCTACTTGGGAAAGTGTCTATTCATGTCATCTGCCCATTTCTTTACTGGACTATTTGTTTTTTGAGTGTTGAGTTTGGTAAGTGTTGTACAGATTTTGGATACTAACCCTTTATCGGATATGTCATTTGCGGATATCTTCTCCCATTCCATTGGTTGCCTTTTAGTTTTGTGGATTGTTTCCTTTGCTGTGCAGAAGCTTTTTATCACAAGGTGGCCTTTTTAGACAAGACTTGGAACCTTAAAAAAATGCCTCATACACTTCAAATTCGTTTTGAAAGAAGGCAAAGTATAAATAGGTATAAATAAATAATAGTATAAATAAAAAAATTCAACAAAAAGTTGAATGAAATGCAGAGATCTCTTGATAGGTAGAGGCAAATCCTCCTGGTTGTTTTTAACTCAGCACGTGTTTTTCTTATTATTGAAAGGCCTTGTGCTCCCAATGCATCTTGAACGGTAGTTACACTGAAACTGAACGATTGCTTTGCTTCCCATCTCATACATGACATGGAGCTGGCGATTCCTTATCTGTAGAACCCGCTACACGTGTTAATCCCAGTAATGATACAGCCAGCCTCTTAGTACACTGGCTTGTCTGGTGACCAGAAACCAAGATAGGAGAGGATAAGGATCCTGCTGTTACTACAAAACAGAAATAAACTGAGTGGATCAGATGGAAACAAAGTGATGCTTTTGGCTTTGTAAATGTTTTATTACTTCCAGACAACTCCTCTATTTATGCTGGTTACTTTCTGGCAGTCCATGTATTTATTCAACAGCTGTTTATTATCTGCTATCAATTTGAGTCCCAGCCTCATGCTCGCTAACTGCATATTTTTGGGCACTGCCTTGATGCCTCGGTTTCCTTATCTCTAAGACAGAAATAACGACACAACCTGTTGTATAAAACTGTGGACAGATTAAATAAGCAATTACCGTTAGAATAGGCTTCAGCAAACAGAGTTCCCAACAGATGTTAGTTATCTGCATATTATCTCAGAGGCAATACATTTCCTTTTTATTTACCCAACTTTACATTAAATTGCCGTCGCTTGCAAGCAAGAGTCTTGATTTAAGGAAATTGCAGCTCAGAGAGGTAGGGTAACCTGCCTGAGATCACACAACAGGGTGAGTGGCAGGTGTCTCCAGAGACTCAAATGATTGATGTCGCGAGTCTGGTGCCCCCAAACCAAGGCTGAGCCTCAAGGTTCCTACGCACAGTTCGGAGCCTGTGTAATTCGTACGGGTCACAGCAAGCCCACCGGATGTAGGAAATAGCACTGCCTACAGTGTAGAGACTCGCTTCCCTTTCTCCCACGGCAAGGTCGCGGTACCCGGCAGTTACACTCCTTATACTACCCTCCCCATCCTTGGTAATCCTAATCTCTCCAAAAACCCTGTTAGACAAAAACACTACAGTGAGATAGACTTTTCATTTCTCGGAGTTGTCAAGAACAGACGAGAGGAGAATATGCCTGCTCCTCAGATGTTGACCCCCAGTCGCCTTGCACCAGGCTGTGACAGTACCCCGTGATGTGAGATGAAGCAATCAGTCCTCCTTCGAGAAGGAAATCTTCAGTGTCCACCGAAAGATTTGCCTGCCACTTACAACCATATTATCCCTGACGATGTAGATGTTCTTGTAGATAAATATACATAGAGATAAAATGTAGGTATTCTGAAGGGCTATCTTTTATCACCTTCTTGCACCGTTATTGCAAGATCACCGTATTGCAAAGTTTTGTACCAATTACGTATATCTGACTACAATATAGTTGCGTTTTGACCACTTCAGTGCTGGGCTTTAGGGCTCAGGACTTCACCTACTTTCTTTCCACTTAGCACACCCGTGTGTTAGTCATGATTCTATCCGTCTGGTGGCGCTCCAGACAGTCTTGATTTGTATGTTTTGTTTATCACGTTTTCCACAGTGAGCATATATTATTTTAGGATCAGTAATACAGTTAAACACATGTTTGTTATTTTCCAGGAAATAATCCATCTTCAGCTAAATGTTTATGAAATGCTTGATACTTTTCAGGAGCCAAGTTCTAATTATTTTGGACACATTTTGTCATTTCAAAATTCCATGAGCTCGATACTATTATCTCTCATTTTTAGAGAACACGGTTCATTAGAATAACTCATTCAAGGACGCCCGGGTGACACGTAGCCTAATCTCCAAGTCTTTGAAGCAGACATCAGAAAAAGCCGAGGAAAGAAATAAAATGATAAAATTCAGATTCATTGTTGGCACATCTGGGAACGATGGTTGAATATGTTTGCTAAAATTGTTCTTATGGTGTCTGTGGCTTTAATATCTCCATCTCCTGAAAGCAGAAAGTATAATAATAATGGTATCTGAAAGGGACCAGTCATGGCTGACAGGATACATAAGCAATTCAGAAAATAATTTGAGTGAATTTGAAACCAGCCTGAGCAGATAGCCATTATTCCATTCAGCTTAGAGTTTGCTAGTCATGATTAATTGCAGAGGAAAATGTTTGAAGAATATATCCTTTGAAAAAGTGGCAGAGGTGAATGAACTCAAGAAAAAGTTAAAGATGATTCACTTTATTGGAATATAAAATTCTCATGATCCTCAAAGGCAGAATCCAGTTCATTCTAAACAGGTCAGAGATTACTGCAGTTGGCTCCTAGCTGCTAAATTTAAAGCTAGTGCAGGCACAGACCTCACAGTGATGAGGTGTTAACTCTGTTCAGGTATTCATACAGTTCTAGCGATAATTTCCTGCACTGTTGTTTCATACGGGATGCTTAACAACCAACGTAATCAAAGCATACAAACTTACTTTAGCTTCAAAATCAGTAAGGTATTCCCGGGCGCCTGGGTGGCTCAGTCGGTTAAGCGTCTGACTTCGGCTCAGGTCATGATCTCGTGGTTCTTGAGTTTGAACCCCACGTCGGGCTCCGTGCTGACAGCTCGGAGCCTGGAGCCTGCTTCGGATTCTCTCTCTCCCTCTCTCTCTGCTCCCCCCCCCCCCCGCTGACATTTTCCATCTGTCTCAAAATAAATTAAGAAAACATACACAATTTTTTTTTAAAAAAAAGCAAAATTAGTAACATATTCCAACAGCAAGAGAAGGTAACTCTGAGACCATCCCCTTTCCTTTTGAGTATACTTGCAGTCCTGACTGGAGCCTGATACTCAAGGAAACTATTCACATAAATGTCATCAATTACCTTTACATTTACTCAAGATTCAAGTGAGGTCTTTTAATGCTGTAATATTATTAGAGAATTTAAAATGATCTCAAATACATTCATTTACGGTCTCTCCATCACAAGTAAAAAAAGAAAGCATTTGGGGCTTTTAGGTGGTTAAATTATAGGAGAGAGGAAGGAAATGGCAGCGCCCCAGGTTATTGAATATACCCCTCCAGAGAGAGCTACACGAACACTGTCCCAGACCCTCTAACATCTGCCTACAGCTAATTGCATTGTCTCCGCTGGGAAAGGATGCAAATTCACGGTCATCAGTGTCATGTACCATTTTAATTGTTACAAAGGGCACAAAGGAGATGCTCAGGTTGCAGAATTTCCGGTACTAACATAAGAATCAGATTCTTCCTACTTTTTTTTTAAATTTTTTTTTAATGTTTATTTATTTTTGAGAGAGACAGAGCGTGAGCGGGACAGGGGCAGAGAGAGGGGAGACACAGAATCTGGAGCAGGCTCCATGCTCTGAGCTGTCAGCACAGAGCCTACTGTGGGGCTCAAACCCACAACCTGTGAGATCACGACCTGAACCAATGTCAGACGCTCAATCGAGTGAGCCAACCAGACGCCCCCTTTTTTTTTAACTATTCTAGTTCCTTTGATTTTCCATATAAATTTTAATTTTTTTAATGTTTATTTATTTTTGACAGAGGGAGACAGAGTGTGAGTGGGGGACGGGTAGAGAGAGAGGGAGACACAGAATCCAAAGCAGGCTCCAGGCTCCACACTGTCAGCACAGATCCCGATGGGGTTCGAACCCACAAACAGCGAGATCATGACCTGAACTGAAGTTGGGTGCTTAGCCAACTGAGCCACCCAGGTGCCCCAGGTTCTTCCTACGTTCTAAGAGAAAAAGATTATTTCCGGGACAGGACAGGTAGCTATATGAATTGATATATGACAGTGAAATTTTTGTTTTGATGGTGAAGATACCATTCTGCCTCCTTCGGTTCTCCTTTGCTTTCCAGTTCCTGCCCCGCCTCTCTCCTCCTTCACAGCCAAATTCTTCAGTAGAGTAGTCTACACTTGCTTCCCATGCATTCATCTCTCACATTCTCCTCCACCTATCCCATCTCGCTGCCATCCCAGTCTCTCTGTGAGAATCCCTCCGGTGGGGTAACCATTGGCTTCAGTTATTCCACCCGCTGACCTTTTTTCTGCCTCATTTTTATCTATCACTTCTTCCGTTAATGTTTCACCACCTGGCGTTTGCCAAGCTCTTTGCAAAGTGCTGGTGACAAACGCTCATCAAACACGTTCGTCATCAGCTTGGTGCTGGTGAACGACACGGTCATTTTTGTTGCCTTCCACAGAGTTTACATTCTGGGGGAGAGACAGAATTACCTAAAGAACCACGTGTTTAAATTAGAGTTACAAACCAAAAAGAAAAGCGATACGAAAGGGAAAGTTAAGTGCGCTGTGAAGGTCTTGAATAAAGTACAGGAGAGGTCTTTCTCTTGGTATTTTTTTTGGAAATTAAAAAAAAAATGTTGGTGATTTCCTCCCTTTCAAAGCACCATTTCCTTGGAGATCATGATAATATATCCTCGTGATTTTATTCCTACTTCTCTGAATATTCCCTTCTATCCTCCTTAGATAATTTATTCTCTGCTCCCATAGTACAAATGTCCTTTCTCTGAGCCTACCGTGTGAACCTTACCCATCTCACCCCATGTTCTCACCATTAGTGATCCTATCCAGTGCCCAGGGTCACTTTCCATCTCTTTGCCGATAGCTTCCAAATACCAGTTTCCAACACGCATTTTACTTGTTAACTCTAGTTTTGCGTATCCAATGCCCTTGATGGCAAGTTTACCTATTTGTATAAAATAAAAAATGTCCAACTTGGCCCCTCTGCTGTCACTCTAAGACCAGCTGCCTTCATTCTGCCATGTTGCATGCATTCATTCACCATGTTGTAGCCGTAGTGATTTTTTTTAAAGAACATCATTTTACCTTTTATAAGATCAGTTAGACATTAAATGAGATTAATGAAAAGCACAAATTGCCTATACTGCTTTATTATTACCGTGCCGTTCGTAATAGCAGTATTGAAAACAGAATTTTCGTATGTGTGTTTGTGACAACACGGATGGACCTTGAGGGCATTATGCAAAGTGAAATAGGTCAAACAGAGAAAGACTCGTACTGTATGATCTCACCTACATGTGAAATCTAAAAAAAGACAGAACAGATTGGTGGTTTCCAGACTGGGAGTGGGGAATAGGAGGAGTAGGGGACAAAATGGGTGAAGGGGGTCAAAGGTACAAACGTACAGTTATAAAGTAAATAAGTCCTGGGGACGTACAGCATGGTGACTATAGTTAATAACACTGAATTGCAAATTGGAAAGTTGCTAAAGGAGTAGATCTTAAAAGTTCCCATCGCAAGAAAACATGATTTTAACTATGTGTGGTGATGGACGGTAACTTGATTTACTAGAGTAATCATTTTGCAATATATATTAAATCATTATGTCGTACAAATAAAACTAGGTTATTAAAGACGTTTTCACATGTACCTATTAATAAGGGATCAGCTGAGGAAATTCTGATATATCCACCCAGGGAAATATTGTGCCACCATTAGAAAAAAATGAATCAGCTATGTGAAAGAGTGTGGGATGACTTCTAAGATATATTGTAAAGTGTAAAAAGTAAAGCACACACGGGTGTGTGTCATAGGCTGCAACGTGTGTTTAAGAAGCATAACATTTGTAAGTTTACACGTTTCTGGGAGAAATGGATCTTGTTGACTCTAGGGGAACTGAGTGGTTAGAGACAGAAAAGCTTTCCGCGTTATACTGTTTTGTATCTTTGCATTGACTATTCCAAAATGTAGTTTAAAAGTTTAGGGGTTTTTTTTTGTCTTAAATCAAGAACTATACAAAAATCCTATCCTTAGAAGTCCTAAGTGTAGCTCTTCCTGTAAGCGGCCTGAGGTGATCTCTGAAAATGGTTTACTGTTCACTTGAGCCAGAAAACCCTACGAAATCATGCAAATCAGGAGGCTCAAGTCTTCATGTTCACTTTAAGAGCACACGTGAAACTGCCCAGCCCATCAAGGGTATGCATATCTGAAAAACCACCAAGTATCTGAAAAAGTCACCTTGTGGAAGCAATGTGTGCCATTCTGTCCCTACACGGGTGAAGTTGGTAGGTGTGGCCAGGTCCAACACGGGGGGGCTGGACGCACGGTCACTGGCCCCAAAAGAGTGCTGAATTTTTCTGCTGAATGCAGAGAGCGGGGACGCCTGGGGGGCTCAGTCGGTTAAGTGACCGACTCTTCGATTTTGCCTCAGGTCTTGCTCTCGCGGGTTCATAGCCCTGAGTGGGGTTCCATAGTCACCGTGGAGCCTGCTTGGGATTCTCAATCCCTCTCTCTGCCACTCCCTTGCTCGCTCACACGCACGTGTGCGTGCGCACGCTCTCTCTTTCTCTCTCTGTCTCTGAAAATAAATAAAAACAGAGAGTAATGCTTAACTTCAGGGGTTAGATGTAGATTCTCTGGTCACTGAGCACATCCAGGTGAATAAAGCCCCCAAGATGTGGCATAGAACTTACAGGGTTCGTGGTTGGAGTAACCCACTCATGAGCTCTCCCTGCCACCCCGGTATGATCCCTACTGAAACAGAGCAGATTGTTCCTAATCCAGAAGAGGAGGTTGCACAGAAGAAAACGATATCCCAGAAGACACTGAAGAAATAAAAACTTATGGCCGGAGAATAAATTCTGCATAAAACAAATACAAATAAAAGTAAAAACAGAAAAAAAGAAATTGTAAGCATACAGCACACATGCACACGGCCAGACAGATACACATACACACCCGCACATGCACACTGGGCCTGTTAGGCAGAAGGTACACAACTAGCTATTCGAATTTCACTCCAGATCCGAGAAACAAATCTAAAAGTTTTTAAATGGTTTCACCGAGTACTCATTATGTGAATATCTCTGTGCTGTGGACGTGCCAGAAAAATCCTCTGCAAACGAACCTTTAAAATTTGAATTGCCCTTTGTAGAACATCTAGGAAACAATAAGAGCACATATCTCACAGCTGAAATGATTGAAATTAGGTGTTTTTGCTGGACACACCCATCCTTGATCGTTGGGGTCCTCATTCTATTATTTTCCCTTTGCCATTCAGGGAATTCTGGCAAGGGAATCTGCTGGAACTCCTAGATCTTGCCCAAAACCTCCTTGATGGAAGACCGATGTTGTGAGAGGTGACACTGTCGAAAGCAAACTTGGATGGCTCAGCCAGGAAGGGCTTGTCTGAGGAAGGAAAAGTAGAAATCCGAAGCATGAGTAAGAATTGGTGAGGTGAGGAAGGTGACGAATTCACCTAAGCATAGGTACCGTCTACATTTACCTTTCTCCCTCCCGAAACAACAGTGAAATGGCAGTGAAGAGAAGAAAATGGCATGTTCCACAAGAACAAAAGGATGAAGCATCGCAACCAAGTGCCAGAAGGTGGAAGGAAGGTGGTGCGTATTAACCGGCTGAGAAGACTCGAGAAAGCTAAATTCACACAGTGTGGACAGCACGATCCAGAAACTAACTGATGGATGCTACAGAAGTCCAGAAAGGTTCTGAGATTACAGGCTCAAAGTACTAATTAAGGCATAGGTACAGGTAGGACTGAAAAGGAAAGGATATGTAATGGCTGTATAGAGAGCTAGGTCCCCTCCATACTCCATGAAGCCGGGACCCCTAGGACACAGGAGGTATACTCTGGCGAGGCTGAACCAGAACTTTCTCTCACAGTGACTCTCAACCTTGACTGCACATTAGAATCATCTGGGGAGCTTTAGAAAAATCCTAATACCCAGGCTTCCCTGCGAAGAAATGAAATCAGCATATTTGAAGATAACACCTTGTGAATTATGAGTTTTAAAGCTCCCTACGTGATTATGCTGTGAATATATGGCTGGAAAGTCACTGTTGATGTACCAGGCAGAACTACTAAAATCTAAGGGAAAATGTGCCCAATCGGCCCACCCCCACCCCTAAATGTAGAGCTATCGGCCAACATTTGAGTGCCTGTATCGTGTGTATACAAACATCAGCCAAGAATTCCTAGCATTGGAGGGAAGCCTCAAGCATAAAAGACACAGACCAAAACAAATGGTTACAAAGTGGGGAACATAGGAAGACTTTTTAAACACCTTTTTAAACATCCTCAGCAGCATATGAGAAGATTGGCTTCCATACAACAAGGACAGGATGCCATTTTTATAGTTCAGAGCCTAACAGAGAGCCCCTGGAAATGAAATGTCGACAGCCGAAGTGAAGAAAAATATCCAGCAGAAATGTTGGAAGACAAAGTGGAGGTCATTCTCCATGACACTGAACAAAAAGGAAAAGAGCTGGAAAATAGGAGAGAAAAGAAAATTGGAAAATTACTTTAGGATATCTGATACCTTACAAACAGGAGGTACAGAAAGAAAGAACCAATAAAACAGTGAGGGAATTAGAAAAATAAAAATACGAGAGTCCATCTGCACAAGTGAAGGATGTTAGTTTGCGAATGAACGCTCAAGTATTGTGGTGTCGATGTAAAATTACCCACACTGATACCTAAGTGCGAGATTTCAGAATGCCGTAGGTAAAGAGAAAACCCTAACAACCCTCAGAGCTAAAAAACAAAAACAAACAAGCAAAACAGGTAACAGAACAGATTGACAATGAGAACGCCGTCCGACTTTGCAGAAGCAAAAGGAGAAGCAATTCAGGAGACAGTGGAGAATTACATGCAAAATTCTGAGGGAAAATGATTTCCAAACTAGAATTCTATCCCTTGCCAGTGTACTGACGGAGGGGGGGAAGGAGAATAAAGATGTTTTCAGATATGCACTCCCTAAAGATGTACTTTAAAGGCGTCTTCTCTGAAAGCTACTGGAGGATAAGGTAAGGAAATAAATATCCACCAAGATAAGGAAATAAAACGAGAAAAGATAGTGGATGCAGAAGACAGAGGCTCTAACACAGGAGAGGCGTAGGGCGATTTCACAGGAAGGTGGGGAAGGATAGTTTTCAGGATGGCTTTGTGCAGGCCTACAGAAAAACCAGTCCAAATTGGAGTAGGCAGACAGAGGATCCCAGAAAGGCTATCTCCTCACCCTCTAAAACATGTTGCTGGTAATTGGCTTGATGTGTTGGAAAGTACCGAGAGGAAATTAAACTTTTGTTGTGAGCTTAGGGATAAATCAGCTAGTAGTCCACATTACACTAAAAGAAAATACAGTAATTATTAACTGACTCCAGGGAAAACAGAAGTGTGTACAACAAAGAAAACATCAAAGCACACTTTGTGGTCCATCGATAAACCCTGCTTACATCATTGTAACAATTTATGTATTAAATACATATTTATCCAGCATTTGCAATGTAACGTTTTTGGAAGAGTAGAGAAAAGGGAAGTGTGGAAGGAGAGAAAGTATTGGAGGTCATGGTAATTGAGGGGAAAGTGGTTTGTGATTTATACCTTTGTCTTCTATTGTAGGAAATCAGTAGGTATCATAGAAGGTTGAAAATCGAGAAATCAGATTATAAACTTACAAGGCAAAGGCTGTGCTGCGTTGAACAATTACCATTTCTTTTTTTGTATTTCTGACCTTACGGAAAGGCTACATTGCTTAGCCTAGCTTGGGGCCATGTGACGTGGCACTGGCTGGTGGGGGTGGGGGGGTGTTTTGTCAGAAGTAATGTCAGCCCCTCCCAGGACTTGCCCTTAAATACTCACATTCCACCCTCTGCCTGCAACAGACGCCACAGAACCCTGGAAACCGTGAGAAGAAATGCAAGCCTTCCAAGATGATGGTGCCCTAGATGGCCTAAATCCCATAAATAATTTTATTTATTACCTATATAAATACGTTATTCATCCCTGTTTCCTTGGCCCATTCGTGCTTCTTTGTTGTATTTTTTTATTGTTATTTTATTTTTTTAATATGAAATTTATTGTCAAATGGGTTTCCATACAACACCCAGTGCTCATCCCCAACAGGTGCCCTCCTCCATGCCCATTCGTGTTGACTTGACCCAAATACCAGTTCTAAAGAAGTGGAGCCATTATGGCCTAATCTCTGTCACCAGGTTTCTGTGTTTGCTGGGAAAGTATTTGAAGTCGCTAAAGATAAAAATGGGGCTCTTTCTCCTGTTCCCGACCCAGGGAAAGAAGGAGGCCAAATGGGAACCATGACACTGTATATGGCACCTGCCTCCATGCCCTTTACAGAGGTGTTCCAGAAACTTCACTTATTACTTGTTTGTAAACTACTAACCAGAATCATGTCTCATGAGTATCCCGTGAGTATCTGTGTAATTTTTTTTTTCATAATCCCAGCATCACTAGGCTCAGTTCTGGAATTGAAGCGAGTAATTTTGGCAAAGTCGCTAAAAACTGATCAGGCAATATAAACGATAACCTCTTTGTGTATTAGAACAGGGATGACTCTTTTTTTAATGTTTATTTTTGAGAGAGAGAGACAGAGTGCGAGCAGGGTAGGGATAGAGAAGGAGGGAGACACAGAATCTAAAGCGGGCCCCAGGCTCTGACCCCATCAGCACAGAGCTGGATGCGGGGCTCCAACCCACGAACTGTGAGATCATGACCTGAGCGAAAGTCAGACACTCAACCGACTGAGCCACCCAGGTGCCCCGGGTCAAGGATGACTCTTAAGGGACTATTACGTGCTATAGGCACTCACAATAGTATTGCCCTGTTTTTCTATTCCTGAAGCATATTGCTGTCCTTGAATTAAAGCATATGTAAGGCAGAAGGAAAAAACCAAGAATAGCGTGACTAAATTACACATTTCATCTCTTTGCTAATTTTCCCTTCCATTTCTATAATCATATTATCTACTCATCTAAGCTAACCGAAGGAACTGAATCAAAATGTCTTCAAACCAAATGTCACCTGTCCAAAAATTTCCTAAGCTGCCATTTCATATATATATGAATATATATATGAATATATATAAATATATATGAATATATATATATGAATATATATAAATATATATGAATATATATAAATATATATTCATATATATAAATATATATGAATATATATGATATATAACTATATATGAATATATATGAACATATATAAATATATATGAATATATATGAACATATATAAATATATATGAATATATATGAACATATATAAATATATATGAATATATATGATGTATATGAATGTGAATATATGATATATATGAATATATATGGATATATATGGATATATGAGTATGGAAATATATGAGTATATATGGATATATATGTGTGTATATGGATTTATATGGATATATATGAATATATATATGGATATATATATATTGTTTTTTAATGAAATAACAAACTTTTATAGTTCCCTTGGTTGTGACTCTGGCCAATGAAGTACAGGCTTCTATGGAAATTGAATCCTAGGGTGCTTGGGTGGCTCACTTGGTTAAGGGTCTGACTCTTGATTCCAACTCAGGTCATGATCTCATATTTGGTGAGATCGAGCCTTTTGTCAGGCTCTGTGCTGACAGCGTGGGCTTGCTTGGGGTCTCCGTCTCTCTGCTGCCCCCTTGCTTGCCCTCCCTCTCTCTCTCTCTCTCTCTCTCTCTCTCTCTCAAAAATAAAGACATAAATAAACAGTAAAAAAATAAAAACAGAAATTGAATCCTAAAGATCAATTTTAACTAGATGTGTCTTGTCTTTTTGCGGCTTCCAATTGACTGTGTGGGGTTTTATATTGATTTTTCATTCTGATTGGACCAGCGGAGTTTATTTACTTAGCAACTTAAATTTTTCTCATTTTTATTTGATTGTTTATTCTTGTTAAACAGTAGGGAGCAATTGAGAGCTCTAGCTGGGTTTAGTTAGGTCCATTGCATGGAAACAATGATTAACTGCGCGTCTGCTGGGTACGGGAGGGAGGTGGGGCGGTGGATAGCCAGGGCAGGTGGTTGGGAGCAGCCCGCCCTGAGTGTAGGCAAAAGGGGGTGCTTGTCTATGAAGAACCCAAGACAGTGATACGACTGACTAAAATCAATCTCCTCTCTCTCGTCACCATGTGCCAGCACGTCTAAACAATGGCAAAGCCTTTCATCGTCCTAAGTTTTAAGCAACTTCTGCGGATACTGCTGTTTTAATAATATATATGTTAACTTCAATTTAGCACGCATTTGTTTTCATCCTTTTTTAAGTTTAGTTATTTATTTTGACAGAGAGAGAGAGGGCAGGGGACAAGCTGGGGGGGGGGGCAGAGTGCGAGGGAGACAGGGGACCTGAAGCAGGCTCTGCGCTGACAGCAGGGCTTGAACTCACGAACCGTAACATCATGACCTGGGCCGAAGTCGGACACTTAACCGACTGAGCCACCCAGGTGGCCCGCACATATTTATTTTTAATATGCACTTTATTCCACCTGGAAGTTAATAAGGAGAATGCCCAGGTGTGTTATCATCCCAGACACATGTGTACTCAGCTGCACATAGTCGTTTCATGAGTAGTCTCAACACAATTTAGAAGTTTTCAAGCTTACTTTAGGCACGATGTTTGCAAACCTGTGGCATTAAGTATTCCCGCAGTCAAGTGGTAGAGTCAAAGTACACAATAATCGTAGGACATAGATGACTTAACTGTCGTAAAAAAGAAACAGAACTTTTGCATTTCACATGTAAATAGTAATTCTAAATAAAACTTAGAGTTTTGTGTTTAAATTGTTTAATGTTTATTCATTTAAAAGAATTTTAATATTTATTTTTGAGAGAGAGAGAGAGAGACCGGCCACAAGTGGGGAGGGGCAGAGAGAGAGAGAGAGAGAGAGAGAGAGAGAGAGAGAGAGAGAGAGAGAGAGACAGAATCCGGAGCAGTCTCCAGGCTCCCAGCTGTCAGCACAGAACCCGTTGCGGGGCTCGAACCCACAAATCGTGAGATCATGACCTGAGCTGAAGTCAGATGCTTAACTGACTGAACCACCCAGGTGCCTCTGTTTATTTATTTGTTTTGAGAGAGAGAGAGAGAGTGAGAGAGCGCGCGCGCGCGCGCGAGAGAGAGCGAGCAGGGGAAGGACAGAGAGAAAGAAAGAATCCTAAGCAGCCTTTGCACTGTCAGCATGGAGCCCGACGCGGGGCTTGAGCCTGCAAATTGTGAGATCGTGACCTGAGCCAAAACCAAGAATCTGACAGCCTAACGGAATGAGCCACCCAGGTGCTCCTGTGTTTAAAATTTAAAACAATTAGGGGCGCCTGGGTGGCTTGGTCTGTTAAGCGTCTGACTTCGGCTCAGGTCACGATCTCGCGGTCGGTGGGTTCGAGCCCCGCGTCGGGCTCTGTGCTGACGGCTCAGAGCCTGGAGCCTGTTTCCGATTCTGTGTCTCCCTCTCTCTCTGCCCCTCCCCCGTTCATGCTCTGTCTCTCTCTGTCCCAAAAATAAATAAACATTAAAAAAATTTTTTTAATTTAAAACAATTAAATGGTATGAACTTCAAAGTATCATATTTTTTGTTTAGAAAGTGTAAGTATTTTACTCCATATCCCATCTGTTTGTTTACTTTGTACAAGCATCTTTAAAGAGGCACTTGAATAACTTGTTAAAAAGTTCAAATTTGAGCAACTTGTTCAAAAGTTAAAATTTGTTGTGTTTCTAAACAAATGAACCAAGAAAACATAGTTACTACTGATGATTGCATGTTTATTACTGAAAATAATGTTGCCATTTAGAGAAGGAGTGACTAATGAATGATATTCTCCAAATGTCAAGAGATGAAGCAAGAAAATAAATGTGCTGGGGTGTCCGGGATGTGTTTTTATCCACTTGGGTAGTCTCCGCACAAGAAACATGGTCCTTAATGACAAGTTGTCTAAGTTCAGAGCTAGGAAGCATGTTCGTGGGTGATTTTTGTCATGGGGCCCTTTAAATCTCTTAGTAGATTTGAATACTCTAATGGTAATAGAGTATTACCTATGCTCTAATGGTAATTCTGCATGAAATAAGCTTTTTTAACATCTTCATGTTAGATATAATTCATATACCATACAATTCATGTAGAGTATACAATTCAATAGTTTTTAGTATATTCACAGGTGCAACTATGACCATAGTCAATTTTAGAATATTTTCAGCATCTTAAGAAGAAACCTCTTATTTTTTTTAGCATTTGTTGTTCTTTTTGTAAAGTTTTGGTTTTTTTTTTTTTAATTTTAATTCCAGGATCGTTAACATAGAGTGTTACATTAGGTTCAGGTGTACGATATAGTGATTCAACAATTCTATACAATTGCTCAGCGCTGATCATGATAAATGTGCTCTTAATCCTCTTCACCTATTTTAGCCAACCCCCACCCACCTCCCCTCTGGCGATCTTCAGTTTGTTCTCTATAGTTAAGAATCTGTTTCTTGGTTTCTCTCTCTCTCTCTTTCTCGCTCTCTCTTTACCTTTGCTCATTTTTTCTGCTTCTTAAATTCCATGTATGAGTGAAATCACATGGTATTTGTCTTTCTCTGTCTTATTTCACTTAGTATTATACTCCCTAGCTCTATCCATGTTGTTGCAAATGGCAAGATTTCATCCTTTTGGAGGCTGAGTAATATTCCAGTGTGTGTGTATGTGTGTGTGCGTGTGTGTGTATGTACATCATGTCTTCTTTATCCATTCATTTATCAATGGACACTTGGGCTGATTCCATAATTTGGCTGTTGTAAATAATGCTGCAATTAACAGGGTGCATATATCTTTTTGGATTCCTATTTTTGTATTCTTTGGGTAAATACCCTGTAGTGTAACTACTGAATCATAGGGTAGTTCTATTTTTAACTTTTTCAGGAATCTCTATACTGTTTTCCCTAGCAGCTGCACCAGTTTACATTCCCACCAACAGTGCAAGATGGTTGCTTTCTCTCCACATCCTCACCAACACTTGTTTCTTGTCTTTTTTACTTTAGCCATCCTGACAGGTGTGAGGTGACATCTCATTGTAGTTTTGATTTGCATTTCCCTCTTGAGCAGTGATGTGGAGCATCTTTTCCTGTGTCTGTTAGCCATCCATATGCCTTCTTTGGAGAAATGTCTGTTCATGTCTTCTGCCCAATTTTAATTGGATTATTTGTTTTTTGAGTGTTCAGTTGTATCAGATCTTTATATATATTTGGATACCAACCCTTTATCAGATATGTCATTTGCAAATATGTTCTCCCATTCAGTAGGTTGCCTTTTAGTTTTGTTGATCTTTTCCTTTGCTCTGCAGAAGCTTTTTATTTTGATGTACTACCAATAGTTTATTTTTGCTTTTACTTCGCTTGCCTCAGGAGATATATATAGAAAAATGTTGCTATAGCTGATGTCAGAGAAATTACTGCCTGTGCTCTCTTCTAGGACTTTTATGGAAATCCCTTATTTTTCAACTGTTGTTTCCCTATTCCCCCGTCCCTCCCCACCCCAGCCTTAAGAAACCACTAATCCCCTTTCTGTGTCTCTAGATTTCCCTATTGTGCTTTTTCACTATATGAAATCAGATAGTGGTCTTTTCTAACTGAGTTCTTACATTTAACATGTTTTCATAGTTTATTCATGTTGTACCTATAGCAGTATTTCATTCCTTTTTATTTTTTATTTTTATTTTTTTATTTAAGTTATTTCTTAAAAATGTATACTCAAATTAGGTATCATATAGTGCAACAATGATTTCAGGAGTAGATTCCTTAGTGCTGCTTATCCATTTAGCCCATCCCCCTCCCACAACCCCCCCAGTAACCCTCTGTTTGTTTTCCATATTTAAGAGTCTCTTCTGTTTTGTCCCCCTCCCTGTTTTTATGTTATTTTTGCTTCCCTTCCCTTATGTTTATCTGTTTTGTCTCTTAAAGTACTCATGAGTGAAGTCGTATGACATTTGCCTTTCTCTGACTGACTCATTTCACTTAGCATAATACCCGCTAGTTCCATCCACACAGTTGCAAATGGAAAGATTTCGTTCTTTTTGATTGCCGAGGAATACTCCATTGTATATATGTACCACATCTTCTTTATCCATTCATCCATCAATGGACATTTGGGCTCTTTCCATACTTTGGCTGTTGTTGATAGTGCTGCTATAAACATTGGGGCGCGTGTGTCCCTTTGAAACAGCATCCCTGTATCCCTTGGATAAATGCCCAGTAGTGCAATTGCTGGGTCGTAAGGTAGTTCTATTTTTAATTTTTTGAGGAACCTCCATACTGTTTTCCAGAGTGGCTGCACCAGTTTTCATTCCCTCCGGCAGTGCAAAAGAGGTCTCTTTCTCTGCATCCTCGCCAACATCTGTTGTTGCCTGAGTTGTTCATGTTAGCCATTCTGACAGGGGTAAGGTGATATCTCATGGTGGTTTTGATTTGTATTTCCCTGATGATGAGTGATGTTGAGCATTTTTTCAATGTGTCAGTTGGCCATCTGAATGTCTTCTTTGGAGACGTGTCTATTCATGTCTTTTGCCCATTTCTTCACTGGATTATTTGTTTTTTGGGTGTTGAGTTTGACAAGTTCTCTATAGATTTTGGATACTAACCCTTTATCTGATATGTCGTTTGCAAATATCTTCTCCCATTCTGTCGGTTGCTTTTTAGTTGCTTTTTAGTTGCTGATTGTTTCCTTCTCTGTGCAGAAGCTTTTTATATTGATGAGGTCCCAACAGTTCATTTTTGCTTTTGTTTCCCTTGCCTTCGGAAACATGTTGAGTAAGAAGTTGCTACGTTTGAGGTCAAAGAGGTTTTTGCCTGCTTTCTCCTCAAAGATTTTGATGGCTTCCTGTCTTACATTGAGGTCTTTCATCGATTTTGAGTTTATTGTTGTGTATGGTGTAAGAAAGTGGTCCAGGTTCATTTATCTGCATGTTGCTGTCCAGTTTTCCCAGCACCACTTGCTGAAGAGACTGTCTTTATTCTATTGGATATTCTTCTTTGCTTTGTGAAAGATTAGTTGGCCATACATTTGTGGGTCCATTTCTGGGTTTTCTATTCCATTCCATTGATCTGTGTGTCTGTTTTTGTGCCATCATTCCTTTTTATTGATGAATAGTATATCATTGAATGGATATACCACATTTTGTTTATCCATTCGTCTGTTGACAGACATTTCAGTTTCTGCCTTTTGGCCATGATGAATAATGTTGCTATGAACATTCATGTACAAGTTTTTGTATGGACATGTGTTTTCATTTCTCTTGGGTATATGTAAGCCTAGGAGTAGAATAGTTGGGTCACACAGTAATTCTGTGTTGGATCATTTAAGGAACTGCCAGAATGTTTTCTTTTTCTTTTCTTTTAATTTTTTAATTATTTTTTTTAGTTTTGAGAGAGAGCGAAACTGAGTATGAGTGGGGGAGGGGCAGAGAGAGAAGGAGGCACAGAATCTGAGCAGGATCCAGGCTGTGAGCTGTCAACACAGAGTCTAACACGAGGTTCAAACCCACAAACCGCGAGATTATGACCCGACCTGAAGTCAGACGCTTACCCGATTGAGCCACCCAGGCGCCCCCAGAATGTTTTCTAAAGTGTCTAAGAGGCTTTTCACTCTAATCATTGCCAGTGATGAGGCCAAGAGAAGGTTCCAACCATATATGTAACCTGCTCTTTTCTGGCAAGAAAGGCAGTTCTTGGATGGGGAAGCAGACTGTAGTCACAACCAGGATATGTGGATCATGATCTTTGCCCTTCCCTTAATTATCTGTATGACCTTGTGCTATTCATCTTCAGTGGGCACAGCACCTCTGTCACTGTATATAAATTAAGGGAATTGGATTAGATGTTATCCAACTCTGAGCTCCATCCCTGAAGATTTAAAGTAGTGTGACATTATTCACTTAATCGTACAAACCATCTTACTCATGTCCAAGACTTTTTTGGCAAAGAAATAGGGTATGATTTTTATCTGTAGATTGCCTCTTATTACTATAGAAAACCACAGCTTTCCTCTTGTTGCTTATTTCATCTTTTCCTTGGGTAGACCATGTACTGTTAGTTCCGAATAGAAAATTACCATAACCTCCAAGTATTTCATATATCTTTCTGGAGACAGGTCTTTTGTTGGTTAGGTAGAACGTCTTCATAGAACTGAAATTGACGTATAAGGATGCCCAGTTTGAATACGTCACACTGGGCAGGAAAACAGTTATTCGTTTTTGTTACTCAATGTGTAGGGTCACAGACAAGCAGCCGTGGCGTCATGTGACAGCTTGTTAGAAATGCAGGCTCACAGGCCCCGTCCCATCGTGTCAGAATCTCTGGGAGTGGGATCTGACAGTCTGACTTCTGACAAAATCTGAATGAATCTTCTTCCCACTGTCTCTATTCCTGTGTCTCAAAATTACTGCTTCAGACCCTATGGCTTATGGTCTTCCACTTTAGCGTATTATATTCCAGGCTTGTTTCTTGATTTCATATCTGATCACTTTTTCACCAGAGGATCTTGGCTTGACCTAAGTGTCTTTCGTGAAGGCTTTGGAACTAAATGTGCTTGGTGTAGCAGCTGACCCTTAACCCATGCCAAACGGATGCTGTCCAGTAGCAACAGCTGAATCCCTAAACCTTGCTTTACTTTGATCTGCCTCAGAGGGAAAAACACTTCTTCGCTGGGTGGCTTGTACAAGTAAGCCTGCCTGGTTTGCCTTATTTCCTTATCAGTTATTTTTAACAGCACTGAATGAATTGCAGAAACTTCCACCAGTGTGTTTCCTAATCATTTGTTGTATGTTTCTCAAGGAACAACGCTCCTCATACGACAGGGAAAACGACAAATATCTGGCGACTCAAATCTGGGAAGTGAAAAAAAAAACAAAAAAAAAAAACAAAAAAAAAAAAAACCACCAAGGTCATAGGAATCATTTGTCCATTTGTTCCACAAAACTGAGTTCCAGTTCTATGCCGGGCATGGGGCTCTTCTCTGGGACTGCGCTTGAGACAAAAAGTCCAGGTGGACCCTGCAGCTACGGGACTTTCCGTTTTGTGTGAGAGACAGAGAGGAATGAATCCCCTATGGCAATTAAGGCATAATCACAATCGCGAGGTGAGATCGGTTCCCCGGGGTAAAAAGTAATCACCGGTGTATGAAAGAGGATCTGACCTGGTTGGGAGAAGGAAGACTGCCGGAGAAGTGGCTCTTGAGATGAGAACTGAAAGATCGAGGGGGTGTCAGCTAAGCCAGTGTCCTTCAAAGTAATTATTTATTTTCTACCTCGCACCTTTACGATACCTAAATTTGTGACTGCATCCTATTATATACCACATATTAGCGTATCTGTATATGTATGCAATTTATAATAAATACACGTATATTTGGAGGGATGTTCTCAGGCCCACCCTTACAATTTGTGAGGCCCAAGGCATCGGGCATGAAATGATCTAATAGGAACATGTGTAGGTGGGGGGGGGAGGGTGGCAGGGGAGAGAGGTCAAAACAATTAGCGTTGTTTCTGCCTCTTGGAAAAACTGCATCAGCTTGAACTCCAAATGGTAAATACTGCTGTCAACTAAAGGAGCTTTAAAACCCTCTCCCGCCTCTGTGATGAACACAAGAATGCTAAACCCGCAGGGAGAACTGCCGGACGAGTGCTCAGCATACATATAGGACTGCAGCCCTATATGATCTGTTACTGTGTAAGACATTATACCCAGATGTAGTGGCTTTAAAATAACACTTATTATCTCCTAGTTGTTATGGGCCAGGAATCCAGGCATGCTTTAGTTGGTCCTCTGGCTCTGGCTCTCCCACAGGCTGAAGTCATCTCCAGGCCCTTACTGGGAGAGAGCTGCTTCCTATCTCGCTCACATGATTGTAGCAGGATTCAGTTCCTCGCGTCCTCTTGACTGAGGTCTCAGTTCCTCATAAGCTGTTAGTCAGAGGCATCCCTCGCTTCCTTACCACATGGGCCTCTCTTTAGAACATTTTACAGTATGGCTGCTGGTTTCATCACAGTGAGCAAGTGAAAGGGCAGGAGAGAGTGCCAGCAAGAGGAGGAGTGCTAGCAAGACAAGTCAGTCTTGTAACGTAATTGCAGAAATGGTGTTCCGACACTTTGGCCATACTCTACTTGGTAGAGTCATGTCAGTAGGTCCAGTCGGCACCCCGGGGTGGGGGGAGATTACATAAGAGTGTGAATACCGGGAGGCAGAGGTCATGGGGAGCCATGTTTTTAAGCTGCCTACCACAAGTCCCAAAGCAACACTCGGAAAACTCTACAGAAATGAGGTAGCTCGTATACGATGATTCCTTTCGCCATCTTGAATTAAGGTGATGCCAAAAGTGTAAAGCCTATTTCTACCTTGTCTTAATTCGATGTATCGACACGTATGCTGTATTCCATGCAGAATTCTCATTCTACAGTGTTGAGCCTTGGCTACGTCACTTATTGAGTTGCCTAGGACTTCCCTCACTCAGGGCTTACTAGCCTCACTGACAGCCTGCCCCAGGGCCTTATCCCATCTCTCAAGAACATATTTGCTCCAAATATAGACCTGACTGTCCCTTCATTTCACCGGGTTCTCTGCTCAAATATCACACCCTCCAAGAGGCCTTCCTTGGTCTCCACGTCTCCATCAACTCTTCATTCTCCTTTACTGTGCCTCATGTTTCTTCATAATGATTATCACTACCCGGCATTCTCTAACACATTTCCCATTTGTGGTTATTGTCTGTCTCCTCCAACCAACACGTACTTTTGGTCCTAAATTCCAGAGACTAGAGTAATACCAGCACAAAGTAAGAATCAATAACTATTTGTCAGACTGGTGAAGGAATTTTTTTTTATTGAACACAAGGAAAATGTGTCCTTCAGATTGGTGTTTGTATCAGTTTACTAACTGATACACATCCACCTCTGGTTATTAGAAATTATGCCACCATTTTTTCCCAACTAGGATAATGAGGACATGCATTATTAGGAATGGGAATGTTTTCAAGGACTTGTTTTGGAAAAGAAGTTGATATTTAGCAGCTTGAACTCCTTCATAGCGTGTACTTTAGTCTTTGCCAGTAAGTTTTCATTCACTGAGAAAAGAAAAAGAACTTTAGAAAATACTGCATACTGGAAATTAATGATTTCGCACTATTTCCTTTTGCATTGATTTTCTGTAGAAACTTGGTTGTGTATTTGCTTGTTTTCATCATGAAGAGAAACCACCGAAATGCGAATACTTATTGTCAAGATAGGTTTTTGGTGGTTTCCACAAACTTATCTCATCCTGTACTGAAAATTCACTTTCTAAAGCAAAAAGATTTGAAAGCTTCTTGAGGACCCATCTGAATGGCATAAAAAAAAAATGTTCTCAGGTCAAAAGCCTCTGAATGCTTTATTTAGTCTGACTCATCTGAGTCAATATCTTAGGGGATATAATAATATATGAATCAAGACATACTTGCAAAATACTGTGAGATATTCTCAGGAACACAGAGATAAGTTGGGGTCATATATAGGTAGATGAACAGTAATACAAAGTATATATAATTGAGAATGTGGGGGGCACCCGATTGGCTCTGTCTGAAGAGCATGTGTTCATCTCAAGGTCCTGAGTTTGAGCCCCTCATTGGGTGTAGAAATTACTGAAAACAGTAAAATAAAATAAACTTTCAAAAAATAAAAAATAAAGACTGCGTGTTCTGTAGTTGAAAGTATGTGGTTACAGCACTCTCTGTATTTCAGTACTTATTTCCTAGTGTTGTTGTGACGGTTAATTTTGTGTGAACTTGACATGGCCACGGGGTGTCCATTTATTTGGTTAAACATTCTAAGGGTGTGGGGGAGAGGATTGCTGGATGAGATTAACGGTTGAATCAGTAGGCTGAGTGAAGGAGATTGCCTTCCCCGATATGCGTGGGTTCAACCAATCCTTTGAAGTCCTGAATGGAACAAAAAAGGCTGAGTAAGGGAGAAATGCTCTCTTTGGCTGATTGTCCTCACACTAGGACATTACTCCTGCCTTTGAACTCAGACCCGGACTGACACTTACACCCTCAGCTCTCCTGCTTTTCACGCTGCTGGGCTTGGACTATATCATGGGTTTTCCTGTGTCTGGATTTCTCAGCCTCTATGATCACATGAGCCAATTCCTTATAATAGATCTCTTGATCGATATAGATAGATGATAGATAGATGATCTATTGGTTCTGTTTCTCTGGAGAACTTTAATACAGTTGTTGAGTTAAGTGAACAAACATAACTAACGTGAAGAGTTGTTTTTAATTGAAGCATAATTGGCATACAACGTGAGCTTAGTTTCAGGTGTTCGACGTAGTGATTCATAAATTTTATATACAGTACTCAGTGCTCGGCACGACCCGTGTCGTCACTGTTAGCATATAATGTTACTACAATTTAAAAAAATTTTTTTTAGTGTTTATTTTCGAGAAAGAGAAACAGAGTGCAAGTGGGGGAGGGGAAAAAAGAGGGAGACACAGAATCCACGGCGGGCTCCAGGCCTGCTAATCCCCTTCACCTCTCTCACCCATCTTCCTACACCCCTCCCCTCTGGCAACCACCAGTTTGTTTTCTGTATTCAAGTCGGTTTGGTTTTTTTTTTTTTTTTTTGTCCTTTTTATTTTGTTTTTTAGATTCCCCATATAAGTGAAACCATAGAGTATTTTTCTTTCTCTGTCTGACTTATTTCACTTATCACAGCATCCTCTAGGTCCATCCATGTTGTCACACATGACAAGATCTCATTCTTTTTTGTGGCTGAGTGATATTACATCGTATATGAATATATACCACATCTTCTTTATCCATTCATCTATCCCTGGACACTTCGGTTGTTCCATATTGTGGCTCTTGTAAATAATGCCTGAATAAACATAGGGGTGCATATATCTTTACAAATTAGTGTTTTTGTTTCCTTTGAGTAAATACCCAGTCATCAAATTATTGGATCGTATGATATTTTTATTTGTAATTTTTTGATTGAACCTCCATGCTGTTTTCCACACTAGATGCAGCATTTTACATTCCCACCCACCAACGGTGCACGAGGATTCACTTTTCTCCGCGTCCTCCCCAATGTTTGTTATTTCTTGCCTTTTTGATACTGGCTTTTCAGATACTGATGATATCTCCTTGTGGTTTTGATTTGCATTTCCCTGATGATGAGTGATGTTGAGCATCTTTTCATGTGTCTGTTGGCCATCTGGAGGTCTTCTTTGGGAAAATGTCTATTCAGGCCCTCTGCCATATTTTTTTAAGTTTATTTATTTTTTGAGAGAGAGAGAGAGAGAGAGAGAGTCGGGGAGACCATCAGGGGAGGGCCAGAGAGAGAGGGGGACAGAGGACCCAAAGCGGGCTTCACACTGACAGCAGAGAGCCGGTTGTGGTGCTTGAACTCATGAACTGTGAGATCATGACCTGAGCTGAAGTTGGATGCTTAACCAACTGAGCCACCCAGGTGCCCCTGTCCTCTTACCTATTTGATTCGATTATGGGTTTTTTGGTGTTGAGTCGTATAAGTTCTTTATATATTTTGGATGTTATTGGCCCCTTATCAGATAGGTCATTTACAAGCACCTTCTCCCATTTCAGTAGGTTATCTTTTGGTTTTGTTGATGATTTCCTTCCCTGTGTAAAAGCTCTTGATTTCGGGGTAATTCCAGGAGTTTATTTTTGTTTTTGTTTCCCTTTCCTGAGGAGACATATCCATAAATATGTTACCGAGGCTGATGTCTAAGAGATTAGCCTATGTTTTCATTTCAGCGTTTCGGGGTTTCAGGCCTCACATTTGGGTCTTTAATCCATTTCGAGTTTATTTTTATGTATGATGTAAGCATGCGATCCGATTTCATTCTTTTGCATGTAGCTGTCCAGTTTTCCCAACACAGTTTATTAAAGCGATTGTCTTTGCTCTATCGTATATTCTTCCTCCTTTGTTATAGATTAATTGACCATATACATGTGGGTTTGTTTTGGACTCTGCATCGTGTCCGGTTGATCTCTGTGTCTGATTTTGTGCCAGCACCCTTTTGATTACTTCAGCTTTGGAGTACAGCTGGAAATGTGGGATTGGAATACCTCTGGCTTTGTTCTTTCTCATGGTTGCTCTGGCTATGCAACGTCTTTTGTGGTTCCACACAAATTTTAATATGATTTGTTCTAGTTTTGTGAAAAATATCATCAGTATTTTGATAGGGATGGCATTGAATCTGTAGATTGCTTTAGTAGGGTGGACATTTTAACATCATTAATTTTTCCAGTCCATGAGCATGGTGTATCTTTCCGTTTGTTTGTGCTGTCTTCAGTTTCTTTCCTCAGTGTCTTAGAGTTTTCAGAATAGAAGTGTTTCACTTCTTTGGTTACGTGTATTCCTAAGTATTTTCTTCTTTTTAATGCAGTTGCAAATAAGATTGCTTTCTTAATTTCTCTTTCTCCTAGCTTGCTATTAGTGTATAGAAATCCAACAGATTTCTCTGTATTAATTTTGTAGTCTGTAATTTTACTAAATTAATTTATTAGTTCTGATAGTTTTTTGGTGGAATCTTTAGGGCTTTTTTTCCTTACCAGTTTTGATGCCTTTGCCTTTTTTCCCTGATTGCTGTGACCGGGACTTCCAGTCCGTGTTGAATAAACGTGGTGAGAGTGGACATCCTTGTCTTATTCCTGACCTTGGTGGAAAAACTTTCTGCGTGTGATGTTAGCTGTGAGTTTTTCATAGTGCCTTTATTATATTGAAGTATGTTCTCTCTAAACCCACTTTGTGGAGAGTGCCCACAAGCACTGTTGCTCCTAGAGTAATCTCCCAGGATATTCCTGCCCCTCTGACCACGTACTAAGATTAGCCGGTAAATCTTCTTCACGTATACCCCAGGCACTTTCCAAAGTACTACTTCTGTGCTGTGTCTCAGACTGTTATTTAGTGTGCTGACTCTTTAAGAGCAAAGACTCATTTTCTTATCACCCTCCAGCTCTTCTGGAGTTAAGCCCCACCGATTATTAAAGCTCCTGGAGTCAAGTCCTGCTGGTTTTCAAAGCCAGACTTTATGGGGACTTACTCTCCCAGTGTGGGTCTTGAGGGCTGGAAGCGTCTGGTGTATGTATGATCCCCTCGGTCCTCCAGGCCTGTGATGTCCATCCCATTTGTGATTAGTAACACCGGGGCTCTGTTCCCACCTGCGTCTCTGCCCCTCCTCCCCTTTCCAATGTGGCCTTCTCTCTGTGACCAGCTGGGGAAGATCTGTTCTGCTAAGCTTCAGGCTGTTTCCAGAGGGGCTTGAAACAGATGCAGTTGTGGCCTCAGTGTGTCCGTGGAATGAGGTGAGCTCAGGATCTTCCTACCCCACCATCTTCCACCCAGTGAGTCACTTGCGTGAAGCTTTTAACACAGTGCATGGCACGTAGTAAGCAATCAGAACTATGACCCAAGGAAAGACATTTTAATTAGAACCTGTTAAAGCTCCAAGAGATGGAAAACCCAAACTAACAGTGAACTTAAATAGAAAAGAGAAGAGAAGAGAAGAAAAGGTGAAATCACTCTCAGCTAAATGATTATGGTGTGGTATAGTGGCCACAACTCAGCCAGCTTAGTGCTGGCATGGCCACTCAGGAACCCTGTGCGCACAACTTCATGATCAACCTTGACCATACCCACTCTTGGCGGTTCGGGGATTTGGCTAAACAACCAAAATCATGGGATTACAGCAGGCCACCAGTGGCTTTATTTAGAAGAATAAGGATGTCATACACTCACCAGCAGTGTCTGAGATTTGAAGTTGCTCACAAACACTTGGTATTGTCAGGTTTACATTTTTTCCCCAAACTCATGGTTGTATTTGGGTGTCTTATTGTGGTCTAAATTTGCATTTCCCTGACTCTAAATGGAATTAAGCAGTTTTTCACATGCTCATATTATTTGATTCCTTTTTTGTGCCGTGATTCCTTTCTTCTCCTGTGCCGTGTTCTTTCTTTTCCGTGTTGGTAATGACTTTTGATAAAACTCTTAATGTTAACTTGTCAATCTCTTCTTTCATACTTAGGCTTTTAGTGTTCTGTTTAAGAAGTCTTGCCCTACCGTAAGGTCATGAAGAGACTCTTCTATGTTGACTTCTAAAGTTTTATTATTTTGCTTTACATGTATGATACAACTAGAAATTATTTCTATGCATGGTTTGAGGTGAGATACTGCTGTTTCCTTTTCCCACATGACTACCCAGTTGTCCCAGCTTTGGTTATGGGAAAGACAGGTTTTCCCTTCCCTGCCGTGCCCTGTCTGTCATGAATCAAGTATGCATTCATGCTTGCATCTGTATCTGAGTTTTGTAATCTGTTTCATTTTCCTAGTTATCTCTCTGTGTACTGACACAATAATTACTGTAGCTTTGTGATGAGTCTTGATACCTTATAGTGCAAGCTTTCCCATCTTGTTAATACTCTTACAGATAATTTTGTCGATTTTTGGCCCTCTGTATTCCCATATACATTTTAGAATAAGCTTGTCACATTCTATGAGAAAATTGGTTGAGTTTTTTATGTGTATATTATTGAATCTCTTGATCAGTTTGGGATAATTCACATATACTTATATATATATGTATATGTATATGTATATAGACACACATGCACACAATACCAAGCCACCCAATCCATGAGTGACATATCATTTCACTTATTTCGATCTTCTTTAACTTTTCTTGATAAAATTAGAGAATGGATGTTTACATTTATTACTAGGTACAAGATAATTTTTAATGATGAATAATATACTTCTGTTTTATTTTCCTTTTGTTGATAGTACAAAGAATCATTTGATTATGTAATCAGTATAATGGATTCTCAATGCTGATTTCATATCCAACAATCTTGTTACATTCGACCGATTTGTCTCTTGCGCATTTTGGATTTTCCAGGTATATACATAGTGATATCATTTGCGAATGGCACTTTGATTTCCTCTTTTGTGCTGCTAATACTATGTCTTTGTCCTTGTTTACAAGTGTATTTATTTTTTTGGTAAGTTTTTAGGGAGTGATGACATAGGGAGAAAAATACATAAATCATCACTCTACAAGTTGATGAACCGTCACAAAGAAAACACATCCATGTGACCACCACTCACATCAAGAAAAAGACAATTCCCAGCATATCAGAAGCCTCCTCCATACCTCCTCACAGTTCTTAGCCTAAGCATTTTCCCCGAAGTGACCAGTATCCTGTTTTATAACACTGTAGCTTGTTTTCGCCTTTTTTGTCAACTTTATGTGTGTGCAAACTTAGAGTACTTCATCGTTTTTAAAGATTAAAGTACTTAATCTTTTGTGTTGGTTTCTTTCTCATTATCAGTAAGTATCCGTGATGTGTTCATTTATTTGTATGATGTATTCATTTATTTGTGTTGCTGCTGTGCGATACTCTGTTGTAATCTAACATGTCGACATTTTGGTAGTTTCCAGTTGGGGATTAATAAGAATAATGTTGTGATGAGCATCCTCATACACGTCCCTTGCTGTGCATATATACATGTTTCTGTTCACTAAAGCCTCCGAATGGGAATTCTAGGTTAACAGAACAAGGAAGAAAACACAGAAGATGGCAGTGACTACAGTGAAAGTGCTATGAAATAATGACTGAGATCCCAACAGGCAGAATGTCTTTGGACATGTGTAATCAGGTATCTACACGGCCGTGGAAAAACTGTGCCCGTGGCCCTGGCCATGGTGGTCAAGTAATTTGCCTGATAACTGCATTGATTCAATAAATAAGTATAGACGTCCTGTTAAGCCTGGTATGGTTTTAGACTGGGGATCCGACGATGACTAAAATGCAGTCCGTTACTTCAAGCTGCCTGCAGCCCAGCATAGGGTTCTTTCTCTAAAGGGCCTCTGTGGCTTCTCAGATGAGAAATACTAGCCCATCTACACTCCACATGACTCCACGTAGATACTTCCTAGCCTATTATACCGTCTCTAGGGATAGTCACAAATTGTTAAAGTTACTAATGATTTAAAGGGGGTCAGTGATAATACATAGAGAAACAAAATCATAATGCCAAGGTCAGTTCTTAGGGAAATTTAATAGAGCTTGGGAAAAATGTGAAATAAAGGAACGAGAAGTAAAAGAAAGGACGAGGAAACAGAAGAGAAAGCCTATGCTATTTTGATAAATATTTTAAAATATCAAGGAGATAATATTAATGAACTTTTGGGGCGCCTGGGTGGTGCAGTCGGTTGAGCGTCCGACTTCAGCCAGGTCACGATCTCGCGGTCCGGGAGTTCGAGCCCCGCGTCGGGCTCTGGGCCGATGGCTCGGAGCCTGGAGCCTGTTTCCGATTTTGTGTCTCCCTCTCTCTCGGCCCCTCCCCCGTTCATGCTCTGTCTCTCTCTGTCCCAAAAATAAATAAACGTTGAAAAAAAATAAAAAAAAAATATTAATGAACTTTTTCACCATATGACATGTAAGAAAAGTGAAAAAGAGAAAAATACTCATATGATGATGGGTAGAAGTCAAAGAGAAATGGAAGATTATGTGTACTCAGTGTAGAGCCTATTTGAGTAGCATAAGCTTAGAAATTTCAATGTAATCTTAGAAATTGTACTTCTGGTTTCAAGGTCGCAATTTTTAGAGGAAAAAAGCCTCTTGAGTTCTCTCTGAAAAGTACAGAGGTCTGAGTAACTATTCACTGTTAGGTAACATTTTGATAAAATAGAATTTTTTAAATCCAAATTATTCAATAAATACATGGATTTCATCCTGGAGAAAAAGGATCTCAACAGAATATGTTTAGGATCTAAAAACAATTCAGAACGAATTCAGAATCAGGTCTTGGACAGCCCAGAAAGAGCATAGGATTAACACCAGAAGTCTTTAGGTCTGGTATTTGTTCTAACACCGCCAACTTGTAAAATCACTGTAAGGAACTTGAACTAGGCATAGTGCTCCAAGAGGTTGTCATTTATTTTTTAGTCTCAGCAACTTTTGTCCTTACGTACAAAGTAAAGGTAGTAACAATGTCCTACAAATGTAGCGAATAAAAGCCACTGTTGCACTGATTGCTCAGACCCCTCAGTCCCTACCTCCAGCTACTTCACTGGAAATTCTCCAGGTAGTACTTCCCTTCATTTGAGGAAGAAAGAACCGAAGGCCTGTAGTAGAGCACAAATTCAAAACCACCCTTACCAATCCCTCAGGCTCTTGGAATTTTCTCTGCCACTCATAGCCCACCGAACATAGTTGATGTGAGCTGTGGAAAATGTCACTGATGTATATTGAATGCTTCTGAGTTCCCACTTTTACTCTCTAGTAATTGCTCAAAACTTCCCCAAGGGTTGATTTTGTTGATGGCATGGGTCCTTGTGTGAAAAACTTGTAGAATATATTCCTAAAACATGCAATTCACTCTTGTATAGTGTTGGTGGAAATATAAGTTGGTGCCGTTTTTCTGAAGAGCAGTAGTCAATGTATATAGAATTTAAATGTACACATTCTTTGACGCCCAAAATGCTAGTTCTAGAAATTTATCTTACAGGTATACTTTCATATGTGCACAGAGATGTATGTTCGGTGATGTTTTTGCAGCATTTCTGTAATAGCAAGGGTATGAAACAAGATACGTGTCTATTCTCATTGGCTCAATCGATTAGTGTAAATATCCTGCCATCTTTGAAACATATGAGATAAAGCCATATGTAATGGAAAGGAAAGAGGTAATGATGGCATATTTTTAAATAGATTATAGAACAGCCTGTGGGACCTGTATTTAGATAAGTGTCCATGTATCCGTTTATGTACTTCTATGTACAATAGGTCATATCCATTATCAGTGGATGTTTTGTTGGCGGTTAGGATTACGTGGGAGATTGTCACTTTCTACTTCGTATGCTTACCTATTGCTTGAATATTTAATAAAAAAAAGTCACATGAGTTCTATGATGTTAAAAAGAGGCCTCTCCCTTTTGAAAAAAAATTATTCTTTAAGGATCATTGTTCCAATTTGTCATGGCCATTTAAAAACATATCTTGTTTTACAGCCGCACATAAATCAGGAACACTAACAGGTATTCTCCTCGGTCCAGATCATCAACTAAGATTTATTCACAAGATTGATCCTACCCATTTTGGCTTCTTCCCAGTCAACGGTCAGTGACTCCTTGGACCCCCCCCCCCCCCCCCGGAGCACTGGGACACCATCCTGGCTCATACTGCACTCCCAACCCCCCTCCCCCACCTACCATCTCCTACTTTGTATTGTTTCTAACCCACTAAGCCTTCTTTCCTTTCACTGTCGTTACCTGACTGGCTCCATGTTCCTGTGACACAGATGTAATTCTTACCAAATATTTATGTTTTCACCCAACTCTCCTGGCCACCTTGCAACTGGGCAGAGCCAACACTGACTCGACCGGGGCAATGGACTGTCAACAAAAGTGACTATTTATGGCCTGAGACCATGGAAAGTTGCTTTGGGACTCTTAGCATTCTAGTCTTCTCTTAGGATGATCTGGGACAGCAAGATGGCAGCAGACGGCTTCCTCTCCTCTTCCAGCTTCTATGTATCTTGCGGGCACTTCTCTTTGGGGAAATCGAATTCAAGCTCTGTTGACAAGAGAAAGTGGAAAATGGAGTTTCCAAGATTCCACCCCTGGGGTGTATATACCAACTAAAAGCATTGCCCGTGACCGATAAATTTTCTTACACACAGAAGAAGAGGTCCAAGCTTGTTCTTACAATAACAGCGCTCCCCTGTATCTGCATACCAGACTTCGTTAAGCGGGCGAAGAATAGTGTGATGTTGTAACAAATGAGCCAGGAACTCACAGCAAAGAATGGTTACTCGTGAGATCATTGTTGAGACAGAAAATAGATGTTGAGAACAATTATACTGGAGAATCTGGGAGCACATCTTTTAAGTTTCCTGCCCCAGCTCCATAGCAACGTGAAAAGCATGTCTTCGATATATGCTAATCAAATCAAATAAAAGGTAATGATCGTACTTTAAACATAAGAGTGCAAGCTTTGTTTATCTTCTGTGCAGAATATTTTGGGTCTCGGAAATGAGATCATTTGCGATTCTGTCAAAATATGTGGCATCAGATTAGTCTTAATTTAGTTTCTGAACCAAACTAACGCTGGAATTGATCACTTCTGCATACTTCAGAGCAATTTTTTACTGTAATGTGTAAGCATTCATGTGTCTCAGCCGCTACCCTTAGTGTTGGCCATTTCAATAATAATAGAACGGGCTGTTCACTCATTATAAGGTGATAGGAATGTAATCAGTCATTTTTAGGTCTGCGTTGCACTCCTTTAGGCTTTGGAGAGGCAGCAGAGTAAAGCTCACTTTCATGTTTTTCTCCTTTCAAAGGGATATTCAGCAATTTACATATTATTATGTTTGTAGGATCCATATCTGAGTATGGCCCTTCCTTATGTTAATTTAAACCGTTCTTTGCATGTCGTGTTACCCTCATCCTGGATGCAGGAGGGAATGCAGGGTATGGTGTCAGACCGTTTGGGTTTGAATCTGTCTTAACCACTGCTAGCCTCGTGACCTTGTCTTAACCCCTGCTAGCCACGTGACCTTGGGCAAGTTCCTTAATCCTTTACCTCTGTTTCTTCAGCTGCTAAATGGGAACAATAGTACCTATCTCACAGGATCGCCGTGATTATTAAATGAAATGACACCCGTATAGCACTGAGAACAGTGCCAAGGGCATAGTAAGAGCTCCGTAATATTAGCAATCAGTATTGTCCAGTGACCTATTTCTCCCACAGGCCTAATCAAAACTGGTGTGCCCTCTCCTTGAAGCTCTCTTATTCCCTACACCGGCAGGGGCTGTAAGAATCTCTCTGTGCATCATGGTGTGAGATTGATTTGGTGACTTGAGTCACATACTGATTGCCAGGACACATTATTTCATCTGAAAAGTAAATGAAAGGATCCCATTTACGGCAGCACCAAAAACAATAAAATGCTTAGGAATAAGTTTAACCAATGAAGTGAAATTCTGTTCCCTGCAAACTGTAAGACCTTAATGAAAGAAATTGAAGAAGACACAGATAAATGGAAAGGCATCCATTTTATGTTTATGGATTGGAAGAATTAATATTGTCAAAATGCCCATACCACCCAAAGCCATCGTGGATTCAGTGTAAACCCTATCAAGATTCCAAAGGCATTTTTTATTTTTTACTTTTTATTTAAAAAAAATTTTTTTTAATGTTTATTTATTTTTGAGACAGAGAGAGAGAGACAGAGCCTGAACGGGGGAGGAGCAGAGAGCGAGGGAGACACAGAATGGGAAGCAGGCTCCAGGCTCCGAGCCATCAGCCCGGAGCCCGACGCGGGGCTCGAACTCACGGACCGCGAGATCGCGAGATCGTGACCTGAGCCGAAGTCGGACGCTCAACCGACTGAGCCACCCAGGTGCCCCTCCAAAGGCATTTTTTACCGAAGTAGAAAAAGCGATTCTAAAATCTGTGTGGAATGACAAAAGGCCCCACATTGCCAAAGCCACTCTGAGAAAGGAGAACAAAGCAGGAAGCATCACACTTCGTGATTTCTGATATAACTTACCAGCCGTCTTGGGCAGAAAGTGCTTGGCAAGTGCTCTGCAGGCTGGATTATTTCCCCCACACAAAATGGAGGCCGAAGGCTCGTCGACTTACACGCACTTTCCCGGACGCGGCGGGCTCTCTCGCTCCCCCGTGGCTTGACATGTGCGGCTTCTCTGTCTGCAATGTCCTTCATCCTTTTTCATCTGGGTAACTCCTACTTCTCCTTGAAAACACAGGTTAAACATTGCCTCCAGATGAAAAAGGATGAACGACGTTGCAGACAGAGAAGCCGCACCTGTCAAGCCATGGGGGAGCCTAGTACCCAGTTACGTGAGCTAGCCATCAGCGTCCTCCCACCCCGGATCTCTGTGTACTCCTCTGTCCTTGCATTTATTTACGACTTTGACACCATTTTCTTGTCTCCATCCATCAGCAGCCTATCCATTCTTTCGGGGCGAGAACTTTTGCCTTTATTGCCTACATACGGAAAAATGGTCTTGTGGAACAAAGTCACATGTCATTCACGAATGAATGAATCAGCATATGTCTACCAAACACATCATTCCTGTATCTGGATTTGTGCATATCAGAGAAGGAGGATGCATGATCGAAGCAATGAAGAATGTTTAATCCTCATTAGAGCGAGAAGGCACAGACACGTGAAAATGCAGACGTGAAAGCCACTGTATCAGCACCTGCTGCAGTATGGCTCCGTGATACGCAGCCTCAAAAATCTCAGTGATATAAAGCAGCAAGCGTAACTTTGACTCAAAGGTATGTTGTTGTGCCTGTCAGATTCAGGATTCTCTCTCTGATTCAGCTCAGACCTCCCAGCCTCTAACCAGGGCATGATCTTCTCATGGGGCATCCCTGGAACACAAGAAGGCAGCCAAATCGTCAACGTACGCTTAGGCTTCTGCTCACATTCCATTGGCCAATGCAAGTCACGTGGCAAAGAACAGCCTCCGGAGAGGAGGAAATAGTATTCTCAACCCATGGCGGGAGAGGTAGGGAATGAATATTTGCCAAATGATAAGTGATCATGCAGGGTATCAGAATATCCATCCTAAATGTTTGGTAATGCCACTAATGCTCCAGATGCTCAAGGGAGAGAAAGATTTCTTACCCTAAAAATGGGTAAGATTGCATTAGACTGAGTGGGAGAAGGGCAGCATTCTGGAGCGGAGGGACTGAAAGAGCAGAAGTGGCGAGGTGGGCCTTCCGAAGCACAGCTCAGTGTGTTGAAGATGAGCTGAGCGCTGTTAAAAGGGGACCAGCAGGGGAGACGACAGAAGTTCGGATTTCTCCTTCAGCATTTGTTCAGCTATTGAACCATTTGGAGCAATTAGGCGACGTGACTCCTGTGCCTTTAAAAGCAGCCTCTCCGCCCCCAGATAGGGACGGGACTAGCTCAGGCTGGCTTAGCAAAATAGAATAACTGGGAAAGTCAGTAGGCCGGGACGGGAAAACGGAGGCTCTGCGGGAGCCATGCATGGCCACGTCACATCCCATAAGTCTAATGAGAGGAGCCTGCGTGCTGTTAAGAAGTGGATTCAGAACTCCCACTGTCACCCCTGGAACACACCAGGACATAGGATCCCTGCCGTACCATCCGCATCCCCGTCTCCGTGGCCCCTCAGCAGGGCTGGTGCGGCTGCTTCTGCTACCGCTCATCTGCAAAGTACAGTCTAAGAAATGCCCGCTCTTGTGCACCTGTCCCAGAGCTCACCCTTGGGGTGGATGCGCCTCCTTCGTTGAGCTGAGGCCACCTGTCCCTATCCTGGCCGTAGGGCCTGCTGGGAAATCAAATATCTGGCGTGACAGCATTTTTACTGAGACATAAGGCCCCACTTCCCATTAGTAAGGCAGAAAAGTCTCCCAGAACAGGAAGTGGATTAGAAGCTGGCGGTCCAAACAAACAGGCACTGACCTCCACCCTGGAAAACTTTCCCACACCTTTTTTTTTTTTTTTTTTAACTCTTAACACACCCGTTACCAGCCTCACACCTGCCTCCTCTGAGATCCCGGAGGACTTTGTATTAGAGCTAGCTACTCCTTACATGTGTGTCTCATGCAGCTTTGGATGTTCAGAACGGGCGTTTGTCTCCCTGGCCTGCTTGTAAGCAGCATGGGGGCGTGACCACGCGTTATATTTCTGTGAGCCCACAGTGCCTCGCTCGGGTAACTAACTGGTCGTGGAGAGCCCCCGTGATTTGGGTTCATCACTGAAAGGGCCCCGGGATCGTGATGTTCTCATAAGATAACGTTTTAGGCTGGCAGTAAGAAAGGTCTGAACCGGGTGTTGGGGTGGAAGGAAGAGACAGATGGCAGGCAGTAAGAAAGCGTCTTCCCCGCAGCTCCAAAGCCCAGCCTCCGGTGCCGGCTCATCAGGAGCTTGGAACGGGCCACGGTGGGAACATTTACACCGCAGATTCTGCAAATGCTAAGGATCTGGGCTTTATTTCTTTTCAGGGAGCCAGTTGTTAAAAATTTACCAGCCTGCCACTTCACTAAGGAAAAAAGAAAGGCTCCCTGTTAACGTCTTTCGCCTTGGAAACTCATCTTCAGCGCTTTAGACCCTACCCCACGTGTGTTGTCCGGATTTTGAATATGACTCTGATGTGGATCTTTCGATGTGGATAATTTTTGAAATATTTCTTAGTGCTTCTTCTTGAGAGAGAGACAGAGCACGAGCGGGGGAGGGGCAGAGAGAGAGGGAGACACAGAATCCGAAGCGGGCCCCGGGCTCTGAGCTGTCGGCACAGAGCCCGACTCGGGGCTGGTAAGTGACAAACCACGAGATCATGACCTGAGCCGAAGTCGGACGCTTAACTGAGTCACCCAGGCGCCCCTAGATAGGAATAATGTTATGTGCTTGCAAAGAAGCAGTAGGAATGCAGGAGAGGAGAGGCGAGTTTATATATTCATAATTTGGTAAGTAGACCTTCTGGGTTAGTTTGGCTTTTTTCTCCCCAAATTTGTATTTACATTCCAGTTAGATAACCTACAGCGCAGTATTGGCTTCAGGAGTAGAACCCAGTGACTCATCACTTCCGAACAACACCCAGTGCTCATCGTAACAAGTACCCTCCTTTTGGGTTAGTTTGTAAGCCGCTCAGAGCAGAATCTATAATGACACCTGAATGACGATTTAATCAGTGTGATCTAATTTGCGGGAGATAGCTAGGCAATAAAGACCCGGAAAAAAAAAAAAAACACCAGAATAACAGCTAAGAGCGAATTCCTAGCTCAGTCTTCATCCACTGCCCTTACACCCCTCTTGACTAGACAGCTTCCGTCATTAATGTGGGTATTCGCGCCTCACGAGGGAGAGACGATGAGCCATTTAATTCTGTGCGCCAAGGACAGCCAAGGCCCTGCGCCTCCAAATGAACACCGGTGTAAGACCATGGAAGACAACTCCCCTCGAGTAGAAACTACTTTATGCCTCTCCATGTGAACTGTTTGATTCTGTTACAGCTTTGTAACCTTCTTGTTCAAATGTTAATGAAACGCTTTTCAGCCTCCCATCAGAGCCGGGACCTGCTCAGCGAAAGCCTCACCGCTAACTGGTGGCCTCCTGCTGTGTTCTCGCCGGGCTGTGCGGGCCCCCTGTTGCCCTGTGTCTGTCAAAGGGAACAATGCAGAGGGGTCCCCAAACGACTGTTTTGGCCAGTGTTGAGTGCCAGAGTGGCAGTGTTTCCCTTTGTGAGATGAAGGACGCTTGCACTTAAAAGTCTTTAAGAAGAAATATCGAGGGCAATTTCTGTAAAAACTTCAAATTAACTGTGGGGTTTTTTTTCCCCATTGTGCTGCATCTGGTTTCTGTAGAATGAATCTTGTTGATGCCAGTTTCAAGGTTGCTATTCTTTGTGCTTTTAAACCAAGGTCAAGCTAGAGGCAGCTCAGAGGCCTTGAGATTGTCATTGACAAGGAAAATAGAAGCTTTATAGCTCGGGCGCTAATTAATCACTTCTAGAATCGTAGAAATAGGAAAAAATATATACACAAAAGTTTGCATGTCGGCCGCGAATAGAAAATTTACTTTGTGATCTTGTGCATGTATTTATGTATGTATCAGCATGCTTTACAGCACTTTAAAATATATGCTCTGTAACGAGATAAGTTGTAGTCAAGGCTGCCCCGGCAAGAAGTCTGAAGTTTCAGACTTAGCCGTCTCAATTAAAATATAGCTGTATATTTAGAGGTAGCCTCTAAATCCAAAACCCAAAGTAGAGAAACGGATTAGCTGGTCTGGAGAAAACAGTGGCATTCCAGGTAGCAGAAAGAGCACCTGTTCAAGAGGGGAAAAATATCTGGAAGGGATTAGAATCATTTGGTTGTGTCTGGAGTTTAGCATTCGAGAAAAAAAAAAAAAACTGGTGGAAGACGAGGTTCTGAACCCAAAGCCACTGAAGGGATTTCAGTAAGGGGTTATATCGAGGTTTGTGTTTTAGAATGATCGCTCTGCCCGTGGAATTGGGAATGTAACCGAGCACAGGAAGACTGGAAGGAGGGAGATCAGACTGCTACAGCTATCAAAGCACAAGGGGATGCTGGTCTGAATTAAAATGGTGGCAGAGAGATAGAGAAAAGGTGGTCTGATGTGATCAGTGATTAGTCTGGAATCAGCAAAATTGGTGATAAATCGTACGTGGAAGGTAAGGGTGAGATAGGCCTATACCAGAGTTTTCAACTGTAGCCCTATTGATATCTTGGACCAGAACATTCCTTAGTTTGGGTCTCTGGCCTGTGCATTGTAGTGTTTTATAACATTCCTTGTCTCTATCCACTGAATAACAGAAGCCCTCTCCCCCTAGCTGTGACAACCAGAAATGTCCCCAAACATGGCCAATATCCCGGGGCGGGGGTGGGGGGGAGTGGGGGTGGGGGGGGACAAAACTGCCCCTTGTCAAGAACCAATTGTCTATTTGAATGTCATTGTTTTCCAGCCTCGGGTCCACATTAGAATCACCTGGAAAGCCTTTCTTTTTGTTTATAAGTCTATTGTGGTTCTTCTCTGCCTAAAAGCAGATTTCATCAGGCAGCAACAACCGCTATTTTTTTATGTGTATTTATTTATTTTGAGAGAGAGAGAGAGGGAGGGAGGGAGGGAGACAGAGAGGGCGCATATGCACAAGCAGGGAAGGAGCAGAGAGAGGGAGAGATCATGACCTGAACCGAAATCCAGAGTTGGTCGCTCAATTGACTGAGCCACCCAGGCGCCCCATCTGGGAAGCTTTTTAAACACACGGATGCCCTGCCCTCATCTACTACCCATTAGATCAGAAATCTCAGCGTGAGACCTGGACATGGCTGTTTTCTGAAATAAATTCTAACGTGCAGCTCAGCTTGAGAGAGCTGCTGATAGAGAATAACATTTAAACGTAATAAGCTAAGATTCACCTGCTCTGCAAACACCACATTTTTGGTTAAATTTTCACCATTTTGAAGTAAACTTGTTAAATGTCCTCCTCTTCATAGTGAGCATAATGTCAAAAATGTCCCCTTGTGATTCAGAGCCATAATTATGAACACTTGTACATATTAATGTACAATCTTTAAAAACTGCTATTAGTCGTTATTCCGTGGCTGGAGTGTCTAACCCATACACCAGTTAGCCCAAGAGTATGATTCGTTGCTGGTGTTATCTTTCTTTTTGGCGACCTCTGGCAAGTCCAAGAAATTACGGACATCGAAGGGTCGTTTCTTGTTGTTATCAATGTTTCTATATCTATTTGTCTCTTCCCTTGCCCTCAGTCAGCAACCTTTATCTCCTACACTTCATGTGGCGATTTGGGATTTTAGTCAGTTGTAGACTGAAAAACCTTCTAAACCGGATTATTATAACTGACCTAAGTAATAGCCAACATGGGGTTAAGAATATCTTCATCAGAGGGGCGCCTGGGTGGCTCAGTCACTTAAGGGTCTGACTTCAGCTCAGGTCATAGTCTCACAATTCGTGGGTTAGAGCCCCACACTCTGTCTTTCAAAAACGAATAAACGTTAAAAAAAATTTAAAAAAAGAATATCTTCATCAAAGTAAAGCAATAATATTTATACATGGAAAGCTTCCCAACTCATTCTAAGAGTTTAGTATAAGGCACATATCAAATTCGTGTATTCTCTCTCTCTCTCTCTCTCTCTCTCTCTCTCTCACACACACACACACACACACACACACACACACACACAAAGTGAATACATTCATCTATCCATGTAGATGCAAAAATATGAATAAGACATCATCAAATATATTTTTAAAATAACTGTAGACTCTGTTACTCTAATAATAAAATGATTCAACATTACAAAGTGTAAGAATGAAATATAATACATTAAAAGAAAAAAGGAGAAAAGGCATATGACCATCTTTACTAGAGGTTGAAAATGTCATAAAACTCAACAACAATTTTTGTTTTTAGAAAATATTAAACTAGGGGCGCCTGGGTGGCTCAGTCGGTTGAGCGTCCGACTTCGGCTCAGGTCATGATCTCGCGGTCCGTGAGTTCGAGCCCCGCGTCAGGCTCTGTGCTGACCGCTCAGAGCCTGGAGCCTGTTTCGGATTCTGTGTCTCCCTCTCTCTCTGACCCTCCCCCGTTCATGCTCTGTCTCTCTCTGTCTCAAATAAACGTTAAAAGAAATTTTTTTAAATAAAAAAAAATTAAACTAAACTTCCTTAATCTATGAAAACATTTCAAACATAAGAAAAATATTAAAAACTCCCTGATTAGTTAAGAACAAGACAAAAATATGCCTTCTGTCAGTTCTGCGATTCAACATTCATTTAGCACTTGCAGCCAAAGTTAAAAAAACTCGGAAGAGAAATATGAGGCATAAATGCTGGAAAGGAAAAAGCAAGATAGCCATAATTCACACTGGATATTTTTTCTTCCTAAAAATACAAGAAAATCAAGTAGTAAGAAATTGCTACGAATTTTCAAATGAGTTCAGGAAAGTAAGATAATTAGAAAAAACCCTTAATTTTCTAATGTACTGCTAAGAATTATGAAATATAACACAAAAGACCATATTAACACCAGCCAATAGCCATAACATGTGTAAGATTTAAATAGGGAAAATGATACGATTTCACTGACAAAGAGGAAAGAATTTCTGAATAAAGGAATCTAGATAACACGTGCTTGAAGGTAAGGCTCAGTACTGTAAAAAGATCATTTCTTCCAAAACGAACCTAGGGACACCTGGGTGGATCGGTTGTTTAAGCGTCAGACTCTTGATTTCGGCTCAGGTCATGATCTCACAGTCATGGGATCAAGCCCTGTGTCTGGCTCCACAGTGAGTGTGGAGCCTGCTTAAGTTTCTGTCTGTACTTCTTCCCCTCTCCCCAACGTGCGCACTGTGTCTCTCCCTCTAAGATAAATGAAGGGATGAATGAATGAATGGAGTGAATGAATGAATGAATAAATAAGAAAAAAAATCATGTGATATTGGTAGAAGAATAAACAGTAGATCCTAGAAAAGACTACAGCACAGTCCCATCTCATAAGGGAATTTTTTATATGTTGAAGTTGGCATTTCAAATCTTCTAATCTGAACCAGCAATCCTGATTCCAGAAATGGCCATTCTTGCCTGTTTGTTTCCCCTGCCCGAAAGAGGCAGGGGTGCATGTGCCCCTTCAAATCAGCATTTATGTATCGTTTGGATAAATACCTAGTAGTGAAATTGCTGGGTCGTAGGATAGTCGTGTTTGAATTTTTTGAGGAACCTCCCTAGCGTTTTCCAGAGTGGCTGCATCGGTTTGCATTCCCACCAACGGTGCACAAGTGTTTCGTTTTCTCCACATCCTCGCCAACCCTCGTGGTTTCTTGTGTTGTTCATGTTAGCCATTCTGACAGGTGTGAGGTGGTATCTCATTGTGGTTTTGATTTGTATTTCCCTGATGATGAGTGATGTGGAGCATCTTTTCACGTGTCCCTTAACCATCTGGATGTCTTGTTTGGGAAAGTGTCTATTCATGTCTCCTGCCCATTTCTTCACTGGATTAGTTGTTTTTTGTGTGTTGAATTTGATAAGTTCTTTATAGGTTTTGGATACTAACACTTTGCCAAATGTGTCATTTGCAAATATCTTCTCCCGTTCTGTAGACTGCCTTGTAGTTTAGTTGATTGTTTCCTTCTCTGTGCAGAAGATTTTATCTTGATGAAGTCCCAATAGTTCATTTTTGCTTTTGTTTCCCTTGCCTTCAGCAGTGTAGCTAGTACGAATTTGCTGCAGCCAAGGTCAAAGAGGTTGCTGCCCCTACAGAATAATCCTAAGTACCCAAGGAAATAGGGATGTTTTGTGAATTGCATTCAAGACCAAAAATTTGGAGTGTACCTATTTAGGGACATCAGTGAGGATTACGTGTTATGGCACATGTGTATCATGGAATATTAGAAAACTGTGTAATTATTTAAAAGTCTGAGACAGAAATATATGCGATAGGATGGAAATAGCTCCAAGGTACACAGTTTACAAAAACAAAAAAGATTATATTTTATGCTCAGTTTCTTACCCTTCCCTGCCCTGCTTCCCTCAGTACCTGATCAGTTTCCCCCCGGAACAGTTCCTTAATAAATCACTCGCACATGAATCTTCACCTCAAGATCTGTCTCTAGGCCAGTCAGCCTAAGATAGACTCCTGCAGGGGCGTGGTGGCCTAGAAGGCAAAGCTCCACACTTACCCTTAGGGGCTACTGAACAAAACTCACACGAGAGCTCCCTGTTAAATGAAATGCTCTTCTGCATATTTAGGAAAATGACCCAAGATGCCTGAAAGGTCACATAGCAAATTACTAGAAAGCGGATTTCCCTGGGGGTTGAAGGTTGGGGGAAGGTGAAGGGTTTTTCCTTTTTCCTCTGCATACTTCTGTATCGTGTGAAATGTGTACAGGGAGCACGAGTTCAAGCTTTACAAACGTAGTTGAAAAAAAACGCGTTAATGACAGTGAGTGTGAATTCACATATGCCAAGTGTAGTTTTCTAAAAAGGGCTTTGTCCCTGCCCTTCTGTCTGCATAGCAGTCTTCAGACGGGGTTTGGGTTATAATGGGAGTACCCGGCCTTCCCAACGGGTAGGTGGGCGCCAAGAACTTGAAGAACATCAGTTTCCAGATTCGGACTCTCATATCTACTCTTCTCTAAAATGGTGATACCAACCCCTTTTCAGTCTGCCTTTGTGGAATTATACTTCTGTTACTTTACTTCTCCCTTGTCCTAAATGTTATTATAATACCTTTTCGGGGCACCTGGGTTAGACGTCCGACCCTTGATTTCGGCTCAGGTCACTATCCCAGGATCAGGGCATCGAACCCCACATCGGGCTCCATGCTGAGTGTGGAGCCTGCTTAATAAGATTCTGTCTCTCTCTCTCTCTCTCTCTCTCTCTCTCTCTCTCTCCTTCAGTCCCTCCCTCCCTCTCCCCCTCTCCCTCTCCTTCTCTCCCTCTGCCCTTCGCCCCTGCTCTCTCTCCCAAATAAATAAAATTTTAAAATTTTAAAAATAAATTTCCCGTCAAAGCATTAGAATATGTGGGTGCCAAAAAAATAATTAGAAATATTAGTGTTGCAAGAGGAAAAGTAAGTGAGTCTAATGACCTGGTATCAGATCTTTTAGCAGGACGGGTGGTTTCCAGTTTTTTGCATTCACAAAATAGAGTACCTAATTGAGTTGTCGGCTAATAGATCATTAAAATGTATTCTTGCTGGTATCTGACTGCCTTATATCGGCATATAATTCAGGAGTTACCTTTAGTAAAACTCCTTCTATTCCATCTATTTATTTACACGAAGGGTGATCAGTACTTACATCTAGAAGAGCAAAAGTGGAGACAGACTTGATGTGGAATTCTGTCTCTTTGTGAAATTAATTAACATTCATTCAGAAATATAAGGGAATTAGAAAAAAATCCTTAGTCATTTCATTAAGAGAGGCACTTTTAATAATTTTTTACTTTTAATCTTTAATAGTTACGTATTGAATGATGTACTGCATTTATAGGGGCCTGGGTTGTGTCCTAGTAATAACTGACGTAATCTAAGAGTGAAAACTTTTTTTATACCTAAAGATTAATGATCGGGGTGCCTGGGTGGCTCAGTCGGTTAGGTGTCCGACTTCAGCTCAGGTCACGATCTCGCGATCTCGCGATCTCGCGGTCCGTGAGTTCGAGCCCCGCGTCGGGCTCTCGGCTGATGGCTCAGAGCCTGGAGCCTGCTTCCGATTCTGTGTCTCCCTCTCTCTCTGCCCCTCCCCCGTTCATGCTCTGTCTCTCTCTGTCCCAAAAATAAATAAACGTTAAAAAAAATTTTTTTAAAAAGATTAATGATCATGGGGATTTAAAAAAATTTTTGAGTCTCATAAATATTTTCTTAATGGATAAATCCAAGATAAAATGTGTGATCGAAGTGCAATAAAAATTCATTTTCCAGCAAGAAAGCAAACGCTAAAACTTCCTCCTTGTTAACACAGAGCTTGTAGGGGCACCTGGAGGCTCAGTCGATTAAGCTTCTGTCTCTTGGTTTCATCTCAGGTCATGGTCTCATAGTTCGTGAGTTCGAGCCCCACCTTGGGCTCTGTGCTGACAATGCAGAGCCTGCTTTGGATTCTCTCTCTCTCTCTCTCTCTCTCTCTCTCTCTCTCCCTCTCTCTCCCTCCCCCCCCCCCCCTCATGCCCTCGCGGTCTCTCTTTCTCTCTAAAAATAAATAAATAAACTTAAAAAGAAGAGCGTGTGCATTTATTTTTATATTGATAATGGTATCACATAACTATGGTACTCCAAATACTATGCTCTTCTCCAGGATATATTTATTTCTGAGAATGATGTCACAGTTTTATTTCTAAATGTATAGCTAATAGTAGCCAGCACATTTTTTTTTTTTAACGTAAGCCTAATTCTGCATTCAGAGGAGTGTTCCAGATCATGAGGCTTTTAGAGTTCCAACCTCGAAGAAGTAAGGATTGGGTAGTGATGTTTTGAAAGAGAGGGAGAATCTCATCAAGTTATTTCAGTCAGGGCCAAGAAGGAACAGTCTCTTCTAGAATGTGGGCTCTTTAACGGACAGCTTTGGGTATCAGGGTGACCATGCTAAGTCCTGTTAGAAGTAGCATATTGTAGCAGTAAAGAGGCAGGAAATAGTTGAACAGGTTAAGAGGAAATGTCTTCAGAGAACATTCTGCTCTAGAAACAGGCAAAGGAGTCTGCTTTCTCCGACCAATGACTCATGACCTTTAGAATCTGCTTCTTGGTACTTGGCTGATTTCCTTCGTATGCTATGAACCCACTCTTTTTTTGTTGTTGTGCGCTTCAGAGAGGAGACTGCCACTGATATTTGGTGGAATGCTGAAATTAGGGTTTTTTTAAAAAATGCCTTTGGGTCTCTTGAAATAATTATATTAAGAAACCCAAATGGTCATTACCTTAGGAATCTTAAAATTATTACACTGGTTCGCTCTGTACCTGGACAACCGGCAGAGGAATCTCTTTCTGATGGCTGTTTCTAAAGATGTTCAGAAATCAAATATGAAAACTTGGGTCCGCACCATAGCCTCAATCCCTTCCAGAATCACTAACACTTATTAAGCACCTTACATAGACAATCGTGTTAATCGTCACAGCAGCCCGATGTGAAAGGTGCTATTCTATCACCATTTTACGGATAAGGAAACTTAGACCCAGAGCACTGAAGTAACTTGCTCCAAGTGACACAGCCTTAAAGTCCAACTTGTCAACTTGTTTGTCAATGACAGATCTGGCCTCTGCACATATTTGCCATTTATTATCCACTTGCAGCTCTCAGGATCGCTCCTTTCGTAACTTCGTTTTCCAGGACCCATAATGCAGATCGGTATTTAAAAATAATTATTTGTGGTCAGTGTTTGCATGTTATATACATGGCAAGCTGAACTTCCCGTTTTGTAGTTTTCACTTTCAAGCGTGTACTTCTGCAAATCAGTAGCCCTTTTCCTCTTTCTATTCCTCATGTTTCCCTGGAGGGCATGGTCATATTAATGCAAATGAAAGAATTGATCAGACACCTTCACAATGCAACTTAAAAAAAAATTGTTTTTAACTGCTCGGGAAAGGGCAAATGAGAAGTCCGCCAGAATTATACCCTCAGGGCAGGAAATAAATACACGTCATCCAAACTGGTTTCGAAATTGTTACAAAAGAAAGAAGCCAAGAATTAATTGTGATAAAGTTAATGAGGTATATCAAGCATTTGAGCTCACCGCAGTAGGGAGAAAACACCAAGTCCGTTCGAAAGTGATTCAGTATTTTGAGGACTTCCTATTACAACATAAGCTTTGTAAGGGCCAAGGCTGATCTCTTTTATACATTGATGTGCCAGTTCCCAAGATCAAGTATAGAAACTAAGGAGTAACCAAATAAAAAAAAACCTTTACGGGAAGCTTGCTTTGCTCTAACATCTAGGAAATCATTTTTCTTGTGATTTACTAAAATGTCGGACATTGGCGAATTTGAAATTTAGAACAAAATCGCTCCCTTACTGGCTCTTGGATACCAGCAGGGCCCGTGTTAAAAATAGGTTTTATTGGAATATTCGGTTTTTGTGACTGGCCTAGCAAGAATATGGTCCGTCCCAAAATCTAAGCCACTCTTCATGCCAGACCATTATGTTCTGTAAGTTTTTATTTTCGTTCCAGTTAGTTAACACACAATGTTATGTTGTATTAGTTTATTAATATGTAAAACTTGTATGTATTATACCAGTTTCGGGTATAGTAATGTCTATACCCAATGTGGGGCTATAATGATGCAACACTTCCTTCCATACATTGTCCGGTGCTCATCACGACAGGTGCCCTCCTTAATCCCCATCACCTATTTCACCCATCCCTGCCCAGATCTCCCCTCTGGGAACCCTCAGTTCTCTGTAATTAAGAGTCTATTTCTCAGGTTCCCTGGGTGGCTCGGTCACTAAGAGTCTGACTTTGGTTCAGATCATGATCTCATGGTTCATGAGTTCGAGTCCCACACTGGGTGAGCTCGTGTCCTGCTTTTGGTGACCTCCTCTTCTCTCTGTGCCCTCCGTGGGATTCTCTCTCTTGCTGCCCCTCATTCGCTTGCGCCCTCTCTCTTTCTCTCTCTCAAAAAAAAGTCTGTTTTGTGATTTGTCTTTTTTATCCCCTTTGCTTGTTTGTTTTGTTTCTTAAATTCCAGCCTATTATCATAGCATAACTCCTTTGAGTACTGAAGTCCTTTGGTGTTTAAGAAAATCCCTAGTGAGTGGAAATATCTCTAATGGAAATCGTGTTGACATCCACTATTAACACGTTAATCATCACTTCCCACCTTGGCGTAATAAAGGCACAAGAGGACAAGTCAGCTGGTACCGAAGGTGCCCAGGAACAGCCTTGAGTGACAGTGACAGTAGCAACCGTGATTTCCAGAAGCGGGACCAAAGGAGCTTTAGTCCTATGGCAACTGCAGAATTAAAACTGTCAGTTCCCAGATGTTGCTACGACCCTGATTTTCGTCTAAGTACTATTTGAGTACCTATCATTTTAGTGTGTCCTAAGGTAAAAACTTATTCGTAGATAAAATTCACTTGGAAGGAGCCCAAATGTTCATCGATCATTGAATGGATAAAGATGTGGCATATGTACACGATGGAATATTACTCAGCCATAAAAAGAAGCAAATCTTACCATTTGCCGCGACGTGGATGGAGCTAGAGAGTATAATGCTAAGCGAAACAAGTCAGGGAAAGACACATCCCATATGATGTCACTCATATGTGAAATTTAAGAAACAAAACAAAGGAAACGAGAGAAACGAATCAAGAAACAGGTTCTGGGGGCGCCTGGGTGGCGCAGTCGGTTAAGCGTCCGACTTCAGCCAGGTCACGATCTCGCGGTCCGTGAGTTCGAGCCCCGCGTCGGGCTCTGGGCTGATGGCTCAGAGCCTGGAGCCTGTTTCCGATTCTGTGCCTCCCTCTCTCTCTGCCCCTCGCCCGTTCATGCTCTGTCTCTCTCTGTCCCAAAAATAAATAAACGTTGAAAAAAAAAATTAAAAAAAAAAAAAAAAAAGAAACAGATTCTGAACTACAGAGAGCGCACTGATGGTTACGGGGGGGGGGGTGGGTTAAATAGGTGATGGGGATGAAGGAGTAATTTCCTATAATATATGACTTTGTTTCTCCAAAGAATACTGTTGATTTAGCAATATCTTGAAATGTCTCCACTTTATCAGTTAGATAATGCCATAGAAATGCAGCATACCGTAGCACCCTGAAATCCAGTGAGCTGAAACGACCATCATTCTCCCTCGCTTACACATGTGAGGTTCGGCTCCGGGCTGGGTCACCTGAGCTGGCTTCACACGGGCTTGGTGCCACTCTGCATCCTGGGTTCGGGGACCATCTTCTTCTTTTCCTGGTACAGAAGCACCCATCCTGGGTGGGTAGAAACACAGATACCTCTCAACAGTTTGGCTCAAGGGCACCTGGCTGGCTCAGTGGGTAGAGCATGTGACTCTTGATCTCAGGGTTGTGAGTTCGAGCCCCACATTGGGTACAGAGATTACTTAAAATCTTTTTGGGGTGCCTGGGTGGCTCAGTTGGTTAAGTGTCTGCTTTCGGCTCAGGTCGAACTCACGGCTGGTGAGTTCGAGGCCCGCGTCAGGCTCTGTGCTGACAGCTCAGAGCCTGGAGCCTGCTTCGGATTCTGTGTCTCCCTCTGTCTCTGCCCCTTTCCTGCTGGTGCGTTCTCTTTCTCTCTGTCTGTCTCTCTCTCTCTCTCTCAAAAATAAATAATAAACATTAATAAAATAAAATCTTTTTTTTGTAATTTTGTCTCAGGGCACCCGGGTGGCTCAGTCAGTTAAGAATCAGACTCTCGGTTTCGGCTCAGGTCCTGATCTCACAGTTCATGAGTTCAAGGTCCACATCGGGCTGGGTGCTTGCAGCGCTGAGCCTGCTTGGGGTTCTCCCTCTCCCTCTCTCTCTGCCCCTCCCCTACTCACGCTCACTCTCTGTCAAAATAAAGAAGTGAACATTAAAAAAAGAAAAAAAAGCCTCTCCAGAACCGAATGGGTTATAGCAACAGTCAATTATTAGCTGATGACTCCATAGTTGGAAAGGTGGGGCTGGGCTCGGCTGGGCATTCGTCTGCCGGTCTCTGAGCTCATTCCCACAGTTACTGTCGCCCGGGGAAGTTTGCTAGGGACCGGTTGGTCTGGGATGGCCACACTCACCTGCCTGGCACCTGACAGGGCATATATGTCTGGCGGTGTAGTGTGGGCTCGTCCACGTGCTGGACATTCAGGTTTTCTAGGACCAACGAGAGAGGACAAGCCCTAATGCACAGATGTTTTCGAAGCTTCCGCTTGCGCCACATTTTGTGCTCGTCCACCTGCCAAAGGAAATCGATTAGCTAAGCTCACGTTCAGAATACCCGAGGGCACAGGTAGAGCGTGAACGCATTGAGGTCTGTTCCCACAGTACTCGGCCAGACCCGGCACTGTTTTTGCCACATCACGGGCGTCCAGAAGTAACACTTGAATAGCTGAATACTGATGATTTTTCTTTCTTGTTGGTTGTCAGAACGGACTTCCAGAATCTTCCAAACTGCTATTGACGTATGACCAACATATTCGTCTGTAGCGGGGTAAAGTCTCTAGTGATGTGCTTTCCATATCAAGGGGATATGAAAGGCACGTTTTCCAAATTTCCAAATGCCATGACGTTTGAAGTGAATCCAACGAATAGTATAATTAAAATCCAAACTATTGAGCTGGAATCACCATCATATTTTTAACGGACGACTAGTAAGTTCTGCACGGAGACACCAAAAATTCATTTTGAAGTTTGGGACGAAAGGCCCCCTTTGGCCTCCAGTCATTTGAAAAAGACGTTAGGTTTAGAGAATTTCAAGTTCGGTTAGAGCCCACAGCATAATACGTCCAGTAAAAAACATAAAAATGCAATGTTTAGTCTACACGGATAGGTATGTAGTATCGTTATCATGGAGCCTAATAGTCCTGGTAAGAGCGTGACCCATACCTTTCATGCCTGTCTAGATGCTCCGTCTAAAGCACCTTCACAAATTAGAAAACAGCTCAAGGAGAGCAGCCAGGGCGGTGAGCGACTGGGAAATCACTTTACATGAAGAAAGGTTGGCAGAGTTACAGATATTTATCCTCAAGCAAAGCAGTGTAGAGAAACCTGATAGTGGGCTTCAAAATCGTAAGAAGTATGTCATCTAGAAGGAAACAATCAACTGTAATATTTCAGCAGCTTGCTCGAGCCAGTTGCTGGAAAGTTATAGGGAGGCAGGTGTGTGCTCACTGAGAGCCTAGAAATGAGACACAGGCGAAATGGGACTCATGGTAAAGAATGAGCCCCCCTCATCGCAAGTATTCAAGCAGATACCGTGTGGCCATCTCTCAGGGATCGGGCAGAGATCTTTTTTTTTTTTTTTTTTGGAACAAGGTCGATCGCATGCCATTTAAGCTCCCTCCCAGATTCAAGTGGGCATCCGGTGCTTTGCATGTACGGGTGAGGAGACAGGTTTCGGACGGGGACTGTTGCCAGTATTGGAAAAGACTCGCTATTTCCCCTTGTACGTGACTTAGTTAGAATAATACCCTTGCCGAGTACCAGACCGAAGAGAAAACTCCTCAAGGTTATTTTGTAATGGCAGTTGAATTACTGCGAATATTGCCAAAATGAAAGTCACAGATTCCTTTCAAATGAAGAAAGCAAAACTAGAAATTTCCTATTTTAATTATTTCCTGTACAAATTCTATTGTTAGTGCACCCATGAGTTTGCCCTGTCACTCCAGGAAAATGTATGGATTTTTTCTTTTTTCCTCGTCTTTCAATATAGCGATCTTTTTCCTTTTATTACTGATGGATGCAAACGTTTATTTTCAAATTGTAAAGCCACTCTTATTCCTTCCACTAATTAATTCTGTCTCTGTGGCTGTGGTTTGTAAAATACTGCTTTTCTGTATCTTGCAGTCCAAACAAAACTGTTTTTAAGCTGTTCCCTTGATGTTAAGCACAAAAAATAAAGTGAGTAAGTTCTGCTCTCTGTCAGGATTTATCTGTTTGAAACATTTCTAAAGCACAAAGCATTATTAATGAAGCACTTAACATTAAACTCCCAACAGCCTGGAATAAAAACAACCACAATAATCCTCCAGATAAAGAAAACCTGGGAAGTAGTTTTCAGTGGAAGCAGAGGAGGGATTTATGTACTTTTTGGAGTTTTCCAGGTTCTGGGTTCTATTACTGTGTCAGAGATACGAAGCAATGGAAACCGAATAATCTTTTTAATGAATTCCAAAGAGTTTAAAAAACAATGGAGCAGTGCCGGAGATGGGTACAAGAGTGAGTGAGTGAGTGCGAGCAAATTTTCTTAGTAGATGTGCAAGCCGAACTCCAGAGAGCCAAAGAAAGTTGCGTAATGAAAACAAAAGCAAAAACTGAGACACCATCTTGCTCCCTGCTGGTCCAATTGCAAGAAGTAAGGAGACCATGGCAGGAAAGAGGGTTGGCAGTGAACTCGGTCAAGAACCCGCATTAACCATCTTTGTTAGCCGCGGACAGAGAGGGGTCTATCAAGGCATCCCTAATGGGAACTGAGATCGCGCCAAAACCTGCTAAAGGAGAGGAGGCGGCGTTTTGAAATGATAATCGAGGCTTTACAGTTCAAAAGAATGCATTTGAGAAGCGATGTGGGATGTCTTCGTGAACATGTGAACAAGACACGATAAAGAACAGGGGCCCTTTGGTATAGATGACGTTAGAAGCACACCAGCGTCTCCAAGGATCACGTTTTACATCTGTCTTTTTTGCCTGTTTCACGGGTTTTCATTTATATAGAGGATGCAACTGATTCACTGGTCAATAAGACATACACACAGAGTGTATGCTTTTGGAGATGGACTGGACTGAGCCCAACGAAGCTTATCAAAACCTTATCCCTCTCGTGGCCAAGAGCAGAGAAGGACGAGATTCGCTTTGGTTTAAAATAGTATTTTGGGGGGGCACCTGAGTGGCTCAGTCGGTTGAGCGTCCGACTTCGGCTCAGGTCATGATCTTACGGTTCGTGAGTTTGAGCCCTGCATCGGGCTCTGTGCTGATGGCTCGGAGCCTGGAGCCCGCTTCGGATTCTGTGTCTCCCTCTCTCTTTACCCCTCCCCCCCAAAAATAAAAATAAACATTAAAAAATAATAAAATAAATAAAACGGTATTTTTCCCGGGAAACCTAACTTCTCCATTTAAGAGACTCATTTACCCCAGTATAAGTCATAAAGGTAACACCAGTCTTACAGGAGTGCTCCTAGAAATGTCACACATTTCAATAGATAGTGGCCTCATCTGGAAAGATTTTCTTTCTGCAAAAAGCAAATATGTTCATTGCTAAAGAATCAGATAGAACTTTATGAAACTGCCAGACTTTTACATTCAAGAATTAACATGATTATTAAACTGGGCATCTCCCGTTCCCCCGGGGTTCCCACTCTTCTCCTTTCTCCAGCCTCCAGGAGGCTGCCCAGATGAACTCCATCAGTGGGCTTTGCTCTCTGCTAGTTTCGGCTTCAGACTAGCCACCAGGGAGTAGTGGCAAGAGACAGGAAGGAGAGGGGGGCCTGGGTGGCTCAGTCAGTGAGCGTCCGACTTCGGCTCAGGTCATGATTTCACAGTTTGCGGGTTCGAGCCCCGCGTGGGGCTCTGGGCTGACAGCTCAGAGCCTGGAGCCTGCTTCCAGTTCTGTGTCTCCCTCTCTCTCTCTGCCCCTCCCCGCCCCTGCTCACCCTCGGCTTTCTCTCTCTCTCAAAAATAAATAAACATTAGGGGCGCCTGGGTGGCGCAGTCGGTTAAGCGTCCGACTTCAGCCAGGTCACGATCTCGCGGTCCGTGAGTTCGAGCCCCGCGTCGGGCTCTGGGCTGATGGCTCAGAGCCTGGAGCCTGTTTCCGATTCTGTGTCTCCCTCTCCCTCTGCCCCTCCCCCATTCATGCTCTGTCTCTCTCTGTCCCAAAAATAAATAAACGTTGAAAAAATAAATAAATAAATAAATAAATAAATAAATAAATAAACATTAAAAAAAAGAGAGCGACAGGAAGGGAGGGCAGAGAATTTAGTCCCCCAGCTCCCTGTCTGCCTGGCCACCTGATCTTGGCCCCTTTCCTCCATCAAAGGCTAGAGCTGTTATCATCCTTCCCTCCCCACAAGACCACCTCTGATTCAGTGTTTCAGGAGCGGTTCCCTCCCCTCACACCTCAAGGCTTAGAGGTAATAACAGCATTCAGCAGTTACTAGCCCTGGGGATCCCCTGTGTCCTGTGTGGTTTTCCTATACTTTGCTTGTAAATGTATTTATTAACCTATCCTTAAATGACACAGACTGACAGTTCCTCCTTGACACTATGTGTTTTCAATGACTAGCAAATTTGCTGATGTATGAGGAACAGAGATAGTCCATAGGAAGATGAAACTTTTGTGCTTGGGTTTTCTCCATAAGTAACTACAATAGAAAATAATAGCTAAGGTCTACTGGGTGCTTATTCTCCACCAGAAATTGCTCTGAAGAGTGTTCATGTATTAGCTCATATAACCTTATAGTTGAACCTGTGAAGACGGTAAGACCACTATCCTTACAGGTGCAGGAAGCTTAAGTGTCTTGCCCGTGTGATAATGCGACTTATAACAAAGATATATGTGGTCTTTGTCCCCATTTCTAGCCCAGCATTCCCCAAACCCTTGGGATTTCCTAGGTGATAAGGGCAATAAGAAGTGAGTTTATGTTAATGGGTGACGTTTGGAAGGCACCTAAGGATGGGGGCTGGGGACCAAGGTAACCAACCGTGTGGTTGGAAGACTGGAACTCTCAGCCCCAACACCCCCACCCACCCCCAGGCTCTGGGGAAGGGAGAGGGGTCGCAGGTTTGAATCCATGGCCAATGACCAACGATTTAATCAACCACACCTGTGTGATGAAACCTCCATAAACACCCAAGAGGATGGGGCTTAGGCCCTTTTCGGTTGGTGAACATGGGAGATGTGGATGGACCTAGAGGATGCTGTGATAAGTGAAATAAGTCAGACAGAGAAAGAAAAATAGTCTATGGTTTCACTTATATGGGGAATCTAAAAAACAAAATAAAAAGGACAAAAAAAAAAAACCAAACCGACTTGAATACAGAAAACAAACTGGTGGTTGCCAGAGGGGAGGGGTGTAGGAAGATGGGTGAGAGAGGTGCCTTGCCCTGCGCCTCTGTTCCATCCGGCTGTCCCTGAGTCACATTCTTTTCTAACACATTGGGCATCCCGTAGGTAAAATGTTTCCTGAGTTCTGTGAGCCACTGTAGCAAATTCATCAAAACCAACGGGAGAGTTTTTGGGACCCCCGATATACAGCCGATCACTCAGAAGCACAGGTGAAAACCTGAATTTGGGCTAGGCAGGGGAAGTTGGGGCTGCGTGGGGGGAGTCTTGTAGGGCTGAGCCCTTAAGTTGTGGGATCTGATGCTGCCTCAAGGGAGATCGTGTGAGAGTTGAGGTGAATTGTAGGACACCCAATCGGTGTTGGAGAAGTGCTTCAGTGCGGGGGGGGGGGGGGGGGGGGAACATGTTGGAATTCGCACCAGAATTGTATTCAGTATCACAGCGTGAAAAAGTGGCAGAGTGGGGATACCGGAGCAAAGGAGTCTGACTGCTGAGCCCATGCCGGTAACAACCCAGGGTAAACTGCCTTTTTAAATTTTTTTTAATGTTTATTTATTTTTGACAGAGAGAGCGAGAGAGACAGAGAGAGAGCGCGCACGCGCACATGAGCGGGGGAGGGGCATAGAGAGAGGGAGACGCAGAATCTGAAACAGGCTCCCGGCTCTGAGCCGTCAGCACAAGCCCGACGCGGGGCTCGAACTCACCGACCGCGAGATCATGACCTGAGCAGAAGTCGGACGCTTACCGGACTGAGCCGCCCTGCAAACTGCCTTCTTATACAAGAATACTTCAGGTCTAATTTGTGAGGAAAATGAGTTCAAATGGGAAATTACATTGATCAAAACTTAGAGCCTGTATACAGTTGCTAAGTATTAAAATAAGCAATATTGGCTTTAATTGTAGCACAAACATTTCTAGGAGATCAAATGTTATGCCAGGGAAAGCCCTACGAGACATGGCGCTTTAGAAAAGGTAGATGGGGAAGGAAATTGGTGACTTTGGAGCACCCACTCTTCTTCCTGAAAGTTTACACATGAACCTACCTACTTACATTTTATAAATTATAATCCTTGTAGGAAACCCGTGTGCCCGGTGCTGTTTCCTTATTTTATAGAAGAGGAAACTAAAGCTCGGGTTGAGTCAGGACAGCTGGGAGGTCAGGGACATATCACAAGACCTGTGTAAAGCCCCACATTCTGAAGCCGTCGTGAAACACAGCCCCGTGTGAGATCGTGATGCTGACAGAGACAACCGTGACAAAAAATGCAAGCTACCTGTTGCCACATTTCCGGTTGGTTCTGTAGACTCTGACGGTGCTGTCAGGTACTCTAAAGTGGCTCTTTGATCCGACCTAGCAATGGGGTTGGATGCCTTCATTGTCGTAACTTCATTTTCGTAACTTTGCTAACACAGCTGGTGTCGCGGAGTAATTTTACAGACCCTCCTTACCAAGTCCCATTTTGAACTCATCATTTGGTTTTCTCATCCGTACAGCTCCTGGATCTCTCCGGCATCGGACTAGAGTGGACGAGGAGTCAGACGTCTTCCTACCTTCTGTCTAGGTTGCCGTCTAACGACCCAAAGCGTGAGTAAGGGATTTTTTTTTTTTCTTTATCCGGCCTATAAACTAGAGCATTGTGAGAAATTCCTCCTAAGTTTTGTCAGTAACCTGTTGTTTTGTCTTTAAGCTATTTTTTAGTTATTATTACATGTGCCTATTCATGAGCATAGTTTCGTGAGACATCAGGCGGATCTACAGCCAAAGCCACCTCTTGAAATTCCTTTTACTTTTCTGTCTTTTAAATTATAAGTCTAAGTGAAGAAGGTTAGGAAATAAGGAGAAAATTGGTGCCAAGCAAGACGTCGTGTCGTACTATGATACCTAAGTTTTGTCAGATTTGGTTTCCTTTCTCTTATTCTGTGGAACAGTTTGCCCATTTCTAGAGACTTCTAGATTATCTAGAGCAATCTTATGTAGGTACTGCAATCTTAACCCATTACACAACTGAAAACTTTTATTTTTATTTACATTCTTTTACCTCCTCCAAACTCTGTTCCATTAAGTTAGCATGTAATATATGAACTCAGTTCTGTGACTAGCCACATCATTTGTTGGGCCCAACACAAAATACAAGTATGGGACTTCTTGTTCAAAACTTTTGTCAGTTGCAAGATGGCAACAGCAGAGCATTGAACCAAGCCCTTCTAAACACGGGCCCTGCCCTTGGCTGCTGCACGGACCCCTTGCCCGTGAGGCCAACCCAGCTCAGTTTCCTGGATATGTTTTCAATGGATAAAAATGTTTTAATGTTGCATTCTTTCTTGTATTATTTTTATGCAACAGTCTATATGACAAGTTACTAAAAGGAAGCTTCCTGCAATGTGAGAGGCATGAATTAGTGCATTCGATCCCTTTTATTAAAAAAAAAAAAAACACAGAAAGAATGGGGCGCTTGGGTGGCTCAGTCGGTTAAGCCCCTGACTTTGGCTAGGTCATGATCTCGTGGTCCGTGAGCTTGAGTCCTGTGTCAGGCTCTGTGCTGACAGCTCAGAGCCTGGAGCCTGTTTCAGATTCTGTGTCTGCCTGTCTGCCCTTCCTCTACTTACTCTCTGTCTCTATCTCTCAAAACTAAACATTAAAAAAATATCTCTTTCCAAACAAATGCATGTGCTTTCTTTCATTACCCATGCCTTCATTTACAAATACTGATTGATCAGCCTTTCTCTTCAAGCGCTTTTCCAGACTGGGAATAGACCCTGTCTTCTTGGAGTTTACAATCAGTGGGTGGAGCTGTGATCACTTTTGTAGCCTTTACAGGGAAACTTTCAGCTCTCCTGAAGGCTGACAATGTTGATGGCCTTGTCTTCCACTTTGCGTGCTATATGGAAGAAGCAAATAAGCAAAATTTCATTTCAGTGCACAGTAGGAGCAAAATGGAGAAACCACATTCTAACATACAACTCTCCTGCATTTCACACAACTTCTTTTAATGCCAGCGCAAATTGCAGGATACCTGGGTGGCTTTTTCAGTTGAGCATCCAACTCTTGGTTTCGGCTCAGGTCATGATCTCATAGTTTCATGAGTTTGAGCCCCGCATCTGGCTGTGCACTGGCAATGGAGAGCCTGTTTGGGATTCTCTCTCTCTCTCTCTCCCCCTCTCTCTCTGTCTCTCTCTCTCTCTCTCTCTGCCCCTCCCTTGCTTGTGCTGCCTGTCTCTCTCAAAATAAATAAATAAACTTAAAAAAAATTAACGTATAAAAAATACAAGAGCAAATTTCTGTGTAATTTACATGAACCATTAGATATGAATGAAAAATAGGTTTCCACTCATTAACTGATAAATTATCGGTATTTTGTGGCAAGTTTTAGGCATACCTCAGTCACCCTCTGTCATGACCAGGCATCAGTATTATGTCTAGTCCCTGATAAAAAGGGGGCAAAGGAGCAAAGTCCAAAAAATCTAAACAAAGCTTTTTCAGATTCGAACGAATACACCTGAAATCCCCTGAGCTGGCTACTGAACAGAATAGTGTTTATTGACAAAAGAGCAGCACATAGTTATTCGGAACTTTGGCTTTGAATCAGACATTCTGTCAATTTGTTTCCAAATTACAATCCCTAAACTCCCCCACAAAATCATGGCCCAGAGTGATGACGAGGCAGAACACAAGAGGATTTTTGAGGGCACTGGATCTACTCTGTGTGGTATAATGGTGGATGCGTGTCATTATACATTAGTTCAAATTCACCCCGCGTACAACAGCAAGAATGAACCCTAATGTAAACAGTGGACCTTGGGCGACAGTGATGTGTCACCGCAGGTTCATCAGTTGTAACGAATGCGCCACTCTGGCGGGCGATGTTGATGATGGGGGCCGTGCGGATGTGGGGGCAGAGGGTGTATCTGGAGACGCGCGGTCACTATCCGTGGACCTCAAACTGCCCTGGAAACTCAAATCTATTAAAAAGAAAAACCCAGGCCCACATAACCCTCTCAATCCGTTAAATCCTTAGCCAATACACGAGTTTCATTCTCTGATTTCTTCTCTTGGCTTTTGGGCAATGGCCATCTCACTGTGTGTTCACATGATCCCTTCCTGTAAGGGCATGAATTCCCTCATGACCCCCTACTCTCAGACTTTATCTAAACCCATTTACGTCTCCAATGTCCCAAGTTCCAAGTACCATCATACTGGAGGTAAGAATTTCAACCTGTGAAGTTTTGGCGGGAGGGGCGCGGTCATACACAATTCAGTCTATAGCACCGTTGTTCAAAGTTTGGTCTCTTGGCCCTACACGTAGGAGGTAAAGAAAGGAACACTTAATATATTCTGACACCAAGTCGAGGTTTTCAATACACTGTTTCATTTGATAGAGCAAACCAAATTGGGAGACTCAGAGAGAGGAAGTCACTTTCTCCAAGTCACAAAACTAGTACACTTTGCAGATCCAAACCCTGTCCCGTTTGACCCCAGTGCTGGAGTGTTCCTGCTGGCCCATGGGGCCTTTCTTAAACTTCAGTACTTGCTGTTAGCTTATGTAAGCATGATCAGGCCCCCAGAAAACAGGCTCAAACCTCCAAGGTCACATGAAACCAATGTGAATCAGGGAGTCGATGTTTTTATTTCATAGCGCTATATAGTTGGTCAAAGAGCATATATTTGTGTTTGCTCTTGAATCCATGAGTGAGTTGAAGAAATTGATTTTTTTAATTGCTTAGTTGACCTGAGGTCAGACACAGGGATCTGGATGGCCTACAGTGGTATTTCAATCCTGGCTGTTTGGCATTCTTCATGACCATGTGATGTTTCACGTCCCTTCGCATGGGTATCTCGTAGTTTAGGAGGGAAGGACGATGTCAGTGGAAATCACTGTGTACAGCCGAGTATCGTAGCAAAAAGAAAAGAATTTGTCAAAAGAAGCTCAATAATTCCTCTTTACCTGCGGAAACTACCTGGTACGCCTTCAAATACTTGGCGGCTAAGCCAGGAGAATCTGCAAATGTTCTTCCTTGGGTTTGGAACCCAGTGGATGCAGCCTCCAAGATTCTCCCGCCGCTCCCACGTCGACCCGGTCGGTACCCAGCCCTTCACTGAAACCCTTCTCCGACCCCAACACGGCCCCCATTCAGTGGCACAGGGGTTGGCGATCTCTTTTCTGTAAAGGGCCAGATAGTAAACACTTTCGACTTGGCAGGCAGCGATGTGATCGCTGTTGCAGCTCCTCAACTCTGTTGTTGTCACACGAAAGCAGCCACAGACAGTATATAAACAGGGGAGTGTGACTGGGTTCCAGTAAAATTGCAGTCATTTTAAGAAGGCGGCAGCCCAGATTTGGTTTGCTAGCAGTGGTTTACTCAGTCCTGCATGAATAAATAACGTAGTCTTTCTTGAAATCTGTGTGATGAACGGAGAAGAGCGTTCATTCATACCTCACACTTCACCAAAGAACTCACTTAAAAGTCCCCAGTGAAATTCTCACTGTTTTACCCCCAAGTCTCCTTTGGCCTCCCGGAGCCCCTGGTCTCTTTCCTCGCTCCCTTTCCACCAGAGGCCCCAGTACTCCTCGAAGCATTTCAATTCTTCCTTAAAACTCGCAAGCCCCATTAAACCATTAACGATATCCAGTGTCCTTTAAAAGCCGTGTGAGGGCTGTTATTGGTGGATCGTGGCCCTCGAAGGTCTCACTCTCTACCCCAAGATTGCCTGAAAAATACGATGGCCGGTAATCACACGAAAAAGAGTTGTATGTCATCAATCGTCAGGGATCACAGATTTAAAGCTCAGTCAGGTACCGCTGCACGCTCTCTCGGACGACTAAAAGAAAAAAGCTTGACAACACCAAATGTTAGAGAGGACATTGCTTATGGGAATGTAAAATTTTACAGCCACTTTGGAGAACTGTTTGACGGTTCTTTAATAAACATATATCTACCGTATGGCTCAGCCATTGTACCCTTTCTATTTACCCAAGAGAAATGAAACCATATATCCACAGAAAGACCTGGACATGGCATGTGCGTAGCGGCTTTACTCACAGCAGCCCAAGTCGGGAAGCAGGCCAGATGTTTCTCAACAGCAAAATGAGAGAACAACTGTGCTGCGTTCACATCGTGAGATACGAGGCAGCAATAAAAAAGGAATGAACCGCTGCTGTGCGCTGGACCTTTCCCCCCAGAAGTTACCTGCTGAAGCTTTAATCCTCATCGCGATGGTACTTGTTCAAAGTTTGGTCTCTTGGCCCTACACGTGGGAGGTGGAGTCATGACAGGGGAGCGTTCATAAATGGAATTCGTGTACTTATAAGAAGAAACCTGAGATGGTGTTTCTCGGCCAAGTGAAGACACAGCAAGACGTCAGCCGACCTGCAGACTAGGAGGAGGGCTCTCGCCACACAGGAGATCTGCTGGCCCCTTGATCTTGCACTTTCCAGCCTCTAGATCTATGAAAGGTAAATATTTATTGTTCAAGCCACCCCACCTATGGGGTTTTTTTGCTTGACTAAGACAACTACCGGTATACATAACAGCATAAATGATTGTCAAAAACATTAGGCTAAGTGTAAGAAGGTAGATGCAAAGAAAAGAGGACGTACTGTATGACTCCTTCCTGTGAAATTCTAAACAGACAAAATTAATCTGTGGACGTACAAATGAGATTAGTGGTTGCCTCTTAGGTGAGATATGAGGATTGGCTAAAAGACAGCGTGAGGGATCTTTCTGGGGTGATGGAAATATCGTGGATCTTCACATACATGTGTTAAACTTATTGAACGGTATGCTTAAGATCTGAATGTTGCCTTGTACATAAATTTTACCTCAATACAAAAACAATACAAGTATTTTAGCTACCTGCCATTTTTAAAGCCCCAAGGTGACTGCTGGAGTGCCAGCCATCACATATTCGTTCCAGGTAGTGAAAAGGCGAATGAATGGAAAGATAAAAGGACAAAGGACCCATGTAGACTATCCATTCATTCTCACAGAGACTAAAAGTCTCATCAACAACTTGCACTTAATGCTCATGGGACAACCCTAGCTACGAGAGAAGTGGGAAAACGGACACATGTAGTATTTGGACAAGCACCTTTCAGATTAAAATCTGTGTTTGTAGTAACAAGAAGAAGGGGAGAATGGATGTTGGCTATCCATTGGTAGGTTTACCCATGCCACAAAAAAAGGGTATACACACACACACACACACACACACACTATCTTACACAATTTCAGGGGATTCATGGACCCTCACTGGATCCCATTTTATCTGAATGCTCTCATAAAAAAACCACTGATCTAGGGAGTTTGAGCAACCAGTTATTATTAAGCACGTTAATGACAAGCTCGCGAATGGCAGGTTCACACAGAATGGGCATTCAGTAGACACAGGATTGCTTCACGTATGCCACGCTTACACCTGGAGTCAATTTTGTCGCCTAGGTCGCCCAAAGCCTGCAATTTAGTAAATAGCCTGTTCCGAATTGAGCGTTCGTTCATTCTTTCGCCTTCTAAACTACATAGTATGCGGATGTAGGAAGACGGGCCTCTTAAGTGTACATTTTACTTACACACTTGATTTGATGACATTACTTTGCAGGTGTCTCTACTTCAATTAATTGCATATTGGTAAAATCCATAATTTCAACTCCGTCCAAAACTGAAGCCTTCAAATGATAGTCTCTTCAATGTAATTATTCCACATGAGTTGGAGTGCTGACAAAATGTTGTCCTTTATTTTTTTTTTAAATAATGGCTTCAGGTATGTTCAAGATTAGATAACAGAGAAATGTCAACAAGATATGCAAAATATGAAATGAAAATAATCAGATGAAAACTTGGTATCTGTATCTAATTTTGCCGCCGCAGATACACAGACTCTTGTTCCATATGTAACTAGGTTACAGACGCTCAGTGTCCTACATAGTTCTTCAGCCTGATTGGAAGAACAAAAGAAAGTACCTTCAAAAAGCCCAGACAAACGCACAATATTTTTGCTGACCGGTAAGTTAGAGGTTGATCTGTAAAAACACGCTGACTTCCTTTTACTGTAATAGGAAAAATTGGAAAGAGAAACATAAAATAAATAAGTTGGGTATTTCCTCCACGAGATGAATTAACATTTCATGTCCTACCATAATGAACGTAGTTCGGTTTTTTGTGCACCTAGTCACTGGTGGGGACTTTACAGGTCGCGTCTCTGTGGCCACCTGGATAATGGCTCCCTCAGGGCCCAACACCTGGAATCTACGAATGCTACTTACAGGGCAAAGAGGATCTTGCACATTTTATCAAGGATGGAGAGGGGGAGGTGATCCTGGATTATGTGGGTGCGTCCACTGAAGCCAAAAGAGTCCTTTAAGAGAAAAGGTGATGTGAAGGATCAACCCGAGAGAGACGTGAAGACGCTATTCTGCTGGCTTTGAAGACGGAACAATCCATGAACCTGAGAAGGCAGTGAATTCCGGCAGCCTCCAGAAGCTGAAAGAGGATAAATTTGTGATGATTTGTTACAGCAAGTAGTGTTACTATTACACTTTCTAATGTCGAAACTACTCTGGACGAATAGTATGACTGCTACGACACACACACAGTGAAGAAAATGAGATATAAAGAGAGGGAAGGAAATAAGCAAATGTCCCACACGAGGTAATGATAGAGAAAGTGACTTGAAGCCCCCAGACCATTGTTGTCTCTTATACTGGCTCATATGAACCATTAGGCACATTTCACGAAGCCTTATCCACAAAGTTTCTCCCTCTGTTTGAAAAGAAGCAGGTCATAGTGTTTCATGTTACATGCATTTCACAGGGCAGGTATTTTGGGGCGCCTGGGTGGCTCAGGCGGTGAAGCGTCCGACTTCGGCTCAGGTCACGATCTGGCGGTCCGTGAGTTCGAGCCCCGCGTCGGGCTCTGGGCTGATGGCTCGGAGCCTGGAGCCTGCTTCCGATTCTGTGTCGCCCTCTCTCTCTGCCCCTCCCCCGTTTGTGCTCTGTCTCTCTCTGTCTCAAAAATAAATAAACTTTAGAAACAAAAAAAATTAAAAAAAGACAAAGGGCAAGTATTTGTTGTAAACAATGAGCTGACTGAATCAAATGTTGGTAGGCCCTAGTCTGCTTCTACAAGGGGGCTTTTATATTCCGAATTAAACTCCTTTGCACCTGTAGGTATGGGAAATATCGTTACAAAGCAGCTGCGAAGAATGGATTCCAAGAGTGGCCACCATTAATGAAATCATGGCACGTTCATGAAGGAGTCCAGTCTCTGCCTGAAGGTGTGATAATTCTGCAAACCTTTGTAGCAGACATGTGATATGGTCACCCGGGCTTTGTAAAAGCTCCTCTCTTGCTAGCTAAATTGAAATTCAAAAGGAATTTTCCGGAAACACCTCATTTGGGATTGTCCAGTTGACCCCTTGAACAACATGGCTTTGAACGGCACGAGTCCACTTATCATAGGTTTTTTTAAATAAGCGTATCGGAAAAATTTGTGGAGATTTTGTGACAATTTGAAAACGCTGGCAGATGAACCACATAGCCTAGAAATAGATACAGAAAAAGAAAGGGGGTATGTCATGAATGCATGAAACGTATGCAGATGCTAGTCTATTTTATCATTTACTGCTGTAAAATACATGCAAAGCTAGTATACAAAGTTAAAACTTGTCAAAATGGCTGCACACACTTACAGACCATACAAGGTGCCATTTACAGTCGAGAAATGTAAACAAACGTAAAGATGCACTGTTAAACCCTAACTGCATAAAATTAACCGTAGTACACGGTCTGCTGCTGTAGTAATTCCGTAGCCACCTCCCGTTTCTGTCGCTGTGAGCTCGAGTGTTGCAAGTATCTGTTTAAAACAGTGTGATGCTAATCATCTCTGTGTGAGCAGTTTGTCTCCGCAGTAAATTGCATATTGCAGTGAAAAGCGATCTCTCGCGGTTCTCACGTATTTTTCATCGCGTTTAGTGCAATGCCATAAGCCTTGGATAACACCAGGGGACCCTTACAAGGTGCCACCGGTGATGCTGCAAGTGCTCCGAGGAAGCAGAGGAAAGTCATGACATTAGAAGAAAAGGTTGAATTGCTTGGTACGTACCACAGATTGGGGTCTGCAAGTGCGGTTGCCCCACCAGTTCAAGATGAAGGAATCCAGCATTAAGGACCATTGTAAGAAAAAAGGTGGGGGGAGGAAATACATGAAGCCATCACTGCATTTTTGGCACAATACCTTTTTGTCTTGTATTGAAAATGCAGCTGCTTTGAGGGTACAGAATTGCTATAAGACAAAGCAGGAAAGAATATCCAATGGAAAAAAGACAGTCTCTTTAACAAATGGTGCTGGGAGAACTGGACAGCGACATGCAGAAGGATGAAGCTAGACCACTTACACCATTCACAAAGATAAACTCAAAATGGATGAAGAACCTGAATGTGAGACAGGAAACGATCAAAACCCTAGAGGAGAAAGCAGGAAAAAAACCTCTCTGACCTCAGCCGCAGCAATTTCTTACTGGACACATCTCCAAAGGCAAGGGAATTCAAAGCAAAAAGGAACTGTTGGGACCTCATGAAGATAAAAAGCTTCTGCACAGCAAAGGAAACAATCAACAAAACTAAAAGGCAACCTACAGAATGGGAAAAGATATTTGCAAGTGACATATCAGACAGAGGGCTAGTATCCAAAATCGATAAAGAGCTCACCAAACTCCACACCCGAAAAAGAAATAATCCAGTGTATAAATGGGCAGAAGACATGAATAGACACTTTTCTAAAGAAGACATCCGGATGGCCAACAGGCACATGAAAAGATGCTCAACGTCGCTCCTCATCAGGGAAATACAAATCAAAACCACACTCAGATATCACCTCACGCCAGTCAGAGTGGCCAAAATGAGCAAATCAGGAGACTATAGATGCCGGAGAGGATGTGGAGAAACGGGAACCCTCTTGCACTGTTGGTGGGAATGCAAATTGGTGCAGCCGCTCTGGAAAGCAGTGTGGAGGTTCCTCAGAAAATTAAAAATAGACCTACCCTATGACCCAGCAATAGCATTGCTAGGAATTTTCCCAAGGGATACAAGAGTACTGATGCATAGGGGCACTTGTACCCCAATGTTTATAGCAGCACTCTCAACAATAGCCAAATTATGGAAAGAGCCTAAATGTCCATCAACTGATGAATGGATCAAGAAATTGTGGTTTATATACACAATGGAATACTACTTGGCAATGAGAAAGAATGAAATCTGGCCCTTTGTAGCAACGTGGATGGAACTGGAACGTGTTATGCTAAGTGAAATAAGTCATACAGAGAAGGACAGATTCCATATGCTTTCACTCTTGTGTGGATCCTGGGAAACTTAACAGAAGACCATGGGGGAGGGGAAGGGGAAAAAAAGTTACAGAGAGGGAAGGAGGCAAACTGTAAGAGATTCTTAAAAACAGAATACACTGAGGGTTGATGGGGGGTGGGAGGGAGGGGAAAGTGGGTGATGGGCATGCAGGAGGGCACCTATTGGGATGAGGACTGGGTGTTGTAGGGAAACCAATTTGACAATAAATTTCATATTAAAACAAAAGAAAAGCCTACTTATAGATTCTAATATGATTTGAGGGGCACCCGGGTGGTTCAATTGATTCAGCAAACGACTTCAGCTCAGGTCGTGATCTCACAGTTTGTGGGTTCGAGCCCCGCATCGGGCTCTGTGCTGACAACTCAGAGCCTGAAGCCCGCTTCGGATTCTGTGTCTCCCTCTCTCTCTGCCCCTCCCTGGCTCGCATTCTGTCTCCCTTTCTCTCAAAAATAAATAAATGTTAAAAAGTTAAAAATAATAATTTGATCGGAGAAAAAGTGAAGTCATTATATGACAACTTAAAGCAAAAGGAAGGAGAAGGATGTAAAGGTGGAGTATTTACTACCCGCAAAGGGTGGGTTGATAATTTTAGAAAGTGGTCTGGCTTAAAAAATGTCAAGATCACAGGAGAAGTAGGTTCTGTCGACCAAGAGGCAGCAGACAGGTTCCCAGACGCCATTAAGAAAATCATTGAGGAGAAAGGATATCTGCCTGAACAGGTTTTTAATGCAAAGTTCTCCATTCTGAAAAAAAAAAAGCCACAAAGAATATTTATTAGTAAGGAAGAGGCACGAGGACCAGGATTGAAGGCAGGAAGGGGTAGGCTGACTCCTGTTTTGTGCACATGCAGTCGGGTTTCTGGCCAGGACTGTCGTCATCTGTAAAGGTGCTAACCCCCAAGCCTTGAACGGCAAACCTAAACACCAGATGCCAGTCTCTGAGTTGTGCGAGAAGGCCTGGACAACGAGAACACTTTTTCTGGCCACCGAGGACCCCATGAGTTCAACACCAAAGGCATCAAAATGGCTGCCCCCAAACACAATTTCTCTAATTCAGACTCTAGATCAGGGGGTCGTGAGGACCTTTAAAGCTCGTCACGCACGTCCTCCGTGGGAAGGACTATCAAGGCTACGGAGGGGAACCCCAACAGAGAGAACACCAGGAAAGTCTGGAAGGATTACGACATTGAAGATGCCATCGCGGTTACCGAAAAAGCCACGAAAGCCATCAGCCCGAGACGGTAAATTCCTACTAGAGAAAACTGTGCCCAGACGTTTTGCGTGACTTCGCAGGATTTAACACAGAGCCAGTGCAGGAAATCATGAAAGAGACTGTGGCTGTGGCAAAAAGGTGGCGGGTGGGGGGAGGGTAAAGCGTTTCAAGCTCTGGGTCTTGGGGAAGTTCAAGAGCAAGGAGACATCACACCAGAGGAATTAACAAGAGACCACTTGCTGGAGGTGAGTGCGTCCAAACCGGTGCCAGCCGATGAGGAAAGAAGAAGACACAGAGGGAGTGGTGCCAGGCTGCCAGAAGGGTTTCAGTGGTTCGGAAGTGCTTTTGACTTCTTGTACACCGTGGACCCTTCTGTGATACGGGCACTGGAGCGAAAGCACACGGTGAAAGGATTGGGACCACTTGAAAACGTTTTCAGATGCTCCCAGAGACACGAAGAAGCAGAAAAGTCAGACGGAAATTGCCACGTATTTCTATAAAGCTCTACTGAGTGTGCCTGACTCCCATGCCTCTCATTTCACTCCCCTCCCCCTTCCGCCTCTGTCACCTCTGACACAGCAAGACCACCCTCCTCTTCCTCCTCCTCCCCAGCCCACTCCTGAGGACACCAAGGATGAAGACCTTTATGTGATCCACTGCCACTTAATGGGCAGGAAGTCATCATCCTACTGCATAGTTAAGAAGCTTACCTGTTGTGTAGGTGTGTGAGGCTCTTTGTATGCAAATCTAACAAGTGTACAGCAAGAAATGTAGGGGGCGTCTTGTGTCATGGCCATGATCATTGCCTACGTGTAGAGCATCGTGTGTAAGGCCTGTGGGGAAGCGGTTAGCCTGCCCTTACACAGAAATAAGGCGAGTGATATTTCATACACGATAATATATTCGTTTTCTTACCGTTTTCTCCCTTTGTTTTCAAAGAGTTACATCAACATACAGTATGCCTCTCGTGATTGGAGAAACATATCAGCCTATCATCACAGGCAAGTGGCTTTTTAAAATAAGTAACGATGTTTCCAAAATTGTATTGCAAATATGACTGGAATACTGCAGGCCATAAAAATTCTGTGACGATTCATTCATCTTGTAAGCACAACATAAACTTCTAATATTGATAAATAAATACGGTACTGCGTTTTCTCTTCTTTAGGATTTTCTTAATAATGTTTTCTTTTTTCTAGCTTACTTTAACCTAAGAATACAGTAAATTCTACATATAACGTACAAGATATGTGTTAATCGACTCTTTATGTTATCGGTAAGGCTTCTGGTCAAGAGTAAGCTGTGAGGAATAAAGTTTTGGGGGACTCCAAAATCACATACGGATTTTCAACCACACGGGGAGTCGGCACCCCTAACTCACGTGTTGTTCAAGGATCAAATATGTTTATAATATATGAGAAGTGATGAATTAAAAGATGGTTTTGTAAATTTCAAAAGCATAGAATAAAGCAAATAATTAAAAAGTAAAATATTTCAACTAACCATGATAATTGTTATCTGCCCAATGTGTATGGTGGCAGAGGTGATTATTTCAAAGTCTCTGGAAAGTTCTGGATTTGGTGAAAGATGACCAGATCGTTTAATTTAATCTTTGTTCAGGTGAAATTTTTTCCTTTAAACCAAAATTTCTTTTTTATGTATTATATATATATTTTTATATATATAAATATATTTTTATTTATTTTATTTATTTATTATATATATCTTATATATATGTTTTTATATATTCTATATTTTATATATTATATATACATATATATATGAGGTATAATAGACACAAAACGTTATACCGGTTTCAGATGAACAATATAATGATTTGATATTTGTGCACACTATGGAATAATTACCACAGTGAGTCTAGTTTTCCCCATCACCATAAAAAGTTACGTAATATGCAATACAATATTGTTGGCTATAGTCATCATGCTGTACGTTACCTCTGCCTGACTTACTTATTTTAGACTGGAAGTGTGTACCTCCTGACTCCCTTCTCCCATTTCACCCACCTCCAAACCCCTCCACGATGGCAATCGCCAATCTCTTCTCTGCATCTTTGAGTTTTGTTTTGCTTGTTCATTTGTGTGTTTTTTACATATCACATATAAGTGAAATCATATGGCATTTATCTTTCCCTGTGTGACTTATTTCCTTGAACATAATGCCCTGAAGGTCTCTCCATGTTGTTACAAATAGCAAGATTTCATTCTTTTTTTGGCTGAGTAGTATTCCTGTGCGTGTGTGTGTGTGTGTGTGTGTGTGTGTGTGTGTGTGAGTCTGTGTACTACATTTTTAATGCATTCATTTATTGATGGACACTTAGGTTGCTTCCGTGTTTTGGCTGTTGTAAATAATGCTGCAGTAGACATAGGGCACATATAGCCTTTTGATTCAGTGTTTTTGTTGTCTTTGGGTGAATACCTAGAAATGGAATTGCTGGATGCTATGGTAGTTTATTATTAGTATTTTATTTATTTTTATTTATATTCAAGTTAGTTAACATACAGTGTAGCCTTGGCTTCAGGGGTAGAACCCAGTGATTCATCTGTTACGTGACACCCAGCGTTCATCCCAACAAGTGCCCCCTTAATGCCCATCACCCATTTAACCCACATGATTAGTTTTTTTTTAATTTTTTTTAACGTTTATTTATTTTTGAGACAGAGAGAGAGACAGAGCATGAACGGGGGAGGAGCAGAGAGAGAGGGAGACACAGAATCGGAAGCAGGCTCCAGGCTCTGAGCCATCAGCCCAGAGCCCGACGCGGGGCTCGAACTCATGGACCGCGAGATCACGAGATCGTGAGCTGAGCTGAAGTCAGTCGCTTAACCGACTGAGCCACCCAGGCGCCCCACATGATTAGTTTTTTTGAGAGACTTCCATACAGTTGTCCACAGTGGCTGAGCCAATTTAAATTCCCACTAACAGTGCACAAAGGTTCCTTTTTCTCCATATCCTCACCCACACTTGTTTGTGTTTTTGATAACAGCCGTTCTGATGGGAGTGAGGTGATTTCTCACTGTGGTTTTGGTTTGCATTTCCCTGATGAGGAGTGACGTTGAGCATCTTTTCTTGTGCCTATTGGCCGTCTGGATGTCTTCTTTGGAAAAATGTCTGTTTAGGTCCTCTGCCCATTTGTTAATGGGATTTTTTTTAATTTTATTTATTTTTTATTTTGTTTTTGAAATCTACACCATCCCTTTATTTTTTTTCATTTTTTTAATAATTTACATCCAAATTAGTTAGCACGTGATGCAACAATGGGATTTTTACTATAGAGTTCTATGAGGTTTTTTTAATGTGTTGTGAATAATAACCCTTTTTGAATATATGACTTGCAAATATCTTCTTCCGTTATGTAGGTTGCCTTTTTCTTTTTTTGGTGATTTCATTTTCTATGCAGAAGCTTTTTAATGTAGTTCCAGTTGTTTATTTTTGCTTTTGTTGCCTTTGCTTTGGTGTCAAATCCAAAGACTTGTCACCAAGACTGCTGCCAAGGAGCCTATTGCCTGTATTTTCTACCAGGAGTTTTATGGTTTCAGGACTGACATTCAAGTCTTTAATGCATTTTGAGTTCATTTTTGTGTACCTTGTAAGATAGTGGTCCAAGGGTGCCTGGGTGGCTCAGTCGGTTAAGCTTCTGACTTTGGCTCAGGTCATGATCTCGCGGTTTGTGAGTTTGAGCCCCACGATCAGGCTCTGTGCTGACAGCTCAGAGCCTGGAGCCTGCTTCAAGTTCTTTGTTTCCCTTTGTCTCTGCCCCTCCCCCTCTCATGCTCTGTCTCTGTCTCTCTCTCAAAAATAAACATTCAAAAAAAGATAGTGGTCCAGTTTCATTCTTTTACATGGGGCTGTCCAGTTTTCCCAACACCGTCTCCATTTTTACCTATTGTGTATTCTTGCCTCCTTTCTTGTCAGTTAATTAACCGTATATGCATGGATTTATTTCTGGAGTCTCTGTTCTATTCCATTGGTCTATTTGTCTGTTTTTATGCCAGTCCCATACTGTTTTGGTAACTAGAGCTAGGTAAAATGGTTTGAAATCAAGGATCATGGTACCTCCAGGTTTGTCCTTCTTTCTCAAGATTACTTTAACTATTTGAGATTTTTGGGGATTGCATGTACATTTTAGGATTGTTTGTACTATTTCTGTGAAAAATGTCTTTGGAATTTCTGTAGGGATTGCACTGAATCTGTAGAGAGCTTTGGGTAGTGTGGACATTTTAGCAAGATTCTTCCAGTCCATGAGCATGAATATATTTTTGTTTATTTCTGTCTTCTTCAATTTCTTTTATCAGCGTCCTGTAGTTTTTAGTATATAGGTATTTTACCTCCTTGGTTAAATTTATCTCTAGTTATTTTATTGTTTTTGATGTAATCGTAAATGAGATTGTTTTCTTAATTTCTCTTTCTGATAGTTGTTACTGTATAAAATGCAATCGATTCTTGTATACTGATTTTATATCTTGCAACTCTGTTGAATTTGTTTATGCTCACAGTTTTTGGTAGAGTCGGGGTTTTCTACATATAAAATCATGTTGATTATGAATACTAAGAGTTTTACTTCTTCCTTTCCATTTTAGCTGACTTTTGTTTCTTTTTCTTGCTTTATTACTCTGACTAGAACTTCCAAGTCTGCGTTGAATAAAAGTGGAAAGAGGAGGCATCCTTGTGTTCTTTCTGATCTCAGAGAAAAACCTTTTGGCTTTTCGCTGTTAAGTATGGTCTTAGCCGTGGGCTTGCCCTTTATGGCCTTTATTATGTTGAGATATATTCTTTCTTATTTAAATTCAAGTTAGTTAACATACAGTGTACTCTTGCCTTCAGGAGTAGAACCCAGTGATTCATCTCTTACACAGGACACCCAGTGCCAGACCCAAAAAGTGCCCTCCTTAATGTCCATCATCCATTTAACCCATCCCTCCAGCCACCTTCCCTCCAGCAATCCTCAGTTTGTTCTCTGTATTTAAGAGTCTCTTATGGTTTGCCTCCCTCTCTGTTTTTATCTTTTTTATATACCTTCTTTCTTGAGAATCTTATCATAAATGGATGTTGAATTTTATTAAATGCTTTTTCTGCATCTATGCACATGATCATGGGATTTTTAGCCTTCATTTTGTTAATGTGGTGTATCATGTTGATTGATTTCACACGTTGAACCACCTTGCATCCCTGGAATGAATCCCACTTGATGGTGGTACATGATCTTTTTAACATAGTGTTGAATTCAGTGGACTTTCTGAGGATTTTTACCTAATGTTGATCAGGGATATTAGTCTGTGGTTTTTCCTTTTTGGGGATATCCTTATCTGATTTTGGTATCATGCCGACCTCGTAAAATGAGTCTGGCAGCATTTACTCCTCTTCAAGAATTTTTGGAAAAGTTTGAGAAGAACAGTTGAGGAAGGAGAGTCCCCGGGAAGGCTGAGTCCCTGGCTAAGGAGCTGTAGATCACAGAAAGATGGAGCCCTTCTCTTCCAGTGTGATTTCGATCATGGCCATTTCCAACGCCTTTGAACTGGAATTCGTTGCTGGGTTGGGCTACCATAAATGTGCACGTCCCTCTCAGGGAGACGTGGCCTTAAGAGATGACAATATTCTGTCACAGGAGGAGCCTGTAATTCATCATTGGTTTTTCCAGTTTGCGCCATCCACAGGAATTCAGGACACTGAGTTGCTGCTCTCTGAATGGAGGAACCTGCATGCTTTGGTCCTCCTGTGCCTGCCCTCCGTCCATCTATGGCCAGAACTGTGAGCACGATTTGCATAAAGAGAACTGTGAGTCTGTGCCCCATGACACCTGGCTGCCCAAGAAATGTTCCAGGTGTAAATGCTGGCATGGGCAGCTTCACTGCTTCCCTCAGACATTTCTCCCACAGGGTGGTGAAGCACATTGTCCCCTCTTTTGCCCTTTTAGGTGGCCACGTGATGGGTGAGCACTTCCTGGTTTCCCGGACTCCAGAATCAACGCTGTCTTCGGGCCCTACTTTTTTTGCTAACTGGCATCTGCCTTGCTATACCAAGTTACTGGTAATGAACGCCTGCGTGCAATATTGGTCATGCAGATTTCATGACCTGCAAAGGCTGTCCCTCCAATGTCCTAACTGAGAGATGACCATTTGTTAGTTGCTTTGAAATAGTGATCAGATTTTCATACCGGTCCCTCTCATTTCCTTAAAATACCAACTACTTTCCTCTCCCTGCCCTCTCCAAAGAAACTTCTTTTAGAAAAAGTCAGCCATATCGACGTTGTGACCAAGTTCTATGTTCCTGATACATGTATTTCTGCCAAGGGCTTCTTCTTCTTATTTTCCTTTAACCCATTGAATCTGTCTTCAGATTATTCAAGACTACCCCTAAGGTGGAAGTGAGGATAAAGCTTTGAGTAGAGCTCATCAAAATCAACTAAGTCCTCATCCTTTAAAAGAAAGTAAAGGAAGTCCCTTAAGGGAGCAAACGAGAGGACAGGGGGCAGATATTAGAGGCAAGGAACAGGATGCTGAAGTATTAGAAGTGTGTGTGTGTGTGTGTGTGTGTGTGCGCGTGCGCGCACCAAGGAGAATAGATAGAAAAGAGGAAGCAAATGGGAGAGATGATGGAAAAAATAAAATGCATTAGTTGGTTGATCATTAGAGAGGCCTGAGGAGCAAGTTAAAAAGGTAAGTTGAAAGGCAAGTTTCTATCACGTATAGAAAGCCGTAGAGGACAAGGACATCCTTTTTTTTTCTCAATGCATTGTGAAAAGGATAGAGTCTCTTTGGAAAAAAAAATTCTAAGTTTCCCCAAGAAGAGAGCTTAATAAATTATGTTTTCTCCACACTTTGAAAGTATTTTAACTGTTGTAAAAGAGAAAATGTCCACAATATATTTAGTTGTAAACCAGGTGATAAAACTATGTAAGACCCATTTTTATTTTTTTATTTATTTTTTTTTTAATTTTTTTTTTAATTTTTTTTTCAACGTTTATTTATTTTTGGGACAGAGAGAGACAGAGCATGAACGGGGGAGGGGCAGAGAGAGAGGGAGACACAGAATCGGAAGCAGGCTTCAGGCTCCGAGCCATCAGCCCAGAGCCCCACGCGGGGCTCGAACTCCCGGACCGCGAGATCGTGACCTGGCTGAAGTCGGACGCTGAACCGACTGCGCCACCCAGGCGCCCCTGTAAGACCCATTTTTAAAACACATTGTGTGTATGAGTATGCCCAGTAAAAATGGGAAATGTATTGAAAAAAAAGAAGCTTGAGACGAGCAGATATTAAATCATGCAATGTCTAGTAGAAATCACCACTGAAGCTGTCCGGTCCTGGACTTTTGTTTGTTGGTAGGTGTTTGATTACTGACTCAATCGCGTGGTGATGATTGGTCTGTTCAGATTTTCTCTTTCTTCATCATTCAGTCTGGGAAGATTGTATGTTTGTAGGAAGTCACCCTTTCTGCAGCAGGCCCACAGGAGTGTTCCAACCTGGGGTGCACCTGCTCACCAGGCTTAGCAGGGCCGAGTTTCAGAGAAACACAGGGGCAGGGTAAGCAGTGTTAGCAAGATATAGGGAGAGGGCAAAAATGGCATCCACTGTCACCTCCATCCCCCGAGTGAGCTCCAATAGAACCCTGCCCCTCAGCACCCGCGTTAGGTTTAGCCAGTGAATAGCCTTTGCATATGCACTAGGCACTTTTCAACCTGCTATTTTATGCAGGGGGACCCTGGGCAAGTGAGTTTGTGTGCAAGCCCTTTAAGAGCAGAATCTCAGTTCCCTACAGCCCTTTGGATCTTCTAGACGTAAGGCCCATTGGTTTTCAAAGCCAGATATTTGGGGGGGGGGGGTGGGCTTGTCTTTCCAGTGCAGGTCCAGGGGTTGCGGTGCCCGATACGGGGCTCAAACCCCTTGGCGGTGCCTGATATGGGGCTCAAACCCCTTGGTCCTCAGGGATACATTCCGTATTTGTAAGATGCCTCCCCCTTGTGGGTAGCTGCCCTGGGGGCGAGGTCTTTTGCTGTGGAAGAGCTGTTTAGGTCCTCCTCCGGTCTTTTGCGGAGAGAATTGTTCTAGATGTAGCTGTAGTTGGTGTGTGTTCATGGGAAGAAGCAAGTTTCAGGGTCTTCCTGTGCCACCAGGTTGAACCACCCCTTATCCAAGTGAAATTTATAACCTCCCCTGTCCGAACAATGTGGACAGTTTAGTGGCTGTGTTTCAAGAAGTCAATGACACATCAGCAGAGATCATTTTAAAGGCTTGCAGAAAAGCATTTAGGGATGGCTGGTAAAATAGTGACATCTTGTGGTAAGAATTAGCAACAAAATTCCAAAAGTTCAGAAAAGGGAAGACCGGGAAGCCAAGTAAAATGGGGGAGAAAAACAACCACCACAAATACTCCAAAAACAAAAACAAAAACAAAAACAAAAACAAAAAACAAACCAAAAAAACCCTTATTAAATCTCTTGTTTTTTTGTTTATTTTTTATTTTTTTTAATATATGAAATTTATTGTCAAATTGGTTTCCATACAACACCCAGTGCTCATCCCAAAAGGTGCCCTCTTCAATGCCCATCACCTACCCTTCCCTCCCTCCCACCCCCCATCAACCCTCAGTTCTCAGTTTTTAAGAGTCTTTTATGCTGTGGCTCTCTCCCACTCTAACCTCTTTTTTTTTTTTGCGTCCCCTCCCCCATGGGTTCCTGTTAAGTTTCTCAGGATCCACATAAGAGTGAAAACATATGGTATCTGTCTCTCTCTGTATGGCTTATTTCACTTAGCATCACACTCTCCAGTTCCATCCACGTTGCTACAAAGGGCCAGATTTTGTTCTTTCTCACGGCCACGTAGTACTCCATTGTGTACATAAACCACAATTTCTTTATCCATTCGTCAGTTGACGGACATTTAGGCTCTTTCCATAATTTGGCTATTGTTGAGAGTGCTGCTATAAACATTGGGGTACAAGTGCCCCTATGCATCAGCACTCCTGTATCTCTTGGGTAAATTCCTAGCAGTGCTATTGCTGGGTCATAGGATAGGTCTATTTTTAATGTTTTGAGGAACCTCCACACTGTTTTCCAGAGCGGCTGCACCAGTTTGCATTCGCACCAACAGTGCAAGAGGGTTCCCGTTTCTCCACAACCTCTCCGGCATCTATAGTCTCCTGATTTGCTCATTTTGGCCACTCTGACTGGCGTGAGGTGATATCTGAGTGTGGTTTTGATTTGTATTTCCCTGATGAGGAGTGACATTGAGCATCTTTTCATGTGCCTGTTGGCCATCTGGATGTCTTCTTTAGAAAAGTGTCTATTCATGTTTTCTGCCCATTTCTTCACTGGGTTATTTGTTTTTTGGGTGTGGAGGTTGGTGAGCTCTTTATAGCTTTTAGATACTAGCCCTTTGTCCGATATGTCATTTGCAAATATCTTTTCCCATTGCGTTGGTTGCCTTTTAGTTTTGCTGATTGTTTTCTTTGCTGTGCAGGAGCTTTTTATCTTTATGAGGTCCCAATAGTTCATGTTTGCTTTGAATTCCCTTGCCTTTGGGGATGTGTCAAGTAAGACATTGCTACGGCTGAGGTCAGAGAGGTCTTTTCCTGCTTTCTCCTCTAAGGTTTTGATGGTTTCCTGTCTCACATTCAGGTCCTTTATCCATGTTGAGTTTATTTTTGTGAATGGTGTGAGAAAGTGGTCTAGTTTCAACCTTCTGCATGTTGCTGTCCAGTTCTCCCAGCACCATTTGTTAAAGAGACTGTCTTTTTTCCATTGGATGCTCTTTCCTGCTTTGTCAAAGATGAGTTGGCCATACGTTTGTGGGTCTAGTTCTGGGGTTTCTATTCTATTCCATTGGTCTATGTGTCTGTTTTTGTGCCAACACCATGCTGTCTTGATGATGACAGTTTTGTAGTAGAGCCTAAAGTCTGGGATTGTGATGCCTCCTGCTTTGGTCTTCTTCTTCAAAATTCCTTTGGCTATTCGGGGCCTTTTGTGGTTCCATATGAATTTTAGGATTGCTTGTTCTAGCTTCGAGAAAGAATGCTGGTGCAATTTTGATTGGGATTGCATTGAATGTGTACATAGCTTTGGGTAGTATTGACATTTTGACAATATTTATTCTTCCAACCCATGAGCACGGAATGTTTTTCCATTTCTTTATATCTTCTTCCATTTCCTTCATAAGCTTTCTATAGTTTTCAGCATACAGATCTTGTACATCTTTGGTTAGATTTATTCCTAGGTATTTTGTGCGTCTTGGTGCAATTGTGAATGGGATCAGTTTCTTTATTTTTCTTTCTGTTGTTTCATTATTAGTGTATAAGAATGCATCTGATTCCTGTACATTGATTTTGTGTCCTGCAACTTTGCTGAATTCATGTTTCAGTTCTAGCAGACTTTTGGTGGAGTCTATCGGGTTCTCCATGTATATTATCATGTCATCTGCAAAAAGCGAAAGCTTAACTTCATCTTTGCCAATTTTGATGCCTTTGATTTCCTTTTGTTGTCTGATTGCTGATGCTAGCACTTCCAACACTATGTTCCACAACAGCGGTGAGGGTGGACATCCCTGTCGTGTTCCTGATCTCAGGGAAAAAGCTCTCAGTTTTTCCCCATTGAGGATGATGTTAGCTGTGGGCTTTTCATAAATGGCTTTGATGATGTTTAAGTATGTTCCTTCTATCCCGACTTTCTCCAGGGTTTTTATTAAGAAACGGTGCTGATTTTTGTCAAATGCTTTTTCTGCATCGATTGACAGGATCATATGGTTCTTATCTTTTCTTTTATTAATGTGATGTATCACATTGATTGATTTGCGAATGTTGAACCAGCCCTGCATCCCAGGAATGAATCCCACTTGATCATGGTGAATAATTCTTTTTATAATCTGTTGAATTCGATTTGCTAGTATCTCATTGAGAATTTTTGCATCCATATTCATCAGGGATATTGGCCTGTAGTTCTCTTTTTTTATTGGATCTCTGTCTGGTTTAGGAATCAGAGTAATACTGGCTTCATAGAATGAGTCTGGAAGTCTTCTTTCCCTTTCTATTTTTTGGAATAGCTTGAGAAGGATACGTATTACCTCTGCTTTAAATGTCTGGTAGAATTCCCCAGGGAAGCCACCTGGTCCTGGACTCTTATTTGTTGGGAGATTTTTGATGACTGATTCAATTTCTTCGCTGGTTATGGGTCTGTTCAAGCTTTCTGTTTCCTCCTGTTTGAGTTTTGGAAGTGTGTGGGTGCTTAGGAATTTGTCCATTTCTTCCAGGTTGTCCAGCTTATTGGCATATAATTATCATAGTATTCCCTGATAATTGCTTGTATTTCTGAGGGATTGGTTGTATTAATTCCATTTTCATTCATGATTTTTATCTATTTGGGTCATCTCCCTTTTCTTTTTGAGAAGCCTGGCTAGAGGTTTGTCAATTTTGTTTATTTTTTCAAAAACCCAGCTCTTGGTTTCGTTGATCTGCTCTACCGTTTTTTTAGATTCTATATTGTTTATTGCTGCTCTAATCTTTATTATTTCTCTTCTTCTGCTGGATTTAGGGTGTCTTTGCTGCTCTGCTTCTATTTCCTTTAGGTGTGCTGTTAGATTTTGTATTTGGGATTTTTCTTGTTTCTTGAGATAGGCCTGGATTGCAATATATTTTCCTCTCAGGACTGCCTTCGCTGCGTCCCAATGCGTTTGGATTGTTGTATTTTCATTTTCATTTGTTTCCATATATTTTTTAATTTCTTCTCTAATTGCCTGGTTGACCAACTCATTCTTTAGTAGGGTGTTCTTTAGCCTCCATGCTTTTGGAGGTTTTCCAGACTTTTTCCTGTGGTTCATATCAAGCTTCATAGCATTGTGGTCCGAAAGTATGCATGGTATGATCTCAATTCTTGTATACTTATGAAGGGCTGTTTTGTGACCCAGTATGCGATCTATCTTGGAGAATGTTCCATATGCACTCGAGAAGAAAGTATATTCTGTTGCTTGGGATGCAGAGTTCTAAATATATCTGTCAAGTCCATCTGATCCAATGTATCATTCAGGGCCCTTGTTTCTTTATTGACCATGTGTCTAGATGATCTATCCATTGTTGTAAGTGGGGTATTAAAGTTCCCTGCAATTACCACAATCTTGTCAATAAGGTCGCTTATGTTTGTGATTAATTGTTTTATATATTTGGGGGCTCCCGTATTCGGTGCATAGACATTTATACTTGTTAGGTCTTCTTAATGGATAGACCCTGTAATTATTATATAATGCCCTTCTTTATCTCTTGTTCCAGCCTTTAATTTAAAGTCTAGTTTGTCTGATATAAGTATGGCTACTCCAGCTCTCTTTTGACTTCCAGTAGCATGATAAATAGTTCTCCATCCCCTCACTTTCAATCTTAAATCTTTGTTTTTGAAGATAAAGTGAATTTGTTTCATTTTGGCTGTGGGCTTTGAGAAAAAATTCTCGGTTTTGCCTTCTAACTGTATTTCCCATACCAATAGAGACAAAGGAGTCTAAATTGAGAAAATAAAACCGTGCTTATAGAAATAAGTAGGGCATTGCAAACATTTCCTTCTGTAAACTCGGCACTTAAAAATATTTAGGGGCCCCTGGGTGGCTCACTCGGTTAAGCGTCCCACTCCTGGTTTCTGCTCGGGTCACGATCTCACAGTTCCTGAGTCCGAGCCCCATGTCAGGCTCTGCGCTGGCAACGTGGAGCCTGCTTGGGATTCTCTCTCTCCCTCTCTCTCTGCCCACCCCCACTCGCACTGTCTCTGTCTCTGTCAAAATAAATACATACACTTTAAAAAATAACAAAGAAAAATTAAAAACTAAGCCAAAAATATTTACATTTGAAAGTCCTGTAGCGTGAAAGACTGGGTTTTTTTTTTTTATCTTTAAATGAAAAGAAAGTGTGCCCGTGTTCCTTCTCCTGACCCCAGCAGTCAGCCACACGCGGGTAGACAGTGCATGCCTTCTGTGTCCCTGATATCTGTCTCTGACTGCAGAATGAGTCCTGCCTGTACAGTATAAGGCTGCAAACGCCTGAAAGCTAACACCCCCAGTGAGCTGCTTTCAGTCCCGAGTGAGGTCCCAAAGGAATAAATGGCTCAGTTTTGTAAACTGTCAGTGAGACAGTTCCGGGTCGGTTCTCCGTGGTCTCTCTCGGGGGTCCCCGTCAGGACTGGACAGTTTGCCACAGCAGTGGCTTGTTCGTCAACGCACCTTTCTTTTCTTTTTTTTCCGAACTCTTTCACCATGCCTCCTGGGGTCACCAAGTCATAAACTCCATGCCCCCAAATCATGGTTGCAGGGTTATCCTTTGGAGGAATCCGAGCAAGTCTAGTGATCTACCCGTGCTGCATACGCACGGACAAGTGTGTTATTCACAAAATACCAAAATGAAAAGGCCAAGATGAGTCTAGGGCATTTTGGTTCTTACTGCAACCATAAAGCCTGAAATTCCCCTTGTGGGCTTTCTCTTTGTGGAAATGGAAGTTCAGTGTAGGGAAATTGCCTCAGTAAGGAAAGAGGGCACTTCCCCTCTGGGGCTTTTGTATCCATACTTAAATCCCTGCAAGAAAACTTGAACTGGGTGCTAAAAGCTGGTTGTACCAATTGATTTTCTAATCGGTTGGGAGATAATAGATTAAGATTCCATACATGAAGACCCAATAATTAGAAATATGTTTTATAAAACATGTTGATCCATTAAGTTTTTTCTTTTCTAGTGATCAATTTAATTAACTCTTTTTCAATTCTTTCGAGTGCATGTGAGAGTCAGAGACACCAGTGAGTATCTCAGTATTTTATACAAAACAGGTCCCAATGCAGGAGGTGATATACAGGAAGTGGGGGGGCGGGGGCAGTAAGGCTAGTTGCACTTTGACCATCAATCACATGTAAATTTCAACCCCCGGCCGCAACTTTGCATAGAGTCAATTTATTCCCACCTGATGGCATTGTAGGGGCAAAGAAAAAAAGCTGTTTTATATTGGCATGATGAAAATTGCAAAATAAATCTCAAATGTATTCACCTGAACTCTTGGTCACAAACAAGTCAAATGTGCTAACTACGGCAAGTGACTAATAGCACTTTTATACACCAAGTGATGTGGGTAAAGTCATGTTTTTATTTCCCTTTACTAGAAAACCATTTCCAGGTCAATTACTCATCTCCTCAGGTGGCAAATTCATGAAGTTTAATAATCATTAAACTAAAGGAAAAGATTTATCTGCCCCAAGTTTCAGAATAAATGCTTTTCTTGAAATCACTGTGTGTTCTAATATCTAATCCCCGTCTTGAAATCTACGCATGTCTCCCACTTCATGGCACTTCTGAGCCCCAAAGTTTCTTTACACCCGGAGGTATAATGATATCAATAGTGAGGCCTTCTGCCTAGTGTGTCACATACATTGTTTTGTCCAATCCCTGTAAGACTGTGACATCATGATAACGATAGACATTTTACAGGTGACAACACTGAATCTTTAGGAAGCTTGTCCACAGTCTGATCTGACTGAAAAATCAAGCTCTTCCTTGGGGCATCAGCCAGCCATTGCTGCCTAATAAGCAGTCACAAGATCTCAATGGTATTCAACACTAACCGTTTCTTTTTCACCCTTCCACATCCTAGGTGAAGTTGCCCAATCGATCTTGGTCGGGCTTAACCAGACGGCTCCAAGCTGCGGGTGGGATCCTGCTCTGCCTCACACATCCGTCCACCTCCTCGGGCCACTGGACAGACTGGCGGGACCATGGTCTTCCCACGGTGATGACAGAGGCGCAGAGGGTAAGCCGAACACGCCGGGCCTCGTGAGGCCCAAACTGGCAACCAGTAGAGTGTTCTTTCCATCCACATCCCGCCGACCAAAGCCCGTTGTGTGGCCAAGCTCAGAGTTAAGGGCGTGAAAGTATACCCCTCTTTCACCGAAAGGACGTGCAAAGTTACACGGCAGACGAGCGTGGACACAGGGAAGGGTGAGACACTGGAAACAGGCATTCAGCATGTCCCAGTCACTCTGTCACTGGGCTCCCATAGGGGTACAGTCTTTCGTAAATACTGCGACGTGTGTGTGTTTGTAGTGAGGTCACGAATGAGCTATCGTTCTGACACACTTCGGGATAGGGAAAGCATATCTACTGTGATCAGCGAACCCGACGTGGGTGAAGGATCTCTCAGAGAAAGAAAGGAGAGCTTCAGAACTAACCAGGACTGGGAAGCCGAGGGCATTCTAGTCAAAGAAAATGGCATTCACATAGGACCAGTGGTCTTCAAGAAGAGGTAAAGAATCTGGGTCCCCTACGAGTAAAGAGCAGTGGGAGAAAGCTTGAAAAGCTAAGTGTAGAACAAGTAATCAGTGATCTTGAGTGTCAGGACCTAGAATTTGGATTTTATAAGATCATAAGAGGGCTTCGATGCAGGGAAATGGTGGAAGTCGGAACCGAGAGATCCTTCACCCACGTCGGGTTCGCTGGGCAGGGCCCTTCAAAGCCCCGAAACAGGCAACTGTCTCTTGGACGCTCCTTACTCTCGCCTCCAGTCATGACCGTCCAGTCTGTTTCTCCTGTCCCCATGGCAAAATATCCCGTCCCTGTAGCCCGCCCTCCCTAAACCCCACCCTCCACCCTCCTTTTTGGAAATCGTTATTTACTTATTGTGAGAGGAGCGGAGCGAGAGCATGAGCAGGGGAGGGGCAGAGAGAGAGAATCCCAAGCCTGATGCGGGGCTCGATCTCCTGGGGTGAACCGTGAGATCGTGACCCGAGCCAAAACCCGGAGTCAGAGCCTCCCCCGACTGAGCCACCCAGGCGCCACGGCTCTGCATTTCAAGGCTGAACTATCAGACAGCTCGCACCCCTGAGGTAGGGACAGCCGAATAAGTTGAACAGGCATCCCTGGGTGCAGGCCACGTGTGCTTACTACATAGCCGCCGTCAACAAAATTTTCTGCAGTAAAACTCCTGTATCTTCTAATGAACTCACGAGTGTAGGAAAATACGACAGAGGTACTGTGCTATTATCCCCTTATTATTGGTCAAAGAAGACTAATAACGTTATTCCCTGTCAACTATTATTAGTTCACATGGGAGAAGGGGCAGGAAAGAGACAAACCGACCTGTTCTCTGGGTCTCCTCGTGATGGCCCGGCGGCCTCTGAAGTTCTTCCTCAGCTGCTCTAGGTACCGAGGAACACGGTTTGAAAACCTGTCAATGAACTCTCTCGCCAGGAATGTCTGGTGGGTCCTGTTGTCTTTCACATCACACCTCCGTGAAAGCATGAAGCTACCTTGGTGCCAGGGCCTCTGTGATGTGATCTGAGACTCATGGGAAGTATTTTTCCCTTTCAGTCTGCCACGGCGTCTGCTTATCTGCCAATGTACCACCCCTTTGGTCCAGGGCATCTTCTTGTCCAGAAGTCACTTTGTTTTGTTTTGTTTTTTTAATTTTTTTTCAACGTTTTTATTTATTTTTGGGACAGAGAGAGACAGAGCTTGAACGGGGGAGGGGCAGAGAGAGAGGGAGACACAGAATCGGAAACAGGCTCCAGGCTCTGAGCCATCAGCCCAGACCCCGACGCGGGGCTCGAACTCACGGACCGCGAGATCGTGACCTGGCTGAAGTCGGACGCTTAACCGACTGCGCCACCCAGGCGCCCCTAGAAGTCACTTTGAAAAGTGTAAAATCTCTTTAGAGAAACAACCCGTCAGTCTGTGAATATCTTAGCTTGAATAGGGATTTGGGGACAGCCTTGAGACAGCACATGTAGGTAGGGTAAGAACTGTAAGGCCTAGATATGCGAGGGGCCCGGTGAAGAGGGGTCAGAAGAAGCTGGGGGGGGGGGGGTGAAGTAAACAGAAAAAAAGGAGATATAAGTGGAAAGGTGAGGAGAACTCAAAACAGAGGCGAGTCTCGTCGAGAAATACTTTTTCACTCATGAGCCCTGGCACCTTGTATGTAGAGGTCATGTTCTCTGAACCCAGACGCTTTAGGAAGTCCGTTTCCCTCTGCTCCTGTGGGGAAAGCCTGGTAGGTGAGCTTCCTTTGGAGTCCCCGCTCATTGTGGGATTTGCTGTAATTCTGATTGATCCAGAGCTCACATCGTCCATTTCAAACCATATGGTTTTGGAGTGAATTGCCGCAAAATTGCTTATTTCATATTTTTCATAGGTGCTGGGAAGGAGAAGTGGGACAAAACGGGCATAGTTTGGGCTTATCTGCTAGCTGCGTTACCTTTTCTAACGGCTATCGTGTGGTCAGTGGTCAACTGTCCCCTCCTCAAGAGCAAAAAGATACAGAATTCGTTGAATTCCTCTTGGACTTAGAACATTCTAGCAGGTAGCAGGTAGTTGCTGAAAAAGTACAAATTCGTAAGACATAAAAAGAATTTTAACGTTTCCTGTAAAATTCTGTAGGACTTTACTGAGAGCTTCCAGTGTATTTGTTTAACTCAGTTCAGCAAATAAGCATTGCCTTTTTTCTTTTTTTTTTTTTTACCGTTTATTTATTTTTGGGACAGAGAGAGACAGAGCATGAATGGGGGAGGGGCAGAGAGAGAGGGAGACACAGAATTGGAAACAGGCTCCAGGCTCTGAGCCATCAGCCCAGAGCCCGACGCGGGGCTCGAACTCCCGGACCGCGAGATCGTGACCTGGCTGAAGCCGGACGCTTAACCGACTGCGCCACCCAGGCGCCCCAGCATTGCCTTTTTTCATGCCGGGCACTGTGCTGACAAAAGCAGAGATAAATGGGACATTCTGTCTGTGCTCCACATGCTCCAAGTCTAAGGGAGGAAGACAGAGATACGGATGACTGTATTACCGTGTGCAAAGCGCCACATCCGAGGGACAAAGAGAGCCGTGTGGGAATAGGCAAGTGAAGGAGTGGTCTAGTCAGGCTTCCAGCGAGAGGGAGAAAGGTCAGGGGCGGAATTTTGGCTAAGGTGAGCCTTGAAAAGCCCCTGGAGACTTGGAGCTGGAGAAAGGTGTGATTAGATCAGCTGTCTCAAAAAAGCACTCAGGCAGGGAAAAAGCAGTCGAACTACTTAAGAGATTCTTGCAATCAATCACTCAAGAACTACTAAAAGAGACCAAATAAAATGTGGAGCCTGGGGACAGAGGAGGGACTTCCTCTAGGTGACCTCAGGAGGTGGAAATAATGAAAGCTTCGTACTCGAACGAGAGGTTTGTAAAAGGCAACTACTTTTTTCACATATATGAGAAACCCAAAATTTTCCCCTTCCTGTCGTGCATTGTGGAAGTGGCCGTGCTGGTAACTGCTCCCTCTAACTAAGAAAGAAACCGAGAAGCCCTTCCTCGGGAATAGTCAAGCACCTGCTAAGGGTGAGGCCTTAGTCCCCGGTCACTGGAGGACTCACATTCCCATTTGAAACGGAACGACTGGGGTATTTTCCAAGGAAATCCTTGTTTGAAATAGCTGCCCTCGTGGCGTGGATAAGAGAAGGTTCAGTTCGGGCTTACATGTCTTCGTACCATGGTCAATTGCTGAGACTCACTTTGTCGCACAAGTACTATGCAAAACATTGTAAAAGCGGGGAGAAAATAAAATGTTGGCATTCCGGGATTAGTGCGGGATATCATGTAGTGGGTAAAGATTAACAGTGGTAGTGAGATGTCACCCCATCAGTTAAGAGCCCATTATTGGGGTCACCCGGGTGGCTCAGTCAGTTGAGCATCCAACTCTTGATTTCAGCTCAAGTCATGATCTCATGGTTCATGGGTTTGAGCCCCACATCGCTGTCGGCACAGAGCCTGCTTGGGATTCTCTCTCTCCCTCTCTCTCTCGGCCCCTCCCCTGCTCTCGTGCTCGCGCTCTCTCTAAAAATAAATAAATAAGCATTGTTAAAAAGCCCCCAGTATTGAATGCCAGTGCCCAGAGGTCCACCTGACATCAAGTAGTACTCAGAGAATATCTGATGGATGAATAAATGAAGAAACAGGAAAAGTAGATGTCAAGAATACATAAATTAGTTTCTCGTGATATTTGTCTCTGGAATGGTAAGAAAATACTAATGCCCCGCCTTGTGTGGTTGCGGTAAAAAAGTATAATAAATATTTTGTCATATCCTGTGCGGTTTTTTTCCCCATTTCCATTTGCTGACGTTCAAACCACTGCTCACTTCCACCAGAAGTGGGAACATGTTTCCGTTTTTAGAATAGCATATGGATTGACTTTTCCCCCTTCTTGTATCTTGGGGGAGGGAATATTTTTATGAATAAACAAAATGTGGAATTAGATCCATACATTCAGGATAAAAATAAAGTGGGAAAAAACCTTGGGATATTAGGGCAAATCGTCGTAGAGGTGAGCGGCCATGAATACCCCCACGTTAACTAGTGGGGCACAGTCCTACCCACAGAAAGAGAGCTGAATCCCAAACCCACCAGAAACAAAAGAAAAATGTGACCCAATATGTCAAAAGTCGGTGAACGTTTTTATGACCCGTCAACTGTATCATTGCGAGTCGTTAGAGAGATTTTGATGAACATCCATTTTTGCATCGAGAGAAATAAATGAGCCACCATTTCTTTCCTTCTCTTTGTTCTCACCTTCAAGTTGTTAAGGTCTTTGAGAAGAATAAAAGATGACACTTCCGTAGCTCACAAATCAGACTTAACTGTTCCCATGTCAGTTTGAGTTTAGAAAAGATTACTTTCATCTAACAGCCCTCTCGGATACAATACTACAGTGGGGTACCGTGTCACCTCCAGAAATGATTTATACCGTGGCTATCTAAATTTTAAAATATTAGAGAACTCTGCCTTCTATCTATATCCATGCTTTTAAAACAGCTCCCAACAGCACAAAGAACAAAGGAAGAACGTTTTCATATTCCTGAACTACCTACAACCCTAAATTAAGTTAGTCTTTAGAAAACCGTTCAAAACAGAAGTCAAAAGGAACACACACACACACACACACATACACCCCTTCTCCAGTTTTCCAGCCATCATAAGAGAAACAACTCAGACCTAAGACTTGGTTACTTTTCATCCGAAAAATCAGAAACTGAGAGTAAGAGACCCTTGTGAGGATCACAGGGACAATAAGAGATGTACACAAATCCTTAATATCTACACAGTGATAAGGTCACCGTCTTGGGAAGGCATCAAAAGTGACGACACCCAGAGAAAGAAAGGAAAGCTTCAGAACTAACCAGGACTGGGAACCCGAGGGCATTCTAGTCAAAGAAAATGGCATTCACATAGGACCAGTGGTCTTCAAGAAGAGGTAAAGAATCTGGGTCCCCTACGAGTAAAGAGCGTTGGGAGAAAGCTTGGAAAACAAAGTGTAGAACAAGTAATCAGTGATCTTGAGTGTCAGGACCTAGAATTTGGATTTTATAAGATCATAAGAGGGCTTCGATGCAGGGAAATGATGGAAGTCAGTTGCATTTTAGATTCATTAGGAAGTAGAAGAGAGAGAGACTGGGTTCTACTCCTGAAGCCAAGACTACACTGAATGTTAAGTAACGGAACCTTAAACCAGAGCATCAGCAGGAGGGATGGAAAGGAAGATCCAAATTCAACAGGTATAAAATGACACAATGGCTTGCAGCTTCCAGTTCTGCATGTAAGGAGCTTGGAAGTGACCACATTGTCCTAACAATAGGTAAAAAGCCGAACAGGCTGGAAAACCAGCAACTCTTCTTAGTTTCAGAAGAGAGGGGAGGATGCAGGGTAGCTCACTGCCCCCAAGATTGGAGAGACAGACAGACAAATGCAGGGAATCACAGTTTATTGGAGCAGAGACTCATGAGTGGAAACTGTGATAACCAGTGCCAGGGTAAAAAAAAAAAAAGCTGACCTATAATTGATGTACTGATGGAGGCTCAGTGCTGGGACAAATGGACATCCACATACAAAAAAAAAAAAAAAGAATCTAGACACAGACCTCACACCCTTCACAAAAATTAATTCAAAATGGATCCTAGACCTAAACGTAAAGCCTCAAACTATGAAACTCTTAGAAGATAACGTAGGAGAAAACCTAGATCACTTTGGGTATGGTGATGCCTTTTTAGATGCACCACCAAAGACACAATCCGTGAAATAAATAACTGATAAACGGAAGTTTATTAAAATTAAAAAGTTCTGCTCTATGAAAGACAATATCAAGAGAATGGAAAAGACAAGCTACAGGATGAGATAAAATATTTGCAGAAGAAACATTGGATAAAGAACTATTATATGAAATACACAAAGAACTCTTTAGACCCACAATAAGAAAATGAAGAACCCAATTAAAAGCTGGACCAAAGACCTTAACAGGCCCCTCACCAAAGATCGACAGATGACAAAATAAGCACGTGAAAAGATGTCTCACATCATGTGTCATCAGGAAAAGGCAAATTAAAACAAAGAGATACCACTATTAGACCTGCTAAAATGGCCAAAATCCAAAATACTGACAACACCAAATGCTGGTGAAGATGTGGAACAACAGGAACTCTCGCTCATTGCTGGCAGGAATGCAAAACGGTGCAGCCGCTGTGAAACACAGTTTGGCAGTTTCGTAAATAACAAAACATACTTTGGGGCACCCGGGGGGTTCAGTCAGTTGAGTGTCCACTTCCGCTCAGGTCATGATCTCATGGTTCTTGAGTTCGAGCCCCACATGGGGCTCACTGCGGTTAGCACAGAGCCTGCTTTGGATCATCTGTCCCCCTCTCACTCTGCCCCTCCCCCACTCATGTTCTCTCTCTCCCTCTCTCTCTCTCAAACAGAAATAAACGTTTAAAAACAAAACAAAACAGGGGCGCCTGGGTGACTCAGTTGTTAAGCACCTGACTTGGGCTCAGGTCATGATCTCACGGTTTGTAAGCTTGAGCCCCACATCAGGTGGCCACGAGCCCTGCTTTGGGTGAGCCTGCTTCTCTCTCTCTTTCTCTCTCTCTCCCTCTCAGCCCCTAGTGGGACTTTGTGTCTCTCTCTCCCTCTGCCCTTCATGGGATTCTCTCTCTCTGCCCCTCACTCACTTGCACCCCCCCCCAAACAAAACAAAACAAAACAAAACATACTCTTATCGTATAACCCATTAATCATGCTCTGTGGCATTTACCCACAGGAGTTGAAAACTTAATTCCACAGAAAAACCTGAACACAGATGTTCATAGAAGCTTCTTTCATAATTGCCAAATCTTGGAAGCATCTGGGATGCCCTTCAGTAAGTGAACGGATAAATAAAGAGTGGTACATCCAGGCAGCGGAATATTCAGAGCTAAAGAGAAATGAGTTACCAAGTCAGGAAAAGACACGGAGTTTAAATGCGTATTCCTAAGTGAAAGAAGGCAGACTGAAAAGGCTACATGCTGTAAGATTCCAACCATGTAACCTTTTGGAAAAGGCAAAACCATGCGGACAATAAAAAGATCAGTGGATGCGGAGTGGGTGGGGAGGGTGGAGGTAAACTATGGACTTTAGGTGATTATGATCTGTCAATGTAGATTCATCCTCGGTAAAAAAAAATAAATAAATAAAAATAAAAAGTACCTTTTGGGTGAGTGCTATTGATAATGGCAAAGATTACACATGTGTTGGGGCCCAGGATGTGTGAGACATCTCAGTACCTTCCTCTCAGTTTTGCTGTAAATCTAAAACTGACCTATAAAACAATCAAGTCTTTTAACAAGAGACACATAATCTCCAGGATTTTCTACGTGCTGAGATGTGAGGACAAAATGGGCGCAGATACCTGTGAATTCTCTGTGAAGTCTGTGTGACTGGGAAAATGGTGTGGCATTTACGCAAATCAGAAGCCAAGAAAGTAGAAGACGTGGAAGACGAGAGATAATTAGGTCATGTTTAGAACATGTTGAATTGGAAATAAATAAATAAAATATGTTGAATTTGAGGTCCCCATGGAACAACCGGCTAGGAAGTTCTACCTAGCGCTCAGTGCCATGAGGCCTGAACTTAAATAGACCTATTCAGTTTTGTGACTTCTTGTGTGTGAGCGGAAACACTAGATAGTAGAGTTTATCATAGGCTAGATATTGTCAGCCGCCTGTGAGTAAGACCCACCTGGAAGGAAGTCAAGGCCTCACTGCGGAACAAGACGCCTCTGGAATGAGGCCAAGAAGAATGACTATTTCAAATTACTAGCAAAAACAGTGTTAACATGGCTGGTCTCAGAATGGATAAAACAGAAGGAACAAACCTTGTGTTATTTCCCTGTGTCATACTTCCTCTTTTCCCCTGATTTGCATGCCTTTTGCATTGTTACCTAGAATCGCTCCCTCTTTCTCTTCAAGCCTTTTAGATCTCTTTGCATCTTTTACCTTGCTACTAGACTTGTAGGACGGTATACCCAGTGGTTATAATTGAATCGTTGTTTCCAAATGCAGTGTTTAGACATAAACTTCAGTTACTTAACAAAAAAGTGGGGAGCCCGGTGTGGAACCCAAGATGGAGCCGGAACTCACAACCACGATGAAGGCCTGAGCCGAGATCAGGAGTCAGACACTTAACCAACTGAGCCACCCAGGCACCCCACAGAATGAGCTTTTTTAAAAAATCAATTTTGTGGGGCGCCTGGGTGGCTCAGTCGGTTGAGCGTCCGACTTCGGCTCAGGTCACGATCTCGCGGTCTGTGAGTTCGAGCCCCGCGTCGGGCTCCGGGCTGATGGCTCGGAGCCTGGAGCCTGCTTCCGATTCTGTGTCTCCCTCTCTCTCTGCCCCTCCCCCGTTCATGCTCTGTCTCTGTCTCAAAAATAAATAAATGTTAAAAAAAATTTTTTTTTTTAAATCAATTTTGTCAGACAAAGGAATAGAGTAAATTTTGGCAGGTTAGCAAAGCAAGATTTTCCCCTCACCAAATTGCCAGCACATAAACAAAAGATGGAAGGGGGAAGCAAGAGAGGGAGAAGGAAGCAGAGGAGGGGTGAGAAATGAAGAAGAACAAGAAAGGAAGAAAGCAAAGTAGGAGAGAAGGAGAAAGGAAGGAAAAAATGTTTTGATTGAATCCTTTGAGGTGCTGGAGAATCACATAAAGATGATTGTTTTGTTTCTTTTTCAGGCTTTTATTTAAATTCGGGTTGGTTAACATATAGTGTATTGATTTCAGGAGTAGAATTTAGTGATTCATCACTTACACACAACACCCAGTGCTCATCGTCACAAGTTCCCTCCTTAATCCCCGTCACCCATTTAGCCCATCCCCTGCCCACCTCCCTTCCATCAACCTTCAGTTTGTTCTCTGTAGTTAAGAGTCTCCTGTGGTTTGCTTTCCTCTCTTTTTTCCTCCTTCACATATGTTCATCTGTTTTGTTTCTTAAGTTCCATATATGGCTGAAATAATATGGTACTTGTCTTTCTACTTATTTTGCTTAGTATAAAACATTCTAGCACCATCTACGTTGTTACAAATGGCAAGATTTCATTCTTTTTGAGTGCCGAGTAATCCTCCATCATATATATATATATACACACACACACACACACACACACACACACACACACCCCACATCTTCTTTATCCATTCATCCATCAGTGGACATTTGGGCTCTTTCCATACCTTGGCTATTGTTGATAGTGCTGCTATAAATATCGGGGTGCATGTGCCCCTTCAAATCAGCATTTTTGTATCTTTTGGGTAGATACCCAGTAGTGCAACTGTTGGGTCATGGGGTTGTTCTGTTTTTACCTCTTTGAGGACCCTCCACACTGTTTTCCACGGTGGCTGTGCCATTTTGCATTCCCACCAACAGTGTAAGAGGGTTTCCCTTTCTCCACATTCAAGTCAGCATGGAGGTGAAAATCTAGATATGTCAGTCCTCAACACTCACTAATCAAACAAAGCTATATTTATTAATTCTGCTTCAGACGGACGGACCCTACTCAGGTCTGTTAGAAGTAGAAAACCAGATAGAAAATAGGAGCCTGGGTGGCTCAGTCGGTTAAGCCTCCGACCCTTGATTTTGGCTCAGGTCATGATCTCATGGTGTCGTGGGATCGGGCCCCAAGTTGGGCTCTGTGCTGACACTGCAGAGCCTGCTTAGGATTCTCTCTCTCCCTCTCTCTGCCCCTCCCCCTGCTCATACACTCTCTCTAAATAAATAAACTTTTTAAATAAACAAATAAAGTACTTTTAGTAACACTCACTTTATGATGTCACTTTAAGCTAAAAGGTGTATATGTATGTGTGCTTATTATGCATCAGCATAGAATTCAACACAGTCTCACTAGCTTCTAGTTCACTTCCTTACAGCATCACTATTAGAATTAAGTGAAATCATGTGTTTGGAGGCACCTGGAAAGCAGTAGATTAGCATGACAAGCTTACAAAGTAATAAAATGATGCTTGGGAAAAAATAGCTATAGCTGTGTACATATCCTCATGATTCTTTTTAAGTTGACGTTGAGAAGGAATTTATTTTGCTGAATAATACCTTGTAGCCTTATTGAAGTTCTAAATATTCTACATGCTAAAATAAAATTATAGTGCATTCCCTGAAGTATTTTCAGTCACTATAAAATGCCATCTGACTGCATTGCCTCTTTTTTAGACGCAAGCCATATTTGCCTTTCAAACTCTGCTGACTGAAAGGGAAAATGCAGTGTTGATTAGCTTTCTAAGCCCCACTAGATTTTCAAGATGAACATCTTCTCTACATTTTAGTTGTGGAAACATGGCGGTAATCTGTGTCCATGTGACCACCCAAATTTCGACGAAAGTGGTTCCAAACCCGTAGATCTCTACCCGTGGTAGTTAATTGCAAAAGGTCTGCATGTTCATGGACACACAGAGTGCTAATTTCTCATTAGCTGAATACTTCCTCAGGAATATTTGTGCCAATATTTTAAATAGTACTTGCTCTTGGGATTAATAAAATAAAGTATCTTCTGAAAGCATTTATCATAGAAAAGACTCTTGCTTGCAATGTAAGGGAAATCCAACTTGAACTAAAAATGGTATTTATAGACTCCTGTATCTGAAAAGTGTCTGCGTCAGCCCAGGCACGAATAGTTTTAGGGGCCCAAAGCATGAAAATGGTACTCCCATCTCTTTAAATATCTCAGCTTCATCTCCTGGCCTTGAGTTTTATTCTCAGGCGTACTTTATCCTTGTGAAGCCAGTGACCAGCAGCTACAGACCTATACAAGCAAATCCCAACAGTCCAGGACACAAGGGACAACCTTACTCTCAACAGTCCCAGCAAAGGTCCAAAGACCGTCTGCGATCGGGTAGGCCAGGCTCTTCCTGGAAAGAATTACTGAGGCCAGGGAGAAGCAATGCTGTGATTGGCCAGGCCTGAGTCACGTGCCCAGTCTGGGAGCCGAGAATTACGTAGAAATCATCCAGCATGAACGGATTGAAAGTCAAAAAGGCGAGACGGTTCACCGTAGGAAATTTGGGGTACTGGGACGTCAATAAAGGGAGGAAACACTGACCAGCAAAGTAGCAGATGGCCATTGCAGCATTATAGAATCTATAGTGGTAGTTTGCAGTGATGGATTTTCTCAACTTGCGCGCATCTTAAAATGTTTTGATGCGGGGCGCCTGGGTGCCTCGGTCGGTTAAGCCTCCGACTTCGGCTCAGGTCACGATCTCGCGGTCCGTGAGTTCGAGCCCCACGTCGGGCTCTGTGCTGACAGCTCAGAGCCTGGAGCCTGTTTCGGATTCTGTGTCTCCCTCTCTCTGACCCTCCCCCGTTCATGCCCTGTCTCTCTGTGTCTCAAAAATAAATAAACGTTAAAAAAAATTTAAAAAAAATGTTTTGATGCTTACAAAAGGGGTCCTCCCCTTTGAAAAGCCTGAAAATCTCTTAATTGATACTTCTTTCCAGAGAAGTATGGGGACTGATAGAGATCAGATACATGGATGAGTAACTGAAGTTTCTATCAATTTAGATCATTACCGTGGTGAGTATGATACCATCGACAGCTGCTTTGGAATTTCTCATACTTATAAGTCACTAGCCCAGTGAGTTTTCGTGGCCCATTAAGTAACTTCTGAAAGCATTGCCTTCTCTAGGGAGCAGGAAACACTACAAAAGAAAATTTTATAAAGCGCCTTTCTCAGCAGTTTTCTTTCAGTTGAGGGGTTTATTCTTGAATCTTCTGAAATATCCAGGTTACTGCTTACAGAATGAGTTTAAGAATTTTCTTAGTGGTAATTCAAAATTAGTTATGCAGTCTTTATATAAAGGCATTTAATCTTTTTAGTACTTCTTTCCATGAGATAGCTTAGCTCAAAGGAATTTTATGAGGTTGGTCATTATAGCATTTCCCCGTTTCTCCTCACTTTCCTCTTTGCCTTTCACCAATTATTTCTGAAATAATAGTATCTTTTCTCTTTTAAAAAAAATGTTTATTTCTTTTTGAGAAAGAGACAGTGTGAGCAGGGGAGGGGCAAAGAGAGAGGGAGGCACAGAATCCGAAGCAGGCTCTAGGCTCCTACCTGTCAGTGCAGAGCCCGTCGCAGGGCTGGAACCCACGAACTGTGAGATCCTCACCTCAACCCGAGTCAGATGCTTTAACTGACTGAGCCACCCAGACGCTCCTTAAATAATATTATCTTTTCTTGATACTTATCTTTGGATACTCTTTTTTACACGTGAAAATTCCAAAGAGCGGTTAATATCCAAAACATGTAAAGAAGTCACACAACTCGTCATCGCTTGCCATCGGGGAAATGCTAATCAAAACTACAATGAGGTATCACCTCACACCTGCTGAAATGGCTAAAATAAAAAACTCAAGAAACAAGTATTGGCAAGGATGTGGAGAAAAAAGAACCCTCTGGTACTGTTGCTGTTAGTGGGAATGCAAACTGGTGCAGCCACAGTATGGAGGTTCCTCAAAGAAAGAAAAAAATAGAACTACTCTACGACCCAGTGATCGCGCTACTGGGTATTTACCCAAAGAATACAAAGACACTAATTCAAAGGGATATATGCACCCTGTGTTTATAGCAGCATTATTTACAATAGCCAAGATATGGAAGCAGCCCAAGTGTCCATCCAATGATGAATGGATAAAGAAGATATATATATAGAGAGATAGATATCTCTTATTTATATATATATAATTTATATATATATCTTTTATTTATATATCTTATTTATATATATAATTTATATATATCTTATCTATATATATAATTTATATATATATACATATATAGCCACACACAATGGAATATTATTCAGCCATAAAAAATAACGAAATCTTGCCATTTGCAATGACATGGATGGAGCTAGAGAGGGTAATGCTAAGCATAATAAGCCAGAGAAAGATAAATACCATATGATTTCGCTCATATATGGAATTTAAGAAAGAAACAAGCCAAGGGAAAAAATAAGAGAGAGGAAGAAAGCCAGAAACAGACTCTTAATATCGAGAACCATCTTATGGTTACCCGAGTGAGGTGGGGGGGTGGGGATGAGCTAAACAGGTGATGGGGATTCAGGATTGCTCCTGTGATAATCACCGGGTGATGTATGGAAGCGTTGAGTCACTATATTGTACACCTGAAACTAATATAACACTGTATGTTAACTAACTGGAATTAAAAATAAAACTTTAGGGGCACCTGGGTGGCGCAGTCGGTTAAGCGTCCGACTTCAGCCAGGTCACGATCTTGCGGTCCGTGAGTTCGAGCCCCGCGTCGGGCTCTGGGCTGAAGGCTCAGAGCCTGGAGCCTGTTTCCGATTCTGTGTCTCCCTCTCTCTCTGCCCCTCCCCCGTTCATGCTCTGTCTCTCTCTGTCCCAAAAATAAATAAAAACGTTGAAAAAAAAATTAAATAAATAAATAAAACTTTAGGGGCACCTTCCTGGCTTAGTCAGTGGACCATGGGAATCTTGATCTTGGGGTCGTGAGTTCGAGCCCCACGTGGGCACAGAGATTTTATAAATTGTACATTTTTAGAATACACAATTTGATAAGTTTTACCACACTACCAAGAAATCATGACCATAATCAAGGAAAAGAACATATTTAATACCCTCAAAAGGGATTTATTTTTACAAAAGCTACACGTAACAGAAGGGTATATTTTGATTCAATTGAAGTAATAGCTTTATGATAATAATAATATTTAATTTTAAAAAAAAACCTGGGCAGCCAAAGAAATGGGTTTATTGTCATTTGACATATTCAGTGAGACGGAGGTTGAAGAAGACATCAATTCTAAGATGTTCTCATTATCTGAAAATGAGTGTTTCCCTTATCTCTATCTTTCAAGGAATATACCTTGTGTCTTAGTGTTTGGAATTATCTTACAAATTTTACACTGAAACCTTTTTTTTTAATTTTTTTAAATTTTTTTTTAACGTTTATTTATTTTTGAGACAGAGAGAGACAGAGCATGAACGGGGGAGGGGCAGAGAGAGAGGGAGACACAGAATCGGAAACAGGCTCCGGGCTCCGAGCCGTCAGCCCAGAGCCCGACGCGGGGCTCGAACTCGCGGACCGCGAGATCGTGACCTGAGCCGAAGTCGGATGCTTAACCGACTGAGCCACCCAGGCGCCCCTACACTGAAACCTTTAAGTTTACCTATTCACTCTGAGAGAAAGAGAGGGTGCAAGTGAGGGAGGAGCAGAGAGAGAGAGAGAGAGGGAGAGAGAATCCCAAGCACAATCTGCACTGTCAGCACACATCTGTGTGCCCAACGCAGGGCTTGAGCTCACGAATTGTGAGATCATGACCTGAGCCAAAGTCAGATGCTTAAGCAACTGAGCCACCCAGGTGCCCCTACACTGAAACTTTTGAAAACAGAGAAAAGAAAAATGAACCCACATAATTCTACTGCCGCAGCACAACCATCGCTACCTTTTTGCACGTTTCCTTCTAGTCTTTTTTCCAAATGCGTCTTTTATTTTTGTAGTTAATTGTACTTTCACCGTCCTTACCATTTTCTACGACTCGTTCCGCTTGATACTCTTTTCTCCATAGTCCTAATTTGTTCGGCTCTTGTAAGTTGTCATTGTAAAATGATTATAGACTCCTAGGAGGTTGCAAAAAACATGTACAGGGAACTTCTGTGTACCCTTCATCATCCAGTGTCCCCCAGTAAGAACATGTGGTTTGACTACAGTAAGATTCCAAAACCAGAAAGTTGACGCTGATACAAACCACAGAGTTTGTTCAGATGTCATCTGTTTCACATGCACTCATTTGTGTAGTCTGTATGTATGGGTGCATCCGTGTGCATGGTTGTATGCAACTTCAGCATATGTTTAGAGTTGTGTATCCATCACCATAATCAAAATGCAGACCTTGTCCACCACCGAAAGGCTCCTCCTTGCTACTGCCTTATAGTCACTCCTACTCCCTTGCCTTCCCCATTCCCAGCCCCTGGAAACCACCAATATTTTCTCGGTTTCCATAATTTTGTTACTTCGACAGTGTAATATGATACGATCGTAGAATGTTTACCATTTTGCAATTGGTGTTCTCACCGTATACCCCTTGAGGTTCATGCAAGTTATGTGTGTGTCATAGTTCATTCCTGTTTATTGTTCAGTGGTATTCCGTTGTCTGTGCAAGAGTTGGCATCCATTCACCCATTGAAGGACATCTGGGTTGTGTCTAGTTTTTGTCTATTACAAGTAAGGCTATTATAAACATTTGTGTGCAGGGTATTTAAAATTTTTTTATTTTAGAGAAAGAGAGAGCATGAGTGGGGTAGAGGGGCAGAAGGAGAGAGAGAGAGAGAGAGAGAGAGAGAGAGAGAGAGAGAGAGTCCTAAGCAGACTCCACGCTCAGCCTGGAGCCTGATGAGGGGCTTAACCCCACAACCCTGGGATTCTGACCTGAGCCAAAATCAAGAGTCAGATGCTCAACCAACCGAGCCGCCCAGGCGCCCCTGTGTACAGGTTTTTGTCTGAATATGTTTTCATATCTCTGGAATAAGCTGCTGGATCGCATAGCGTTGTGGACTGAATATTTGTGTCCCCCCCCCCAAATAATCCTATGCTGAAGCCTTAACTTCCAGGGTGGCTGTATTTGGAGTAAGGAAGTAATTAAGGTTAAATGAGGTCAGAAGGGTGGGCCCCCAATCACTGTAAGACTAATATCCTTATAAGAAGAAAACACCAGAAAGCTAGCCAGCTGTCTGTCTCCTCTTTTCCTGTGCATGTACTGAGAGAAAAAAAAAACCCGTGAGGAAATACTGAGAAGGTGGCCATCAATACGCCAGGAAGAGAGCTATCGCCAGGTACCAAACTGGCCAGAACCTTGATCTTGGACTTCTGGCCTCCTGAACTGTGAGAAAATACGTTTGTGTTGTTTAAGTCACCCAGGCTGGGGTATTTTGTTATGGCAGTCCACACCAACGGATATGTATGGTAAGTGCGGTTTTCGTTATAAAAGAAACTGTCAAACTGCTTCCCAGCGTGGCTGTATCATTTTACATTTTGGCCGTTAATTATGAATGATCCCGGGGCGCCTGGGTGGCGCAGTCGGTTAAGCGTCCGACTTCAGCCAGGTCACGATCTCGCAGTCCGTGAGTTCGAACCCCGCGTCGGGCTCTGGGCTGATGGCTCGGAGCCTGGAGCCTGCTTCCGATTCTGTGTCTCCCTCTCTCTCTGCCCCTCCCCCGTTCATGCTCTGTCTCTCTCTGTCCCAAAAATAAATAAAAAAGGTTGACAAAAAAATTTAATTATGAATGATCCCGTTTCCTTGCCTCTTCGCCAGCATTTGGTATTGCCATGATTTTTTTTATTTTAGCCGTTCTGATAGATAGGTAGTCCTATCCCTTTGTGGTTTTAATTTGCATTTCCGTAATGACTAATAATGCTAACCATTTTTTCCGGTGCCATACTTCCTTTTACCTCCCTAAAACTGTGAAATGTCAGGTGTAAACTTCAGTCCACAAAAAATCAGACGTGCCAAAACCTTAACCTTATTTTTCCTAAACTGAATGCAGTTTTCCATACACCTATATCAGTCAGCTCTTGCCGGAATAATTCCGCGTAAGAATTGAGCTCAGAATTTCTGGGGAATACAATGATTAACGTTTTTTAGAGGCTGATCTCTGCAGGGTTTGGCCAGATGGCTTTCCCAGAAAGTAACTGTAGGTCTGACTGGGCATGGCTGGGGTGGTTCTACCCATGCCCCCGTGTGTGCATTTTCAAGTCCAGATCGAAGGAGCAGCAGCTTCCTTGAGGAAGCTCTTTTCATGGTGATGGTCGAAGCTTCAGAGGGCACCTGGCAACTTTCAGGCCTCTCAAGAGCTGGGCCTGAAACCCACAAACTATTGTTTCTCCCCATACACCGTTGGCCAAGCAAGTCATATTTCCAAGCCCAAAGTCAGAGTGTGTGGGAATTTACAAATTACATGGCAAAGGTCATGGACAGACAGAGAGTACGTAACTGAGGCCAACAATTACAATCTGTCACGACCCAACGACCGGCCAGATGGCTAAAACCTCAAGTTTTCCCTTGAGGTTTCAGCTACAGGTTAAGCAGTGGGCCTTCGTAACTCTAAGCCTGAAGGGTGGGGGCGTCCTCTGTGGGAGATCATCATGTGTCCACTCTTGTCGTCTTCCAACCCCCTCTTCGTTCCATTGTGCTCTAGTCGTCGGTCTACAGAGGTCACTGCCACGTCTCGTTTGGCCAATGGCAAGGCCTTTTCAAGTGGGTTGACTCTCTGTCAAGTCTTCTTGGCCACTGGTAGGTCCTGTGGGTCATACCTGAGTGCTGTGGAGACGTCTCAGGCACAGCTGCCTATACACCATTAATAGGGGAATTATAAAATCTCCCCCTCTCAGGGACACCTAAATATTTGACCCGTGGCCTAGGAGTACACCAGACCGAGGAAAACAAGGGTCCTCTTGAGGTTGCTGTGTACTGAGCAGTGTTTCGTGGGCAAGCTAAACATGGTTATTTGGTTATTGAGATCGTTCATTGTTTACTTGTGTCATCCGTGATTGATGAGATTAAGGAGCCCTGGAGAATAGAATCTAGTCATGTTCTCCTGAAAGGTTTATAACACTATAAAAATATAAATGCTAACGAGACCCTAGAGCATTCCTTGATCCATGTATACTCAGCCTCACTGTCTTGCGACCTCGCAAGTCCCTGCGTGGAGTCGTTAAAGACTTTGGGAGCTGTGCCTGGGTGTTGTGAGGCCTTTGTTGTGCCGTCATTGTGTATGTCGATTTTCCTGTCCTGCGTCCTTTGTTAAGGCTGAGCAAACTAGGTGCTTGTGAAGTAAGTGGTCTCTTTTGAATGTGATTGTCGGTCGGAGCCTAAGACATCCTTTAGCGGTTTTGTAGGGTTCAAGTCTCCCTCTGCCACAAGGACTTGGCCTCGTTTGGGCAGGAATGGGCAGGGAAAGGGCTTCTTTCCAGAAACCGTACTGATGTTCAATCCCTTTCCTGTCTTCTGATCTTGTCTCCCTTTTCATGAGTCTACCAAAACTGTTGACTTCTGACGATATAATCTTCCAGACCTTTTGTCTGAAGCCCCAAGCGTGGCTTTGTTTTTCGCCTCCAAAGCCAAGAGTCTGATTCTGTTGTCTGTGTGTTCTGGAATGCCAGACCTTCTCTGAGGAAGTAAAGGTAAAATGCCTGAGCTCTCTCGGTCCCGTCTCTCTTGTCCTGCTTTACCTGTCGGACGAGGCAATACGCTGTGGGATGAAGTTCAGGTTTGTTGCCCAACACACCTTGGTTCCCATCTCAGCTTCAGCTCTTAGTAGCTGTATGATATGCAGCCAGTCAGTTAACCTCTGTGAGTCACTTGATCAAGGCCACCAGTTTTAAGTACTCTTTGGTGATGTCCATGCTTCTTTCAGAACCTCTCACGTCTTTTTCTCGGGCACCACAAAGATGTCACTTCCCTACAATGGAGTGAGGCGCCATATTTAAGTAGCACTCCTTCCTTTCACCAGTTTGAAAAGCGAACGTAGCCTTCTTGTGCTTCCATCGCCTGTACATCCGGGTGCGGCAACCTGGGGGGAACTGAATGACGGGAGAGATGTAGGAAGGGAAGAAAACCCGCGCCCGTATGACTCAGACCCTTGCTCCCTCGCTTTCGCAAGTGTCTCTGATGCATAGCAAATGCCAGAGCGCAGAACTTCTAGCACCACACCCTTTCTCTAGTCTCATTCTTCCGTCTTCAACGTCTGTCAGATTCTGTCCCTTAGAACGTCTGTCTGTCTCCTCGGCCACCTCCCCAGATTTCATCTAACTCATCCTCTCTATATCTACGACTGGCACTACAGCCTTGAAAGAGGAAAGCAAAAATTCTCATGAAAGTGATGCCAGGGCGCCTGGGTGGCTCAGATGATTAAGCGTCTGAATTCAGCTCGGGTCATGATCTCACAGTTTGTGAGTTCGAGCCCTGCATCAGGCTCTGCACTGACAGTGTAGAGCCTACTTGGGATTCTCTCTCTCTCTCTCTCTCTCTCTCTCTCTCTCTTTCTGTTTCTATCTCTCTCTCCATCTCTCTCTCTCTCTCTCTCTCTCTCTCTCTCTCTCTCTCTCTTTCTCTCTGCTCCTCCCCAACTGACAGTTTCTCTCTATATCAAAATAAATAAACTTTAAAAAGAAAGAAAGTGGGGCGCCTGGGTGGCGCAGTCGGTTAAGCGTCCGACTTCAGCCAGGTCACGATCTCGCGGTCCGTGAGTTCGAGCCCCGCGTCGGGCTCCGGGCTGATGGCTCAGAGCCTGGAGCCTGTTTCCGATTCTGTGTCTCCCTCTCTCTCTGCCCCTCCCCCGTTCATGCTCTGTCTCTTTCTGTCCCAAAAATAAATAAATAAATAAACGTTGGAAAAAAAAATTAAAAAAAGAAAGAAAGAAAGAAAGAAAAAGAAAGAAAGAAAGAAAAGCCTGGACAATGGGTAAGCAAGACTATCTTTGGGGCACCTGGGTGGCTTAGTCAGTAAGTGTCCAACTGTTGACTTTGGCTCAATTCATGATCTCACAGTTTGTGAGTTGGAGCCCTGTGTCTGTCAGTGCGGAGTCTGCTTGGGATTCTCTCTGCCCCTCCCCTGCTTGCTCTCTATCTTTCTTTCAAAATAAATTTTAAAAATTATAAACTTTTTAAAAAATTACAAAATACGCTTCAGAAAGTGATGCTGCTACTTAACTCACAACCTTTAGAGGTCAGGTGAGCTCATGGTTTGGAAATCCCTTTGTTTTAATTTTTTTATGTTTATTTATTTTTGAAAGAGAGAGAGAGAGACAGAGCATGAGCGGGGAAGGGACAGAGAGAGAGGGAGACACAGAATCGGAAGCAGGCTCCAGGCTCTGAGCTGTCCGCACAGAGCCCAATGCGGGGCTTGAACCCACGAAACGCGAGATCATGACCCGAGCCCAGGTCGGACATTTAACCAACTGAGTCAACCAGGAGCCCCAATTAGAAACCCCTTTGTAAGCTATAAAGTGCCACACACATAGCAGTGTCATCTGTGAGTAGTCACAGGAGTGGCCCCAGCAGGAGTAACCTCCCTAGCGCCAGATAGAAACCAATCAGGGATATGAACCTGTCTGGCCCTGTCTGGCTAATTGTTGCCACAGGCTGTCAGTTTATTTGCATAAGAGCCTGCGATGCTCCTGGGAAATACGTTTTTGCGAATAGAAAGAAGAACAGTGACTGTGACACGGGAAAGCTCCTGAAAGATGATTAATGTTGTGGCAGCTGGAGGCCCTAGAAACCTAATATCAGTCATAAGGACCTGAAACTGATACCACAAGCCTTGGTCACCGAGAGGCGTGGTGCTTCTGAGTACAGAGTGATGGCAGTCTTTTGAACTTACCCCTCCACCAGAAGGATCGTTGGGTCATTAGGAGAAAAAGTGGCCGTCGTGAAAATCTAGATGATTAAAAAAAAAAAAAAAGCCCTAGAAAACAAAAGGTAACGCACAGAGTAGAGGTCACACGACGCCAACTCTTGGTACGTTCCGGGCTCCGGGAGTATTGGGGGAATCACTGAGGCAGCGTACAAAGATTGATAAAAGAGAGCCCCTGAATTAACAAGTGTATTCTTCAGCTTAGGAGATCATGTTCACTTTCTAGAACTCTTGAGAACAAGTAAAACCCATTAAGGCGAACCTATACCGAGTGCCTATGCATGAGCTAGTTATAGCCATGTGAGGACTGAAAATGATTTGCAGACCAGCAGAGGTCTGCGGGCCACAATTTGAGCAGCTATGAATTTGCGAGTGAACCGTCCCGTTCTTTCACACACTCCCATATACACATGCTCCTCTCCTATGCGCTTTTCCATATTGCTACACCAGAGTTTCTAGCTCTTTATGTCTAAGAGATCTTGCATCCTTAGTGAGATAAGAAAAAAGGTCTGGTGGTTCCTATTACTCCGTTTGGTAAACGGAGTAGTAACGTAACATAAACAACATAGAACATAAACGACAAGAAAAACGTTACGGTTCTTAAAAAGCAAAATAACAAACAACTCCAGGCCTACAGCATCGCATTGTTGTTCAGAATCCTCAGGCAGTAGAAACCTTCCACAGAGCCGACAAAACAACTAGCTGGATGCAGATCTTTGGGTCTTGGAAACCTCAAGCTCCTTTTCTCAGCCTTGGGTTTCTAGAAGACACTTTGTCTCACCTCCAGACTTGCGTATCTTTGTTGTGGGTCTACGTATGTTCCACAAACGTGAGACACTAAGATTGCTGTATTTTTTATTTTCTCTTGACGTGTTTTAGTCTTCGTTTATATCCCACAGTGCCTGATGAGCAATTAATTATTAATTAATTAATTGTGACTAAGAAGTGGAAGAGGAACAGTAAGTAAGAGTAAGAATGCAGATCCTTCTAGCCAACAATAAATTGTTATTTGACTGCAAAGAAACCGCTCGTATCTATTAGACACTGGCTATAATAAACAAAAATAATTAAAATTATCGCACAAGCATCCTGTCATGACACCATTTTTTGGTGAAGGGCTTTGAGTTCTTAGAATCATTGAATCTTAGATCTAGAAGGGTCTTTTAAAATTATACAGTACAGGATAAATTTTTCAAAATCAACATTACAAACACAGCTCCTTATTATTAAAGATGATTCGGAAAATATGGAAGGACAAAAAGTCACATCTAGTCCCATCACCCATTACATACAGTCACCTTGAATATCACGTGTCCTTTCTGCCAGCCCACCCTCTATGCAAAGGTGACTCATTTTAGAGAAACCTAACTGTAAGTCATACTCGATCTACAATATGATGTCATGATTTGGCATTTCATATTACAGAGCGATGGCTTTTTTCTACACTATTACATAATCTTCACAACTGACATTTTGGATACTTTTGCAAGATAATTCATCAAAGGCTGTGATGACCACTGAAACATTCTGCCTACTTTAATTGATGTTTAATTGACACATTAATTTTCATGACCATACATGACACTAAAATTAATAATTTATTAAAAACTTGTCGCGCCCACGCAGGGTCACCTTGCACTGACTCCTTCATTTTGTGTAACTGGCATATTCCTCTTTACCCCACAAGATAGAGTAAAAATTAAGTTTTGGTCCAACCTGGTAAATTCCATGAAGTCCAAGGATTTAAACTGAGTGTTGTTTGGACGAGCCCAGATCTCGGATATCCTTTACATCTATTCCTGTTCTTTTTTTTTTTAATATTTTTTAATGTTTATTTATTTTTGAGAGAGAGAGAGAGACAGATCAGGAATGGGGGAGGGGCAGAGAGCGAGGGAGGCACAGAATCCAAAGCAGGCTTCAGGCTCCACGGTGACAGCACAGAGCCCGACGTGGGGCTCGAACTCACGAACCGTGAGATCATGATGGGAGCCAAAGTTGGACGCTTAACAGACTGAGCCACCCAGGCGCCCCTACTGTTCTTAAGAAGCCTCTAGGGTTTACTGTACCTCATGGCCCCGGCGGGGGAAGAGAGGGAGTCTATGAGATGGTATTGATCTGAGCCCATCCCCACCCCCCAGAACAGCTAGCATCTGCCGCTGGAATCGGGGCTGGTGCAGTGACCTGTTTTACTGACACCTTTGCGCGATCTGAGCTCCCAGTGGTGCCTGAGAAACTTCTGGAGTCTTGATGTGTGTCCGCCTTCACTGCATCATACACCTCCCTAAAATACACACTGGAAAGGAGCATGACAGAGGGAAAGGAATATTTCGTGGCTCTTTTCATAATCTACGGCATCCTGTGATGATCATTCAGTTACACCAGAGCCATAGCAACCCACTCTGGTATATCACCCAGTTAGGCTATAGGAAACCCACTGGGGACGTGCGGCTTTGGAATACTCGCTCTAGTCGTCTTTTTGATCACTCCATTGTGCCTTGTTTCTGGGGCAAGTGGGAAAATGACCCCATCTCAGCTTTATCTTCACCCTCTTTAAATCCCCTTTGGGTCTGCTAGGATTTGTGCTTGCAGCCAGTAGGATTCATGAAGTAACTTAGCACAAAGTGTGTATTAAAGTATGTTAGGGAGTCATTTTAAAAGGACCGAAGGGTGCACCTACACACTTATGCTCTCAGGATCGAAGCACGCTAAAACCTTGGATTGCGGGTAACTTGCTCCGCGAGAGTTCCACAAGACGAGCAAACATTTCTAGTAAATGTTAACTCGGTACACGAGTGATGTCTTACAATACAAGTAGTACGTGACGGGGCACCTGGGTGGCTCAGTCGGTTAAGTGTCGGACTCTTGATTTCTGCTCGGGACATGATCTCACTGCTGTGCGACAGGGCTCGACATCGGGCTCTGCGCTGACAGTGCAGAGCCTAGTTGGGATTCTCTCTCTCCCTCTCTCTCTTTCTCTCACCCTCTGCCCCTTTTCCCTACTTGAATTCTCTCCCCCTCTATCTCTCCTCTCTCTCCCTCTCTCCCTCCCTCTCTTTCTCTCTCTCTCTCTCTCTCTCTCTCTCTCTCTCTCTCTCTGCGGGATTGTGGGTAATCGTCAATGCACGGTCACATTTCCATGAAATCCTCAAAAGGAGGCAAAAGTAAGTGTCATCCGGTAGGTTTCTTGGTAGAGTTGCACAGAAAAAAGATTCCATTGAGCCAACAGATAGCAGTGATTCCCTTCGTGACAGTGAAAGTGGTCCCGCACAGTAACCCTCCTCTCTCTGGTCACCCTCACACCAGCCACGAAGGGTTTCAAAGGTGAGGGCAGTTTAATTTGTTCCCTTTTCTTTATGTTTTGATTTTCTTTATTGTTTTTATTATATTACAGTATTGTGATCATTTTTATATGAATATTTTTGGGTTGTGGAGCAAATCATCTGCGTTTCCATTATTTCTGAGGGGCAAATTTACTTTGATGTGTAAGTGCTTTGGATTACAAGCATGTCTCCAGAGCGAATTATGCTCATAAACCAAGGTTTTACTGTATTTAGAGTTAATACAGGGACATCTGGGGGGCTCAGTCTGTTAAGCATCCAACTCTTGATTTCAGCTCAGGTCATGATCTCACCGTTTGTGAGGTCAAGCCCCAAGCCACCGTTTGTGGGATTCTCTCTCTCTCCCTCTCTCTCTGTCCCTCCTCCATTCAGGCTCGTGCTCTCTCTCTGTGTCTCCTCTTTCTCTCCCTCTCTCAAGATAAACAAACCTAAAAAAAGAGTCAATACATTCTGGGAAAATAAAATACTCAATTCTATCACGGACCCACCACTGAGCTCTTTGGCACTGGGTGCCAGAAACTCTGTCACAGCCGAACATCAAATGCGTCAGCCCCTGTACTTTCCAGATAAACAACTCCTCCTGTGCAACCATTAAGTGATGTTGCTGCCTCCGGTTTCAACACTAATGGGTTCAAGGAACTGGGTCACATACAGAAAGAAGTCCAGAGATGGGGAAATCTGAGAAATGTCGTTTTTTTTTGTTTTGTTTTGTTTTGTTTTAATTTTTTTTTCAACGTTTATTTATTTTGGGGACAGAGAGAGACAGAGCATGAACGGGGGAGGGGCAGAGAGAGAGGGAGACAGAGAATCGGAAACAGGCTCCAGGCTCCGAGCCATCAGCCCAGAGCCCGACGCAGGGCTCGAACTCCCGGACCGCGAGATCGTGACCTGGCTGAAGTCGGACGCTCAACCGACTGCACCACCCAGGCGCCCCAGAAATGTCGTTTTTAGATGTCCAGCTTTGACTGTATGGGGAAGTAAGCTCAAAGGCGTTTGCAATGGATGCTAAGTGACATAATCTGCTGTGTCTATCGGAGCTTCCTGTTTTACGCTCCAGCGTTAGACAAGGGAGATCAGGATGCATACCCGACCACCTGCTCCCTCCGTATCCACCTCTGCTGCCCTTCTTATGATCCTTATTGATGGATGGGGCATTTGCGGGTTGGGTTCCCTAGAAACGTATTCCATGGCAAGGATCCCTGTGCATTGGATTGAAGAAGGAAGTGCTCTTGGGATAAACGGGTAAACGGGTGGGAACAAGGCAGCAGGATAAAAAAGCAGGAGAAGGCGAGCAAGGTTTCGATTGCAGGCCAGATGCTTAGGAAGACAGCTGCAGCCTGGTCCCGCAGGGCAACTCTGCGAGCATAGGGCCTTGGAGTTTGTCCCAGTTAGAGACGAGGGGGTGAGGCTTTCCCACGAGTGCGCTCTTCAGCTGTTGTTGGCTGAGGGTTGTGTCTTACTCCATGCCGCTATAACAAAAATACCACCGACTGGGAGACTTACACAATGAACATTTATTTCTCCCACTTCTGGAAGCTCGGGAGGTCCCACAGGAGACCATCTCTCCGGGCCCTCACCTGGGAGAAAGGATGAGAAAACTCTCCGGGGTCTTTTTTTATAAGGGCAGTGATGCCATCATGAGGGCCCCCCCCTCATCCCGCCTCTCAGACATCCCGCCTCCAAATACCATCACCTTGGGGGTTAGGATTTCCACAAATGAATTGGGTGATGGGGAACAGCACGCACGTTCAGTCCCTAACAGGCCACCCCAGAGGTACAGAAACTCCTACACAGTTCCACGTCTCCGCACCTGTGGGCAAAACGGACTTGAGTCCAATGGCGGGCTTCCAACTGACAGGTAGAAAGGAGGTTGAAAGCTAAGCACACGAAAGCTGATGGAAGGGTGTATGGAAACAATTAAAAGGGTCACAGGAGATCGAGGGGAAGCAACAGTATCTTCTCATTATCAATATCATGCAGTCCCCTGGGGCTGGATTTTATTATGTGTGATGGTACAGTGGCTTGGCATTCAATATCCATTTGACCCTCTTTCTGTCCTGTGGTGGCTGGAAAGCAAAAACTATTTCCCAGGCGCCCTTACGATTAGAATTCTGGGACGCACTAATGGAAACTGTAAGAATGTTGAAATCTTTTTCTCCCAGAAGAAAAAACATCGATGTGCTTTTCTTTCTTATATGTGAATGATGAGATTTTTGCCTCAGTTGGCGTGACGATCAAACCAACTGGAAATTTTTCTTCACTCAAAAATGCTATTTTAGTAGTCAGAACTTGAAGGTTGGGTTTTTTATCCTAGGGGAAAAAACAGGCAGCGACCTCTTTGACCTCAGCAGCAGCAACTTCTTATTAGACATGTCTCTGGGGGCAAGGCAAACAGAAGCAAAAATGAACTATTGGGACTTCATCAAGATAAAAAGCTTCTGCACGGTGAAGGAAACAATCAACAAAACTAAAAGGCAATTGATGGAATGGGAGAAGATATTTGCAAATGACTTATCAGATAAAGGGTTAGTCCAAAATCCATAAACAGTTGACCATATGTAACACCCAGAAATCAAATAATCTAGTGAAGAAATGGGCAGAAGACATGAATAGACGCTTCTCTAAAGAAGACATCCACATGGCCAACCGACCACATGAAAAGATGCTCAACGTCACTCCTCATCAGGGAAATACGAATCAAAACCACACTGAGATACCACCTTACACCGGTCAGAAATGGCTAAGATGAACAATTCAGGAAACAACAGATGTTGGCGAGGATATGGAGAAAGGGGAACCCTCTTGCACTGCTGGTGGGAATGCAAACAGGTGCAGCCACTCTGGAAAACAGTGCGGAGGTTCCTCAAAAAATTAAAAATAGAACTACCCTATGACCCAGCAACTGCACTACTAGGCATTTATCCAAGGGATACAGGGATGCTGTTTCGAAGGGACACATGCACCCCAATGTTTACAGCAGCGCTATAGACAATAGCCAAATTATGGAACGAGCCCCAATGTCCATCGATTGATGAATGGATAAAGAAGATGTGGTGTGTATACACACACACACACACACACACACACACACACACACACAACAGAATACTACTTGGCAGTCCAAAAGAATGAAATCTTGCCATTTGCAACAACGTGGATGGAACTAGAGCGTATTATGCTAAGCGAAATAAGTCAGAGAAAGAAGAATGTCATGATTTCACTCGTATGTAGAATTTAAGAAACGTAGCAGATGAACACAGGCTAAAGGGAGGAAAAATAAGATAAAAACAGAGACGGGGGGCAAACCATAAGAGACTCCTAACTACAGAGAACAAACGGGGGGTTTCTGGAGGGGAGCTGGGTAGGGGGGATGGGCTAAACGGGGGATGGGCATTGAGGAGGGCCCTTGTGGGGATGAGCACGGGGTGTCATATGTAAGGGATGAGTCACTGGGTTCTGCTCCTGAAACCAAGACTACACTGTCTGTTAACTAACCTGAATTTAAATTTTTAAAAAAGGAAAAAAAAAAGAATTAAGAAAATAAAATAAAGATTGATGTGCATCAGACCAGCTGGGGAAGTCCCATACACCTAAATACACGAAGTAAGTGTCCCTTGGAAAGCCACCAATCAAAAGTGATCATGAAAGGAGGGGGCTAGACAGGTGAGAGAAAAGTCACATAGGTCCTTAGTTGGAAGTTATGAAATTTCTCGGATGTATAAATGTATCTTTTTGGTCATTATATAAAGATTCACCGTTTAAATCCAGATAATAAGACTTGCTTAAACCACAGTAGAACTGTTTACTATTTCTTTGGGATACAGTCCCAGAAATGAGACCGTGTCACCTGCATTTTTCACTCGGAACACTTACTTCATACTATTTCCTAAAGTTTTGCACCTGTATATTTCGCTTCTGTGCCGTTATAAGATTCCCTCCAAGCTTTCATCCGCTGCACACTTGCCCAAAATAAGAATCCTGACAGAGTTTTTTTCTAATTTGATTGATAAATGGTGGTCTCTTCTCGTCGCCTCACTTTGCGTTTTTGATCACTGAGCTACTTGAACCTTTTACAATGTTTATTTAAACTAAATGTGTTTCCATTTGTTAATGAAACCTTTAAAGCCTGAGTGACTTCTGTGTTTAAGAATCACCCCTCCCCAGGGGCGCCTGGGTGGCGCAGTCGGTTAAGCGTCCGACTTCAGCCAGGTCACGATCCCGCGGTCCGGGAGTTCGAGCCCCGCGTCGGGCTCTGGGCTGATGGCTCAGAGCCCGGAGCCTGTTTCCGATTCTGTGTCTCCCTCTCTCTCTGCCCCTCCCCCGTTCATGCTCTGTCTCTCTCTGTCCCCAAAATAAATAAACGTTGAAAAAAAAATTAAAACAAAAAAAAAAAAGAATCACCCCTCCCTGGACTTTGATGTTCACCATATCAAACATATATGTCGAGTGAAAGACACAGGGAAAGTCATTTTTTTCTTAAACGCAGGGACATTAAATGCTGTCCTAATTAAATTTCCTCAAATGGTTAAAGTTGCAATAAGAAATTTCGCGTAACTGATTCTTTTGAACACTTTACCGTACAGCACTTTGCGTATTTCACATGCTCTCAACTGCAGAGGGGCCATGAATAGGTGCAGTGATTATGAAACTCATTCCTCCAAAATAATCCCAAGTTCAAGTTTCAGTATCAGCCAAGCTGCTGAACTAGGACACCTGGGTCCCTCAGCCAAGATTGCTCTCTGAGGGAGACTCTCCAGGTATAGAGAAGACCGTGAACCACCCCATCGGAGTTTGGGACCCCTGGCATGGGGCTTCTCAGCAGTTAAATCAGGGCAGTGCATGGACAGTGCTGAGGATCAGAGGAAAATAGATGCAGACTGAGTCATCTCCCGCATTGACTTTCCCACTTGACTCCCAACCTCCGGGGCGGGTGCCTTCTCCAGATGTTGTATGGCGGGGGGACTCACAGAGGGTCAAGCTTCATCGTGAAGAAATAGTGTGGTGGAGTGAGGAGTGATCAAATGTGGGGCTCCCCATTCTAGGGGGCTTATTCCCCCCATAGTGACTTCTCTGAACTCACTTGAACAAACACGTAGTGAGACCTGGCCTCTGACCCTTTCCCCATCGCCAGTGCTGGAAAAAGTATCCCGCATCGCAAGAAATGTGGGTCCGCAAGCGAGTACATGGAGGTATCTGCAGCGCAGGACAATTTCACGAGAAAGATCATTTCAAAAGATTCCATCTGAAGCAGAAAGAAATACTACAACACACAGAACAGTCGTTTTAAAAACCAGAATAATAAACTTTTACAAAATATCCTCTTTTTTGAAGCTTATTTCTGTTGAGAGAGAGAGAATCCCTTTGTCTCCGACCCATGTGTCAAATCTTCTGTCATCATCCATGAAACTAAGGTAGGTTAACTTCCTCCCTCGTACATAGGGTGCAATGTCAGATCCTTCGTGCTGATCGGCATCCATATTTCCAGAAATTTTAAAAACACACTGCTAAAGAACTCCTCATGAAAAGCGTCATATGTTTTAAAGTAAATTCTAGTAAAAATACTGCATATCAAAACTTCAGGGAGGAGCGCCTGGGTGGCTCAGTCGGTCAAGCGTCCAAATCTTGACCTCAGCTCAGGTCACGATCTCACAGTTCGTGAGATGGAGCCCTGCATCAGGCTCAGTGCTGACAGCACGGAGCCTGCTTGGGATTCTTTTCCCCCCCCCCCTCCCTCTGCCCCTCTCCCCTCCTCTGAAAATAAATAAATAAGCATTAAAAAAAAGAAAAAGGAAAGCTGCAAATTAATTAGACTGTTGAAAGTAAGATTAAACTTAGAGCATGCAGAATAAAAATAGAGTGTAAATTAATGAAAGAGAAAACAATGACACAGAAGAGAAACAAAGGCCAAAATTGGTCGTTCGGAAAGAAAAAAAAAATTTAAAAAAAGACATACTCCCAGCAAGATTCAAGAGAGAGAGAGGAGGCAGCAAAATTAAAGTGATAAATGAAAAAGAGGAACCGAAGTCCGCTAAAGCAGAGACGAGAAAGATGAGCGTGCGTGCACATCCGTTGTAATGATTTAGGCAAAAATGGACAAACTCCTAGAAAAATAGAACTTACCAGAGTTGACTTGAGGACCGTATTATAAGCTTGAATTGTCTTGCTAATATTATAGTTACTGAAGCAGTAATTTAAAACCTTCCTTTCAAGCAGCCCCCAAGCCCAGAAGAGATCGTCACAATCTCATGCAAACTGAAACGATCAGATTTGTCAAGGCTGTGGATTGACCAGATGTCTTGTATGTTGCTGCTGAGAATGGACTTCTCACCTTATTTGCGAAATTCATGTAGCCCGTGACCCAGCAATCCAGCTGTTAGGTGTGCCACCACGAGAAACTCATCGATACCCACCGACAGTGCCACCAGGCCGACAGTTAGTGAGGTCAGTGCGAAACCTAGACGGTCATCAGTGAGGTTTATGTGAAACACGCACGGGACACTCTGGCTTCACAGTTGTGTCATTTATTGCATGTGTGTTTTACCGTATCGTGATGATTTTTTTTTTTTTTTTTTGCGTGCTAAACCATTTTGTCTATAAAAAAGGGGGGCGCCTGGGTGGCTCAGTTGGTTGAGTGTCCGACTTCGGCTCGGGTCATGATCTCGCAGTCTGTGGGTTCGAGCCCTGCGTCGGGCTCTGTGCTGACAGCTCGGAGCCTGGAGCTTGCTTCAGGTTCTGTGTCTCCTTCTCTCTCTGCCCCTTCCCTGTTCATGCTCTGTCTCTGTCTCAAAAATAAATAAAAACTTAAAAGAAAAAAAAAAGGAAGAATATCAAGTGTAAATTAGGACCTGGATTTTCATTACTCAAGCAAAAATGGTAACCGTGCCACTTTAGAAGAAACCTTTGTCAACATGCGCCATCGGCTGCGGGCGTCACAACGGTATCCCTGACTACCTGAAAATAGAAATCTGCTCAAGAAGCAGGAGCAACTACGACGAAATTCTATAGTTATTTAAGACCATACCTGCAGACGATTGAAGGAACGGGACATACCACTTTTCATTGAGATCAAAGACCTATTCTAAATTAATTCTGCTAATTTTCAGTTCCACATTTTCTTGTGCATGTGTAAGAAAAGCTAATGTAATTGTTATAAATATGCTTGTGCCGTGAACGGAAGAGGAATTTCTTAATGACCCCAGATGCTTCAAGTAGAAAAGCCATTAATTCCAATAATTGTTCAATTTCTTCCATCCAATTTATGTAATTAAAGTAAAGCTTTGAGTGCTCATTCTGTTAAAGATAAACATCTGACATTAAGATCAATGGTATTACAAATTCAATTAAAAAGGTAAATTTGAAGGCAGGGTGCCTGAGTGGCTCAGTCGGTTGAGCGTTCGACTACGGCTCAGGCCACGATCTCACAGTTCGTGAGTTCGAGCCCCATATGGGGCTCGCTTATGTCCGTGTAGAGCCCACCGTAGATCCTCTGTCCCCCCCGCCTCGCTCTGCCTCTCCCCTGCTCGTGTTCTCTCTTTCTCTGTCTCTCTCTGTGTCTCAAAAATAAATAAACATTAAAAAATAATAAAATAATAAAAAGTTAAACTTTGAAGACAAAGTTTTTACCTTTGATAGGATAAAATATTTAATCTTGGTAGGATACAGCATCACGGTAAGAACAATGTTCTCACTAAATTAAGAAACCTATAAAACAAAAACATTGAGCGTAGGTCATAGTGAACACAAAATTCATAACTGCATTCAAACGAGGAGTAATATTCTACCGATTGAAATGAAAGTTGTAAATATGTTTATTTTAATAAAGACACAGCATAAGTGAACTCTAAAATATTTGTAATAAAGCTGACTTCTAAAACTAAAAATACTTTAACATGGCAATTTGAGTTTTCTCTGCTTCCTGTCATTAACCAGATTGTAGAAATGCTGGCACTTTTGAAGCAGTTCTTTGTACATCAACCTAAGTACCTTCATTAATATGGAACTTTTATGTAAATTGGCCCTCTCAAATTTGGTTGCATTTTGTCCAAAATGCAGTGGTCTCCCCTTGGAAACCATTGGAGCTCCTAGAAAACGTTGATTTTAAAAATGAAAATTACAAAAAGGAAGACTGGAAATTTATTTTTGCAAAAAAAAAAAAAAAGATTTAAATTTGATATTCTGTTTTGGGGCTTTGGAATAGTTCAACTTGTGGAAAGAATCCTTTGGTGGAGGTCTAGTCTTTAAATGGATACATGTATTACCTTTATCAGCATAAAACCGAGAAGGCTTTAGGGGCTCCTAGGTGGCTCACAGTTAAACAGTGTCCGACTTCAACTCAGGTCATGATCTTTAAGTTCATGAGCTTGAGCCCTGCGTCAGGCTCTCTGCTGTTAGCACAGAGCCTGCCTCAGATCTTCTGTCCACCCCCCCACTCTGCCCCTCCCTTGCGCCCGCTCGCTGTCTCTCAGAAATTTAAAAAAAAAAATGTTAAACCTAGAAGGCTTTAGGGGCACCTGGGTGGCTCAGTCAGTTGAGCGTCCGACTTTGGCTCAGGTCATGATCTCGCAGTTTGTGGGTTCGAGCCCCGCGTTGGGCTCTGTGCTGACAGCTTAGAGCCTGAAGCCTGCTTTGGATTCCATGTCTCCCCCTCTCTCTCTGCCCCTTCCCCACTCGCACTCATTCTCTCTCTCTCTCAAAAATAAAATAAAAACATTAAAAACATTTTTTTTAAACCTAGAAGACTTTAATTTTATAGTATTGAAATTTGGCAAAACATTCCCAAGTATCATAGACAGTGTACTGGACCCATTTTGTCTTGTTTATTTATTGAAAAATTAAGTTAAAGGCAGCATCTGGAAAATATACTTTTCAATATTTGTTATTATTTTTTTTAATATTTATTTCTTCTTGAGAGAGAGAGACAAAGTGGGAGCAAGGGAGGAGCAGAGAGAGAGGGACACACAGAATCCGAAACAGGCTCTAGACTCTGAGCTGTCAGCACAGAGCCCAGCATGGGGCTTGAACTCAGGAACCGCGAGATCATGACCTGAGCCGAAGTCGGACGCTTAACTGACTGAGCCACCCAGGTGCCCCAGTATTTTTAAAAATTATAAATTTGCATTTTCACATTTGGGAGGATGTTATCTTAAATAAAAATATTAGGCAACCAGCCATTATGTGCCTTCTCATGGAAGGACACAACACTACCCGTGAATTCTTGAAAAAAAAAAAAAAAAACACTCCTCGATCTGATTAAGCCTCTAGAGCTAACTACTAATTTAAAAGACAAAAATACTCTGTTAATGCAATCAGCAAATTCTAGGACGCTACAGGACAAGTAAAGTGACTAAGTTAGTTTCCAAACCGTAAGGAAAACAATTAAGGATGAAACAAAGACACTTCAGACACGTCAGCCAATTAAAATACATTGGCTTCATTGACTCTTGTTTCAAAGAAATTTGCCAGACATTGCAGAAGCCACTCTGTGTGTCCATCCCTAATCCCAGCTTCCCCTCCCTTCCGAAAGTAACCACAATCTTGACCTCTAAACTAATCGTATCCTTGTCCTTCTTAATAATTGTATCACCCATAGACACTCTAGTGTAGTCCTGCCCATTCAGAAATAATTTGATGTCTTTTGAGTCTTTGCATCTACAGCTTTCCCCTTTCCCCCCTTCTTTTCCTTACAATTTATCGACTGAAGAACCTGGCACATTCGATCTGCAATATTTTCTCTAGTCTAGATTTTGCCAACTGCATATTCACGGTGCACTTGAACATATTCCTCTCTTCCTCGTGTTTTCTGAAAATCGGCATCTTGACGTGGTGTGGCACTGTATTTTTCCATCGGGAGGTATATAAGGTTCAGGCTCCTCTCTTTTTTTTTAACATTTCATTTTTAAGTGAGCTCTGTGGCCACTGTGGGGCTCAAACTCACAACCCCAAGATCAAGAGTCACGTGCTCCACCGACTGAGCCAGCCAGGCGCCCCAGGTTTCTCTCTCTTTTGACATTAGCGGACACGGGTGCCCAGTTCGTAGCTCCTTTTAATTCACTGAAGGATTCCCAGTAGTGATATTTTAATTCTACCATTTTTCATGAACAAATGAAATAATTACATACAGTAACATTTATATAAGTATATAATTTATGTAATAGAAAAAATTTTTGAAGCAATTAATCTGATATTAAATGAGTGGATAGCCTAGATTACATTTGAAACATCCATGGCAGTTTCTTTGGTATTAAACTGTGAATGGGGCACATGGTGTGATAATGGGTCTTGTTGTTGCATTGGGTGCAGGATTGCTATGGCCTAGAATCTAACAGACTTTATCCTGACCCATATTAAGTTATTAATTTTAAGTAATTAGTCTTCCACATAGGATCAGGAGAGTGTCAGACTTACCTGTGTCCTTTGTGGACAAACTTTAGAAGTTGCTGAACGTGCGAATCTTTCTTCCCAAAGTTGTGAGACACCTGTGATTTACTTCTCTTTATAAACTATTGGGAAATTGTGTTCCAGGAAAACTGATGGCAGAGTCCAGACTTTGTATTATTTGCTACTTTAGAGAAGTTTGCTTTTTTTTTTTTTTTGGCGGCAACCCTATATGTTTTCAGAAATTAATGGCATAATTTTTTTATATTTAATCTATGCCTTATGAAAAAAGCAATGTTTTCTCCTACCCTAAAAAAGTAAATTCTACCCTATTTTTTAAGGAGTAGAATCCACACCACATGACCTTGGTGAAGCCTTCCCTTTTGTGTTTCATGATGTGATTTCAATCTCAGATTCTGTGCCCAGAAAATGAATACCGCATCTTCCTCTGACATAATTAAATCCTATAATAATGTAAATTTTAAAACAAACAGAGGTAACTTAAAACACCTTGAACATGTAGTTTGACTATATTTGGAAGAATAAAAAATTAATTTTTAAAAACTTTTAAAAATATAGTTCAGGGGCGCCTGGGTGGCTCAGTTGGTTGGACGTCCAACTTCGACTCAGGTCATGATCTCGCAGTCCGTGAGTTCGAGCCCCGCATCGGGCTCTGGGCTGACGGCTCAGAGCCTGGAGCCTGTTTCGGATTCTGTGTCTCCCTCTCTCTCAGACCCTTCCCTGCTCATGCTCTCTGTCTCTCTCTGTCTCAAAAATAAATAAATGTTTAAAAAAAATTTTAATAAAAATATAGTTTAAAAGGATTTGCAACACAAAGTGTTGCATTTGTACCGAAAAATACACAAATATGTATATGCGTATGTATATGTGTGTATAAAAAGCCACGTTCAATGAATTAAAACCTCCCAACTCAGAGATGCTATCACCCAGGGCATTATCAGTTCTTATCCACTATGATGGCGTAGCTGCTTTTGTCATTCTCCAGAAATAAAGGAAAACGGGAGAAGTTTCAGAAGTTGGGAGGTATAAATGTCCAAATTTGTTAAGAGTAGAAGATACAGATTAGGTCTAAAAAATGTACATCCTGAAGTTGGCATTAAGCAGGCTATTAAAACGATAGCAGTGGCGTGCCTACAAATGAAGACTGTGAACACTAGGTGGCGCCATCCATGCAGCGAGAAGTCGTTATGTCTGACCAAACTCTGTGCTCTCGGAGAGTCACTAGGCCGATAGCTCAAGAAATGCCATAGACATAGTATGTCTTTTCAGGAAGGCATCTGAAAAATGTGTCATACTGTCTATGTTAAGGTTCTCCACAGCACCAGAACCAACAGGGTGTGTGGGCACACACATAAAGAAATGTATTACAGGGGCGCCTGGGTGGCTCAGTCAGTTAAGCGTCTGACTTCAGCTCGGGTCGTGATCTCACAGTCCTTACGTTCGAGCCCTGCCTGGGGTTCTCTGCTGTCAGTGCAGAGCCTCCTTCCGATCCTCTGTCCGCCTCTTTCTCTGCCCCTGCCCCACTCAGGCTCTCCCTTTCTATAGCTCTGTCTCTCAAAAACAAAATAAATTTTTTTTTTTTTTTTTTGCAAAAATAGTGTGAAATAGACTCATGCAATTAGGGAAGCTCACGAGTCCCAAGATCTGCAGGTAGCTAGCTGGAGACCCGGCAGAGCCAACGGGAGAGCTCCAGCCTGAGTCTGAGAGCGTGTGAAGCAAGAGAGCCCCTGGGCTAGTTCCACTCTGAAGGCTGGCCCACTGGAAACCCAGGGAGAGCCGTGTTTCCGTTTGAGTCTGAAGGCCAATGTCCCCCTTCAAGGTCAGTCAAGGAAGAGAAGCCGTCTCTTATCTGGGGGAAAGGTCAACTTGTTTGTTCTATTTGGGCCTCCAACTGACTCGCTGAGCGCCACACACACAGAAGAGAGGGCAATTGGTTTTACTCAGTCTACTGATTGAACGTTTGTATCACGCCCAGACCCCCTTACCGACACATCCAGAATCACATTTGACCAAACTCTGGACACTCCGTGGCCCAGTCTAGTTGACACATAAAATTAATCATCACGGTATCCTTGTGGACAAGACACAGAAATAAGAGCTAGATGAGAAGGCAGTATGGAAGCGTTGATCCACAGATGAAGATGTTGTTGATGGACCAGCGTCAATATGGTAGGAGGCCTGTCGCAAAAGAATGACGTACACGGAGTCCTCTTCAGGGTAATACCATGCCTCAACTGAATTATGCGCCACGTAACACTGGGTGCCTAAAAAACAATGAGTCTCATGCATTTGGTGAGGATAGTCTTCCCCCTGGAAAAGATACGGCTTACAAGGAGGCAGTGTTAAATGCTTCTATTCTGTATCGACATGTGCTGTGTAGGTCTCCACATTTCCCATCCCAGAGAAAGTGAGAGCACCATGGGGTCTCGGAGCATCCTCCTCACAGGGCGTTTGTGACTTAAACCTTTTCCAGTGCTCCTTCCTATGGGAGCTCGTATCGTTAAGTGACAAAAGCCAGGACAAGATAGTAGAATACCCTTTGTCTACAAATACCAACCTATACATTGGTATAAATGTAGGATAGTATGAGACTCGCGATTAGGGAGAGCAAAAGGCAAGGAGGTGCCGAGGTAAGGAGTGTTCACTCTTTGACCTTCCTTTTTTTTAAGCTTATTTATTTATTTATTTAGAGAGAGAGAGAGAGAGAGAGAGAGCATGAGCTGGGGAGGGAGAGAGAGAGAAAATCCCAAGCAGGCTCCGCACTGACATCGCGGAGCCCAGTGTGGGGCTCAATCCCCTGAGCCGTGAGATCATGACCTGAACCAAAATGAGGAGTCAGACACGTAACCAACTGAGCCACCCAGGCGCCCCTGAACTTCTTGTAGGCAGTGTGCACGAATTGACTTCTTATTCGTTAGCATCTCATCAAATAAAATAGAGAAACATATTTGAAATTTCAGAAATTTGCGGGGCGCCTGGGTGGCTCAGTCGGTTAAGCATCCAACTTCGGCTCAGGTCATGGTCACACGGTCCATGAGTTCGAGCCCCACGTCGGGCTCTGGGCGGACAGCTCGGAGCCTGGAGCCTGCTTCAGATTCTGTGTCTCGCTCTCTCTGACCCTCCCCCGTTCATGCTCTGTCTCTCTCTCTCAAAAACAAATAAACATTAAAATAATTAAAAAAAAAAAAAAAGAAATCTCAGAAATTTGCATTTTACCAAATAAATAGTGGAAGAGAGTTGGGGGGAGAAGAAAAGGAAGGAGGGAAAGGAAAGGAAGGAGAAGGGAGAAAAGAAGCAAAGAGGAAAAAAAGGAAAGGGGAACAGAGCAGGGGAGGGAAGCAGAGAACGGGAGGAAAAAGGGAGGGGGGTTGGAAGAGAGAGGAAAGTTCCCTATTTCCCTTGCCTCCTCCTGTCCGCTTCCTCCCCCGGACAGGCCCTCAAGCTAGCTTCTTCCTGGTCCCTCTCATGACACTGTCACTTCAGAGATGGAGGTTTCTGTCTTGAGCTTATTCCTTCCTAGGACAGGCCAGAGGAATAGGGGTCTCATGTCGACAACTTCACAAACTCACGTGCGTAATAAATAACACTTTCTCTGAACGCAAACGTCCATTTTCCCATGGCAGCCGAAAATGTTACCTCGGCCATTCTTACCGTCTTCAGTCCTTCTCAGGGTTGTGCCCCAGTCCCGGCATGTTGCCCAATGCCAAGGAATGATGGAGGGCAAAGTGGGAGTCTGTGGCCGACCTTCAAGTCATAGACTACGGGTCGTCAGTGGACACAGCTTACCACAGGTCAATGCCAAGAGGCCCACTGTCCCATGTGCATGAGCCCTTTGGGTCCCATGGGTCCCATGTGCATGAACCCTTTGGGTCTAGAAGGTGTCTGCTGCTTCTACAGATGGGACCCAGAAATCATTTTCCGGGCCTCCTATGGTCCCATCTGCCACAAAATGGTCCTCCTTCAAGCCATGCCACCTCCCCAGATGTGTGTGTGTTTGGGGTGGGGGGGTCACGAGAGGTTGTCCCAAAGTGGGTCCAGGTTCCTGACTTTCTAGAGCCCAAACTCCACTTTCTCTTCTTCCTCCAACCCTGAGCTTTATTTTAGTTAAGAAAACAGTCTGGGGGTACCTGGGTGGCTCAGTCGGTTAAGCGTCTGACTTCGGCTCGGGTCATGATCTCACGCTCAGTGGGTTCGAGCCCAGCATCGGGCTCTGTGCTGACGGCTCGGAGCCTGGAGCCTGCTTCGGATTCTGTGTCTCCCTCTCTCTCTGCCCCTCCCCCATCCTCTCTCTCTCTCTCTCAAAAATAAATAAACATTAAAAAAAAAAAGAAAAAGAAAACAGTCTGATAAAATCACACAACCTTTTGGCTAGGACATCCTGACGGCACAAAATATCTTTTAATTCATCTTGCAGTTTGAGCTGAAGTATTCACTTCCTGAACTGTGACTTTCGTCTCTGTTTTCCAAGAGGAAACAAAGTGAAGTCTATCCTGCGGAAGACAATTTGTAAAAACTTGTCTCACACTTGATTTGGTTTTTTCATCTTCCTAGATCCCCAAAGTTAGCGAATCACAAAAAACAATTTTACCAGGTATTCTCTGCAGGTCCCTAGCGAACATTGAACTTGTTCCTGGCGGGACATTGGGCACAGAGAGACAGAAATCAGTGCTGTGGGAAGGAGGGGAGAGGTTTCACTACCAAATGTGCCTTAGCCACACATCATGCCAACTCTGAGATTAAGGCCTAGTCAAGGTCAAAGCCAGGGTTGATTACTCAAGTCCGTACTGAAGGTAGCCCGTTCCTATCCGTTTCCTGCTTCTCGGTGTGCTTAGAGGAGATTCTGGTTATAGCCCCGTCATAGGGGCTGGGGGTCAAAAACCAAGAAAGCAAATTTAAGGAGATATGAGCAAGGACTGCAGATGCTGAATTGGGATAAATCGAAAGGAAATCCGTCAACATTCTTTGTCATCGCACGTGTCTCACTCCACCGCTTGTTAGATATTGTACCGCACCAACCACAGCTCTGTATACGGGGGCAGAGTCAGTCTCATCGTTGTATAATAGTTCATGCTCACTGAGTATTTGTGGGATTTCTTTGAATTTAAAGTGAGTGAAAGGGGCGCCTGGGAGGCTCAGTCGATTGGGCTTCTGACTTGGGCTCAGGTCATGATCTCACAGTTCGTGAGTTCGAGCCCCGCATCAGTCTCTCTGCTGTCAGCACGGAGCCCGCTTTGGAGCCTCTGTCCTCCTCTGTCTGCCCCTCCCCCCATGCTCATTCACACCCTCTTTCTCTCTCTCTCAAAAATAAACATATAAAAAAAATAAAGTGAGTAAATGAAAGTCTAGCAGGCGATCTTCAGTGTGGACAAGTACGATAGAAGAAGGAAAATAATGTAAATTATATTGATTGAATGTCAAACTTTAGGTGCACAGTGACAACTCAGACTTTATTGTTAATGTAGACAATTTCCTGAGCCTGTTGGCCCAATGGTCTACAATAGCAAAAATGTCCACAGAATATTGGACATTATCAAATAGTATATGAGGAAGGAAGAAAAACTAACAGATTGTGCCAGGCAAAACAATACAAATCTCCTAGTTTTAGAACTTCTGATCTGTTGTGTCAGTGAAACACATAAAGACAAAATATTTTATTCAAAGATAACATGATCACTGCTCAGAGAAATGAAAAACAAAAAAAGTACATGGAATTTTGATGAGCACTGAGTCATGTATAGATTTGTTGAGTCATTATATTGTATACCTGAAACTAATATAACACTGTAAATTAACTCTACTCCCATTTTTTAAAAGTACATGGAGAAAAGACTGGAAATAAATTCATTCAAAATGTTACCTGAATATTTGGGGACTGAGGACTTCAGCTTTCTACTTTGGTGTTATTCAAGTCTTCTAGAGTGAGCAGATACCACATTTATAGTGACAAAAAAAAAAGAAACATATTTTTTTTAATTGTCTTTTTGAGAGAGAGAGGGAGAGAGAGAGTTTCTGGGGGGAGGGGCAGAGAGAGTTGGGCAGAGGATCCAAAGCGGGCTCTGTGCTGACAACAGACAGCCTGATGTGGGATTCAAACTCACGAACCGCGAGATCATGACATGAGCCAAAGTCGGACGCTTAACCGACTGAGCCACCCAGGTGCCCCGAGAAACGTATTTCAGAAGAAAGATAAAAATGGAATTAGAATCCAGAAAAGGATGTCTAAAATGAGCATGAGAAAAAGTGGATTAATGTATACGGACAAGTCAAAATATACAGCATGGTATGACAGCAGGCAGAAAAGTAACCAACCATTTTTAAATATAAGCAAACATGGGCGTATTCATCGTGAATAAAGAGAATTGATACATTGTGGAGAGGCAAATTTCTGACAATCGGGAGGAAAAAAATGGTCCTTTCTGTGGTAGACAGAATACTGTTGTCCTCCCCTGCCCCCGCCCTGGCAGATATTCGTATCTTGATTTCTGGAACCTGTGAATAGGTTAGGTTACAAGGCAAAAGGAACTTTGTAGAGGTGGTTACTTGAAGAATCTCCAGACGAAGACATTAGCCTCAATTATCCAGCTGGGCCCAATGGGATCATAAGGGTGCTTTTAAAGAGGCAGCAGGAGGGGCGGCTCTGGGGCAGTGCTGTCGATTGTGGCCCAGCTGGATTCGTGTGCAGCCGGGAGCCACGGAATGTGGGCGTCTTCTAGAAGCTCTAAAGGGTAAGCAAATCGGTTCTCCCTCCTATAACCTCCAGAAGGAACGCAGCCTTCCCAACACCTCGATTTTAGCCCAGGGGGAATCACTGGATTCCTGACCTGCGTAACCCTAAGGTAACACGTTTGTTTTCTTTCAAGCCACTGCTTTTGTGGTAATTTGTTACAATAGCGGTAGCAAACTAACATACTGCGGTTCGTGCATTCGTGCAGCTCCCGTTGGAGCCGTCGACCCGCAGTTCTGTTGCATCAAACACACGCCTTTGCATGAAATACCTCTTCGATGCATCTACCCGGATCCTATCTTGCTCTTCAGGACTCACTTCCGTTTGGCATCTTTGCCAGCACTGAGCTCCTCGACCGTCCACTACCCCCTCAACCTGCCTACTTTTAGCCCGTATCACACTTGGCTTGCCGTCGTGGACAGCTGTATTCCTGTTGGGGCCACTTTGCCAAGTTCTTGCCTAATAAGTGGCTTCATTACTTGGTACGCAGTTGTTTGCTGGGTCTTTCCACCAATACAGCAAGCTGGCAAAGAAGAGGCCTGCTCCCCTGTATGTCTACCCACGTTTCATGCACAGTGCTCCCACCCCACCCCCCAAACAGCATCAAATTCATGCTCATTGGAGAAGAGGAAGCAGTCTCTTTTGTAGCCAATTAGTTCTCAGTAAATAAGCAAAAGGGGAAATGCCCGCCATATTTTATTATAATGCACTTTAGGATACTTACATGCTCTCCGAAAATAAGCTCATTCAGTTATTTGTCTCCTGAAGGGAAACTCTGAATAGCCCTTGGCTCTAGTCAGAAGTAGTTGCTTTTTCATACTGCTGGTCTTTCACTTCACCCACCAGATGCGGTATCCAGCCCAGCAAAAGGTAACCGTTTGACGTACATTAATTGGACGCCTACTGTGTGTAAATACCCTTTGAGACCAGAGAAACAAATGAGTAAATCAAAGCTTAAGTTCTTGGCTGGGTGTGAAAATACGCAAATATTATCAAGCAAAACACCGAAGAGAAAACGATGCAGCATCAGGGTCAAGGGACTCATGAGTTCTCTTCCCCTCAAACAGCCAAACCAGTCTTTCATGAGAAAAACATGGTGATCAATAGGAAAGCAGGTGGTAATACTTGAGGAGCAGGACTTTGCATTTTAACAGGACTGAATTCAAATCCAGGTTCACCACTCGTGGTTTGACCTCCCGCAAGTTCCTCAACTCTCCCTGAGCCCCGCTGGCTCACCTCTAAAAAGGGGCTGCTGGGCATTTTCTTTCGTAGGTGATGAGAATTCTCTAATTCGTGCAAATACGTAACAAGGTGCCAGACACATAGGAAGCAATGAATAAAGAGCAGCTGTTACCTTGATAAATTTAAAACTGTGGATACCACAGCTGAATAATGAGTTCACAACCGGGTTTCCTTATTCCATATTGTATGTTGTAAAACATGAATGTATAAAAATAAACACTGAGAAATGCAGAAGGTGGCGTTTTGCTTCCGCCAGATCCCTTCTTCTGTATGAAGAGCTCATTTCCCCAGCACCTGCTTCCCCAGCACTTGGGGAGTTTGGCCCTGCACTGAACTGCCTCAGCTCAAGTGACGCCCCCTTCTGGTCAAGCTGGAGAACCAAAGCCAACCCTCTAATTTCGGTTTGGATCTATTGTGAAGGGCCATCCCAGCTTCCGTGCTCCCTGAGACGGCCTGAGGCCTCTTTGGAAACCTTTTCTGTTTCCTCCCGGTCCCTTAAGTCCAGCGAGCATCCAGCAAGGGGCCAGGCACTCCTGAGGAGCACGGTTGCCAAACTGTTTAGGTAAAAGGACAGATAACGTTTGCGGCTCCGGTGGGCCAGACGCCCTCTGTCTCATTTACTCACCTCCGCCATTCTAGCGTGAAAGCAGCCATCAACAATACATAAATGAATGGGTACGGCTCATTGACAAAAACAAAATTCTTTGGGGTGCCTGGGTGGCTCGGTCACTTAAACATCCGATTTGGGCTCAGGTCATGATCTCAAAGTTGGTGAGTTCGAGCCCCGTATTGGGCTCTCTGCTGTCAGAACAGACCCTGCTTCTCTGCTTTGGATACTGTGTCCCCCTCCCCCACGCACACGCGCTCTCTGAAAAATAAACATTTAAAAATACGTATACTCTTTGCTTGGTTTTTCCTTTTTTAAAGGCGAGAAAAATTCTTAGCTCGTGGGGCTTCAAAAAGGGTGTACCTAGATTTATTGTAGTCATTTTGCAATAGATACAGGGACGCATTGCAATTTGCATACAGCGCAAGAGATACATGTTGTACACCTGAAACGAATGTAATGTGCTAGGTCACTTACATCTTAATTTTTGAAAAGCAGGCATCAGGCTAGATAGGGCCAGTGAGTCGTGTTTTGCCATCCTGTGTGGCTAGAAGAACTGGGTAGAGCAATGAGGTGTTCATGACGCTACCGTTCTAGTGCTTGTATTGACAGAATGGGCTATCATGAGGCCCTAGAACATACAACCTTGCTGGGAGGACACAGAAGACCCCTGCCTGGCTCCAGACGGGTCAAGGGAAGAATGGAGAAAAAGATGAGGGGCGTGCGGAATTCCCATTCCTAACTTCTTTTGAAGCTTAGTACCACCAAGAAAATCATACAGAGCAAAGTAAAAGGAATTGTCTAGTATTCACAGTGTGAACATCGCGGGCCTGGCTGGCTCAGTCAGTGGATCACGTGACTCTTGACTTCACGGTTGTTAGTTCAAGCCCCACATTGGGTAGAAAGGTTACTTAAAAATAAGATCTCTTTTTAAAAAAATAACGATGTGCTGTTTTCCATTTGGAACACTTCGTCTTCACTAATAAAACTAGGAGGTGAGAGTGGCTGTTTCATGACTGTTGCTAAGTAATCATTAAAAAAACACAGTTTGCAATTTGCTACTGTTTGAATGTTTATAAAGAGTTAAAATTTCAAATGATAGGCTGTAAAAAACAGAAAAGAAGTAGAAACATATTTTCAAGACTGTTTCAACTGGTCTTTCTACCCATATACAGCACCCTTCTGAAGTCCATTTCTCTCAAGAAAAAAAAAAACTTGGAGGAATTAATTCGGATAACAAACAATAACTCTTTACTCGAAACCTCTGCATTTTTGTCTTTCCGTGGTGGATGTTCTTCTTTGGCTGGGCTGCTTTTTCATCTCGTCTACTCTTTAAGTGAATCATACATTTACTTTTTGGATCTTTTTTTTATGTTTTTATTTATTTTCGAAGGAGAGAGAGAGAGAGAGACAGAGCATGAGCGGGGGAGGGGCAGAGAGAGGGGGAGACACAGAATCCAAGCAGGCTCCAGGCTCCCAGCCGTCGCACAGAGCCCGACGTGGGGCTGAAACTCACAAACCGCAAGATCATGACCTGAGCCGAAGTTCGAGGCTTAACTGACTGAGCCACCCAGGCGCCCGTGGATCATTTTTATTTGTGCTTTGTTGCTATACGACCTTTGCTTTGCAATGAGTCTTTCTGGATGCTCTTCCCACATGCCTTCATTACGTGCAATAGTAAGAGATTTCCTTTGAATTCACACTTGACCTCTGTCCAACCTTGCTTTTTTTTAGCTCTGGACTCCCCTTCACCCCCACCTCCTGCACATTCTCAGAATAAATGAAGGAAGTGTTGCTCTCATTTGGAGGAGTCGAGAAGGAGGGCCGCCAGCCTTCTCTCTATGGATTGACGTTGCTGTACTGAGAAATACGGAGACTAGGTGTGCTAATTTCACCCGACACCAGCTGTAATAGGCAGTTAATGACTATGTCCTTGGCTTTGGAGGTCTCCAGATTCTTCTCTCTGGACACTTGGAGACTAATTTGATCCACACTTGTCATGATGAGTTCAGACGCTAGAATCTGGGTGGGAGAACTGTCATGAAACTCAATGTCCATAATGTACTGCTTGTATAATTCTACCAGCTTCTGCTCCAAGTATTCGTTCAGCACTGCATTAGAAACTGGCTTCTGCATTTGCAGGCTGCTTTTCTCTTTGACGCTGGTTATTCTCCAGTACGACGAATACCGCTGGATAGGTTTCTGGGGAAAGTCGCTGGGCTGAGTGGGAATGGAATCCTCCATGGGCAAAGGAATCTCAGATGATTTCAGCAAAGGGCCATAGTCAAAACTGCTCTCAGGGGGGAAATCCGTCGTCACTGAATTAATAGCCATCACCTGGTCACCTGCAATATGTAAGTCATTGTAATTCTTGCAAATACTCTTACAGGAAGGTGGAACCAAGTAGGTCTCTCTGCTCGAGTCTCTACATATTTCCACTGCAGCTAAGCTGGGGCTTTCAAACACAGGATTGGGGTTTGTCTGCAGCATTATGGTTCTCTGCTTTCCACTGTGTTGGCTCTCGCGCGCGTGCACTGAAGACATAAACTTGTCTGAGGATTTGCAGCTCACGTACAGGCTTCGGACTTGAGTCTCATCCACAGAGCAATAGGAATGAGTGGCAGATTTTGTCTCTTCTTCCTCCTCAGCCACCTGCTCATTATAAGATGAACAGCTCCAGTGGATGTCCTTCTGGTAGGCAAGTCCGCTGAGATACCCTTCTGACAGCATCCTGCAAAGAGAGTTGATAAGTAACGACGGGGAAAATGAAGATTGGAATTGTGAAAAAAAAAAAAAGGTAGTTGATAGATGAAACATGACAATAAAGGAAATGATTCATTCATCCACCACACCATTAATAATTAGGTGCCTGCTGTGTGCCAGAACTATGGCATATGCTAGAGATCAAAAGATGAGTAGGACATAGTCCCGTCTTTCAAGAAGGTTCTACCAGGCGACAACAACTGGGGGACAAACAATGCCAATGAGATATCACTGAGAATTGTAACAGGGATGGGCACCACGGAAGTCCAGAAAGGGGCCCCTAACACAGCCTGGGGCAAAGGCAGAGAAGTCAAACGATGTGTCCTAGAGAAGGTGGCCTTTTAGCTACATGGTGAAAACTAAGTGGGAGTCTCAGCCCCACACAGAGTTCAAAGAGAATATGGTGGCATAGCCTGTTCACCATATACCAAGATGCTGAATATAAGCAGAAGGGGCTGGGAAAGAGATTGGATTTGGGGCTTGGAGCGCCTTGGGAGTCAGAGGCGGCAGAGTTTGCCTTCTGCCCCAGAGAAAATGGAGAATGAGAAGCTGCAAAGCGGGGAAGCGGCTAGTGCGTTATAGGGAAAACGTTGAGAAACCTGTGGCACCTTCTGCTGAAAAGGGCTGTGTCTTACTCCTCTTTGTATTTATCCCTGGGAGCTAGCACAATTGTTTGCATTTTTGTAGCGACTTAAAAGATATTGGTGAACTTCAATTAAATAATGGACAGCACTGGCAGATAGGAAAATAATTCACTACCAGCCCGTCACGAAGGAGCGGGGAGCCTCCCCCAACTTTGCAGCCCGGGAGAAGTTTCTTGCTCTCTCCCGCCTGCTTCTCACCCTACCATATCCTAGAAACGTCTGTCCCCAGCTGATCTGTCTACCTCTCCCCTAGTTACCAGGGAGCTTTCCTGACCTCGGGCTTTGGCTACACCCGCCTCCCCTCCCCACGCTCCACGGTTGTCCCTGGAGTCTGGAGTGGCTAGAACAGGCTGGAAACTAGCAGCTGCATTTGCTAAAAAAGGAACGCTGTGGCATTTTGAGCCTGAAATTGAAAAGTGAAATTAGGAAATAATCGTATCTTAACAGAGGGTCCTATTTTTACATTTTACTGTCTTATGTAGTCAGAGTCATTTCCCAAGGGAATTTTTAATTGTGTCAGGGTAATATTATAAAAAGAATATGATTAAGAAAATTAGTAGAATTGTTTTAATTTTATAAAGGTCGTACCTTCAGTGTTTATTTTCCCTTTTGGAACTACCTGGAGATCTATTCAGTAAATACGTCAATTAAATGGTTACTATATTCTTCCCAGTGTAAGATACCACAAAGATACAAAGTTAAAGGTTTCCCACAAATCTGTGAGGTAATTCTTATATGCTAGACATAATTATAAGAAAAAAGAAAATGTTTCCTGAAGAAGCTTTCTACGTGTAGTTCCGCCTGCAAACTGAACATCAAGATGAAAAGGCAAATCTCACATATATGAGGAGCAGATAATTTTCAGGGCAAAAGAGTGTATCCTAAAGGCTTAACGGTGATAGTTAGCGACTCGACTGCAGCTGGGGACTTCAACCTTCAAGGTCTCAGAACATCATTGTGGAAAACCAGATTACTCCTGAAATCATGGTTGTACTGTATGCTAACTAATTTGGATGTAAATTTTAAAAAATAAAAAAATTAAAAAAAAATTTTTTTAATTAAAAAAAAAATTCCTAAAAAAAAAAAAGCAACATAACTCTCTCCTTTCGAGTTCATGAACAAGCTCCTGGAGCTCTGGGCAGAATTCAGTTTTAAATTTTTTTTTTTTTTTTGGGACAGAGAGAGAGACAGAGCATGAACGGGGGAGGGGCAGAGAGAGAGGGAGACACAGATTCGGAAACAGGCTCCAGGCTCTGAGCCATCAGCCCAGAGCCTGACGCGAGGCTCGAACTCACGGACCGCGGGATCGTGAGAATTCAGTTTTAGAAAAATGGCTTTTGGGACAACATGGCTTGAGCTTTTCAACTTGAGAACCCAGAGCCCCCAAAGGATTCAGGGCATGGTATTTATGCATCAACAGCAGGCTAGTGGATATAATCCCCCATGGATGAAGGTGGTATGGCTCCAGGTAGGTTTGGGAAGAGACGAGCTCTGTGCCCTACCTCCCACATAGGATCTGGGGAAGCAGAGAATCTGAGGAAATTCTGTCCTGTTCAGTATGTCGTGGGAGAAGGAGGAGAGCCAGCCACGTCGATTGCTGGAGTGGACAGGCCTGCGGTGGCCTCCTCACGTCTGCTCACGAACCGGCGTGCCACCCAGAGCCTCCAAACCTGGAGAAGACCAAGATTTGGGGTGGGAAGATTGCAGACACATCTATAGACTATTCACCAGGGAGTACTGAATGATAAGTTTCCATGGATGCCAGTATGACTGCATGTTGACAACCAAACATGGCCGCACTTCCATATCCATCACTGACCCTATAGCTCTATGCGAACAAGCTAGAATTTACAGGGGAACCCAAGGAGGAGGGAGCCCTGAAGTGACTAAAGAAATCCTGATTGGCAGTGATCACTCAGGAGACTGTGAGCTCAAAAGCAAGATCAAATTGAGGTAGAGGAAAGCAAAGATCTCCAGGAAAATACAGGAAGTAAGGCCTATCTATGTATTTTTTTTTCTTTTTCCCCAAACTTTAATAAAACAACAGTAAATTATTTATTTGAAACGTTAATATTCAGAAGAAAAGTGAGAACAGAAGAGACAAGCTCAATAACGTTTCAGAAGCTGGAAAGAAGGAAGCCAAAGGTTAATGTCTTTGGAGACCTGAGAAATTCCCCTACATGTTCAGGAGTTGGTGGTCCCATGTACCTTTTGGGAATAGGGTTCTCTAACTCATTCCCTCCCTATAACCAGGTGACCGTCTCCCCTTCTCAACCCCAAAGGAAAAGTTGAAATAGAGTCTCTGAAGAATAAAATACAGAGTCTTGAGAGTATGGGATACCAACTGAGGGTAGAATTACCCAATAATAGAGTACGTGAACGTATGCATGTTGGATCGTGAGATCCATGACCTCCCCTCTTAGCTTCCAGAATGCTGGCACAGGGGCATCCACGTTCTAGGCGGGATTTGGAGAAGGCTGTTCTGGGGAAACTGGACTAGTCTGAGGAGAAGAGCAGTTGACCCCAGAGGATCCACAACTAAATGTGGCATCCAGACCACCCTCATTCAAGTTCACAATCACAAGAGCCCACTGAGCCTTTTGGATCTCCATTCTTAACTGTGGGTAGAATGTTGAAATATCCAAAGAAAGCTCCGAATGAGACAGAAACAGCCACTTAGAGGAGTGGATTCTGGGTGGGTGGAGCATGAACTACTGTCAGTAATCTCAAGGGGAAAGGTTAGTAACATTACAATCTTTAGGATGCTATAAAAAAACATTCTGAACCTCTTACAAGTTAAAAATGTTAGAGAATTTTAAAACTCAGTAGAAAGATTGAAAGACAAAGTTGAGGCAAACTCCCATTTTCAAAGAAGAACAAAAATACAAGATGAAAAATAGTAGAGACAAAACTAGAAAACCAGTCCAGGAGATTCATTATCTGAGCACTAGAAGGCTCAGAAGGAAAAGAAGAGTGAAATTTACACAATCAAAGAGTATTTTCCACAATGAAAGGATGTGAGTCTACAAAATACTGGATAAATACCCATTTTCCCTGTACTTCCCTTCTTGTTATTGTAAAATGAACACTTGGGAAAAAGAGAAAACACTCTACGTTTCCAGAGAGAAAAAAGAAGAAAAAAACCCAAGACCCAGAATGTTTAGACTTCTCCATAGCAACATGAGAAGCAAGAAGATTAAGTAACAATATCTAAAAAGTTTTGAAAGAGGGTTGCCTGGGTGGCTCAGTTGGTTAAGCGTCTGACTCTTGGTTTCACCTCAGGTCGTGATCTCACGGTTTCGTGAGTTCGAGCCCCACATTGGGCTCTGTGCTGACATCGTGGAACCTGCTTGGGATTCTCTCTCACTCTCTCTCTCTCTCTCTCTCTCTCTCTCTCTCTCTGCCTCTCCCCAGCTCATGCTGTCTCTGTCTCTCTCAAAAATAAATAAATTTTTAAGAATCATTTAAAATTTTTGAATGAAATTTGTATTCAATCTAGAATCTCATGACCAAATTATCAATCGAGTAGATGGATAAAATAGAGATTTTTTTTAAGTTTATTTATTTTTGAGGAGGAGCCCAAGCGGGAAAGGGGCAGAGAGAGAGAGCGAGGGAGAAAGAGAATCCCAAGCAAGCTCCGCATTGTGAGCAGAGCCTGACGCCGGGCTTGATCTCACGAACCGTGAGATCATGACCTGAGCTGAGATCAAGAGTCAGATGCTCAACTGACTGAGGCACCCAGGCGTCCCAAAATAATAGAGACATTTTTTTTAAGCACAAGTCTCAAATAGCTCGTCTCCCAGACACCTTTCTCAGGAAGTCAGTGGAAGATGTGCTCCACTGAAAGGAGTAAGTGAATCAGTGAACAGGGAGCCCTCAGAGTGGGATAGCCTGAGCCCCTCTATCAAACCCTGCAGTGTAAAGGACCCCACTCTGTCCCTCCTTGAGTATGCCCATCCCAACGTGGTATGGCGCTCTAGAGGCCAACGTGAGGAAGCCCAACCAGCTGTTATGGAACTCCGGACCTCAGAATTGTCCGCTCACATTGCCCAGGGACAGCCTGAAAGTTGGCACAGGCTTTTCTCCTAATCCGTTAAGACTCATCCCAACTTAGGGACTGGGCGCACACACACGCCCAGACCCAGCAGGTGATGAAGGGGTAGCTTTTTGTTGGGACCATGTGCTGAGGTCAGAAGTGGGGGCTGAGGGCGAGGGGTGTCCGGGACTAGGAAGAGAAGATGGGAATGCTCTGGACTGAGGCCCCCTGTGTTTTGTCCTAGGTTCAGGATGTGCCAGCGTCCTGCCCGGGAGGAAAGTGGAAGGACAGTGTGGCATGAAAGGTGCATCACGGGTCAAAAGGCCAGCTGCCAGGTTGGAACAGACCCGAAGGCTTCTGGATTGGAAGATGAAATCGAAGACAACTTAGTAAGTCTGAGCACCATGAAGTAAGACTCATATAATTGGCTGTGGACTTGGGGGTGAATTAGGAAGGTGTCAGCACATGAAAAATCTGGACCCGTGCTGTCCAACAGAACTTTCGGAAACGACAGAACGATCTCTGTCTGTGCTGTCCAGAATGTTAACCGGTAGCCAGTTACTGAATGGTTGCTGAGCGCTTGAAATGTAGCTACTGAAACTGAATTTCAGTTTTATTTCAGTTAATTCAGGGGGTGCCTGGGCAGCCCTGGAAGCTAAGCGTCCAACTCTTAGTTTCGGCTTAGGTCACGATCTCATGGTTTGTGTGGGTTCAGGGGCCACGTCGGGCTCTGTAGTGGCACTTCAGTGCCTGCTTGGGATTCTCTCTTTCTCCTCTCTCTGCCCCTCCTGACATGTCCTCTCTCATTCTCTCTCTCCCTCAAAATGAATAAACTTAAAAAAATACATTAATTTAAAAGGCCGCGTGGCGCTCTCTTGGACAGTACAGGCTTAGAAGATAGTGAAGTTGACAACAAAACTTTAAAATCCTGAAGACAGGCAAGTCGAATTGAAATTTAAAGATGACCACTGTCATTCAGTGTCACGGCAACAATTCTGGAGCAACATCTGATTCATTCATCTCTGTACTCCTTTCAAGGACTGTTGGAGAGGAGGTAGCAAAAAAAAAAAAAAATCAGGGCGTAAACTTTTAGCTATTTGGTAATGACATGGGACCCTCACCTGAGACACTTTTTGTTTAGTTATTTTGAAACTAAGATTATGTGCAACTTCCTTTTAATATTTCCATCGCTGTTGGAGGAAGTCTAGAACCCCTGTGTGAATGGTTCAAGGAAATTTTTTAAAGCTATTTTTGTTTGAATAGTGTGGTTTCTTGGGTCGTCTCTGAGGTGGTGAAGGTAGCATCTAACATAGGTTTCTCTGGCAATATGTCCAATATGAAAACCGAGAGCCCCTTATGACTAGTAAGTGAGCCAAATGGAGCTAGTCTGAGTGACATTTTCATTTAATTTAAATTGCCACATGGGGCCACCATATCCGCCCACACAAATCCAGGCAATTATAAACTCCAACTCAAAATTTAAGAAAAATGGTGCAAGAAACAGAGTGTGGTTTTACTATATGGCTGAGGTGGACATAATATAGAAAGCAGTGAAAATTGATCTAACCAAATTGGAGATAGCGTCACAGGATGACAACAAATCGGGAGACAAAGATAGTACTCTATCACGTATTGGGGCGCCCGGGCGGCTGAATCGGTTGAGCGTCCGACTTCAGCTCAGGTCATGATCTCGCGGTCTGTGGGTTCGAGCCCCGTGTGGGGCTCTGTGCGGACAGCTCGGAGCCTGGAGCCTGCTTCGGATTCTGTGTCTCCCTCTCTCTCTCTGCTCCTCCCCCGCTCATGCTCTGTCTCTCTCTCTCTCTCTCTCTCTCTCTGTCAAAAATAAATAAACATTAAAAAAAATTAAAATACTCTATCACGTCCAATAATGAGACATCAGTAAAAATTGTCTTAGGCATCGGCCTATGTGTCCAGACTGGGTGGCCAGTACGTGTAGTCAGAGGGGCACTGACTTAGCCTGTACTTGGTAGGCCAAGGTTGCATGTTCTTGGTAGAAGCAAGGGGAGTTAAAAAAAAAAACAAAACTAAATCATTATGTGGTTAGTGACAAGTCAACAAATAAAGTCCCGAACTGAAAAATCCAGAAGTTGGAATACAAGCATACTACTTAAAAAGAAATGGAGGTAAATACTAAATAATTCGTAAAAAGGACATAAAAGTAGTTGCTTTTGGAAAAGAGGTACAGGGATTTCTGTTCTTAGGATCTTTTGACCCCAGTTATGTTCCCGTGTAACTTGGGTTAGTTTCTTAATTAAAATAAAAACTAGGGGCGCCTGGGTGGCGCAGTCGGTTAAGCGTCCGACTTCAGCCAGGTCACGATCTCGCGGTCCGGGAGTTCGAGCCCCGCGTCGGGCTCTGGGCTGATGGCTCAGAGCCTGGAGCCTGTTTCCAATTCTGTGTCTCCCTCTCTCTCTGCCCCTCCCCTGTTCGTGCTCTGTCTCTCTCTGTCCCCAAAATAAATAAACGTTGAAAAAAAAATTAAAAAAAAAAAAACAAACTAAACACAGATATTTTTAAAGTCACAAAGAGGGTGGGGAAAGACACGGGCCCTTCCTGTACAGTTGAGTTTGTGCTTAAAGATACAACACATCCTGAGGGTGAAGAAGAGAGAAAAAAAAAATCACTGTGTAAAATGTCAACTTTTATTTGGTCCTAAAGAACAATAAGGATTTGGGGGGGGGGGTGCTGGGTGGTTCAGTCACTTGAGCGTCTGGTTCCTGATCTCGGCTCAGGTCATGATCCCAGGGTCGTGGGATCGAGCCTGGCATTGGGCTCCACGCGGAGCGTGGAGTCTGCTTAGGTCTCTTTCTCTCTCTGCTTCTGCCCCTCTCCCCCGCTCACTCTCTCTCTAAAATAACATCAAAAAAAAGAAGAAGAAAGATCTGAAGAGTCATGAGAAAAGGGAAAAGTCACTGCAGAGAGAGGAGAAGTCCACGAAAGTGCAGAGATCTGTGTGATTCTCGCGTCGTCAGTAACGGACGCCAATCTAGGTGGGATGCAAGCATTATTTCTCCAAGTCACGGTCACTTAAGGCTTTTACTAAAATTTCACAGTCACTCTTTATTAGCCTTGTTCCCATTCAGCCCTACCCCAAGGCTCCCACCATGTATCCTATTTCTTCTCAGACCAAATGATCAGCACGACTGGAGTCCTCTTGCATTTTATGCGGCTGATGTTTATGAGTAGTCCAGATAATCTCCTTCATAGCAATGAAGGAGGAGGGTCTAGGATTTCGTTTGGAATAATGGGCCCTTTGCACTGTTTGTCATCATCCGAGAGCTTTGCTGATAGCTTGATTCTGATGGAACGGGAATGCTAGCGTTCTGATGTGTGGGGCCCAAGGCAGACCAGTAGGGCAGAAAGCGGTAAGTCCAGTGATGACAAAGCGGAAAATATGCCCTAATTTCTAGAGAGGGATGCACTCCTGGCTAAAGGAAAAGACTCGTCCGGTGGAGGAGGTAAGTTGGGACACGCAGGGCTGAAGACACGCGGTGTACCCGGCGGGCCACGGCAAGCTCCGGCAGCTGATGCAATCTGTCAGTCGGGTGCTGGATTCGTCCCCCCTTGAGGAGCCTGAGACGGGAACCCAGGAGGGAGGTAGCAAAAGAGGAAGAGAAGGAATGAACTTGAGAGACCGAGATCCCTGGACATGGAAATGAAGGAGAGAGAGGAACAAAAAGTGACTGAGTCCGGGCCTGCTGGGAAACGGCACCAGGGCTGACCAAAATGAAGAGATCAGGAGAAAGGCTGGAAAGTGAGCTAATGGGTTCGGTTTAGTTCCTCTTGAGTCTCCCACGAGATGAACTTTCTGAGTGCAAGTGTCTAACGGTGCACTGGAGATTCAGGCGGGGAGCCCCGTTGGAGAGACTCCTTACAACCAACAGTGAAATCATCTTCCAAGTGTGCGCATTAGAAATGTATATTGGGAGGGGAGCCTGGGGGGCTCAGTCGGTTAAGCGTCTGACTCTTGGATTTGGCTCAGGTCATGATCTCAGGGTTCGTGGGTTCGAGCCCCACATTGAGTTCCATGCCCAGCGTGGAGCCTACTTTAAAAAGGTCAAGTTTCATCATATCTTCAGACTAGTGCAAAAGAAAATTCTTGAATTAGTGGTCAGGAGACCAGAATTCTGGTTCTGACCTTGTCATTAGCTACGGTTTTAGTCTTATTAATGACAAGTCAATAAAATAGCTCACATTACTAGTGGCTACAACCCACAAAGTATCCTAAGTGCTTTTTATGTACTACATCACTGGATCCCACAGAGACTCCAAGATGTAGGTAGTATTATTATGCTCATTATATAGAGGTCAAAATTAAGTAACATGTCCAAAACCACCAGACGTTCAAACGTTGGCAGTCAGAAAACGAGCCCACACTCACATGTTGCTTCAGATCACAGAGACTCAACTTCTGATCTGCAGATGAATCATGTAGGATTAAATTACCGGTAGAGTCGCCTCAAGCTTGAATATTGCATGAGTTTATAAGCATATATTAAGAGAGTGTAAGCGAGCATTGCTCAGAATCAAAAATCAGTTTCTGAAAATGAGCAGCAGAGGGCAGCAGAGAGCAGGCTAAAACAGCTTTTGAAAGCCTGCTCTAAAGCTAGGCAATGTGTGAAATTTATCAACAAAAATTAAACTTACATTAACTCATTTAATATTCATAAAACCCTTTAATGTACCATTAGAGTGAAAACAATACTGCGTATCGTGACATCCTAAAATTTAAAAATAGAGAAAGAAAGAATGTTATTTGAGTTGATTTTGGTGGTTAGCATTTAAAAAAATGTCACTGACTATTTGTGAAATTCTTATGACATTAATCTCTTCAAAGGCATTATGAAAGGTATACTCCAAACAAATGCTAAGCCACGTTTTACAGTAAATTTCATTTGACACCCTGAAACTTGAGCCAATGGATTATTTTAATTGTTCCAAGATATTTTATCATTGAATTTTTGTTTCTCATCACAGAGAAGCTAGAGAGATATATTTAGAATTGCCCATAACTAGGTGTGACGGAAAAGACATCCAAGGACTTTTGCAGATGAGATGTTCCAGGCAAATTTAGCCTACATTAATCATTACCAGAATAGGGGAATACCAAAATTAACCTTAGTTGCAAATTCACATCTTAGAAATATGTGCTAAAGTGCAGTACCTTGTTAAATCATTTACTTGCATTTCAGAAGAAACTGCAATATAAATTCTTCTTCTCAGAAAACTCTTGTTATACTCTGCACATGGAAATACTTTTAATTTGCACGCAAACAAGACAAGCGTGAGTTCAAAGAGAAAACATAAAGAGGGGAGAATTTTACAACAGGAAACATTTGGAAAAACCGAAGTTAGGGATCAGGAAACTTTTTTTTATCAAGGGCCACATATTTAACATTTTAAGTCTCGGCCACAGCGGCTCAACTCTGCATCATGGCAGGAAAGCAGCCATAGACCGTATGTAAACAAATGGATGTGGCTGTGCTCCAATAAAACTTTATTTAGAAAAACAGGCAAGGGGTGCCTGGGTGGCTCAGTCGGTTGAGCGTCTGGCTTCGGCCCAGGTCACGATCTCACGGTCTGTGAGTTCGAGCCCCGCATTGGGCTCTTTGCTGACAGCTCAGAGCCTGGAGCCTGCTTCGGATTCTGTGTCTCCCTCTCTCTCTGCCTCTCCCCCACTCATGCTCTGTCTCTCTCTGTCTCCGAAATAAATAAACATTAAAAAGAAAAAGAAAAACAGGCAAAAGGCCAATTTGATTCATGAGCCATGGTTGCCATGGTTTTGACCTAAGTCACTGGAGGGGCAGAGAGACAGGGAAAGCGAATCCCAGGCAGGCTCTGGGCTGTCAGCGCAGAGCCCCACACGGGGCTCAGTTCCACAAACTATGACCTCATGATCTGGGCCGAAATCAAGAATCAGACGCTTAACCATCTGAGCTACCCAGGTGCCCCTAAGCCCAATTTTTCAATAAAACTGCATGTTCGCTTTTATCATAATTTGGATTTTCCTAACGAGGAAACTGAGGTTGAGGTTTGAAAAATGACCTTCCCAAGGTCACAAAGAACTAAGTGCTGGAGGCAAGATTCAAGTCCAAATTTACAAACTCAAAGGACATGGTCTGTTCGTCAAATATATCACACTACTGCCTTGTTGAGAGCAGTTAATGTCAAGCAGTCGTGGCAAGCAGTTAGTCCTTCCCGGAGAGGGGTATCCACCCTGACGCCAACAACCCTGACTCTGACTCTAAAGAACAGCACTTGGGGGCACTTGGGTGGCTCTGTGGGTTGGGCATCTGACTCTTGACCTCTGCTCGGGTCATGATCTCAAAGTTTGTGAGTTCGAGCCCCACGCTGATCTCTGCACTGACAGCACAGAGCCTGCTCGCGACTCTCTGTCTCTCTCTCTCTCTCTCTCTCTCTCTCTCTGCATGCATGCTCTCAAAATAAATAAACTTTTTTAAAAAGAAAAAAAGAGTACAGAATAACAACACTTAGGGACAAAGTGTTCCCAAAGTGTTCTGGGAACAGCGAAATACAGAAAGAAAAGCTCCAAGAAAGCCATCCACGCGTGCCCCAGAGTGGGCCCGAGGCACACAAATAATTCATCCTCTCTGGTCTTTTCATCTTGTGTCAACATTTTCCCTAAGCACTCGCCCTGCTGCAAGGTGGCATCATCTCGCCCTTAATTTTACAACCACAGAATAATTTAATATTACAGATACGTTATTTTTTTTCATGTTTCAAGTTATTGAAGTTTTAGTTAGCACACAGCATAATATTCATTTCAGGGGTGTATAATTTAGTGATTCATCACGACAAAGAGATGCGCCACTTAAATATCAACATTACCCCGTGACCTCCAGGAGAAAGTTCCCGTATGTTAGTGCTACGTGGTCCTTATCTGTGTTCCCAGTTCTCCACACCTTCGCGCCCACCGCAAGCATTTGTGCATTTTTCTTTCGTGTGTGTGTGTGTGTGTGTGTGTGTGTGTGTGTGTGTCTGTCCTGAGAGCCCTGCTTCCCTATCCAGGCCCTGTTTCACCACCCATACCCTTCAAATCTCATTTATCAACATTTCAGAGCCCCTGGCCATCCATTCAGCATCCTTGCCCCGGAACTAGAGATTCTAGGTTATTTCTGTCCCTGCCCCCAAGATGTTTATCAGGATTGCATGGAATTTGAACAAAATCATCTGTTACCTTAAATAGATCAGGGAAATGAGTCATTGGGATAGTCCTTTGAAAGAAGGAGTAACTGGAAACAGCAAAAGGAAAGCAAGAAGTTTGGGGGTTGGTGGGAGGTTGGGGGGTTGGGGCTGATAGGGTGGCAGAACAGAATCGTCTCTCGAAGGGCAGTTTGCACCCATGTGAGCTAAGACATCTGAGGGACTGGGTTGAGACGGGTGCAGAGGAGACCTCCAGGGGCGCCTGAGTGGCTCGGTCAGTTAAGCGTCCGACTTGATTTCGGCTCAGGTCACCATCTCACAGTTCATGAGATCGAGCCCCATGTTGGGCTCCACACTGACAGCCTAGAGCCTGCTTGGGATTCTGTCTCTCTCTCTCTCTCTCTCTCTCTCTCTCTCTCTCTCTCTCAAAATAAATAAACTTTAAAAAAAAAAAAAAGAAATCTCCAGAGCCACGTGGAGGCAGCAGTTACAAAATAGTACAGGAACAGGCACATCTTAGGTCAGCAAATCATTTCTGAAACTGGACATTGAGGTTTTTATTGCTTTTTTATTATGCGTAATCACTGCATGTACCTCTGTGAGTGTTTTTCCTTAGGCCAGATGTGAAGGAGCCGAATTACTGCCTCACGGCTCTTGCAAATTTCCTTTCGAGTAGCTTGGGCCAGCTTATTCTCCGACCAGCAGGGTTTGAGATTAATTGTTGCACCGACATCCTTCAACAGAGTATTACTGTTAATTTGCCGATCGGATGAGCAAATTTATTTTTGCCTCAAATTTGAGGATGAAGCACTGTCTTATTAGGATTATGTGTAGGTGACCTATCAGAGATGTTATTTTTTTTAATACCCCCAAATCCTCAAAATACTCCGTTTCATCTCTTTGCCTGTTTTTCCTGTAATCTAAATCCTAAATCCCCTAATTCCAGCCCTTATTTTTTAAAGATCTTGATCTTTGAATCTTGTGAATAAACCGCCAAAAGGTTATCCCTGAAAAACTTGAATGTTCTTTTGTTTCGCCATCATCGGTAAATCTATCTTATGCGTTTGGTTTTCCAGCGAACGATATGAGAACTTTTTACCCAAAACAAAGTTTCTTCAGGAGAGATCTCCCCACATTAAAAAGCTCCCGTAGTTTGCTTACCATTACCTTTGAAAGTATACATAGTTTAGAGCTAGAAATAAGCATTTTCTTCATCATATACCTTGGTTTATATTCCTCTTATGTCCTCTTTGGACAAATGCTCTAAAGTATCTCTCATCCATATGTCAATTCTTGTTAACAAAAGAAATCATTGGGGGGTCATCTCTTCTTTCAAATACGAAGTGATTTTTAACTTGTGCGGGTCTGATTTGACGGCTAAGATCATAAAGTCCAAAGGCCTCTGTTTTCCATATGAACCTCACCAAGTAAATAATTTTTTGTTCAGTTCTACTTCCGAGGGCTTTCTCTGGGTGTGTCAATTTTCTTATTTACAGAAACTGTAGATTTGGAGGCAGAAAATTTGTAAATATGTTTTTGTCTTAGTTGGGATTTTCTTCATGCTGGGTCTTGACATCTCACAAACGAAAAAGATGAAAGCCCACGATCACTTTTTTGGATTGACACAAAATGAGAGGAATCAAAAGATAAGTGATGCTGATAATGTTGACTGATGTCAAATTTCTTTGGTGTTAGAATTGCTAATCGTTATTAATGAAATTATCTTGCGTCTATTAGCACTATCATTTACTTCGTTGTAGTCCCAGCAACAAAATGCCATACCGTGTACTTGACTGCATTCTAAATTTAGAAAACAAAATTGGGAAGAAAATAAAATTGGGAAGAAAAATTTAAGTATGAATCATATCTGAAAGAATAGTCTTGGTGTTACGTTTCCTTAGCAGTGTAATTATGGGGAAGACTGCCCTTTCTCTTGGCATCCAGGCTCAAGGATTTGGGGGTGACACCTGTCCTAAAGTCACCAAGGGAACTGTGTACGTATATATGTGTGCGTGTGTGTATATAGATGAAGGGAGAGCAAGAGAGTGAGAAAGTGAATATAGCAACATAGCTACAACCGATTAATCTACATGATGGAAGCATGGGTGTTCGTTGTACTATTCTTTGCCTTTTAATACAGGTTTTGAAACTTTGCAAAAGAAAAACTGGGAGGACCCATCCCCCCCCACCCACCTTAAATTCCACATGTGAGTGAAATCACAGATACGTGTCTTGCGCTCGCTGACTCATTTCCGCCTAGCATGATACCCTCCAGTTCCATCCATGTTATCTTATGTATCTGAGCTAATCATGAAGTATGTGATGTGTGATTAGAAACGGTTCAGTAGCTGGAGCGGACGTAGCTATCGAAACACCACTTTGATATGAGACTTAGCGCCCTTTGCCTTTGTACATCCCCTGAATTACCGTTACAGTGTGAACGGTTTTCGCCCACATTTCAAATACTCTCCACTGCGACGAGAAGCTTTTCAAGCCCAGAAACACACTGTTCTTACACTGACCTTTGCAGGAAATGTTCCCAAAATATCAGTACGAATATTCTGGCCAAGTCAGGTCCATACCACAGCAAAGATGTTGAATGTGCCCTGCCGCACAGGAAAACTCTTAGCTCAAGCTCTCGGAATGAATCATCGAGAGTCAAAGCCAACTGGAGCTTACTGTCATTGTCCTCGTCTCTAGAACTCTATCACTGTATTCTAGAGATGTGCTGTCCCTGCAAAGTTCTGGTCAGGTTTTGCGGCCTGCTTTTCAGAACGTGGAAGCTGATTCTGTGCAGCAATTTCTGAACAAGCACCGTATCGGTTACACAACAAACACGTGATCCGACCCGTCCAATTTGGGGGGTAAAAAAAAACACACAACATCTCAGAACCGCCCAAAACGTGAACGCGAGGGGGTAAGAGAAGGGAGCATTTGGCCTCATTTCTCCCGACTGTCGTCCGCTCCCTCGAATGCTTGCTGAACCTCCCGCTCACCTGTGACTTGCTCAACTAGAAAAGCATCTGAGAGGCGATGGCATCTGGTCTCTGGTGGTAAACGACTCAACAAGTGAGAGGAGAGGTGACAGAAGGGTTGGCCTCCTTTCTCTTACCTTCGCGAACCAATCTGCTCCTTTGGTCCGGAGGAAACAGCAAATGACCATATAGGGACAAGTAAGTCAGCTGTGCTTTTTCCAGAAATGTCCACCAGCCTTCCAAGAAACTAAGCTGCTCTTTGTACGGCCATTCTTCTTATAGCTGATCCCATGGAAAGAGTTGTTTTTGCTCGAGTCTGATTTGTGCTCAAAAACAGTGGGAAGTCCCAGGAAGCGGGGAGGCAGTAACTGACAAACCCACATCGAGCCACAGAATGGTGTTTCTTCCCCTTTTTCAAAAAATGAAACCTATCTATGAAACTGTCTCTTGTTAAAATAGTTGATTGCTACACTTTATAGAAGAACCCTATCCGCATAAATGTACTCTAACAGTAAATTCTCTGGGATCCCTTCACCAAAAGAGAGCCAGAGTCCAATGGGATTTAAAAAAAATTCTCTGTCTCGTCACTGAGCTCGCTGAGCTATAATTTTTAAGAAGCATTCTCAGGCTTGTGCTCAGAATTTTAAAAAATGCTAACGAAAACCGTTTTCCCTCACAGATTAACCAAAGTAAAAAATGATATAATACACCCAGTGGGCAAGGTTGTAGGGAGACAGGCACTCTCCTGCGTTAGTGATGAGATTATAGACATTTTTAGAGGGCAGTTTCCCAGTATCTGTTGAAGTTTTTTTCCCCCAATTTGAAATATTCGTACCCTCTGACCCAATAATTTCATTTGTATAAATTCACTCATGGCACAGGTTTACACCTGGGCACACAAAAAAAGTGAAAAGGTATTTGTGGCAGCATTAAGAAAGTCAACACCTGGAAAAAGTAGTCATAAATAGGACAGTATGCTAAATAAATGTAGAACTGTATACAATACTACACAGTTGTTAGAATCGTGTGGCTTTATATCTAATTATCGCAAAAGGTCTCCAAGTTACATTGTTTAGCAGGAACACATAATATGCTCCAATGTATATAAATACAAATAAGTATACTTCTATAGGGATATGCAAGAAACTGGAAAGAAACAATTGCCTTTTGAGAATGAGTCTTACTTACTTTTCACTCCATCCCCTTGTAAAATTTCTACTATGTGTATGTGTTACTTTTTCATTTTATTTTTTCATTTTATTTTATTATTATTTTTTTTTTACTTTTTCATTTTAAAAACCAGTATATTTGGGGGCGCCTGGGTGGCTCAGTCAGTTAAACATCCAACATCGGCTCAGGTCATGATCTCATGGTTTGTGAGTTCAAGCCCCGTGTCAGGCTGTCCACTGTCAGCACAGACCCTGCTTCAGATCTTCTGTCTCCCTCTCTGCTGCCCCTCCCCAGCTCTCTCTCTCTCTCTCTCTTTCTCTCTCTCTCTCTCATCAAAAATAAAGAAATGTTTTTAAAAAATAAATACAAATCAGTATTTTTAAGTTCTCTATAGTTTTATTTGATTTTACGGCCCAAACGTATTGTAATCTGTGTTTTCCTGGAGGACAGACAAGTCTATCTACAAACGAGTCGGTTGTTCTTGCCCAAAAGCAGACAAATGTTGAGAGTTCTGGAAATAATTGATCTGGTTTACCCTGACTGCTTTTAGCCAACCCACAAAGAATAATGCTACCCAAATAGTAGCTACTCCTATTGTCTTTTTCTACCTAACTGATCAAAGCTCAGTTCCAAACCCTCACTATGTGAATCTGTCCACTTCGTGGGTCCACATGTTTTCTGCATTATTTCATGGGGGCATTACTTAGATCCAGTTGAAAAGGCAGGTTCCCACATGTGAGCCCTAATATGAATTACTGTCGAATTGGACCACCAAGCCCTGAGTTGTGAGCAAGAGGTTGTCATAACTGGAGAGGCAAATACTGTTTTATTTCTTTTGATTGTGGATTCAGCCACAACCAGCTAGACTGAGGATATGCTAGGGTGGGCCATACCTACCTCCAGAAACACTTTCTCACGGGTTCCCAAAGAGCTCACCTGGCAATGCCATTCAGTAGCTATTATGGGGTGATTCTGTCTGCTCTGGGTTGCGTTAACTCACATTGATTGTTTCAAACGGAACATGCAAAGTTTGTATCATCCTCACTCTCGATTTTTGTCTCTCAAGTTATTCATTTTATGGAAGTCATCCTTTGCAGGATATATTTTCCATCATCGAAAAGATAGCCCAAGGGCGCCTGGCTGGCTCAGTCAGTTAAGCGTCCGACTCTCGGTTTCAGCTCAGGTCATGATCTCACAGCTTCGCAAGTTCGAGCCCCTCGTGGGGCTCTGTGCCGACGGCGCAGAGCCTGCTTGGGATTCTCCCTCTATCCCTGTCTCTTCCCCTCCCCCGCTCATACTGTCTTTGTCTCTCTTTAAATTTTTTTTTTCAACGTTTATTTATTTTTGGGACAGAGAAAGACAGAGCATGAACGGGGGAGGGGCAGAGAGAGAGGGAGACACAGAATCGGAAACAGGCTCCAGGCTCCGAGCCATCAGCCCAGAGCCCGACGCGGGGCTCGAACTCCCGGACCGCGAGATCGTGACCTGGCTGAAGTCGGACGCTTAACCGACTGCGCCACCCAGGCGCCCCACTTTGTCTCTCTTTAAATAAAGAAATAAACTTAAAAAAAAAATTTTTTTTTAAGTTAGCCCTACGTTTGGGCGCCTGGCTGGCTCAGTCGGTAGAGCATGTGACTCTTGATCTCGGGGTAGTGAGTTTCCAGCCTCACCTTGGGCATAGTTTTTTTATTACTTAAAAAAAATAATTTAAAAACACAAAAAGTTGGCACTATGTCAAGTCGGCTTACCATGTCTCTTTTGACGAGACCTGAGCTTATGAAATTGGCTTTACATTGCTTTCTCTTTGCTGACTGAAATAAAGGAGAATTATATCCTGTGTAACTAAAATCCTATAATGAGATTTTCTAGAGGCACAGAAATCAAGGCAGTAACTCCTTACCTACCAAGAACATCGGATGTCTTTCCATTTATGTGTATCTACTTTAATTTCGGATACTACATAGGCTATTTTGTCCCTTAGCTTTTTTTGCATTAATTTTTCACTGTCGGTACATGTAGATTGACCTCATCCTTCTTGACACCTACATAGACTTTCAGTGCAAGCACGTTCCAGTGATAATGTATTTATCCAGTTCTTTATTGATAGAACCCCTCCTTTAGGAAGATCCCCCTGCCGTCACCCGGTGGGTCTTGTGTCGCTGCTACTCATTCTCCTACCTCCCCACTTCATCCTTTCTAAGAACTTTCATTGGTTTCCTACCAACCTTCCATTTCCTAGAACTGAAATTCTTGCTTCCCCCCACCCCCCCCCCTCCCGCCAGTGTCTTATCTTCGTGAACTCATGGCTTGCCATATCTGCCATTATATTCTTTGGATGATGTGTGAATCTGTATCTCCAGTCCCTCATGTGTCTCCTGTGATCTCCAGGTTTTCATCTGTGGATATTTGACTGCTTCACGTAAACGAGGCCAAATCTTAAATCTTTTGACCCCAGGATTTACATGTATACTTATCTTTATAGCATTACTCAGGCTCAGTACTTTGAAATTCTCTCTAATTCCACTTTATCCCTAATCTCCCCCCCCAAAATTAATCACCAGTGCCTGCCAGCTCGACTCAATAGACCACGGTGGTTTATAACTCAATTTGATCTGTGCCTCTAGGGAGAGTAAACAAAACAAAAGCCCTAGTATCCATCTGACAGTGCATAATGGTAAACAGCGTGTAACTCACGGCGTCTTTAGAAACAGCCCTGTCTTCCCATATTCATTTTCAGTTTACCTTCGCCATTTTTATAATCACCGTTTCCTGAAGACCCCGTTGGAGTTTTATGCATACAGTTGTAATCCATTTCCTCCATAGAAGATCAATCTTAAGTGGTATTCTATAAAAATTATCATGAACCTGTTCGAGTTTAGGAGCACGTCACATATTCCATGGCGTAAAATGAATACGACATTTTAAAATTCTTGGTTATACTTCAGTAAGTCTCATTTCTACCGAAGAAATCCATAACATAAGCTGTGGAGCAGTACTGCTTACCGAGGACGGGATGACAGATTATAATTGCTTTATTAAGTACAACATTCGGAATGCCTACGAAGCTGTAATGGCTTGTTGTGCACCAGAGACTTTGTTATTTAGGATACAACTGATGGTGATGTATACTGTTTGCTCTCGAATAACTCCCATTTTCCACTTCAGAGAGACTTTCATCTCGGTGTCAAATCATATGAATACTGCATCTGTAAAGTTTCTGAAGCATTTGAATTTCTTTCAGTTGCAAAATGGTTCAACCTGGAAATGAGATATAAATTAAAAGGGCACGTTGCATTCCACCCCGTACGTGTCCTTTGAAAATCCTGTGTAGTATATCGAACGGCTCATTTTTGTTGGCTGTTGCCCAGTGGTTGGCATTAATCAGAGGTAGCAAGTCAAGTACCTGAAGGCTTAAGGGGTTCGCAACCCCGTGAACGATTTGGGTTTCTGCTTTCTGCTTCTTCGTCTTTGCTGTTACTTGACATTTTCTCCCTTAACGGTCTAGCAAAAAGTTCCTAACACCAAAACTTGAAATCCCAGTCATTTACTCTGAAACAAATTACCCCAGAAACGTCGGACAGAGTTTGGCTACAAGTTCTTGCTTCTTTTTGACCATTTGTGCACACTCGTGCCCCTCTTCCCTAGTTTTCATATTTTTCCCTATTAACCTCTTACCTCTCCCCCCCCCACCCCATCGAAGGTTCAGGTCTCGGGACACAGAGACACTTCCCCCTCGAGTCAAGATAATGCTTCACTTCCTCTACCATAAATTGGTCTTGAAGAGAAAAACTTGTTCTGTTCCTTAGTTGAGCAACTGAGAATTTCCATTTTACTGATGTTGTCTGTTTACCTGTTCTTTGCAGCTCACACAAATGAGTATTTGCGTGAACTCTGCTTTCGCCTCCTAATTTATTTCTGTTAGGACCAAGAGGCCAAAGACTCAACCACACCTGTGGAGAATTTCAGTTTTTACGCATCGGTTTTAATCCTCAACCCACGTGCATCTCATTCTTTCTTTCGTCTACCTTTCAGATTTTTTTTTAAACATTTAGTTATTTTTGAGAGAGAGAGAGAGAGAGAGAGAGAGGCAGAGACAGAGGGTGAGTGGGGGAAAGAGAGGGAGACACAGAATCCGAAGCAGGCTCCGTGAACCGAGCTGTCGGCACAGAGCCGGACACAGGGCTGGAACTCGCAAACTGCGAGATCATGACCTCAGCCAAAGTCGGAGGCTTGACGGACTTGAGCCACCCGGGCACCCCTGCCTTTCAGGCTTGTATAAAAGAAGGGAAGAAAGGAGAAAGTTGAATCTGTCAGTTTCCCTTGCTACTCATGCCTCCCTAAAGGAGTGAATTAGAGGAAAAGGATATCTTAAACCAATAGGTAAAAATTGGGTTTGGAGATGAGATATGGATTCCATTCTCTTAGGATAATCTGAACTATAATACAAAGAATGAGCGTAGTAAAAGTTCAAATCCAAGTACATCATAGTCTCCCGGCCTGACCGAGGACAGTGGCTCTGGAGGGCAAAGCTCCCAAACAATTTAAATAATTCCCTATAGATGGGGCGCCTGGGTGGCGCAGTCGGTTAAGCGTCCGACTTCAGCCAGGTCACGATCTCGCAGTCCGTGAGTTCGAGCCCCGCGTCGGGCTCTGGGCTGATGGCTCGGAGCCTGGAGCCTGTTTCCGATTCTGTGACCCCCTCTCTCTCTGCCCCTCCCCCGTTCATGCTCTGTCTCTCTCTGTCCCAAAAATAAATGAACGTTGAAAAAAAAAAAAATAAATAAATAAATAAATAAATAAATAATTCCCTATAGAGCCGAAGCATAAGAGACTCTTAAAAACTGAGACTAAACTGAGGGTTGATGGGGGGTGGGAGGGAGGGGAAAGTGGGTGATGGGCATCGAGGAGGGCGCCTGTGGGGGATGAGCACTGGGTGTTTGTATGGAAACCAATTTGACCGTAAATTTCCTATTAAAAAAATAAAAAAGGGTAAATAAATAAATAAATAAGTAAATCCCTATACCCAGGCTTCTAATGAAAATTTTAGTTTCTGCTCCAAAGCAGTTAGAAGGTCATAGATTCCTTCACGAAAGCCGACAGAACAGCTCTTAGATGTTGGCCCAACGGTAAAAGGGCCTCGCAAAATTAAACCTACCTAACCTTTGTGTGCTCTGATCCCACCAGCTTGTGCAATCCGGGCAGATATCTGAAACAAGTAATTTGGAATGCGTGTTCTTAGGGTTCCCCCCCCCCAATTCTATTTTTATCATGCCATTGTACTGACTCATGTTTATAAAGACAGCCAGGAACCGATGAGGCCTATGGAGAAGAAACTAGAACTTCAGTCCAAAAACATTTCACAAAGCAACAGGGAAGTGAAAATAGTGCCTCTGAGCCCTTAAGTCTCCAGATTTCCTCCCTTTGTGGAGAGTCTTCTGGGGTAGAAATTTTCCATCTCTGTCTCCTGCTAGTCACATCCATCCCTCCTTTGGTTCTTGTCCCTACTGGGTAAAAGTCAAGTAATGTACATGTCGGATTGTGGGTTTAAGAGCTCGCTCTGTTTAAGCAACCTGAATTTACAGATAACCATTTACATCAACAAAGTAATTTCTATTCTTTCTAAGTCTTTCCCTTGCTCTTTAACTCCTAGGGATGAAAAGAAAGATGCTGGAGGCTAACAACAACAGCAACAACAACAACAACAAACCTTTCAAGATAAGTGTTAAACCTCTAAGTCCCTCTGCATTCACATTTAGCAGAAATTAATTCATTGGCTTTGATAAAAACCAAGTTTAGAAGTTTAGATGAAAAAGAAATCCTTTCTGCCAGCTGTCTTGGGCGAACTACTGTGATATGGATGATGATCCAGGCTTTCTTTTGGGGGCTCATTATCAGAAGTTCCCATCAAATAATGAGATTAGATGAGCACCTAATCCAGTGGATATGAGTGCTTAATTGCCCAGATATCATGTTAAGTCAATTTACAGGTCTCTTGGCTTTATTTTAAGGTCTTTTAAAGAAGTACTTCTCGAATTTTACCATGCACAGGAATTACCTGGGAATCTTCTTAAAAGTCACATTCAGTAGATCTGGAATGGGGTCTGACATTGTCTATTTCTAGTAATCTCACGGGGCCTGACAGACCGTGCTGTTCGTCTGCATAGGGCACGCTTAGAGTAGCCAGGTTTTAAGGAAACTGCGGGCTGTGCCTTAACATGAGGCTTCATTTCTAGCAAAAGTTTTCATTTGTAGCGTGACTTCTGTGCGTGCAATGCCAATAAGAAGGTTTGAAATCTGTCTTTTCATCCTCAACATAATTCGGTCAGGTAAATATGATTTTTTTTTTTTAATTTAGGAAAGGTTGGCTTTCAGAGAAGTTAATTCTTGTGCCCAAGGTCATCCAGCTGGTAGGTGCCAGGGATTTGAACTCAGGCTTTTTGACTCCAAAGCCAGAGGACTAGTCTCTATGTCGTATAAATAAGGTCTTGTACAGAGCACTTTGAGACAGAGATAGAGAAGCATTTCTACCCTTTCGAGTCAACAATATAATGGCAGAGATTGGATGCACACATATAAAGATAACAGCTTTCGAGTGTCGTGTGAGTATCGAAGAAGTATAGACTATTGAGTTTAATAGTAATAAAGTTGCAAAGGAAAAATTTCATCAGCGCACTTCTATAAAATCACTTTGGATTACCTCTCATCGACCTCTGTTGTGTTAAACTACAGAAGTCTTCGCAGTAGAATTCAAAATCTCGTGGCAGCAGACACGCTTAAGAGGTAAAAAGCATGTTTCAAAAGTTTAGAAAAGAAAGCTCTTGGTCATGGAAAGGTAGAGGGATGGAGAGTATCTTCAAAGAAGACAGATGGGGGCGCCTGGGTGGCTGAGTCAGTTAAGCGTTCAGCTTCCGCTCAGGTCATGAGTTCACAGTTGGTGAGTTGGAGCCCTGCGTCGGGCTCTGTGCTGCCAGCACAGACCCCGATTCATATCCTTTGTCTCCCTGTCTCTCTGCCCCTCCCCGGCTTGCGCACTCTCTGTCTCTCTCTCTCTCTCTCAAAACTAAAAGAAACATTTACAAAAAAGGAAGAAGACAGGTAGGTCTCGGATAAAAAGCGAAGATAGGGACCATACACAGGGACGGGGGTACGAACAAAAGCGTATGCACAGTGGTTTGTGGTGGAGATTGAATGGACCTCATTGACTAGAGCAGGGAATTGATCATTTGAAGGCTGTCTCAGTTATCAGCTGCTGCATAACAAACCATACCAAAACTTTGAGATTTAAAACAACCACCATTGATTCAGTTCCTCCTTCTGTAGGAGGCTTCTCCTGGGCTGGGCCAGCCTGATCTCATCTGGGGTTGCTCGTGTGCTTGTGGTCAGTCAGAAAATCAGGGAATCCATTTCCTTGCCCGCACGTGTAGTGGTCGGCTAGGGCAGTGAGTACTCATGGGCCTTCGTCTGTCGTCGTCAACCAGGTAGACAGGTGAGAAGAGCACCACGGTACAGACCCCGGCGAACCAGTGTTCTCTACGCTTTTGCCTGTGGCATATTTGCTAACATTCCCATTGACCAAAGCAAACCACGTGGCCAACCCGTGTTCAAAAGGTTCTACCGTGGGGCGCCTGGGTGGCTCAGTCGGTTCAGCGTCCGACTTCGGCCCAGGTCATGATCTCACGGTTCGTGGGTTTGAGCCCCGCGTCGCGGGCTCTGTGCCGACAGCTCGGAGCCCGGAGCCTGCTTCGGATTCCGTGTCTGCCTCTCTCTCCGCCCCTCCCTCGCCCACGCCCTGTCTTTCTCCGTCTCTCAAAAAATAAACATTAAGATTTTTTTGAAAAGAATTCTCTCTCTTGGTGGAAGAGAATTGTCAGCATCCCAACCGCTGCCACTTGTAGATACCAGTGAACAGGAAGTTGGAGCAATTCAGAGGGTTGGGGTTGGGGATGACGGAGCAGTCTCCGAGGTCCCTAGAAGGGCTCCTGTTATAGGATTACGTAATTCAAACTGTAAACGTGTCATTTAGAAACAGTCTAGAGACTAGCTACTCCTCTCCTAGTCCCATCCTTTCCACTCCCCAGAGGAAAATCTTGTTGTCAGCTTTATGGTTATCTTTTCCGACTGTCCTGTTTTTCTTACAGGTTTTTGCAAGTTTGCTTCATCACTCGCCAGTTACGTTAAAGAGACGCTCTGTATAGACTTCTTAATATTTTTGGAACTTTTTAACAGTGAGCTCTAGACAAGTGATCACGACTGTCATTGAACGTTTATGATGAGAGCCAGACATTGGTCATTTAGTACATGAAAACTACTAAGGCCCAATTTCTGCCTCTGCTCACTCGTACTTGAGTGATTTCTAGTCTCTGGGACCAGCAAAAAGAACGACTGTGGCGTTGTAGACAGGAAATTAGAATTTAACACTGGCAGTGCCTTCTTCCTGTTTCACCCAAAGATAAAAAGTAGGAATTTGAGGGCGTATTCTCTTGCGGCAAGTTTCACTTCTCCACAGTGATTCCCATAAACCGCTCTCCTGTCTCTTCTTCAAGGTAATCCATCCATTTGTACCTCTCCTAGGATCTCTTGGCCTCCTTACAACTCATGAGGAAATGCAACTGTTGTATTGACAGAGCTTTGATCCTAGGTACAAGACGATCAAATCAAGAAAAACTGGTTCTTGCCAGTCCCCTGACACAGGCCCCTCCAGACCCTTGGCCTGAAAAGTCGGCTCTGTGTGCAGAATCCACTCACCCAGCCCAGCCCAAATTTAGAAAGCACTTCCCACAAACCTGTGTGCAACTTGAGTGACCTGGGAGGAAGTCCCTCCATGCAAATAATCAGTAACTCTCTCTTTATTCCTTGCATTTCCGCATGCCACATCTCACATTAGAAGGTAATTTCCCAGGGGAAGTTTTAAGGTGTGCGCTCCAAACTTTGTGGGTTGAACTTAGTCAAGTAATGCCTTTGTGAACAGCTAACGCCTTAGCTAGCCTGCCATCACAAATGAGGGTGTTATATGAAAGTGATGAATCACTGGGTTCTACTCCTGGAACCAATACTACACTGTCTGTTAACTAGAGTATAGATAGATAGATAGATAGATAGATAGATAGATAGATAGATAGATAGAGGCGCCTGAGTGGCTCAGTTGGTTAAATGTCCAACTCTTGATCTCGGCTCAGGTCATGATCTCACAGTTCGTGAGCCTTGGTGAGCTCTTTGCCAACAACGAGGAGCCTGCTTGGGATTTTCTCTCTCCCTCTCTCTCTGCCACCCCTCAAAAAGGTAAATCAATGTTAAATAAGTAAGTAAATACATACATACATACATAAAACATTTTTAAAAAAGAATGATCAGACGCGTTTGGAAAACACTCCGCTGGGGCAATAGTGTTTAACCCTGGGTGTAATTGCCATTTGGAGGGTTTCAAAATAAACCTGTTTACTAATGCCCAGGCTCCAACCCCGGAGATTCTGATTTAATTTATCTAGGGGGTGGGGGCGGGCACCAGTGTTTCTGAAAAGTTCCGCAGGTGATTCTGAACGTGTTTTAAACGTTCAGAACTTTTGGTCCAAAGCAGCAGCTGTCAAATGTTTTGGTGTCGGGATCCCTTTATACACCTAGAAATGAGTGACGACGCCTAAGAGATTCTGTTCAGGCGGGTTGTGTTGATGTTTCTCATAATAGAGATTAAAACTAAGAGAAAGTCTCTTTATTTTAAGTCTATTTATTTTGAGAGACAGAGAGAGAAAGAGCTGGGAGGAGGGGAATAACATGATTTTAAAGAAAAACACTTTTCTAAAAGCACCGAGAGTAGAATTATCTTCCATTTTTATAAATTTCATCGACATTGGCTTAGAGAAGACAGCTAGCTTTTGTATTTAATCCGTCAGACCGTCGTTTTGGTTACAGACTTCAACTCAGAGTTGTAAGTTCAGACTCCACGTTGGGTGCAGAGATTACTTAAAAATGAAATCTTTTATTTAAAAAAAATTTTTTTTAACATTTATTTATTTTTGAGACAGAGAGAGAGAGAGCATGAACAGGGGAGGGTCAGAAAAAGAGGGAGACACAGAATCTGAAACAAGCTCCAGGCTCTGAGCTGGCAGCACAGAGCCCGACGCGGGGCTCGAACCCACGGACCGCGAGATCATGACCTGAGCCGAAGTCGGCCGCTCAACCGACTGAGCCACCCGGGCGCCCCAAAAATGAAATCTTTTAAACATTTCAATTAAAAAAAGAAACTTAAGGGCGCCTGGGTGGTGCAGTCGGTTAAGCGTCCGACTTCAGCCAGGTCACGATCTCGTGGTCCGTGAGTTCGAGCCCCCGCGTCAGGCTCTGGGCTGATGGCTCGGAGCCTGGAGCCTGTTTCCGATTCTGTGTCTCCCTCTCTCTCTGCCCCTCCCCCGTTCATGCTCTGTCTCCCTCTGTCCCAAAAATAAATAAACGTTGGAAAAAAAAAAAAAAGAAACTTCAGCTTGAAGCGTATGAAGAAAATCCAGCCTCTCAGAAACAAGCAGTTGAAAACGGGGGGGGGGGGGGGGGTGTATTTTAATAGGCTTTTCAGATCATCGTGGATGCCCTTCTTTGACATAACACCAAACTTCATTAAATGATAACTTCTTGAAGGTTTTTTGAATGTGAAGTCTGAAACCACATCAATGAATTTTTCATGCGCTGTTCCATTAAGACCCATTGGTCTATCTTACGCTTCGAATGTATCTTTGACTCACGCGTTATTTTGTAATGTCATGCGTTGGCCATTTGAAAAATTCCTGGTTCACGGAGTTACGTGGCTCCTGCCAATGCTGGCGCATTTCCTGTTGTGTAACATCAAAAAATCACATCAACATCACGATCCATCTCATTAGGACGTCTCTAAGTATTGGGAGGTCGTCAAGATCATAATGGCGGATCACGTTTTCTAAAATTTTCGTTCTCATTTGAAAACTCTCAGCGGCAACATATACTGCCAGCTGTTTTCCTTGAAGCGACGGACTCTGTTCCTTGTCAAGAAAATTTCTGCCCAAATCCCAAGTCTCAATAGCCGTAGTGTGTCCGTTGTTCTTTCAAGTGAAAATGGTGTTTCATGAGAAGAGCGGCTGCTTCGGCTTTGTGACTCGCTCGCATCCTTTCCTGAAAGCAACGATCCTACTTCAGCACGTGGCCCGAGTGCTCCATTTGTACTTCACGTTTCCTGACAGGTCATTTTGTTAAAATGGACTCAAGGGTTGGGGTGTAGTAAAGTGAATGTTTCGTGCGGCTTCATCAAGGACACGCTTTTATTAGACACCTTTTTTTTCACTGTGTGTGCTGATAAAGACCCACATGATGACTCATGGCATGGGGTGCCCCTGCCTTGACGTGGGCCAAGGGGCCAGAATTTTTTTTTTTCCTGCTTTTGCACATTCAGTGCAAATGTCAATACAGTGCAAAGGGCACATAGCGTCTTAGAACTATTGTGAACGTGGTTTTGACCTCCTGGACCCTTGGGGACCATACTTGGACAACTACCGACCTAGAAAGAGCAGAGAGCAGTGTTAGCGGGGCAGTTGGGTAGAGCGAGTTTAGCGTTCATTTACGTACATGTTGCTGAGCCTAGGATTTCTACCACACGTGGTTATTTATTATTTTATTTAAGCCTCACAGCAACAGTCACAAAGTGGATACCTTTGTTCCCATTTTGCACGTAAGGACATTAGAGCTCAACAAGGTTAAATAATTTTCTAGATGAGGCGAGGATCAGGGTTGAAAGATGAACATCGAGGTCTTTGGGATTCTAAGCTCATTCCTCTGCCACTGCCCCGACTCATTTTCCCTATAGTGACCTGAGTGGGGTTCGAATAACCGGTTCGAGACTTACTTAATGAACACTTACTGTGCTCTAAAAACTGTTCTCGGAACTTTACCTGTATTTGCTCCTTTCATCCTCCCAACAGGACCCAGCCTAGCCCTATTTTAAACACGAGGCAACAGAGGCACAGAGAGGTTTGCAGGGACACAGAGCTCATAAAATCCCTCCCGGAGCTGGGATTTTAACCCAAGAAGACTGATTTCACAGCCATTTTGTGAAAACATCTCCTAACTTAAAACCTGGGGGGGGGGGGGGGGGGGGCGGGGGGACCTAAAATGATATATACGAAACAACTTAAGCACGTGAAACAAATACTCTTGCCTCTTGGCATATCAGGTGATCACGTGATCACGTGATCAGAAGGTCTTGGTTCATATGTTTCGTTTCCTCAAGGCGAGGCAAAAAGCACGCAGGGAAAAACCTGAAGTTTGTGGAAATTTAGGCAAGAAGTTAATTCACATAAGTCACTAAGAATAGAGTCCTAAAAGGAGCCGGGTTCAGTTTACATTTCAGTTTATCAAGATCAGGATGTGGTGACCAAGGCTGCAGATGGGAAAGTGATGTGGTCTCTGTCACACTGAGCATATGACAGACACCCGTTGAAGAGCACACCTGTTCCTGGAGAAGGCCAGGGCACTGGAACACTCATGGGTGTAACAATAGAACCATTTCCTTTACCGTTTACGACCTCAAGAATTAGTCGTCTTGGGGTATATTTCCTCTTTCTAAAAATAATGGCAGCATTCCACTAAATTGTTACTCATTCCACTAAAATGGGTTCGTATGTTAACTTCCAAGACAAGAGGTGGTTTTCCTAAGGGGAACTGCAATTCTCCAGCCAGTGAGAGACTCTTCATCTAGTAACAAAAGTTAGTCACTTTCATCTGTGAAAAAGCGTGAAAATGCCAACTGGCTGCCCCCCACTTGGTCCTTCTGCCCACGTGTGCTCCACAAAATGCCTCTCTCTGGAACAGAGCTTCTGCCAACCTTCCTGCCTTCCCAGGTCAAAGCAGGGTGGAACGTCTCAGCAAGAAGGGAAGGGCGTTCAGGGGCAGGAAACCCTACTTGCGTAGGCAGAATCTACCAGGACGAAACGAGGGAAGAGAAAATCCTGTTCTGGAATTCAGGAAAAACAACTTCTCAGCTGCTCTTCCTCCTCCCTCTCTTGCCGCACCCTCTTCCCTGTGAGGTTTTTCACCGGAAGAAACTCCCCAGTGATATGGATGAGAAAGGAAGAGGCGAGCAACCTCTCCCTCCACAGGAGCTTTTCTCCCCCCCCCCCCCCCCCCCCCCCGGGGCTCATCGCCTCCCGGATCCTGCGCCTGCAGCCCCTCAGCTCCCAACCCAGTATGGGCTTCTCCCTCCTGAAGCTTTCCCAGTTGCCATTAAAGTCTTCACTCCCCAGCCCCAGAATCCCAGTCCCTGCCCAGATGACTCCGCCTGGAGCTTGGAACTGGAAGGATCTACTCTCCCATTTAGAGCTGCCTCACGGGTCAGAAACCTTTGAAGCTATTTGCCTAGTGGCTCTGATCTGTATTTCTCCTCCCAGAGGCCCCACCTCCATCCTGCCGGAATCAGCCGCTCTTTGCTAGCCTGGGAACCTAACCACATTTCTGTCTACTCATTTATTATTTCCCCTTAATGCTGCTCAGTATAGTTTTTGTGGTTGAACACAGAGCCTGTCCTGAGAATTGTTTTACGCATTGTACGAAACACAGCCCCAACTTTCATAAAGGAGACCAGCCCTTTGATCCACCTGGAGGTCTGTCACTGGGGGTAAGCAGAAATCCCTGCCCCGATCCAAGAATTTTAACACAAAGTGTAGCCTGGGCCCCTTGGAGGGTTGGCAGAAGACCTGTTCTCGTAGAACCTGTTCTCTTAGGAAAATTAATGGAGCAGCCATTAATTCTGCAGGATTTCTCACCTCGAGGCAAAACAAAACAAACCACTCCTGCCCCACCATTTCCCAGCCTCTGGTCAGTTCTCAACGCCCACTCCGTAGCTCGCATTCTCTGCTTCATTCCCCGTGCCCTTTGGTGTTAGCAGTTCTCAGTATCCGTCAGCAGGCATTAGCTTCTCTTAATTTGTCCAACCGTCTTAGTCTTAATAAAAAAGGGGTATCTTCAGTGTGTTAGTCCTTACGACATCGCCAAAACGTTGAACATTTTGGTGAGCTGCAATGTAACGGATCTCCAAGATCCCCTGTAAGTTATACAAACAAGATGTTGTGTAAGGTTTGGGGTCTGCTGCCATTTGTAGGAGAGAGAGAGAGAGAGAGAGAGAGATTATTATTATATTATTATCTATATCATCTATATTATCTCTGAGAGGGTACGGAAGAGCTATATACCCTTCGGTGACTTTGGAAACTTGTATTATGCATATGTGTGACCTTTTCTACACAAGGGAGTACATCTTTTAAAAAGTTACGGTGTGTGAGGAAAGTTATTTTCCACTCAGGTCATAAGCGAGATTACTGCGGGAAAGTCTTATCCGCGTAAGGGTAGCCATCAAAAAATTAACAGTGATTATCTTTCAAAGATGCTACTCGGGGAAAAAATGTTCTCCCTCTCCCCTTTCGCTTATTCGGGGTTTCTGTGTTCTATTTAGTAAAAGGAATAGAGTGGAAAATAAAACGAGCATGAATGGGCAGGGAATAAATGGGAAACCTTTGCTTAATGTTGCTGTGGAACTACAAATGCTCTAAAAAACGAAGTCTTAAAAAAGGCTTGGAATATTGCCGTACGTAAAAGACAAAATTATAGAAATTCAGGGAACAGGATAAAAGGCAGGGAAAAAGAGGCCGTTTACAGAAATGTATCGTACACAGTCCCCTATGTATCTAGCTGCCCAGTTTAAAGCTGGAACTATTTTCTATTATTTATCCCCTTAATGTACCAGTGGAGTGCCTCATTTGCTATTATAAACACACGCCCACCAGGAACAGCTTTGTGTCGGTCTAGACCCCGTCAACCCTCTGAGAACCAAGACCTGTGAGCCCCCTCAAGACACTCTTATTTCAGGGTCACCTAGGACATCCAGAATACCTGGCACACAAATACCTTCAGCCAAGTGCCCAGATGGGGACAGGTTCCGCTTTGAAGAACTGTGCCTCTTTGCTTTGAATGTACCTGATCAAAGCGCCTTCTCCAGGTAGTCAAGGATTCCAGCACATTCCCTTCTGAGTGTTCTGAAATAGCATGTCACACCCAGAACCAGGGCAATGCTTGCCATTTGTACGTGCCCTCAACCGTGGCATTGCCGTGTAGCTCCCACGGGCTGTCTTACCTTCCAATCGTTCCTCCTTTTTTTAATTATTTTTTTAACATTTATTCCTCGGGGAGAGAGAAACAGAGCTCGAGTGGGGGAGGGACAGAGAGAGAGAGAGAGAGAGGGAGACATAGAATGTGAAGCAGGTTCCAGGCTCCAAGCCGTCAGCCCAGAGCCTGACGTGGGGCTCGACCTGCAAACCGTGAGAACATGACCTGAGCCGCGGTTGGACACTCAACCGGCTGAACCACCAGGCGCCCCTAATCATTCCTTCCTTATCTATTCAGTCATTTCATGATTGCCATCTTAGGTATTTTTCTCCTCTTAACCTTTGTGTCAGAGGCTGGACGATAGGCGCCTATCGTCAAGCAACTGTTTGGGCTGGACTTTGCAGTTAGAGACTGCCAAGGTTGAGTCATAAAGAGTCTCAAGGCAGAATATCATAAATACTTGAGTAGAGACACTATTTCAAAGGTGCTCCCAGAGTAGTTAGTTACGGCCAAAGCCTTGAGGAAAATTTGACCGGGGAATAAACATTGGAGCTGAGTCATGAAGAGAAAAGAAGCGATCTCCAAGTAGAAATTGGTAAAGTGATATTCCAAGGGCAAAGAGCAGCATGGGTGAAATCAAGGAGATGTGAACACTGATGCGTATTGAGGGAAGAGCCAATAGTTTGCTGTATCTAGAGCACAAAGACCCAGAGGTAGCGGGGGACAAGGTGGGGGCGAATGGAAAGGGAACAGAAGGAGAAGCGCCGGGAAAGCCTTCGCTGGAGTTGGGGGTTGGGCTTACCTGATGAACTGGTAAGGTCAGGAGGACTATTTGTACAAGGATACCTTCGGGAAATGCAAAGAACAGCCTCATGTTTGTCCCAGAGATGTGTTCCTTGCCCGTGGACTCATGACGTACCGTTGGAGGATGTGGCCTGTGGACAGAAGCTGAGGCACTGGTTCTCAGAGGAAATGTCGGGGGCGTCTGCGTGGCTCAGTCGGTTCAACGTCCAGCTGCAGCTGAGGTCATGATCTCACCGCTCATGAGTTCGAGCCCCGCGTCGGGCTCTGTGCTGAACAGCTCGGAGCCTGGAGCCTGCTTGGGATTCTGCGGCTCCCTCTCTCTCCGCCCCTCTCCCACTCCTCCTCTGTCTCTTACTCTCAAAAATTAATAAATGTCAAAAAAACATTGTAAGGGCGCGCCTGGGTGGCTCAGTCGGTGAAGCGATCGACTTCGGCTCCGGTCATGATCTCACAGTTCATGCGTTCGAGCGCCGCGTCGGGCTCTGGGCTGACAGCTCGGAGCCTGGAGCCTGCTTGGGATTCTGCGGTTCCCCCTCTCTCTGCCCCTCCCCTGCTCACGCTCTGTCTCTCTCTGTCTCTCAATAATAAGTAAACATTAAAAAATTAAAAAAAAAACATTTTAAGTAAATAAATAAATAAAACAAAAGGAACTGTTGGCACAGAGGCACCAGCAGGTCTTGGTCTCTGTCCAGGAGATAAGTGTTGAGTGGGAGAGTGGACATTTTCCCCGCTTCTGCACGTAACAGTCGCCTGGCTTTGGTACATCAAGGACTCCAGAGAATGAGACGATGTGTTGATACCTTGAGGGTTCACAGCATGAAGAACCTAGGAGGCGCGTTCCCTTGATGCCAACAGCAGTATTATCATGGAGTGAGGGCCTCCCCCTATGTGGTCGGGTGCAGGTGACACGTGCAGTGTCTTCGTGGGAGACATATCCACAGGTGTACTGAAAAGGAAGAACGCGAGATGACAAGTGATAAGCTTTTGTGAGACCCCAGTCAAGCCTCCAAAAAGGAGTGGCTGCACGTACGTTTCAGTACAGTCTGAGGTCATGGGTGAAGACATCCCAGACCACTCTGCCTCCAGCACATCCCGGCCAGGGAAGGACACCTGCCCCATGGGCCCGCGTGGTCCCGAGAAATCATCAGTACTAAATGTCTGTTGTTGCAAGGTCCATTTCCCAGACCTGTCTTTCCTGCAGAGTTCCAGTTCGACGGGGATCACGAGACCTTCTGCAACTTGTTCGCAAGATGGGTCACCTGTCTGCCGGATTGCCCGCTTGGCATACGGCAGCAGCAGGGTCCTTAGCCCTTCCAACCTCCGTCACCTCCTCCTCCTGCTGCTCTCACTCCCAGGCCAACCGTGTGCTTAACGCTTTGCAAGAGGTACCAGCTTCTCCTTTGGGACACCCCCATCATCGAGACTGGGGGCTTCAAGGCTAGAGAGACTAATGAAGATTCCAGTCTCCCTTCCTGGGTCCCTGTCGAGCCTCAAAGGTTCCAGCTTGTTCTTGGTTCTCGCATTTCACGTTTGTTTCCTTCCCGACTGCCTTCCTGAGCCTTCGGGCTTCGTCATCAACAGCCTTAGAAACAACAGACACATGTCGATTTTTTAACTAGGTCCCACAGTTGGATGAGGTCAGATCCCTATAATAAATATATAATTTATACATACCGTGTACGGCATACAGGTTATAGGTATAATATTCAGATTACATATCATACTCAGATTGTGTGTGTGCAGAACATTCTAGTAGTTCTGCTTCTCTAACACAGAGAGTCTGAAAACCCTGGCCAGCCAAGACGAATAGAAGGAATGTCTAGTGGCCTCCTTCCGCAACAGGCTGAGAATGCTATAGCCCTTGGGTGGAAAAAACCGAGGTAACCATCAGTGAATCAGAAGACAGGAAATGCAGAAAACAGATGTAATGGCTATACCATCTGGGTCTCACTAGTAGGGACCCTTCAGCCTAGGAGCCCTGAGCCTCTTTCCAGTTCCTTAAGGGAACCTTGAAGAGAGGATGATTTTCTAGAACACTGGAGAACTTGCTCGGAGTGGAGAAGACTGCAGCTGGATAGCCCATGGAACAATCGACATGAAGTCTTTGTAAAATTTGCTGAGAGAAGATATTCGACTTTACTGTAATCAAAGAAATATAAATTGGAACTGGAAAGTGATTCCATTTTCCCTTCTACCAATGACCGAAGATACCCACACACAAAAATGTAATTACACAAACCCTCTGACTAGGCAGTTTCAGTCTTAGTTATTTATCATGGATATCTTCACGTGTGTGTGACATGATGGCTGTATAGGGATATCCATTGTAGCATTTTTTATAACAGCAAGAGATTGGAAATTAACTCAAGTGCTTCCCAGTATGGAATTGGATAAATTATGGTTCGTCTATAATTTATCCAATTTTCAGCGTGTAGGTGTATCCAAAAAAGTTGTAGCTTTTTTATAACCGCAAGAGATGAGAAATTACCCAAGTGTCTTCCAATAAGGAATTGGATAAATTACGGCCCATCTGTAGAATGGAACATAACACATTTATTTAAAAGGATGAAGCCATTGTGTGGCTATTGATATAAAACAGTTTTCAAGATATATTGTTAAATGAAAAAAAAGGACTTGAATTATGTGGATGCAATATACGTCCTCTCTCTCCCCCTCTTTCTGTTTTTTTTTTTTTTCAACGTTTATTTATTTTTGGGACAGAGAGAGACAGAGCATGAACGGGGGAGGGGCAGAGAGAGAGGGAGACACAGAATCGGAAACAGGCTCCAGGCTCCGAGCCATCAGCCCAGAGCCTGACGCGGGGCTCGAACTCACGGAGCGCGAGATCGTGACCTGGCTGAAGTTGGACGGTTAACCGACTGTGCCACCCAGGCGCCCCTCTTTCTGTTTTTTTAATATTAATTCCAATGTAGTTAATATATACTGTTACATTACTTTCAAGAATACAATATAGTGATTCATAAATTCTATACGTTACTCGGTGCTCATCATGATAAGTGCACTCTTGATTCCCATCCCTGTTTTCACCCATCCCCAATCCCCCTCCCCTCTGGTAACTATCAGTTCTCTACATTAAGAGTCCGATTCTTGATTTGTCTGGCTGTCTCTTTTTCCTTTGCTCATTTGCTTCTTAAATTCCACATGTGAATGAAATCATATATTTGTCTTTCTCTGACCGACTTATTTCACTTAGCATTATATACTATAGCCCCAACCATTCCATCCATGTTGTTGCAAATGGCAAGGTTTCATTGGTTTTTTTTTTGTAGCATTATAATGTTTCAGTATATTTTGCTACCTCTCCTTTATCCATCCATCTCTGGATTGATACTTGGGCTGCTTCCCTAATTTGACTGTTGTAAATAATGCTACTGTAAACATCGATGTGCACGTATCCCTTTGAATTAGTATTTTTGTATTCTTTGGGTAAATACCCAGTAGTACTATTACTGGATCGTAGGGTAGTGCTATTTTTAACGTTTTGGGTAACCTCCATACTGTTTTCTGGAGTGGCTGCACCAGTTTACATTCCCACCAACAGTGCAAGAGGGTTCCCGATTCTCTACATCCTTGCCAATACCTGTTGTTTTTGTGTTGTTGACTTTAGCCATTCTGACAGGTGTGAGGTGATACCTCGTGATGGTTTTGATTTGTATTTCCCTGATGATGAGTGATGCTAAGTATCTTTTCATGTGTCTGTTGGCCATCTGGATGTCTTGTTTGGGAAAATGTCTATTCGTGTCTTCTGTCCATTTTTAAATTGGGTTATTTCTTGTTTGGGTGGTGACTTTTGTAAGTTCTCTAGATATTTTGGAGAGTAACCCTTAATTAGATAAGTCATTTGCAAATATCTTCTCCCATTCCTTAGGTCGCCTTTTAGTTTTGTTGGTTGTTTCCTTCGCTGTACAGAAGCTTTGTATTTTGATGCAGTCCCAATAGTTTATTTTTTTTTTAATTTTTTTTTTCAACGTTTATTTATTTTTGGGACAGAGAGAGACAGAGCATGGACGGGCGAGGGGCAGAGAGAGAGGGAGACACAGAATCGGAAACAGGCTCCAGGCTCCGAGCCATCAGCCCAGAGCCTGACGCGGGGCTCGAACTCACGGACCGCGAGATCGTGACCTGGCTGAAGTCGGACACTTAACCGACTGCGCCACCCAGGCGCCCCTCCCCAATAGTTTTTTTTGCTTTCGTTTTCCCTTGCCTCAGGACACATTCGTAGACAAACGTGGCTACAGCCAGTGTCAGAGACATTACTGCCTGTGTTCTCTTCTAGGATTTTTATGGTTTCAAGTCTCACATTTGGGCCTTTAATCCACTTTTGCATGCATCCGGCCAGTTTTCCCAACACCATTTTTTTGAAACTGTCCTTTTTTTTAATATTCTTTCCTACATTGTCAAAGATTCCTTGGCCAAATCACTGGGGGTTTTTTATTTCTGGGTTTTCTCCTCTGTTCCGTTGATCCGTGTTTCTATTTTTGTGCCAGCACCATACTGTTTTGATTACTACAGTTTTAAAGTATAACCTGAAGTCTGAAATTGTGATGCCCCCAGCTTTGCTTTTCTTTTGCACAGCTGCTTTGGCTATTCAGGGTCTTTTGTGGTTTCACATGAATTTTAGGATTCCTTATTCTAGTTCTGTGAAAAATGCTATTGGTATTTTGATAGGCATTGCATTAAATGTATAGATTGCTTTGGGTAGTGTAGATATTGTAACAATATTTGTTCTTCCTATCCAGCAGCATGGACTGTGTGTGTGTGTGTGTGTGTGTGTGTGTGTGTGTTTTAAATGGAAGAATATCTCTGGAAGAATTCACATGAAAATGGTAATTTTCATTACCATTAGCAAAAGGAATTGGGTGCCTGAGGAACTATTTCCTGCTACTCAAATAGTACTGAGAGCCTCATTCTAATCTATGCCATGTGTCTTAGCTGCCAATCACATGATGAGTTCTGTACCTATATGTTGTGGGGGGTAAATACCACATTCATGTAAAGGGATTCTGTGTAAATGTTGGCGCACCAAAAAATTTAAGCTTGTCAGTCACATCCTAGTTTGAGACAGATCTTTCTGGACTCCTCGTATGCTCAGTGAGGAAGTAAATGATTTCTACAGTAAAGAAGAATTATGCAAAATGCAAATCTAAACCACAGTGAGATGGCATCCCATATCTGTTAGAGTGGCTGTCATCAAAAAGACAAGAAATAACAAGTACTGGCAAGGATGTGGAAAAAAGGGAACCCTTGTCCCCTGTGGGTGGGAATGTAAACTGGTGCAGCCACTGTGGAAAACAGTATGGAGGTTTTTCAGAAAATTAAAAATAGACCTACCAAGTGATCCAATCAGTACATTTCTGCATACTCATCCAAAAAAATACAAAAAGCACTAATTTGAAAAGATATATGCATCCTCATATTCATTACAGCATTATTTACGTGGAAACCAAGCCAAGATATGGAAACAGCCTAAATGTCATCAGCGGATGAAGAAAATATGGTACCAGGGAAAGACCATCTCTTCCACAAATGGTGTTGGGAAAACTGGACAGCAACGAGCAAAAGAATGAAACTGAACCACTTTTTTACACCATACACAAAACTAAATTCAAAATGGATTAAAGACCTAAGTGTAAGACCTGGGACCATAAAAATCTTAGAAGAGAACACAGGCAGTAATTTCTCGGACCCTGGCTGTACCAACTTTTTTCTAGATAGGTCCCCTGAGGCAAGGAAAGCAAAAGCAAAAACAAACTGTTGGGACTCCATCAAAATAAAAAGGTTGTGCACAATGAAGGAAATAATCAACAAAACTAAAAGGCAACCTGCTGAGTGGGAGAACGTATTTTTTTAAGTCGATTTATTTATTTTGAGAGCGAGAAAGAGAGGAGGGGCACAGAGAAAGGGAGAGATTCCCAAGCAGGCTCAGCACTGTCAGCACAGAGACCAACATGGGGGTTGAACCCATGAACCATGAAATCATAACCTGAACAGAAATGAAGCATCAGATGCTTAGCCACTGACCGAGCCACCCAGGCACCCCAGGAGAACGTATTTGTAAATGACATATCCAATAAAGATTTCATATCCAAAGTATATAATGAACTCATAAAACTCAACACCCCAAAAAACAAATAATCCAATTAAAAATAGGCAGAAGACATCAATAGACATTTCTCCAAGAAGACATCTAGATGGCCAACAGACAAATGAAAAGATGGTCATCATCGTTGATCATTATGAAAACGCAAGTCAAAATTACAATGTGATATCACCTCACACCTGTCAGAATGGCTAAAATGAACAACCCAAGAAGCAACAGGTGTTGGTGAGGATGTGAAGAAGAAATGGGAATTCTCTTGGACTGTTGGTGGGAATACAAACTGGTGCACCCACTCTGGAAAACAGTATTGATGTTCCTCAAAATGTCAAAAATAGGGGTATCTGTGTGGCTCAGTCAGTTAAGCGTCCAACTCGTGATTCCAGCTCAGGTCATGAGATCTCACGGTCATGAGATCAAACCTCACATCAGGCCCTGCCCTGGGCATGAGGCCTGCTTAAGATTCTCTCTCTCCCTCTCCCTCTCCCTCTCCCTCTGCCTCTCTCTCTCTCTCTCTCTCTCTTTCTCTCTCTTTTTCTCAAATAATAAATTTTAAGACATTGTTTTAATTGTTAAAAAGTTAAAAATAGGAGTACCTTATGATCCAGCAGTCATACTACTGGGTATTTACCCAACGAGTACAAAAACACTAATTCAAAGAGACATATGTGCCCCTATGCTTCTGGCAGTATTATTTACAATAGCCACAATATGGAACAGCTCAGGTGTTCAACGAGGATGTGATATATATATATATATATATATATATATATATATATATATAACTATATGTATATATACTATAGTATAGTATAGTATATATATATACTATACTATATATACTATATATATACTATATATATACTATATATATACTATACATATATACTATATATACTATACATATATACTATATATATACTATATATACTATACATATATACTATATATATACTATATATATACACTATATATATAATGTTATATATATAGTTATATATATATAACTATATATATATATATATACACACTATACTATAGTATATATATATACTATACTATATATAGTATATATATATACTATACTATATATACTATGTATATATACTATATACTATATATAGTATATATATACTATACTATATATAGTATATATATATATACTATACTATATATACTATGTATATATACTATATATATAGTGTATATATATATAGTATATATATAGTATAGTATATATATATAGTATGTATAGATAGATATATATGGTATGTGTGTGTATACATATGTATACATATATACGTGTGTGTACACACACACACAATGGAATATTACTCAGCCATAGAAAAGAACAAATGTTGCCATTTGCAACAACACAGATGGAGCTAGAGAGTATTATGCTAAGCGAAATAAATCACTCAGAGAAAGACCAATATCATGATTTCACTCATATGTGAAATTTAAGAAACAAACAAAGGAGCAGAGGGGAAAGAGAGAGAGAGAGAGAGAGAGAGAGAGAGAGAGAGAGAGAAAGCAAGAAACAAACTCTTAACTATAGAGAACAAACTCATGGGTACCAGAGGGGAGGTGAATGCGGGGATGGGTCAAATAGGTCATGGGGATTAAGGAGTGCGCGTGTTGTGATGAGGACCGGGTAATGTATGGAATTGTTGAATTACTATAATGTGCACCTGAAACTATGTGTTAACCTGTGTGTTAACTGGAATTAAAATAAAATCTTAAAAGAAAGATCTTAAAGAAAAATCTTAAAAGAAAATGCGGTATCTATATGTCTCTGTGTGTGTATATATAACGTATATATGTATCATATACATATTACATGTGTTATATATATACATTACACATAATATAGATATACAATACATATATCCATATAATATACATAATATACAATATACATACCTATAATCCATACATATAGTATATACATAATACATTTTGTTTATATCATATATATGTGTGTATATATATAATATGTATATGGCTCAATACTATTCAACCATAAAAAAGAATGAAATCTTGCCATTTATGACAATGTAGATGGACATTGAGGGCATTTTGCTAAGTGGAATAAGTCAGGTGGAAGAAGAAAAATACCATATGATCTCGTTTGTATGTTGAATCTTAAAAAAAAAAAAAATGAGCTCACTGGTGTAGAAAACAGTCTGATGGTTGCCTGAGATGGGGAGTAGTGGTGGGTGAGTGGGTGAAGGAGGTCGAAAGGTACAAATGGCCACGGGTGCCTGGGTGGCTCATTCGGTTAAGCGTTCAACTCTTGATTTCAGCTCAGGTCACGATCTCATGGTTCGTGGGTTTGAGCCTCGCGTGGGGCTCTGTGCCGGCCGCACAGAGCCTGCTTGGGATTCTGTCTCTCTTTCTCTCTGCCCTTCCCCAGCTTGCTCTCTATCTCTCTCTCAAAATAAAACAAAAGAAGGTACAAATTTCCGGTTGTAAAATAAGTCATGGGGATGTACTGTGCAGTGTGGTGACTGTAATTAGTAGTAGTATATTGCATATTTGAAAGTAGGTAGGGGAGTAGCTCTTGAAAGTTCTCATCATGAGACAAAAAATCGTAACTGTGTATGGTGGTGGATGGTAACTGGGTTTATTGTGGTGACCATTTTGCACTATATACAAATATCAAATCATTACATTCTATGCCTGAAACTGATATACTGTTGCATCCGTTTTTTAAAAAGGATTGCTCCATAAAAATTGTGTGCACTATACCTTCAAAGGTTGCCATTCACATAGCCCTTTATGATGGATCTTTCCTGACTGTTTATGTGCCCAATGTAGGGGAAAATGATAGCCTCATTGAACTAGATTTTTTTCCCTGAATGGTTCTTTGTCCTGCATGTTCAAGCGCTGCCGTTCATACGACAGTCTGGTGCCGTGGATATTTCTAGGCTCCTAAATATGGTCAGTGTGGAACTAACTCAGGGCATCATAAAAATGAAATATTCCTTGGACTTTGGCTACAGTGCACAACTCACAGGGTGCCATTCATATACTATTATATACAATGTATATTTCTGATCTCCTCTGGTTCATACAGAGGTAAGAGATGACCAAATGAAAGCTCTATTCAATACATACATGCAGGTGCTGCGCAAATGAATAGATTTCACTGACTATTTGGTCTAGTCCATGATGTTTTCTAGACTCCTCTATTCTTAAAGTTGTAGTAATGCCCGCGTGAAAGTAGACTTGTTCCACGCACAGTTCAGTGCGCCGAACAACGGAAGTAGTGCCATTCACTATCTTACGTATTTCACAGATATTTGTGGACTCCTCATTTCTTACCGTGAAGGTATGTGATGGCCACAATAAGCCAGGCTTGTTCCGTATGCTGTTTATTGCCCTCCATACTCCTTTAATGCCGTTCACATCACAGTCTGCACCATGGACCTTTCTGTCCATTCGAATGTAGAAGTGAGTTTTGGTCCCTTAAAAGTAGACGGAGTATGGTTACATGCACCGTGTGCTCCAGATGCTCACGTCCTAATCTTTGCCGTGGATTTTTTTTTTTTTTGGATTCCTGAAGTAATGGTGCATGAATGTAGACTGATGCCATGTGTACTGTGTGCTCCGTGACACGGATCTTTCTGGATCTTCATATGCCCCAGTGAGGAAGAAAGTGATGTCACGTGGAAGTCAACGTATTCCCTGTATGCTTGCGTATGAATGAGAAGCACTTGGCCAGGCTACATCTTGGAAGTGAAACTGAGCGGGAATAACTACATGCTTGTGGTCTCAGAGTTGAGAGGAAGCATGGTGTGTTGATGAAACAAGCAGAGTATGGTTTAAGACAAGACAGTTGTTTTCAGAGGGCGAAAGTCACCAAACTCCGATAGCCTCCTTCCATTTGTTATTTTCTCAGGAAAATCAGAATTTTTTATCTTTTTGAAGGCGCTACGCTCCCTTAAAAACATTCCCACTTGCCATGTTTTGGGCACACTGCTAAGCCCTTTGCGTGGTTGATTGCATTTATTCGTTTCTATAGGCCGATGAGTTAGACACCAGTCATTTCCCATTTTTAAACATGAGGACACCGGGGCGCCCGAGTGGTTCACTCAGTTAAGCATTCGACTCTTGATTTCAGCTCAGGATATGCTCTCATACTTTGTGGCATCGAGCCCCACGTCGGGCTCTGTACTCACAGCCTGGACCCTGCTTGGGATTTTCTCTCTCTCCTCTCTCTCTTCCCCTCCCCCACTCTTCCTGTCTCTCAAACATCCATAAACGTTAGAAAATAATTAACAAATAAAAATGAGGAAACTGAGCCTTTTTTTACCCTCTCCACCGTCTTCCCAGGATGGCTATGGCTGTAACCTGTCTTCATCTCAGCTCTGGGCACCTGCTAAGCTAATGCCACCATTCTTGCTCTCCAGCCACCATCATGATCCTCTCTTGGGATCTCATCAGCTAGGACGACATGTTGTCCGTCGTTTACAAGGTCTGGGAGGTTAGAGAGGGTCTGTGCCTGGAGCTGGAGGGGAGGATGGTCAGGAGGACAGAGGGTAACACCGATGGCTCAGTCATTGGTGGAAATGCCTCGGCTGAAGGTCCTGAGGGTGAGGGTACAGAAAGCACAGATGTCACTGGTGTTGGTGTTGTCGTGAACCATCGCTTACAGGAAACCAGCTTCCCGAAAGAAGCCTGCGAAAAGTCCTTCAGAGATGACATGAAATGAAATCAAAGGCGAACACAGAGAAGAGAGGGACCCCTGGGGGGCTCGGTCAGTTGAGCGTCCGACTTCAGGTCCACTTCAGATCCTTTGCGCCCCTCGCTCTCTGCCCCTCGCCTGCTCATGCTTTCACTGTCTCAAAAAGGATAAACAAATAAGCATGGAAAGAAAAAAAAATTAAAAATAAAAATAATTTGGGGCGCCTGGGTGGCGCAGTCGGTTAAGCGTCCGACTTCAGCCAGGTCACGATCTCGCGGTCCGTGAGTTCGAGCCCCGCGTCGGGCTCTGGGCTGATGGCTCAGAGCCTGGAGCCTGTTTCCGATTCTGTGTCTCCCTCTCTCTCTGCCCCTCCCCCGTTCATGCTCTGTCTCTCTCTGTCCCAAAAATAAATAAACATTGAAAAAAAAATTTTTTTTTAAAAATAATAATAATTTAAAAAAAAAAAAGGAAACATGTCCCGAAGGTTGTGTAAAAACAAACTGCATTTAAACTTAAAAAAGGAGGAAACTGAGGCAGTCAGACAGCCGTTAAGCCATAAAGCCAAGATTTAAATTCAGGTCAATCTGAAACCCGAGCTCAAAGTATGCTTTCTTGTTAATATTCTTTCAACTGTGTTGTCATTCTCCTAATGGTCTTTTGAGCAGAGACATTTAGCTGCTTCATAAATACTAAATTTTGGAAAAATGGAAAGCTCGTTGAAGGAAAATGCGAACCAGAAGATCCCAGACTGTCATGTGGATAAAGTGCTGTATTAATGTGCTCCAGTGGCTGAGATTCCGTTCTATTCAAAGGAGATTAAATGTAGGATTTAAAGAATTATGATGGTAGCCCACACTTGGACCTTTGCCTCATAAGACAGTCAAGTATGACTGAAGCAGAAAGGGTTTATACACCCCCGTCAAAGGGAGCTCAATTCACGCTGTGAAAAGTAAGTTACTGCAGAGCTGAAAAGAATGTGTCTAGAGGAAGCTATTGTGGTAGTTTCTTCTTCCTGCTGGGCCTGAGCCCTCACACAGATCCTGAGACGGTATTTCAAGGCCTTTGTGAAAGCATCATCTTGTGACTTCCTAAATAGATCACTGAAAGGTGAAATTAACCCAAAATTCCTAGGAAAAGGAAACGAATATTGTAGGATGATGACTTTGTAGCTAAATTAGGGCAACATAATGAAACTCTAGCTCCAGTTTGCCTATCGATGCGGCACTGAATTGATCACAAATTAGGGAGACATGGTCTTCACCCACAAGCTCCTCTTTATAGACACCAGATAGTTCTGGAACCACCACTTTTGCCGGGGGAGGTTTAATTTTGCCTCGCAATTTCATAATATCGGAATAGTTTGAATGTATTCTCGAAGCTGAAGTACCCCTGAACTTAGGGATCAACTCGTAACAAGTATATTCATCTTTTTTTTTAAGTTTATTTATTTTGAGAGAGAGCGCGCGCGCGGGAAAACGCACGCATGAGCGAGGGAGGGGCAGAGAGAGAGGCAGGGAGAGAATCTGCACTGTCAGCACAGAGCTGGACGTGGGGCTCGAACTAGCAAACAGTGAGATCATGACCTGAGCTGAAATTAACGGTTGAACGTCTAGCCAGCTGAGCCCCAGGCACACCAACAAGTATACTTACCTTAAAAATTGAAGTTTTGTGGTGAGCAGTTCTATGAATGTTCAATGCGTTTTTAACCAATATGATACCACTCTTGATTGATTTTCTTGGAGGGCCT